>NC_044245.1:114374570-114982070 GCF_003957555.1 Calypte anna
TTGGGAAGCTTAGGCTGCTTACCAGATAAGCATCTAATTTAAGATCTGACATGCATTTCTTAATTTTATTACCTCTTGTCTATGACCAGACTAATATGTGGCCCTGCAGTAACACATGTAGTAACTGTGTGGCTGTTGTATGCTGAACACAGAATTCTTGTCACTGGGGGATTCAGGAGGGGCAATGTGTCAGCACAGCTGGTGTGTTGCACGAGTGAACAGATAGATCCACATTGGAAAGCACAAGCAGATAGCTGTGTGTCCTGGGGTTCTAGTCCTAGCCATTCTGTGTGCAGTCCGCTTGCCTTTCATGAGGCTGTAATACTGAAACAGAAACACCTATGGGTTTATGTCTCTGGTGTTGTACCAGATACACTTAAATGGCCAGAGGAGACTTTTTTTTCCCTAATTTTTGTTTTCTCTTTTACTCACACTAGTTGAAAATACATGTTTCTCTGTCAAGTGACCAGACTCTAGACCTTGTTTTGGGCAGTTGTTTCTGACCCAACTTTCTTACATTTCATCATAAATGGCCGTTGTAGAAGTTTGCAAGCTAATGGAGGAGTCTTAAGCAGTTTCTTTATATGAACAAATCAGCTTCTGTGATTAATTTAATTTAAGCTGTTTCTCATGCTTAAACTTGTGTAATGCCTTAGTCAACCTGCAGCTGAAACAGTACATTGACCTGTTCAGTGCTTGGATCTTAAGCCAGTTTAAAAATATTCATGTGTTCTTCAGGATTATGTCTTGTAACCTACATCTTGGATAGAAGTGCTTAGCAATGGAGAATATCCTGTTAGCTGTATATCTTTTGCAAGGCTGTTAAGGGATATTTATACTCTTTTTGCACAGTAGGTAATCGATAGTTGGGAATGGGAAGTCAATGTAGCCTCTTCCTTCATAGTTTCTGTGGAGACTTTAAAGAATTCATTGTTGCCACAGAGTTAAATTATTGTGTTTGATATGTAATGGGACTGGGTGAGAAGTTTCTGAATCATTGAGAGGATAGAAGGATTATTGAGGGAGGAGGTTAAGCACAGGGTTATAATTTGGCTGCAGTACAAGCCCAGTTACACTGGTCTCTTCAGCCGTATCATTTATTTAAATAGGCTTTGTTGCTGTTGATTTCCTTTTAGACTGTCTAGAGCTATCAAGGTAGCCAGCTATCAAAACAACTATGTTGTGGTTTTTTTTCCCTCAGTGATTAAGCTGCATCTCTCCAGCATTTATTTCTTTGCAGTTCCTTTTTTAAAAAAAATAAGGATGTGTTTAGTGATGCACAGTCTGAGCTAAGCTATTGGCTTTCTCTCAGTAGAATTCATAGTTAAATTTGACCTGCAACATTGAACTTGTTTTCAATTCACAGTGAAAGGAATTTAGTATTAACTTCTAGAATCTTGGTTATCATATCTCTTTTCTTGAAGTATGATTGGGGTTTGTGCACTCTGAAGTACTGCTTGCAGAATTCAATGGTGCTTACGATTTGTTTTTCCTAAGAAAACACCGTGATGGGTATCTGAAGGCTTTTCACTTGTATATGCATAAGTCTGAGGTCCAAACCCCAGGCACATTTGCACTTCAATCATAACATCAGTTACTTTCCTACCTTGCATTGAAATTAAACAGAATACTTTTTTTTTTCTTACTTGCAAGAGACAACAATTTTATCACGTGGTTTTTCATTGGTAGTTCAACAACAGTATATGACTGTTAATTGCAGTCTTCTCTGAAATGTGCAGTTGAGACCTTGCTGAGTGTTTGCTGCTTGGGCAGTATCTGTGGAGCAGCACCTGTGAAGAATCACCTGCATGAGCCTCAGGGTGACCTTGTGCCTCCTATAGCACAACCCTTGTGTCCCTGCAATATCATTTGTTGGAATCCATTTACATGCACTGATTCTCAGGAAGTAAAGATACAAAACCTTTATTAGGGAACCTGGAGTAGCTTTGTCCATTCTCCTTGCACTCCAGACTGCTTGTTTTAATAACCTTTAGCAAAAGTGTCTTCTGGACTCTCATCAAACCAGTGCTAGGCACTATTGGTGTTCAGAAGCTGATCTCACTTGTGTTAGTGTATCACTGACTCCTGGTTTGGGAGTTGGTTTTATTCAGTTGTTTCACATATGGAGGGGATTATATAGCCCTATGCCAAGCTTTCATCTTAAGAGTATTATCTTTTTTTTATTCCAAGTTGTCTGCACATAAATAGAATGCAATAATGGATTCATTATTTAGGATTAAATATGAATAGACCAATGGTTTTGACTGAGCAATGGAGCACTTCTGCTACATGTAGTGGATGGTCATTCAGTGGTGTTGTTTCAGTTGAAACTTAATTTTCTCTTGAAGCAGCTTATTTCATACTTTTGCTTAAGTGGATAACGAATATTCAAAACCTCTGTAGCTTCAGCAGGGGTGCTGCGCAGTCACAGATAAGGGAACCAGGTTGGCTTTAGTAATACTCAGAAGTGCACAAATAAAAATCCCATAGAAAGATGAGATTCTTAGCAGCTTCTGAATTTGAATCGATTTTAAATATTTTTATTTCCCATTTACACCCTCCCTAAATACAATTATTGGTAAGCAGTAATTTTAACGTTAATAGATTTAGCAGGGATTTCATTGTTAAAACAATGGTAACAGTTTTTGTAGTACAATAAAGTGACACTCAAGATGTAATCTGAACAGAACTTGTGAAATAGCAGAGTTTGTAGTTCATGAGAGTCTTTAAAACCCAAGAGCTAGGTTTATCTTAACTTTTGTATCAAAACCAGTATTCCTTCCAGTTCCTAGAAATCAGAGTTCTGTGACCTTTCAGCTATGTGAAGCTGGCACTTCAGCCAGTTTCCCCCATGAGAAAATAGAGATGTTTGTTCAGCTGTGGGAGAGAGGAGGAGCAGGACTCCTGGCTCCAGAGAAGGAAGATTCACAGCTTTTACTTCCTTCCACCCTTGGACTGTGCCCTAGCTGTGCAGTAAGGTCTCTGGCATGGTTGTTGGGACTTCTGGGCATCCCAAGGTATAACCAGAATAAAAAGTCTCAGTTAATAAAGAGTTTCAGGATTTATAGAAGAGTATGAAAAGTATTATATGTCTGCCTGCCTGAGCTGTAGATTCTGCTGGAGAGATGGATCCTTAGTTCTGGGGGTTCTCTTATCTTTTTTTTCCTCAGGTGTTCTGCCTCTGTAGCTGTTCAACAATGGCAACACTTCGAGAGCTTTAGCAGTGTGTGGCTTCCCAATAATTTTGTCAGATTGCACTTCAGTAGTTACGTATGAAAAAATTTCTGTCAAGTTTTGGTTTGTGCCTGTGCACCTTTACTTAAAAAATAAATTACAAATATGCTGGGAGGCTTTTCAGGCTGTTGGCTTGTTATATAGCATCTTCCTACTGCTTGATAATTAACCCTTCTGTAGCCTTGTAGTCCTAGGCTTCTTCCTGAAGGATCATCTAGTTGTTAAAAAGGTATTGTCTTACTATTCATAAAACAGCTGCCCAGAGCTTTGGAATCTCACCCTAGTCAATGGATATCCAGCATCATTTATACACTGGGATGGTGAATCTTCTAGGAATAAATCCATTTGTGGTCCATGTTTCCAGATGCATTCTTAAATATCAGAGTAATCTAACTATATTTTATCTTACTGCTTAAAGATAAGATGGAAAATTAGGAAGCAGAAAGAAATTCTAGTTGTTGACCCTGACCATAGAGGTTAGGGTCATGCTTCAGAATTTGTGAGATATTTAATTCTTTGTGCATTCTGCATTTAATTCTAAGAGAATTTTCAGAAATAATGACCACCAATTTGTATTTCAAAGCATGAAATTCAACTTCAGTATTGCCACCAGAGGGCAGGATGTTACACGAGCTGGCCATGCAGAACTGGAAATACTTCGATTTTAAGCAAAGATGAACTTGTAAAATCTGAGTTCTGAAAAGTATTACTGATTCATTTACAAGTTTTCTGTGTTATTTTCAGCTTGTAGCTAAGTCCTAGAATAATTGTAATGGCATTAAGCTTTCAGAGAGAGAGAAGTGATGTTACTGACATCTGCCAAGTGAAATCTAAATGTAACTGTTCTATAACTTGCATTCTGGTGCCCTTAGCATGTTGTTACTCCTACATACAACTTGTATAAGACAGGTGTCATGAGCTTACCACTCCCTTACTTCATGCATATTTTTTTTAACCAGCTATAGAATTAGTTCTTCCTGTTCTTGTCTCAGGGGCAGTAAACCTACATTATATGCGTACTTTGCGTGATAAAATGGACCTTGAAGTTGATTTAATTCTACATTCATTGCTTTCAGGCTTTATCTTAAATTCATCATCTGCCCTGTTTAGGTTTTTCTTATGGAGTTTCAGGTTTGCTTTGGGTTTTTTTTTTTAGGTGATCATTGTGAGACTTCTTGATTCCCATGTAGCAATGTGATCTAGGAAACTCCTTATACAAGTCATGTAAACGATACTGTACTGTTATATTGTGACTCAAAAACATCCTTTGTTAGCTTTGCAGTACGTGCTGGTGTGACACAACAGGTATATCACATATTACAAGACTTGCATTCCTACTTGTACAGTAGTGTAATTTTCCTTGGCAGGGTGTTACCATTATTTGAGAACCTAGCTATTATGTGAACAATAATGAAAAACACGTTACATAAAAACAAATCACTGAATAACTTGTATACAACCCTTTTTTAATGCTGTGGTACAGATATGCTCAGTAGTCTCATGCATATAAGCATCAGTAATTTGTGATTTAGAATAAAACCTAGAGTTAAATATTAAATGTAGACATTTTACTGACATTATACTGTTTTCTTTAGTTTTTAGATTCTTTAATTCATAAATGTAGCATATAATTTGTGTATTTGGAAGTCTAACATACATTTTTTGCAGAAGTCTCTCTTCCTTTAACAAAGTACTGGTGGTACTGTATACTAGAGCCTTGACACCTTTAGGTGGCTGAGTATAAACACAGATTGAACCTGCTACTGTCTGATCTGCTTTGAGGTGGAGGTGCTCGAGTATCTTTGTATGGTGATTTAATACAGTGCCATCTCAGCAGGCTTGGTAGGCAACCAGCCAAGTCCCTGTGGGCTTTACTGGTCGAGGTCTGTGGTTGTGTGGAAGTGGCTGAACTGCACCTGGATCCAGTTGGTGTTTGAAGTGCTGCAGCTGTGCTCTTGCAGTCCCCTCCACATGGTCTGACAAATCCAAACTGGATTTGAGGGGAAGCAGCTCTGTCACTCTGCATCCATGGCTCAGTTTATCTGCAGATAGGATAACCTGCCCATAAATAATTTAGTTTATAGTATACTGCATGTTCCAGGTAAGAGCTAGAACATGTAGTATAAAAAGATTTTTAAAAGAAGTCACTTATACAAAGTTCACCTTCTTGTCCTTGCTAATTGTGGCCCTAGCATACAATGCCAAAATAAGCTACATAATATTCTTATAGCAAGTAGACTGCTGTTTTCAGTGGTGTTCTCAGGTGGTTATTTTGAGTCTGCTTCCACTTTGAAGCATAAGCTAACTTAAAATACATGGATACAAGAAACAAATGGAAGTCTCAAGGGATGGAAGTCTCTTTTCATGGCTGATTAGTAATAATTTTTCAGAATCTATGCCACCTGAAGAAAACATTAGGTAGATTTATTATGTGCTATATTCTTGTGAAACTATTGTTTTCAAATGGGAATTACCTATACGTGACCCATTGCAGTCTGGCGTTTTGCCATGCAGAATAACATTGTATGCTGTTTTAACACTAATATGTGGAACTGCAAAATCACTGATTGGAATGTAGTAGTTAGATTGTCTTTTCAAGACAACTGAAATAATAGGACTGAGGTGAAAATAATATTTGGCTATTTCAGATAAGTGTTGTCTCAGGCAATATGTTTAATATTAAAATAGACCATACTGAACTCAGTATATTTTTTTGTTTTGTGCAGTACATGAGTAATAACTCGGTCAAAGGGGGGAGAGGCTGTATGTTCCTAAATCACAGTTTTTCAGTGCATTTCACTACTTTTTGTGGGAATAGATGTGTTACTACAGTGAACTGTTCTTCAGCATAGCATGCAGACAGTATTTGATACTCAGCTGAGTATTTGATACTCGGTACTGGTACTCAGTACTAACAGATACTCAGTCTGGAGTTTGTAGTCTGTTTAAATTACAATTTTGTTGCTCTAAGGTAATTTTTATAGGCCTATTGTAATTCTCATGAAACCAGCTCTACGAGCCTAGGCTCACTTAGCCAACATCTTCTAAGAATTGTTACAAGTGCCAATTGTTAAGTGCTTGTTTATGTGAAGTTATCATAACACATTTTTAAGACTGCAAGTTCTGTTTAATGTCCTGCAGAAGCAAGCAAGTATCCCTACAGGTTCCAGCTGTGTGAATTTCCAAAATTTTTTACTTGCACCTTTCTGTAGGCCTGTGCATGAGACCATAACAGTAATTAGTGTGTTATCAGAACCAAAGACCAATTCGAATTTTTTTTCTTATATTGAAAACTTCAGTTTCTGAGGAACTGGAATCTATGCGCTGTTGGCCAAAAGCCAATTTTTTTCCTCAACTCTTAACGTGTGTTTGAAAAACGAACTCGCTTCCTAAGTGCCTTGTGAATCTGCAATGATTAATTCTTCTCATTATTTTGCTGCAAATTCTCATGACCCTCTGTGATGATTCGATCACCCACTTAGAGTTTATGCATATTCATATCTTTCTGCTCCTGCTGCAGTCGTTCAAGTCTCCTTCACTGGCTGTGGTGTGTGCTTGGTGCAGTAATTGAGCTGCAGTAGATTGATTACTCTGGGGAGCTGTAAGGCCTTTAAAGGTGAAAACATATCAGTCCTGTTAATTAGGAAACAAAGCTCTGGTGGCAAGTTCAGCAGTCAAATGCTTCCAGTGTAGAAATGAGGAAAGGTATGATTTGTTCCTCTCCATGAACCCTGTTTACTTTTTTATATTTGAATTAGATCTGTATTTGCTGTAATAGGCTTGTGCTGAAGATAGCTTATCTTATATGATTGCATAGTGGTGATATTTAAAACAAAAAGAACTCTGAGTTTGATATTGATTATAATGATTAGCTGCTGCTAATCACTTCTGAAATTATACATTATTTTAGGCATTATGTGACCTATAAAGTTAAATGAGAGATGAAAAATGGAATCATTGATTGTAAACTTTAACCCAAGCCATCTGTATCATTCACTTTTTCAGACTTGAATGTCAAAGTCTTTTCTCTGAATTTAAAACAGTAGATTTTCAGAAATCATGATGAAACTTAAGGCCTCTCCTTTTTACTATTAAGATATCTATTGCCTATCAAGCACAAGATTAATTAAAAAGAACACGTTCTTAAAATTAGGTGAATATTAAATGGTAGCATAAGGTTTCATCCAGCAGACAGCATCCTTACATCATCATTGTAAGTACCCTGTGGTTTTATGTTGCTAAGCACTCTAATCTAGAGTGGCCTATTACAAAGATATTAAGGGTAGGGGAAACCATCTGCCACACAATCTATCCATAAGGGTCAGAAATAAATAATTTAAAAGTAATTTATGTATCTTAAAAACCACTTTTTCCCTGTAATCACTGGACAACAGATTGTGGAATACAGATGTTATGAAAATGCCACTGTTTTTGTAAACAATGTGTGATCCATTGCTACTTCAGGGTAGGTTATAGGATGCTGTTGTCATACCTGTTCCTGCTGAGGTCAGGAAGAAAAGTCTTGCAGAAACAACAGCATGTGTGATTGGACTCCAATTAGTACATCTTACACCAAAGGATATTGCATTCATTGTGTTTGTGTTTTTCTCTCTATTTTAGGCATTTATTAACACTGCAAAGGAGATCTATGAGAAGATCCAGGAAGGAGTTTTTGACATTAATAACGAGGTAGCTTTTAGTACCCTTTTGGTTTGTTTGTTTCTTAAATGTACAAAATTTGCCTTCTACAGAAGGCTGGACAGTAAGAATTTGTTCCATTTGGATATAGGGTTGTCTGCCATTGTGATAAAAATGGATTAAAATAAGTGACCCTATCCATCCATGAAGCATCACAAAATAATATAAATCCCCAAAAGAGAAGAAAATCCACTTTCATCCAGTTCTCCATATGGTGTCATCTGTTTTCAAAGATAATTTTCCACTATGTAAATGGGGGAACATGTTGATATGCCAGATGCACTCCATGAGCTGTCCAGTGTAGGGGAGGGATTGCTTTGAGAGTTACATAAAAGACTTTTGAAATGTTCCTGCTTTAGGTGGCTGGATTCTGTAGGGAATAAAAGATTAGCCATTTTGCCTATGCACATTACTGAAATTACAGATTATCAGTGTCTGTCTCTTTGCTTGTTTGGGATGGGGGTGGGGAGGTAAAGCAGGGAGCACTTTCGTAATGCAAGAGCCTAGAGAGACCTGTAATGTCTTGAATTTTTAAATGATTGTGGTGTTGAAAATCGTGAGCAGTTAGGAGAGAGGTTTGTGGCCACAGAAACAGCAGATTTATATTCAGTGGTAATACATAGAAATACCAGGATCATATAAAAAGGATTCACAGAGCAGATAGAGGAGAGAGTGGCAGTGATGATTGCCACGCGCGGTTTTGCTAAGCACCTCAGTTTAGGATTGTATAAGCTCTTGGATAACATTTGTGTGATGTGACTTTATTTAAGAAAGTTTAAATTGGATAGAGTGAAGGAGTCAGACATTTCTGGTGCCCAAGTTTTTTATCCTGCAAGTCCCTAAATAATATTGCTGAGGTGCTTAGCAAAACCACGTGTGGCAATCAGCACTGCCCCTCTCTCCTCTATCTGCTCTGTGGATAGTGCATTCTCTGTCTGGGACTGTCAGTCTGACCCTTTAAGTTGTTGCAGAGTAGTACTTTGAGTAGTACTCAAAGAGTAGTGAGGGAATTGGCAGGACTCACTTAAATACCTTCAGCTCTTTTTTGCTTAATGTATTTCAACATCAGAAAATTTAGACTATTAAAAGTATTACTGTTACGACTTCAGAACGGAAATAATGAGAAACTTCAGTAGTAGGCAAAGTATTTGCATTGTGAAACTTGTAGCTACTTAAGACTTGAGTAGTAATCCTTCAAAGACGCCGATTGGAACTGGGAAATGTGTGTGCATACAATACCCATGGTGTTTTGGTGAAACACCTCAGCTTCAGTGTAATGATGAAAAACTTACAGAAAACTCTGACATTATTTCCCCCAAAAATGCACCCAGCGGTGCGATATAAATTGGACAGTAATGAGAGTGTGTGAAAAAGCATGCTCATTGTATCTGTCGAGTTTCATATAGTAGCTGACTGCTTTACTGTGCCTTATGGAGCTTTGATTGCAATATGCTGTCAAGAGCCAACAGTCCGTGCTATTTATTTGGCTTTATGCCAAGTCTGGCTCCTTGATTCCTCAAGAAGTTGCTATCAGCCCAGAGGGGGCAAAACCAATGAGCCATAGGGCATGCTTTTTATTAAAGAGGAGTCAAAGAGCGAAAAGAAACCACATCAGCTGCTGTCAATACTGAGCTAGTGCCAGAAACCCCAAGGCTACTACTGTTGCAGAACAACTGCCAAGCACTATAAATCTGAGATTTACTGTGACGCAAAGTTTCCTTAAGAGCTTAATTTCTGAAGCTACTGTATTACTTTTCTCAAAGTGCTGTATTTTTAGGTAAAATCCACTTGAGGGAGTGAGGGTTAAGATATAAGTGTGATTTTGATGAATGAAAGAGCTGCGCTGTGTGTGGGTTCTTGGCAAGTAGCCATGTCTTTCGGGATCATAGAAATTATTGATGACACAGAACACTCGTATGCCCTTAGCCTCTACAGCTGATTCAACACAGAAAGAAATGCTGTCTAGAGAGGAAAAGTTTTATATTAAACTATTAAACTAATGGAGGTTTTGGTGAGAGGGGAGAGGTTATCAGTTGCTAGCAAATGCTATGTATTATTAAAGCCTTTATACCAAATAGTATTCAAATACAATTCTTGCTCTGTGTATTCATGTTAGGAGTTTAAAGTACAGAGCTCACTGTAGAAATAAAAATTAAATGAGAAGTAAAGCATCTTCTTTTAAATTGTATTTAATTGCCAAAGACACTTTGCTAAAAAAAACCATACCTAAATTTTGCTTAAAAAAAAACAACTAAATTTTGCTATACTTAGTACATACATTAGGAGCCTTCGCTGTAAAAAAACAAACAAACAAACAAAAACAACAAAAAAACTTTTCAAGTATATTAATGTTGTAAAATAATTACACTGTGTATTAAACTTTGTTCCAGGCAAATGGCATCAAAATTGGCCCTCAACATGCTGCTACTAATGCAACACTTGCAGGCAATCAGGGAGGACAACAAGCTGGAGGAGGCTGCTGTTGAGCCTGTTTTTACTTTCTAGCTGCCTGGATGGGGCCTACTAACTTGTTTGTTCACCCTTCCCTTCCCCCCACCCTGCTCGCCTCCACTTCAATTCGACTGAGACATGAAACTTGTAAGTTGGTTTCCTGTTGCAGAAGAAGACTTTATCCTTCAAATTCTTGTATAACTTTGAATAAATGGTTAATGTTCACTTAAAGACAGATTTTGGAGATTGTATTCATATCTATTTACATTTGATTTCTAGGTCAATTGATGTGATTATTTTTGTTAAATGTTGTCTTGTGCCCTTGACTACGAACTGAACTGTATTAAACACTACAAAGTCATCTGAGTATTTTAATCAGTTTGTGTAGTTAGGTTTCCCAGCTTCTGCGGTTACCTAATGTTTAATATTGTAGAGCTGTCCTCAAGTTTTTTGTCAATTTTCAAGGCTACAAAGAGAAGCGGAAGGACTCTTTTAATTCTGTATTTATCACTTTCTGTATATATAGTTTAATAACCTGCTTGGGTGTACTTGCCAAGCTAGAATTCTTTAATGCATTTGCATAAATTCTATACTACTTAGAGCTTGAAAACTACAGAAGCATTAATAGAAGTTGCTTGGACGCTAAATTTTAAGCCTTTTTGACATTGTTAGCATGTTCATCCTCCCCTGCCATTATCCTGAAGTCCAAGAGAAATGCTTAATGTATATTACTAGAGGCTACATACGTGCTATCTATTTTAATGCCAAATGTTTGCTGTTTGTCCACAATTTCCACAGCACCTCTTCAGAAATGGATTAGCTGTTTGCCTTAACAAATATTATAGGTCAAAACAGAGCGTGAATGAAAAGTAGAGGAGGAGTTGATAAATTTAAAATGGCACATTATAAAAACGGTAATCTTTTCTTAATGCTTTTTTCTTGTTTACCACTTGATTTCTAGGTATATTTTTCATGCAAGGACAGTTTTTCAACCTAAATGTACAGTGGTTGTGTAAAGTTTTCTTTTAGTGACAACTTGTAATCCTAAATATGGTAAGCATCTTGTCTATTGTGAAGAGGGTGTGAAAATAAAATCTACCAGTTTGGAAATCTTGATGAAAATCAAAACTAGAAATGCTTTTGGTACTTATTATGGTGGTGGTTGGGGGCGTGGGGTTGTTTTGCCTCAGATGAAAAGGTTGCAATGGTACAAAACAAAATTCTGTGTTTATTTGTTGAAGTACAGAATATTCACGCAACTTTCCCTACAAATGAGGAAACAACTGAGTTTCCACCACATCCTATTTATATAAACTGAAGATAAAATTCTAGGTCATGCTTCATATATCTAAAAAAAAAAATTTTAAAAAGTGGAAGGGACTTTTGTGTTACTGGACCAATACTGACTGCAACATAACACTGGGAGACATAGATCCTTATATAATCCAGACTTATTGTCAGAACTTTAACATCAGAAGGTCATAAACTTCCTGACAGTTACAACATAGCAGCAGCTCTGACTAAATAGAGTTTAAAATACATGTGGAACCTTTTGTTTGTATCTGGGGGAAGGGACAACTGATAAGGATTTATGTCAGTTGCCAACTTCAGATCTTTTCTTACACATTCAGGAGCATTATAAGCAATGCAATATAATTGTTTCATCTACTTAAATTCTAAAGAGGGTGCTCAATTTATGTGCTTTCAGCTGTTAACTGTTTAGTACATGATGTTTGCATTTATAAAAGTGGACTGGTTGAAGTTTGAAAATTGTGTAACTATAAAACCATAGGACTTAATTGCATTGATGCTGAGGGAAAACTGGATTGTAGTAACTAGCTGCTCACAAGAAGGAACAAACAAACAAGAGTACGTGCTTGAATTAACTGCTTGAAGATTTTTTGGAACTGGCAACATTGCAGAACTGCACTGCTTGAGATGAGAGGGGAGACAAGCACAGTCTTCAGTAGCAGCTTCAGCTACATTATGAATGGGAGTAAATTTCACTTAGCCATAAAAAAATTGCCCCTGGTCAGGGAGCAGAGGAGGGGAATATGTACCCTATCCTGAGAAGGACAAAAATGTATGCTGTATTAAGTGGTTGGTGATGATTTAGAAAGCCACTGGTTTTCTGAAAGCATGGAGAATGTATAGAATTATGGAACTGACCAGGAATCTAGGGTTATTACAGCAAGGAGTCACTGTCACTTGTGGGTTTTGGGGTTTTTTGTTTGGTTTTTTTTTTGGAGAGGGAGTGAAGGGTAGGAGAAATGTGCTTACCATAGTGATGGGCATGATGTGCATATGGATTTTTGATCCTGCTGGCTGGCCCTGGCTTATATGCCATTTTTACACTAGGCATTATATAAGTCTGGTCCTTTCAAAGAGGACATAAAGGAAAACTTAAGTTGTGGTTCATTCTGCCTGGCTTTTTGTCACTAGCTTTATGTATACATAATCCTTTTGTTGCCAGTTAGGAATATGTGTTTTAGTTGTCTTTTGAGAAGCCATGGATCTACTTTTATCCTATTAGAATCTGTAAACTATACAGCATAAAACCTAGCATGTGCTTCACAAGTTTATTCCTGCACAGATTAGGGTTTTATTTGTACATGACCGACTGATAACTTGCCTAGTAGAATTCCTGCTACTTTTATTGGTTGCATTTTCATAACCAACGAATTAAACCATTTTGTTATTCCCCAGCAACTTGTACAGCTGTTATATGTACTGTAAGACTTACCATACCACTTACTGCACATACCAAGGTGCAGTTGTCCTGTACTCCCAGTTTAGCACATGGTATAAACCATAGTTAATTTACAAGAGTACTTTTAGAGTGACAGAGCATCTTGGCAGGATTTTAAGACTTGTCTCTCTTCTACTTAAAATGAGATGATCTGTACATTTTGTCAGTCATTTAAGAGAAATTAATACACATACCCCACAATCATATGTGTGTTTCTGTGGACTTGCACAAGAATAAATCAGAATTATTCAAGATCAGACTCAGCAGTGACTTAAGGTAAATGACTGCCAAAATACTCATCAATATGCTAAAATAAAAAGGGACTGTCTGAAACCTGTAGCAGACAGCATGTGCTCCCTCCCCTGCTCCAGAGCTATCCATGTCTCTTCTGCTGTGTTATGCTTTTTGTGACACTTCTTTCATTGTGTTGCTGACTTGATGAAGAGTGCCTTCAACTGCAATATTTATATATTGGTCAGGTTTGAAGGGCACCAGTTAGTTTTAGGTTAAATGGTATACTTTTAAGATTGGAAAGCAATTTCTGCCTTACAAGTTTACCTGTGACTATTAAAGAGTCCTAAAGCTGTTCTTGAGAAGAAAATAAAACCTCCATTCAGGCTCTAAGTTATAGTTAAACTGAATCTGAGTGCAAAAATGTGTATTAAAAAACCCACAACCTTTAGAATCTTGGAATCACAGAATGGTTTGAGTTGAAAGGGACCTGATCATCACATTCCAGACCCCCCTGCATGGGCAGGGATATCTCCCACTAGACCAGGTGGCTCAAAGCCCCATCCAACCTGGCCTTGAACACTTCCAGGGAGAGGACATAAAAATACTGTGAGACAATTTTTGGCATTAAAGTTTTTTTCATAAAGTAATCATTCTAAATGAGGCACCCCAGTGTGCCTGCATTATTCTCCAAGTTGGTACCAGTGGGCTATTGCTTTTGTAAGTGCTGAAGCCTGATTCTTCTTGGTGGACTATTATTTTGACACTGCAGACTGTCCCACAACTTTCTTAGATTTTTTTTGTTGGTTTTGGTTGTTTCAGTTTTTCCCCTCCTAAATCAAGTTTCTCTTGTATATTATTTATTTTTTGTACTGTCTGTTCTGGGATGCAAACTGTATGGAGTGAGTGAAGTGCTGCTCTCCATCTTTACCATTCCATGTCCATTGTATGTCCATTTCAGAGAATTTGTCCAATATGGAACATATGCTTTGGGGGTGAAAGGTTGGGCAGAGCGAGAGACAATATCTTACTGCATGATCAGAAAATCATGAGGGAAGTATTGCATGAGTTCTGTTACTTGTTACACCTACCATGGGAACTGTTTTGCATCTGGGGGGTGGTGGGGATATGATTTGCCTATTATTCTTCCACCTATTGAATGGGAGGAGAAAGGGGAGAAGGAGAAGGCTGACAGGTTTTATTTGGATATCTTAATAAATTTGTTTGCTGGTATCATACTTGAGATTTGTATATACTTAATGTTCCTCCCCCTAAAATCTCTGGGTTTTCTTCTGCCATGGTACTGCAATATAACTTTTAACAGTATGCAGTAGTGATTTATTTTATTATGGTACTGAAATCTCCATTTGTAAATAATCCAGGCTGCTGCTGTGTAAGTAGCTGATGAAATGTCTTTAGTGGGTCTGCTGCCTATGAAAGAAACCACAACATTAGGCAATAAAAACTACTAACAGAATGTTAAGAAACCAAGACCATGACAAAAGAGCAGCATGTTGTGGATCTATCATTTTTATTCTTGGGACAGATTTTATTATTTTTGGAACTCTTACAAGACATGTTAAATATTGTGGATGATAAGAGGAAACAGACTCTTGGCAAACATGGAAAACCAATTACAGCATATTACCCTATTCCCCTTCCAATAAAGGAGGGGTGAAGCTAAAAGTTTATTCTTTGCTTAGCAGCTGGAGGGGAGGGGTAGGGGGGTGGGGAAGTGTGCCTGCTTTAGGATTGGGTTGAGGAAGGAGATTGTTGCTGTAGTGATCTTACTGCAGGCACTCCAAGCTGGAAAAGGCTTCTGGAGAAGTACACTGTTGTCACAAGGGCACTGATTAAAGGCATTGCTCTGTAATACCAGGTGTTCTCTTCACTTAATACATTTCTTAAAATTGTGTTTGCTTGCAGGCTTCAATACTTCAAATCTCCCTGTCCTGGCAATGAGTATTTTTGAAAACTTGTTTTGACAAACAAACTGGAACATGTATCTGATACTCAGACAGGGGATTTAGCTGCTACCTCCCATGGCTCTCTGTGTCATAGAGGTGAAATAAGGTGTAGGGAAAATCTACTCAATGTTTACTTAGAGGCTCGTCTACTAAAATGTCTCTCCATCCATTTAAATCCCTGTCCCGAATTACAGCTTATGTAAAATTGTCCATGGCAGCATGAATGTAGGTGAATTAGCATATCAACATGGTTTTTGTTATTTCCCCACACACACACAGCATAGTTACAGGTTTTCAAATTCCTTTTTTAAAGAGTCAGAGGTGTAAATGTTTATATTGGGCAGAATCTCATTGATGGTTGGGACTATGGTACACTTGGTGTAAATTATAGCAGGATCTAATTAGCCTTCCTGATTTAAGTAAAGCCTGTTACCATGTATCAGACTAACTGGAAACTGATGGCTTAATTTTCTGGGCTTAGACATAAAATACTGGAGGGCAGGAAACTCCTTGAGTGAGAGGACAGCTCATAAGTTACCAATGTACCACTGTCATTTTAATGTTGGCCAGGGTAAAACAGCCAAGTAAACAGTGTGTTTTCTGATTAGGGTTTGAGGAAATGTTTTCAGATACAGGAAATGTTTGAAATAATGTGACTCAGAAAATCGTTAAATAAAAGGATACTCAGGAAGACAAAAAGGCAAGGGCTTGCTTGCTGTCTGATGATGATGGGATGTGGGGAAAGGCTGTTGGTTCAGGCAGCGTTGCCCAGCAGCTGAATGCTGCCACCTACGCCTGGGATTGTGCTGCTGCTCCAGAACCGCAGCGCTGGACTCTTCGTGCTGAAGGAACTTTTAAACTTGGATAATTTTATTCCCCAGGTGCACATTGGTGATGCTAAGGCTCGAATTGAGACAGTGTCCACATTTTGAGGAGGTGTATGCATGGTTTTTTTGGGAGGAGAGATGGGAACAGAAAGAGAGAGAGAGGGCATGGGGCAAATGAACTCAGCAAGTGCTAGCACAAAAAATACTTGAATAGACAGTCAGCACCTCTCTGGGAGTGTTGTGTACAAATGCAGGAAAGTTTTATCTTTAATGTAGATGGAAGCAGATTTCTACATCTTTCATACCACATTTTAATTTGCGAGGATGACCAGACTTTACTCATGGCTTGCTGGTTAGGTTCACATCCAAAAAGTACGTAAGACAGAGAATATCTGAAAAAAAAAAAAACCCATTTGTGTTCCTGGTGTTCCTGAGAGTCAATCCAGCCACTGCAAAGCAAAGCATGGCTGACAGACCTAAATTAACTGGCCACCAACAAAGGTCTGTCAGCTATCAGTGGTGTACAAAAACCCAGTGGATGGTCTGTATTGATTCTCCTTGCCCTGTTGTGTTCAACTCTCATCTTGCAAATAAAACATTCCTGCAGAGAAACAAAAACACTTGCAGTGTCTCCCACAGCTATTGCTATGAAGCAAAAATTACGTTTGTGAAGTAAAGTATGTGCAGTATTGTAATCCTGCCTGGGAGATTTTCCTATGAAGCCACGTAGCTTCAGAGAAAAGGACATTTGTTACTGCTGAAGAAAACCTAATATATGCTTAGTCACAGCCAGCAGGCCTGCAGGACTGAACATTGTGCATCATAAATTTAACTCTTCGGCATTTTCTCTGGCTTACTTTCCAAGTCCGATTATATTTTCTTCTCAGTTTCCAGAGCTCCATGTCTTCTTGCTTTTGCATTTCTTCCCATCTTCTGTACCTTGCTTCTCTTCATTTGTATTACTTCTCCCACCTTTTCCTTTCCTACTTGGATTTTGGGAGTGGGTGGCTGTCTAGGGGGAAATCCTCAAAACAAGGAGCAGCGTATTTACAGTTCCCTGTTCTCTTGGAAGACCTTTATTAACTAGCACTGGTAATAACTTTAGGATTTAGTTAGTACTTTGGGTGTTATGATGTTTGTTTAGAATAGAGCCATTTTATAGGTCATAAATCCACCCATTTAACTGTTGAGGACCTGGGAGAAGTAGAGGATGTGCAAGGAAGCCTACTGAACTGTGCCTCATGTGGATGTGCAGCAAGAGGCTGGATAACCCCAGCTGGTGGTACAGACCCTGAGCAGGGAGCAGGGGGTGGGTTGCAAGGCTGAAGGTTTGCCGTGGTGACTGGACCGTATAGAGGCTACTGCTGCATCCCCTCTCCTAGGTCATCCACTAATAGCAGAAAGCTTCAGAACAAAGAGAATAAAAATGCAGCTACCTTTTAGGAATTTTTTAGTCAAGCACTGTCCAAGTGGTGGTTTGTTATTTTGGTTTTTGCTGGGGTTTTTTTTCTTGCTTTGTTTGTTTTGGGCTTTTTTTCCTGAAGGTGTACAGACCTTCATTTTGCCTTACCGGCTTTCCGGTCTAATCCAATTGCTATGCACAGTGAAAAGCAGTTTTCCTTCAGTGTCAGATGAACTCCGAAGTTCTAAAGTTGCTGGGTTATTGTTGCTCACCAAGTGTAAACGGATCCCTTCAGGGTTGCAGTAAGAGGAAAAAGCTTCTACTGAACCTAATGCTTCAACAGCCAAAGAAAAAGCTTGTTTGCTGCAGGAAGGAGGAGACGTCTCTCATTATCTGGGTGCTGGAAGCCAGCCCGTTCCAGCCGTCTCCTCTTCCTGCTCCACAAGGACTGAGGCGTCTCTTTGAGGTATGCAAAGCAGCAGTGTGATACTCCCCAGGCTTATCAACCACTATCAGCTGGATCTGCTGTTTGCTCCAGACTCCACCTTTGCTTGGAAAGCGCTTGCAATTCCATGAGGTAACTCTTCCTCCCAGCGCTGTGGTTTCTTACACCGACCATGTGCTCCTACCGTGAACCCGGACTGAAAAATTTAAAAAGTCAACCCCGATGTTAATGTGCCGCGACTTCCTCTCTTTCTCCACCGCGCCGAGAAAGGTCGCGGTGCTTCACAGGCTTTTGCTTTTGCTTTTGGCGGAAGGTCAGTCTGGGAGGGAGAAACACCCCACGGCCCAAGCGGAACCATCGTCCTCCTCCCCTCCCTGGACACGGCCTGAGCAGCTGCTCCGCTCGGGCCTGCCCGGGGCAGCGGGTCCGGTCCGCTCCCGGGACACCGCCGGCTCTTCCACAAGCGTGAGGGAAAAACCTGCTCGGTCGGCACCGAGACTTCAGCGGCCGCTCCGGGGCGATACAAATCTGAGTTATTTTTTTTTTGTTGCTCGGACTGATTAGGAACAGGTCCGGGCTAAGGTACCATAAACACCTATTAAGCTGAAATAAATATGTCTACAGGGGGCTTAAGTTAAACGGGTGCAGCTTTGCCTGCGCGGGGGAGCCGGAGGGGCGGCGAGCCCACCACACGGCGGCCCCGGCAGAGCACAGTCCCGACGGGGTGAGGAATGTTGGGGGTGTCTCCAAACAGAACCCCCGGGACCCGCAAGGCAGCGCCGGGACCGCTGGACCGGAGCTCCCCTTCCGCACGGGCCGAGGGGAAGGGATGGGCAGAACCCCAGCCGGGCTCCCCAGCGGCACAGGGGGGGACGGCGGAGGCGGAGCCCGATCAGGGCGTGCGGGCAGCTGCCGTCAGGGGAAGGAAAGCCCGTCTGCCCTGACGTCGGGTGGAGCGGGCCGGGGGCGGGCGGGAGCAGGGGAGGGGCGGCCGCGGGCGCTCCGGTCGCCGAGGGCGAGAGGGGGCGGGCCGGGCAGAGCCGGGGGTTCCCCCTGTAGGATGGCGGCAGGGCCGGGGGGGAGGGCTATGCTGGTGGCTCCCTGGAAACCCTGCGGGAGGGTTGACTCGGGGGCCCTGCCCGGCCCCACCGCCTGAGCGCGGCCGTCGCTACGGCAACCTCAGTCCCGGGGGGGGGAGGGGTGCGGGGAGCGGGCGGGGTGCGGGGAGCGGGCGGGGTCGCTCCCCCCTGGCCCCTGCTATGGCCCCCGGGGGCCACCGGCGGCAGCCGGTTGCTGCTCGCTCTTCCCTGCGGCCTCTCATCCCCGATGCCCCGAGGGGTCCGTCCGGGTGCGGCGGGCCGGGCCCGCGTCGCTGCGAGGGGAGAGGCGAAGCGGCTGACTGGCAGTGGCCCTCCGGGCTCTTTCGACGTCTCGGCTAAAATCCCCTGGAGCTGCTTCTTCGGGGGGTGTGTGCAGTATCCAGCGACAACTTGGCTGGGGTTTCTGGGGGAGTTCCTGTGGTGATATATAGGTTTATTTATATATATATAGACACGTATGGTGGGTGGCACAGGGAAACGCGTCCAGCGTTCCAGGCCTTGCCAAACTCCAGTGAGGGAGAAGACGACGCGTGGCTGATGCTTGCCCCATTCCCGCAAGGAAGGTCGAGCCTGGAAAGGTGAGGTGTCCTCTTTGAGCAAGAGCCGAGGAGCCCGAGTCCTCCCCAAACTGGACGGAAGGGGTAGAAAATCCGGTCAGCACCTTGTACATCTAAGCTGCTTCCCTGGCTTTATAACCACCGTGGCAGCTGTTGGCAAGTTTAAGCCAAGCCACCTCTCCTGACCGTCCAGGGGACTTTCCTTTAAAGTCCTAATTATCCTGTGCAGGCAGCGCTTTTGCTGGCGGCGAGCATTCTCCCTCTTGCCGCAGGAGCGCGGAGCTAGGAAGTGCGAGGAGACCTGGGAGGGCTGTGTGAGGAGTGGCTTCAGCAGGGAAATCAGTCCCTGCATCCTGGGGATGGGTTTCTTGTGGTCACTGCAAGGGCCGCCCAGCCCGTCAGCCTTCCCCCTGCCCCGGCAGAATCTGCCAGGAGCCTGTCCCAAAGGCTGTCCCTCTGCGGTCCCAGCTCCCAGCTGCTGTGTTGTGGTACCCAGCCTATTGACTGTGAAGACATAATGTAGTTCTTCTGCTTCGGAAAGGAATAGGAAATTTGGGATTTTTAACTTATGTCACTGTATTTTATTATTTATAATGCTATCTCCCCCCCTTCCCCCCCAAAATACTCAAATTCTTATATTAAAAAGTTACTGCAGTGGAGGAAAAACACTTCCACTTAATTTTTGTACTTGGCAAAATGAAGGTGAGAAAAGAGGCAGTGAAAGTAAATATATAAATCTTGAAGTGGTTAGGCAATTTAACTTTTATGTCTGTAATTTTTGATGCACATGAGCAGCAAGTACACATTTTTACTGTCACTTATTGTACTTGTGAACGCAGCAAGAATCTACCTGGACTGCACACCTGTGCACATGTCATCTGTACTGATAGTGGTTTTCATTTCAGTATAAGCTAGACTGGCCTCAACTAGAGGAAAAAAACCCAACAATGTAGAGAAAATGGAAATTCCCCATAAAACAAATTTTTCACTAATGAAAGTCTTCTGTAGATGTTTCCATACTAAATACAACACTTAGACAGTAAAGTTTCATCTCAAAAAGATAAAATAGCCATTTCTCATTGCTCTTATTATTAAAAAACAGTGCCACACTTCAAAGTTGTCAGTGGCCATAGTCAGTATTTGCCTAGAAAATTCCTTGAGTTTTAACTTGCTTTTTGGACAGGTAAACCAGAGGCATGCCTGGACACTTGGCCCTTCTGAGCAGTTTGTCACTGAGGAGGCAGATAACTGAACTCTCAGGTCAAATCAGAACTGTTTCAGTGCTCATGGATGAGCACCTCTTCTCCTTTTTGTGATGTCCTGATTTCCCTACTTTAGGTGGGTTTAAATAACTGGAAAAATGGACTGTGTGCAATGCATACTTTTAGGTACACACTGATAGTATGCATACGTTGAAATACTATTTACTAGAAAGACAAGCAGCATCTGAAAAGCACATAAGCCTAATTGTTTCCAGACACAACTGGCCTGGATTTTGTTTCCTCTTATTCCAACATTCTGACCTTGTAAAAATTATCTTGATTGTGTTATGCTAAAACAAGGCCATGATCTTGCAAAAGCTACCACGTGTGCTAGTGCTGAGGAGCACCAAGGGAAGCACTGTGCATGGAACAAATGTTGACAACATTAGGCCCCAAGTTCGTTTGTTTGTTTTCCTTTGCTTATATCTAATCATGGTGAAGCAATAGTCTCACTTCTGCTAAAAGCTGAAGCTGGGTTTTAGTTTTTAAAGGAGGTCACAAATGTGTGGTAAAACATACGATTCTTGCAGCAGTTTAAACTATGGAGTTTTGAGGCATTTACACTAAGAGAAAGAACAGTGAGTGTTTAAAATAAATGTACTGGCTGTGTTTTTTTCAGTACTTCTGTGTGTGTGATATCTTTGTTTTTCAGAAGATTGTTTCTAGGGATTGGTAGGAAAGTTTAAAGACTTTGTGGCTTTGATGATAACTCTTAACAGTATCATTGTGCCCTTGTATAAACATGTAAAGAAGACTTAGGACAGCATAAAGTGTTAGATGTGCTGCTGCCTTTGGCACTGGATAGCTTCTGAGTATAATTATATTTTCTGTTTGACAAAAATTCAAGGCCCAGGTACACTGATCCTTTTATTGCACTGGCTGCTGCTACTCATGTATTTGGGAATCTGCAACTTACTGGCCTTAAATCACTGTGAAGAGTTGTGACAGGAAAACATCTTTCCAGCCTGTTGAAATGAACAGATGATCCCTCTCGTTATTTCTTTGAAGGTTCTCCTTTTGGGTTTTCCTTTTTTTTTTTTTCAGGATCAAGAATAACTCTCTATTTGCATCTTTGTCAGCAAGGCTCCCATGGGGCAATCCTTGTAAGCACTGGGATTGCCTGTTCGGTAGCAAGGAGGCTTACAAAAAGCAGCTCCAGCTGGAAGTGGGCCTTTTCCTGCTCCTCCCTCCATCCTGCAGCTTTCATCCAGGCCCTGAGAACTGCCTGCCTTTCACACTAAGCTACTAGTGGAGAGAGTTGTGGTCACTGGCACAAGGTATTAGGATATCAACCTTTACTTATGTTGATTAATTCACATATAAATGTTCAAGGAGTTTCCTTGTATATAATGTAGCCCATCAATATGATAGTGGTTATACAACAGCAAATGTAACTTTAAAAATTAAGCCTATCTCTAAAAAAAACAAACAGATTTTATGTGTCATTAAACTTGGTTTCTAAGATGTTGGCATGAATAAGGCTGACATATTGTTTGGGCTTTTGTTTTGTCAATGTTTCTCATTTCCCTGCAGAATGCAAGGTGAAAATGGTGTATGGTGGATTATTTATGAAATGCAGAAAACTAATAGCATATGCTGTGTTCATGTTGGTAGCCTGCTATGCCAAAGATCAAGCAATGAGTATTAGTGCTGCTGTATCTTCTCACAACTGTTCTACTTCATTTCTGTTAAATTGCAGAAGAGCTTCAAGTAAAATCCTGCCACTTTAGAAGCAGTGATATAATCTGTTCCCTCAGTGGAAAAAATACAGTGTTTTCTGGCTTGCATTTTTAGAGAGAGAAAATACAATTAGTCCATTGCTTAAAAAATGGGCCATTCAGTGCAGCCATACTTGGTGTGCAGCCTACGAAGTGTGAGCTGTGGCATTGCAGATGCAGCAAACACCCTCCCTCCTCTGCTGCCACAGGATGAAGACACGAGGTCTTTCTGCCCTAGCTGAAATAAGCCAGTTCCATTCATCTGCCAAGAATGTACAAGTAAATATAGTGATTGTGTAAGTTGCTTGTCATACCTGAAGTATAAACAAATTTGTGCAGAGGAAAGGTGAGTGTCTGGCAGGTTTCTTCAGTGCTGCAGAGCTGAGGTGTGCCTCTTCAAGGAAAATTTTAGATATTTACACAGGACAGAAAGAGAAAAGGTGCAGAATGGAGGGAAACAAAAGGAGGTGTTTTGTGGTGGTGGTGATTTCTTCACCACAGAACACCTCTACTTTCAAATCACCTCAGCACGAATGACAAGTATGCAGCATCTTGTGGAATCAGACCTAACATTTCTCCTATGAACCATATGGATGAAGTGAGGTGTTCCTTTATATGTGGGTTGGTGATATCAGAGTACATTTTCTTAAATTCATTTCCTATTTAGTATTTGCAAGATTCAATTACCAGTGTGTTGTTTTGAATACTTTGATGATCAAACTCTACTGAGCTAGGTAGTTGTGTTTTTGCTTGCAGCACAAGGGATACGCATCTGTCTGGTTTGTGAGAAACTGTTAAGATTGTACATGTAAGTTTAAGTCCTTACTTGTTTTCTGAATGTGTCTCACACTTTTTGAGCCCCCCAGTGCCCCCAGTAATTAACGCAGGCTAGAGTGTGAGTGCATTATCCTTTTCCTCTGTATGATTCTCTTTATATACAGAACTGATTCGTATTGAGAGTTTTGGCTCTTCTCTGAAGTGTTCCATGCCAGCTAAATGAAGATCACAGCTGACAACTTCATTGCTCTTTCACAGAGGAACTCTATGATAACCTTTAAACTTAACTATGTATGAAGCTGTTTTCTAAGGATTGGATCTGTAATAGAGGAAGGAACAATTTATTTTACTTTTTGTCATCTATATAAATGTGCAATGATTTTATATATGTTCTTATATCCTTCTGAAATGAAATTTTCTACGCTTACCCCTCTGGAGAGAGAAAAGACAAGACAGAGAGGGAGAGAGGCAGAAGAGATGTCACCAATTACTCTGCTGTAAGGCACTAAGATACTATTGTAGTAAGTGCAGTGTAAGAAAACACAAAATATAATAGATCTCTGTGAGCATGTTTATGAAATGTCTCTAATTACACCAAGCTGGGAGGATGTTGACCACTATGAGTGATTAATCAGTCCAGAAATCAAAATGAACTTAATAAATACAAAAGTGAAATTCAATTAAAATAATCGTCAGTTTCTTGCAGAAATCAAGGTAGATGGTTGTAGGGGGTTTGTAGAGAATCACAAGCAAAATAACAATGGACAATGCAATGCATTTCCAAAATGCAATGTTCTCTTAGGATTTATCAATAGGTGGCATATGTAAGTCATAGAGAACAATGTAAAGATGACTCCACTAAGTGCCAGTAAGGCCTCAGCTGCCTCAGTATTGTTCTGTGCTGAAAAATAACATAAAGGGCAGGGCGAGAAAAATAAGAGATGTAGAATTTTTGTGTTGGAAATGGTGAAGGAAGGATGTTAAACCTGAAACATGTTTCAGAGGGAACTGGGTTAATTTTCCACTGTGAAAAAGGTTAGAAGAGGTCTGATCCACTGTTTTTGAATGCTGAGGGAAATATGAGATAAATTTATCTGTACAGAGGGAAGATGTCTTGGACTGTATATTAAGAGGGTGGGAGGATGATTTAAAATTGGGTATTAGGAAAGTGAGGGGGGATGCAGCAACAACTTCTTCATCATTACAGTGAAATACCAGAACAAACTACTTAGGAAGTTTGGGTATCTGCTTCACAGAGGGTTTCTAAGAACAGGTTAGACAAACATCTGTTGGGGATTGTCTGGGGCTACTTTATCCTGTCTTTATGCGGCCTGGGGGAACCAGATGGTCTCTTCAGATCCCTCAGTCCTCTTCCTAGAAGTTTACCAAGCAGGGAGGGGAATGGACCTGAGTTTAATGAGAACACTGTATCATCCTATTAGTTGATCCTCTTAAAGAACAGAAAAAGAATCGGAGAGAAACCAGGTCTAACTTAACAGTATAAGTAAATGTTTTATTTTAATTGTTGCTGACTTGCGATTTTATGAAGCACTTACAAAAGAATACATGGAAAACTTATAAAACTAAACACATTTAAGGTATTCTTCACTGCATGTGTAGCGTGACAGTTTCAAGAAACAATTTTAAACACGTCTGTTTCTCAGTGAAGACAAGTAGTAAAAATAACAAGTTTGTAAGTGTTTTTCAAGGATTTTATACATGTGTGTTTGCCTGTGGGTTTTAAATTGCCTCCCATTTTAAGACAAGTAATGACTGCATGCGGAGGCATTCCTGACCGTACCCGAGAATGTTGCATCTGGGTGCTCCTTGCACATGCAAATCCAGAAAAAATAATCATCACAGATCACTTTTGCTCCGTAGTACACAGAAAGAACAAGTTGTTCTGTACCTGCTCAGAAAAAGCTGTGGTAAAAGAAAGCCGAGTGGACACGTGAAAGCACCTCACTTCCTCGGCAGGTGAGCTCTCTGGCTTCAGTGGTGTTTCCCTCCCTCTCCCCCTCCCCTGGGTTGTGCATTGGGAAGTTCCAGTGAAATACATCTGCTGTGGGAAGTCCTGCTCACCACGAGGAGACGTGACCTCCTAGCGAGTCAGATCCAATTTTACGGGCGGCTCTGAGTCAGGGTGGAGCCCGTGAACTGAACTTTGTGTGCAAGAAGGAAGTGATGTTGATGGCAGCTTGTGTTGCTAAGCAGATGAGTTGCTGTATTTTCATGTCAGCTGACAGTTTCGGCCGGGTGTGTGACTTCATTCTTAGATATGATGCCTTCCATTTATCAAGGACAGAGGTCAGAAATTGTCGGCGCTCTGATAGCTGTGTCTCTCCATATAAGAAGAGGCATGTTCTACTCAGCCATCTAAGATGAAAATGGGAGTCCTGAATGCTGCTTCTGCATGGTGAAAGCAGAAGTGACTGTGAAACTCTCAGTCCACGTCGCAGTCCAAAAGCAAGCCTCCTCACAAGCAGGGATGTTGTGGAGTAGGTCAGTTTCCTGGTGTTGCTCCATTTTTATAGGAACTTACTGCCCTTCCTGGTTAAAGAGGTGACCTGTCTAACTGAGTGTCTTATCTCCAGCAGTGATGGCAACAGGAGGGCTGAGGTGAATAGCTGGGCACTGGCCTGTTAAGTCAGAATTTAGGTGGAAAGCTAAGAGATCCTGCTTCTTTGGTAAACTAACCAAAACAGACAGGGAGACTGGGAAGGACAGTGACTTGTTTATCAACTCTGTGCTGCTGGCACCACAGTGGGTGCTGCCTTCAGCTGTCCAGATTGTCACGGGTAAGTGGCAGTGTCCAGGCAGTGTTGCTGAGAGACTTGAGGGGGCAGAGTGCAGGCAGATTCAGGGCAGCTGCCCACAACTGCAGCCCTGCAGCCCTGCAGCCCATTGGTGAGGCACCAGTGTGCTGTTTCAGATGGTATTTCCACCTTTTCCCTTTTTAAAGTCTTGTGTTATGCCCTTAAGCCATCCCTCATGAGAGCTGTAGTTTTGTAGTTCTGAGAGGTATTACTATCCCAGAAAACTTCCACAGAAAAGAATTAATTTTGAGAGCAGTATTAATTCTTGTAGTTGTCCCAGTCCCCAGGGTGAGGCAGCAGGGTAGGCTGATGTCCCTCAGAGCTGTGTCCCTGTAAGGCCTGGCAGGTGAGCAGCATGTGGGTGTGAGCTGACGGAGCTTGCTGCCCCTCTGCTTTTCTGGTTCAGTTCCTCTGTTCAGGAGCACCCTGCCACAGAAGTGGCTGTTTGGGTCAGTTCCAGCTTTTGTCACTCTGGCTGGCTTGAGTTTCAGGAAAAAAAAAAAAAAAAAGTAAAAAACAAACAAACAAACAAAAAAACCAACCCACTCAACTATCTACCCTGGCTTGCCTTCTGTTCCCTTAGCTTACTGGTGCCACAGGGTGGCTCCTTGTAGCACTTGTATTCCTAATGCTTTTAGCTTTTCAGATGAAACTGTTAAGGTTGTTCTTTCTGATACTAGCTTGCTGCTTCCTGGTACTAACCAAAATCCATGTGCTCTAAATATTTTAGCGTGCTGTACCTTGGTGAATGATTTCTTCTAAAAAAACGTATTTTAGTCTGTGCCCTTTTGGTCACTTCACCCTCTGAGACTTGTGTATTTCCATTGCTGCCTGATTTTAGAGAAACTTTGAGTAAAAACTTTCACTTGTGAAAGAAAAAGAAACCATATGGGTTTTTTGCTTCTCTCTGTTTGGCTGAAAAAACATTCGGAGATGAATAAAACATGAGTGTGTGTTGGGGTTGTGTGATTTCAGAGCCACTTTCCACTAGTCATGGGACAGAACATGAGGCATTAGCTCATCTCAGGCTGCAAAATTTCATTCCAAATACCAAGCCTGAAGGGCAGCTACTCCAAGCTCAGACTTGGGCTCCTGGTGCAGTTTCACATCTCTCCTTGCACAAATAGAAGTAAACGAAAGGCTGTGACATACAAAGTTGTTGAAGTTTGGATACACCTATGCAGAATTTTCTTGGGAGCTGAAAGTTCCTTCATCAGTGCAAAGAAGCCTGTTGGAAGAAGCCAGCTGGAAGGTAAGGCAAAAGCACAAGTACTCTCTGACAGAACTTATGCACTTTTGGACCATCACAGTACTGAACAGGTGAGGAAGAACTTCATAGAGCTTGTCTCAAGCAGGGTGAGTTGCTCTCATCTCTCTGTGCCCAGTCCTTAGCATAAGTAGCTCTCAAACAAACCAAATACCTGGAATTGGGTGGTCAGGAATGAGGCAGAGGCTGCTGGGGCCTTGTGGCCCAAAGGCCTGCCTGTACATAGCTTCTGTGGGGACCCAGCAGGGTCAGGTGTCATCTCTTGTCCTTGGGAATGACAATGTCTAGACCTTCAGATCACATTTTGGTATACCTGCCTTTTAAAATAGATGATGGTTCTGCTAAATAAAGAACCCTCCTTTGTATTTTCATGTGATACTAAATAATTTGCATTTTGTAATACTGGTGGTTTAAAACAGATGTAAATGCTGCTTGGTAATGTCTGTGCTGTACTTCTTATGGAGTACATTAACTTATCTGTGTAATTATGCCTGTCATGCCCAGTGACTTGCTCAGCTTTGTACAAACTATCCCCACCTTGAAAGTTTACCCAGCTCGGTGAAGTGTAGCAATTCACTGGGGCTGTGTTGGTGCACATACCCTTGCTCTGCAACTGCTGTTGAAATTCTCAGCCATTAATGCAAATTCTTTCTAATCTGTGAGCCAAATGGCTGCCTGCATCATCAGATGGATTACTTCGTCCCAACAGCATACAAAGGGTTGGGTGGCTACAAGTGAATTTTCATCCCTGTCATCTTTTGGATATTTAATAGGCTCTTACAAATAAGGTTAATCATTAAAACTTCCATGTTGCTGTTTCCTCACTTTCCTACAGAGCTGCAAAGTGCTTGTTGATAACTCGGGGAATTGGAACTTTCTCTTTGAGGACTGGCTGAAGCATGAGTTAAGGTTTCAAAACTTTTTCCTCTGTAGCAGCTACCAAAGATGAATTATTTCATCCATGTCTGGTCCTGCTGTCAAGTACGTGTGTGTGTGGACAGACGTCACACCAGGACTATGTCATACCTTGCAGCAGTGAAACCTCTGAAGCACTTTTCTTAACTCCTTGTTTCCTGTTGCTGCAGAGGAGCTGGAGACTGGCTCTAATTCTCCATGTTCTGTGAAAGTGACATTTGCAGTTTCTGTTTCTCCTAGTGATGGAAAACACTGGGAGACTCCCTTCACTTTTTTATTAATTGAGTACTACCCTTATTTCATAGGCCGTGGCCTGAGGATGATCTACTGGACCTGGGGAGCTGGTTCTGTGCCTTCAGTAAGAGGCATGCACTAGACACTTGGGTCTTTTTCCCCTCAGAACAAAAATTTAACACAGTACCAATTCATGTTCCCCCTCGTTGCTGGCACTGCGTTAATACACTTTTTAAAGGAAAAGCTGCATTTCTTTAATTGCCTCACGCTGTCACCACCATATTCTTCACACACTTTTCATGCTCGGAAGCTTTGCAATCTGATTTCTGCTCAACAAGAAACTGAAACAAGTTTCTAGGGGGAGCAGTGAGGCTGCTGGCTCTTGGTCTCAGAATGAGTTTCTCTTGCACCTAAATCTTGGAGAACTTAAATCTTTGAAAGCAAGGGGAGTTCCAGGCGAGTTTACACTATGCCAGGGTGCTTGGGTGTCTGATTAGGGGTGCATTTAAATGACGGGCAGACAAAAATAAAGACTTGTGGGGTAGTGTTTCTAGGATGTTTACTCTCTGGTCTGTCAACATACTGCAAGAGAAAACTGAAACTGGTTGCATTAGTAACTTGGGAGGATACCTCTATGTAGGGTTGGTTGTTTTGGGGTTTTTTTTCTTTCTTTTGTTTTTCCCCCCGGCATATTAGAGAAATGCACATTAAAAATAGAACTATCATAAAATGAGCGGATTTGGTGAAGGCAAACTCAGGGCATGCGCTGCTTCCAATGTTTGTTGTTGTTGTTTTTTTTAAAATACTATTTCCATTTGCTATTTTTAACTTTATGAAAGACCATGGTGAAGAACGAGGCATGTGTTATACCACACCATCACATGTTTTCAGCTTTTCAACACATTTTTCTGTTGAAAGAATGGGATGGCATCACCTCCCTGGCTGCTGGCCCCTCTCTGAGTGACTGTGCAGGCCCGCCTGCACAGGGGGTGGTGATGCCTCCATCCACAAACCCTCCTTTCTCCCAAAAAGGTGCTTTCCACCTAAACCCGAGAAAGATTGAGTAGGCCAGACTTGAATGACATGACGTGGAAGAATTTCAGACTTCTGCTGGAGAAACCCAAGATATTTTTGTGGCTGTAGTGGCTCTCACAGCTGCAGTATTGTCATGGATGTTGGACTGGCAGAGCCCCCAACCCAAGAAACAAGAGGAGTTGTTGACACCTACGTTGTCCAGGTCAGGCTCCCGGCTCAGTGTGTGTGTTAAGAGAACATGGAGAAAAAGGTTCTATGAAGAAGTCTTCTCTCCTTTCCATAGCAGAGGTATGAGAGGAGGGTGCAGCTCGCAGTTAGGAGCTGCGGGAGGGGGAGGGTGCTCCTGCTCAGCAGCACATGATGTTGTTTTGCCCGTCTCCAACCTGTTAAAAACGACTATAAAAAGTTATCTTGTCAAATGACTGGCTGAAAATTCCTGTAATGCAGAGTGTCTTTACACTGGGTTTACATTTTAATCTCTTTATACTTTTAAGACGCTTATTTAGTTTCCAGAGCGATGCAGGGGAAGACCCTTAAGCATGCTACTGGTAATCACTTTTTGGTGGGATTTGTCTAATTTACTTACGGAATGAGGTTGTTTCGGTTTTTATCACGAATTTGCATGTATCGCTTTACAAACACGACAGCAGAAGGGCTCGTCGGCCCTCCCGGTCCCGGTTCCGTCGGAGCATGGGGAGAGCGGCCTCCCGGGATGGGAACAGGGTCGCGGGTGCGAGCGGGCAGCGCTTCATGGCCGCTTCCCTTTGAAAACCCGACCCGCTCGGGACAAAGTCCACCCGAGACCGCGGACCCGGGCGGTCCTGCCCCGCCTCGCCTCGGCGGCAGGGCGGAGCTCGGCGGCGCGGTGTCCGCTGCCCGGCCGGGGCAGGGGAAGGGGCAGGGGCCAGGGAAGGCCGCGGCGGTGCTCTGGGTTTCACTTCGCCGCCGCGTTTGGGAAGTTTGAAGCGCGGGAGTGACACAGTGACACCTCCCCTCCTCCCCGGCCGGCTTCACAGGCAGTTTCCCGGAACGGCGGGCCCGACTCTGTGACCCCGCTGTGTGTCCCCCCCCCGCCCCGGTCACCGGCAGACGGGGCGGAGCAGCGGGGAGGTGTACGGAAGACGCCGTGCCCCGAGCTTCGTCCCCCGCCCCGCGGCAGCGCTTCCTTGTCCAGCGGCTGCGGTGGGAGCCCCGGCGGGGCGCTGGCGGGCCAGGCGGCGGGGAGGTTAGTGACCCTCACCCCTCCCCCGGTGGCCGGGCTGGTTTTTTTTTTTTGTGGTGTGGTGGCTTGCTTTTTTTTTTTTCTTCTTCTTTATTTTAATTTTTTTTTTCCCGTCCCTTTCCTCCTCTCCCTTGGTTGCATAAATTATGCCGGGCGGGGCGGTGACGTTGCGGCGGGGCGGGGCCCGCTCGGCGCTCGCCCCCGGGGAGGGGGCGGTGTCGGGGGCGCGCCTTGTGGCGGCGGAGGGAGGGAGGGAGGGAGGAGGGAGGCGGCGGGGGCGGGCGCAGGGGGCGGCAGCCGCGGCAGCCGCCTGGCTGGTGTCGCGCTCGGCTCGGCTCCGGCGGGCGCGCTCGCTCGCTCGGGAACTATCGGATTAAACTTGAAATCGAGTGAAATTACACAAAGGAGCGAAGCGGAGCCGGGACCCGGCGGAGACCCCGAAACGACCCGAGACCCGCGCTGACCCTTCCTCTCCCTCCCCTCCCTTCCACCCTTCCTTTCGCCTGCCCGCCCCGGTGAGGGATCCCCCTCCTCCCCTTCTTAGCCCAGCCCCGGTGCGAGCGAGCAACTCCGTGCGTCTGTCTGTGTGTGTGTGCGTGTGTGTGTGTGAGACCCGCACCCCGCCTCGCCCCCCCCGCCCGGCGGCTCCAACTCCGGAGCGTGTCCCCTCCTCCTCCCCGGCCCTTCGGCGGAGGGCAGCGAGGGAGCGAGCGGGGGACACCAGTTCCCGACGGCCCCCGACGGCCACGCACCGGCCCGGTGAGTGACCCCGCACCTCGCTGGGCGCGGAGGGAGGGAGGAAAGGAGGAAGGGAGGAAGGGAGGTCGAGCGAGCGCCGGCCATGGAGCCGGGGACTCGCGGCAGGTCTCCGTCCCCAGCGGAGCGGCGTGGAGCGGAGGTGCTCACTGCCGGCGGCGCCCCGGGGAGGGGAGGTGGGGTGGGAGATGCTGTCCCCTGCCACAGCTCCGGGCGAGGCGGGGCGGGGGGGGTGTCTCAGCGGGGCACTTCCCCGGGTGTAAATGGCTTTTTGTTGTGCTGCGGCCGGCCGGCCGCCTGCCTTGCCTCGGGGGAGGGGAGGGCACTGGGGAGCCGGAGCGGCGGCGCCCCTTCCCCTTCCCTTCCCCGCCTCCCACCCCCCGCTCTCTCTCCGTTCTCTTCCACCCCCACCCCCGCCGACTCCTCTCCGCAAGTTTGGAGGGTGACTAAAAATCCGGGAAAAGTTGAGCGAAACTGCGCGGCGGGGGCGGCGGGGCCCAGCGCCGGCCGGGATGGCCGCGGGAGCGCTTCCCCTGCTGACCACGCTGACGGCTGCCGGCGGCCGTGGCGGCACAACAAGCGCTAACAAAGTGAGGGCGCTTCCCCGCCGCGCACGGCCCGGCCCGGCACCGCCCCGCCCGCTGCCGCCCCGCTCCCGGCACATGGGTCGGCGGGGCCGGGGCCGGGCGGCGGCGGGTGCACCCCCAGCGGAGGCCGGGCGGTGGGTGGCGGCGGGCGGCAGGAAGGCGGGCGGGGAGAAGGAGGAGGAGGAGGAGGGAGGCGGGAGCACGAGGTGCCGCTCCGGCCGCCGGTGCGCTCGGCGGGGGGGGGATCGTCCTGCCCCGGCAGCGGGAGGGGAACAGGGGGCGGCCGGTGCTCTCCAGGGGCAGGAGAAGAAAGGGGAGCGGGGGAGGGAGGTGACGAGAAGGGAGGACGCTACCTCAGGCAGCCGGAGCGGTGCCGGCGGACGCCGCATAATAGGGGCTTCAACCCGCCGGGCGCGGGGCCGGGGCGGGCGGGCGGGTGGTGCAGTCGCCGCCGCGCACATGGGGTCGGAGCGCTCCCACCTCCCCGTCCCGTTCCGGGCCATTTTGAGGGTGAGCGGAAAAAGGTGTTTTGAGGCCAAGCGGTCAGGGCGCGGGCTGGGGGGAGGGGTGTTGGTGTGTGTGTGTGTGTGTGTAGTGGGGGTGTGCGTGGGGGGGCGGGTGTGTGTGTGTGGGGGTGTCCGCGGAGCGGTCCGTGGGGTGGTGTTGGGGGGGCGGGGGGGGTCGTCGGCGTGAGAGCGGAGCGGGGCCGGCGGCGGGTGCTGCGTGCGGGGAGCGGAGCGGGCAGTGTCTGTGTGTGTGTGAGTGTGTGTGTGAGTGTGTGTGTGTGTGTTGTGTGCGGTGGCGGGGGGAGGGGGGCAGGGTTGTTGGTGAGTCTCAGGGAGAAGGCGCTGCAGGCAATGAGCAGCCATCATTACATGGCATTCATTTATCCCGGTAGCGTTACATCGGGGGACGCGCTCCCAGGCCGGGGGAGCCCCTCCCGGGCGGACTCCACGCCGCTGGGCCGGCTTTGGCGGGTGGGTGCCAGAGGGTGCGGGGGGGTCAGGGTGCTTGGGAAAGGGGGTGGCTGCGGGGCAGGGGCTGGTGATGGAGCCGGTTTCCTCGGCTCGCTCCGACACCCCACTCGCGCCTGGGTTTAAACTAGTTGTTTTTTAAACAGACAATGGACAAAAGGAAAGTCGCGGTGCCCGGGAGTTCCCTGCCCATCGCCGGGGCCGCTCGGCGCCCCGCGCAACTCTCCTGCACTTACCCACTTTCTGCCTTTGTTTTCGTTTGGGAAGGGACCGAGCGTGCCTTCCAACTACAGAAAAGGGCGATTCTTCCATTTGCAAGAAGGCTTTTTTTTTTCTTCCCCCCCCCTTTTTTTTTTTTTTTTTTTTTCCCTTCCTCCCCCCCACCGCTATGCCGCTTGGTCTTTAGTGGATTTTTGGCTGGGGGAAATAATAGAATAACCTCGATGCGCGATAAGTTTGTTTCTGTGTCGATGCGCGTCTCGATTTTACTTTTATCAAAGCAGATTGCGAGCTGTGTTTATCCTAGAAGATGGCTTTCGGGAGAACGTGTTTGCTGATTTTTTTTTTTTTTTTCTTTTTCCTTGTTTCTTTTCTCGTGGTATATAGGAGTAGTGGAGATACAAACAAGCGGGTTGAACAAAAAAAAAATGTTTCTGTTCGTTTCCTCACAGATCATCCATTCTAACAACGGCAAAAAAATCTTAATGACTATGACCTTAGCAGCATGGGTAGCAGATTTATCCCAATTATAAATCCCGTTAGTTTGCGGTGATGTGTGAGTATCAATATAAAATTCATATTGCAAAGCATGATCGGTAGTTTATATATAATTTTTTTTTTTTTTTAAATTTTTTTACAAAAGTTGAAATCTATCGTTTTCCAGTGTGAGGAGTGCTGCATCTGTCGCTTGGAGTGTTTTTGTCTCGCTGTTGCACAACAGAGGCTCTCTAGTCTTTAACCTAAAATGGCAGCTTTAATTTGACTGGGGCCCATTCATTGACAATGATAATAAAAAGGCTGAAAGCTAAATGTAGCTGGATGCTTGGGGCACGTTTGCAGAACTCTCTTCCATTGCTAGGCACTGCTAAGGGAGAAACTTTGAAGCTCTCTAGTTTCCATCCTGAAAGTTTTCAACAAGATTTTTCTTTTTTTTTTTCTATTAAAAAAAAAAAAGGAAGAAAAAAAATCAGTTACTCTGCATAAAGCACATTCTAGATAGCAGGGTTGTGGACAGACTTAGTGGTGAGGAGATAGAGAGGGCTGCTTCTGTGAGAGGTCTGCCTTTTTAAAAGTGGTGGAAAAATACTAGTAATGTCTTTTAAAACAAGTCACAGTCCGGGGGAAAATGAACCATTTGTTTCTGAGGTTTGTAACAGGTGATTAAAACAATTACATTCTTCACATTTTCCCATCTCCAGCTACTAAACCTGGGAACTTTTCTTGTTTCCTCTTGTTTGGTGTTGTAAATGTGCTCAGGGTTTCACAGAGATCCTTTTGATAGTGCTCTATTTTTCTCTAGCATAGAACCACAACTGCTTAGAAAAAGTAATTGTTTTTGTGTGAGACATCATTTTAAGTTTGAAACGGTTTTACAAAACAAAATTTCATTATTACAGCTTTGGAAAATGGCACAGATTCACACATCCCCTGTCCTGCATTTCTGTTAACCTAAACTGCTCATTTTCAGTCCCTTTGAGCTTTTTTTTTTTAATAAATAAAAGGTGTATAAAGGTCGGTAGAACATGCTCTTAGAACTGTAGAACGTGCTCTTAGAAGAGTGTTAAATGCCCCTGATTGCAAATTTTACCGAAGTAGTGATTCACTGATGCTAACTGGATAATTGTATTGGATCAAATATTTCACTAAATATTTAACAGTTAAGTGATATTTCAGTTATTACTTGTGAATCCTGGTTAGGTTATTTAAACAGCCGGGGGAAAAAATTTGCAGATACTTGAAACCCAAAACAATTTTGTTGCCTCTTTGGTAATTAATGAAAGTTTTGATCATAGGTAGAGATCACGCAGTCCTTCTAGGAAAACAACACTTTCTAAGCATGTAGTGCTGTAAAAATACCAGTTGAAGTGAGGTATAGTGGAGTACTCTCTATTGCAGTCAAAACTCTCTCATGGGGTGGGAGATTGGGGCTGTAACCATTTTCTTTTGAATTTGGTTAGTACGGAAACCTGGAGTTAGGTCAAAGGAGCACCATGAGGACTTCGCAGTCCATGTAGAGGGGTCAGTTAACCAGAGTGTAGCTTTTTCCGTGTGAGTTATTTGCTCTTTTGCACTGCAAAGCATTTGATGAGTGTCCACGATTATTTCCATGTTAACACTTAAATAATATTAGGGCTTTACAGGATGTAAAATGAGTTACTCCCAAGTAATGTCGAAACAAGCTGGTGGCGAAGCTGGAGAAAACACAGAGAGGAAGGTGATGTGTTGCTGGGTGGGGGCTTGGTGACAGTGGGGTCTCCCCTTACCTTGGCACGTAAGGAGGCTTTGGGCAAGGTTTACCTCCTCCAGTGAAGGACCTGGACCAAGTCCTGCCTGGGCAGCTGCCGCCTGCTGAGTAAGAATACAGCACTGCATTAAAACCTTCACAAGCCAACCAACCCAACCCAACCTAGAGGTGCTTTTCTGAGAATGTGTAGAAGGCCCGAGCAGTAGGCACTTTGCAGGTTTTTCAGAAAGCCCTGGGACTCTTTAGTGAGGCTCCGTGGGTTGCTGTGACCGTGGCTTCCTCCAGCAGCTGGCTCTTGGGTTTTTTGTTTTGTTTTTAGTGTATGGTGTGATAGGTAGGGATTGTTCAGGTGACAGGGGGAGGAAGAAAGTAGCCAGGATGAAAGAAAGTGGAAATATACACATGCATTACCTTGAATCCTGTTCCTTAACTCTGTCCCTTATTTCCTATTCATCTTATTTTTGCATTGATTTTCAGAAAAAAGTTTTAGCATCTGCTGTTTGGTATTTGCACTTGTGAACCTAGCATTATTCAAATAAATTTGTGTGGCTAGCAAGGTTACAGACAACTGTGTGACAAGTGGTGTGTGTCTGAGTGTCCTCCTCCCCTCAGTTCCCTTAAGTCCTGTTTTCCAAACCCTTTTAGTATTTGTCTGCTATGAACAGCTCACTAACTGCTCAGATTTATGAGCTGGTTAACTGATGCCCATAAGTAACACGGCTGATACTTTTATGTTACTTTTATGTTCCCTGTATACATGAGAAAACTGCAAATTTTAGTAAATAGTTAAACTGTCTTTTTTACAAATGAGTCTTTTGCGTGTGGGTGAGGCTTTAGAGTTCAGTTTTCTAACAGAAAAGTTGCTGTATTAAGTTACTGCATCTTTTTAGCTTTATCATTTAAGACACATTGACTTCATCACTTCTCATTATTTATATTTCTGTGGATAGCTTGTTTGCACAAATAAAAACAACTTGATTTTGACGGAAGAAAGTCTAATATATTGTCTGTATTTTGGCAGCAATAGAAAGGGGCAAGGGGAAGCTCCAAATACAATTTATTTTTTAAACTCTTTTGGAGGAAGCAGTGAGGTACAACATGCAGAAACATCCCATGGTAGCTTGCTTTTAGGGTTCTGACAAGATACTGGAACCTGGTGGAAAGAGTTCTCCTCTTGGTTTCTTTCCTCCTGTAGAATATGACTAACTTTCAGTGGTTCATATCTTATCTGAGATCGGTGGTTGTGGAAATACTATGTCATAGTTGCAGTGAAATTCTTGCTTGGAAAATGAGGTTGGAAGGCATGATACAAAAAAATAAGGCTATGACCTAAAGGACACATTCCAAGTGCCTGAATATGACAACAAAGCTCTTAAGGATATTCTTAAGTATGCAAAAGCTGATTAGCTCTTAGCTTCCAACACTGACTTTTCAGAGATGTAAACATGTACCTAGAAGAGGCCAAGTCAAAATCAAGGATGTTCGTGCTGTTGGGTTCTCCTGTTTCATGAATGCTGTTGCAGTTTCTAAACATCCTGATTATTTTGCTGACCTTATACTAAACACATTGTCCTTAAAAAAAAAAAAAAAAAAGGACCATTTTCATTTAGAAGTTGAAATTCAGTGCAAGGGTGCTAATTATCAGATAAGCTACTGTATTAGTAGAGCATTGTAACACATGACTTTGAAAGCTTGTTGGCATATAGGAACTAACCAGAAGCTCTTGCTGACATGATGTAGGGCTGACTTTGCTTTGTAGTGACCTATATAGCTATTTTGGGTGTGGTTTTGCTTGGCTTTCATGGGAGCTGTGTCCAACCTTCCTCTGACATAGACAATTGCTGTGACGAGAGGGCCTTGAGGGGAATGGTGGGGAATAAATAACTTAGAGAATCAATTGTCTGGAAAAAGTCATTGCAGCCAAAATGTCTGCCTTCTTCCTAATGGTTCTGAGAGGAAAATTAAATTTCTCATATATGGTCCTGATCCTAGAGGTTATTCTGTTCAGGCTTCATTTAAATATGGGCTGGTAATCACAGCAGAGCACCTCACCTGCCTGGCAGAATCCAGTGCTGAACAGGTTTGGAAGCACTATAGTTTTATGTTCTTGAGCTGCTTTTTAAGCTGTTCAGTTGAACTTTCTGTTTACCGCGAGAACTTCAACAGGTAGCTGGCTTTAAAATTTCTTCTTAGTGATTGTTTGGTTTTTGTTAAAAGAAATTGGCCTACCCACAGTTTATTTTGATTTTTGCCTACAAAGTAAGAATCATTTCTTAAAGCATTCTATGGAGGTGTACGTCAGATGTAAAAGAAATCAAGACTATGATTCCTTTTACAGAGCAAAACCAGTGCTGCTCTGAAATCTAAGCCTATTATTTCTCTCTGTTTCTCTTTCCTACTCACACCCCCCCTTGCTTTCTCAGAGATTTTTTTCTTCTTCTTCAGATTCTGCCTTTCCTATTGGGTTTTTCATCTTCTTTCCAATTTATATTGCTCTTTGTTTGCTTAGCAGAGTTGCATTTTCTTGCCAGTCTCGGATAATTAGGATATGTTGCAAAATAAACACGTGCTTTCAACTCCAAGTAATTCTTGTTTTCTACCCAAAGCTTGGAGGATGCTCTTGTCAGTGTGGGAAGAGCTGGCTGGCTGCACCAAAGCCTGATGGAGCCTCCCTCATGTTAGACCCAGGGCACTGCCTGGTAAGGGGGGGGTCTGCACAGGAGAGATGGAGCTGGGCACCTCTTGGGTGCTGCAGCCTTCCAGCAACATCCTGAAGGTTCTTCGTGGCCCTTTGAATAGGAACATCATCTCGTCATTCCAAGTTTTGCTTTCATGAAAATGACATCCCCCCCCCCCATAATTTAGTAATTAGGAAACACAGCTGTAATAGTTACTCTTGCTCCAGGCACAGAGTAGTTGTAAGCAGGGAGAGTCTAGTCCTGTGACACTTCATGTGAAACGTTGTGGGGTATCCTTTGCCAAACAAAGAATTTTGGGTGTGGGAAGAAGCTCCTGTGGGTGATTGTGATGTTTTTTGAAAGGAGTAGGCAAGGTTTGGAGGTCAAGAACTATGTGACCAGAGGTAAACCAGATCAGAACCTGGAGCAAGTCCAAGGAAGACTTTAATAAAGTAACTTTTGTCCTGGATCTTAAAATAGAAAGCCTGTGGATTTATTCACAGGGTAAACAGGATTTGTTAAATGGGTAGTCTTTGGGTGTGAAGGAATACTGGTCAGTCATTCTTTGAGAGAGAATTCAGGGGAAAACTAAAACTGAGCTGAAAGCTGGAATTTTAGAAGTTCAGAGATCAGTGTTAGGACAAAATGAGGAGAAAAACCATTCACAAAAAGCATTGGGTTAGTGCCGTTCCAGGAGAAGTGTGAAACAACCTTTATGTGAGAGAAATGGAGAAGTTCAGTTAAAGTCTCTGGTATTACCAACTTGGGTGAGCTAGTAAGTTGGAAGGCTTAAGTTGATAGCTTAAAATATTTCTTGCTTCAGAGAGGATTCATCAATGTAGCTATTGAGACTGAAATCTGAAGCTGTAATGTTACTTGGTAAAATGTCTTTACAGGGAACTGGATGTCAGTCTGGACTGTAGAGAATTTTTTCGAGTTGTAACTAAAGCAGCCAGAAAGGAGGTGTGACTGACTTAGTTGTTAATGCTCAGTAGAAGGAGGATTAACAAAAGAAAGGTACTGATGAGCCTAACAGATGTTCAAAAATTACTCTGATAAGGCTGAGATAAAATTTGCATGTTAGGTGAGAGACAGGTAAATTTCAGTACATTATAACTATTCATTTAGGGTATAACATGTTTTCAGACTCTTCCCTGTTCATGGGATCACATACCTGAAGCCCAGAGATCTGGCATTCCAAGTAACTTGTTCCTTTTAGTCCTATATTTGAGTGTGCATTTTTTGTTCGTGTGGGATCAGAAACACCAAAACAGCCATAACTGGTTGTTAGCTTCAAATAAGATCCAAGAATATTATGTTTTGGGTTGGTGGGTTTTTTTGGGTTTTTTTGTTTTTTTTGTCTCAACTATCTGGCATATATCTAGGCGAGTCCTGTGGCTTTTATAGAATGTATTCTTGTTTGTGCTGCAATTGGACTGAAGTCACTGCTTGTTGGATTTGGTGGTTTTATTGCAAGGCAAGAATGGATTTGGTGGTTTTATTGCAAGGCAAGAAAAAAACCCAAGCAGGTCTTCATCTCAAGTGGTTAGATTTGAAAGATACTGGGACTATGTTGATGGTTCCTGAGAAGATCTTGCAGACCTCACAGGTTGGTGTGGTCCTGTCAGGAAGGCTTAAAGGAAGGCTCTGTGTCATGGTAGCTGTTGCTTTCATGAGTTCAGAGATTCCTTGAAACTCTGATGAGGGAACTCTTGCTAAGAGTGTAATTCTTGCCTCAAGTTATGTGAACCGTGAAGAATTAAACTGAGTTTTATAGCGAGCAATTTAATATCTCTCTTGATTTAGGAAGGAATCATTCAGAAAGTGAGTTAAATAGGGCTTTCTTGACTGCCTCAGGAGGTAAGTCTGGGAGAGACCTGCTAAGTAATTCACTTTATTTATCAGTACCATTACAAGGTGTCTGCTGTGCTTTGCATTCGCTCAACTCTGTGAATGGGATACAGCCTTATTCATCCTTAGTTTAATCATTATTCTTTCATTGCTAGGGAAGGGAATAAACAGGCTTCAGCTTCACTTTGTTCCTCTTTTATCTCTGCAAAGGTACATTGTCTTTTTGGTGTGGGTTTGGTGCTCTTTTATTTATTTTTTAATTTTTTTTTCACAGAAGCAGGTGAGGGCAGCTACATGGTTCTTTAATTCCTTTGTAACCTTAACAGAGGTTACAGAAAAGATTGCATTGGTTCCACCTGCGTTTCTCTCTTACTACAGTTCTGCAATAATCCCCAGCCAGTGCTGCCTCCTCTCACAGAAATGATTCCTTGTGAACATACTTGTCTTTTAAATCCGATTTGAACTTTTTGAAGAAGGAAGGGGTTATTCTGCAGCAATGGGATGGGTGTTGGAAGAGTAATTGTGTTAAAGGCAGTGCTAGAGCAAGCATGTTTTCCAACTTGGGTCCCATGATTAATGTACTTGGTAGTCTTAGAAGTTGGGTGTATCAGGTGTGTTGGCGCTGAGAAAAAAAAAAAAAATGGAAGGGATGTGATTTTCTGTCTCTTTTCACCTATCCTGGTCAGATTTAGAGAAATGCTATGGTTAAAGTGACTGAGTTCCTGAATGGTGATTTCTCAACAACACAAGCTAATGCCTAGCACTCCTGCTCCTCCTTCCCAAACCACTGATTACTTAATTTTGAGGTGTTAAAAAAAGAAAACTTTGGCTACAAAAGGATGGCAGCTGAAAGGAATTGTTTCCATTGCTCTTCTTCCAAGAAATTTTCCAGACTGAGTTATTTAAAAGATTGATCCTCTTCATCTATTTCTCTTCTTCCACCACCCGCCCCCTTTCCTTGACTCCTCCCTTGAAGGAAGGGAAACCACAAGGTTGTCCTTTCTGCTTGCCTCTCTAGATGAAGGATGGCCAACCTGTGGCTCATCAGCAACACTCATGCAGTTCCCTGCTGGGATTGTGGCATGACTGGTGGCACAAGAGGACTGTGCAGTGTGGGAATGGTTGGGCAATGCAGATTTTGGCTGTGGGAGGAACTGGACTAGTAGGGGCTCTTATATTACAAAGCCAGGTGGGGCAGAGGCTGCAGGACTGATCTTATCCCCCAGTGGGGCTGATGGGATCTGCTGCTGGCTTCCTTTGTGGCTCTGTCTGTCTGTCTGGCACTGGGAGATTGGTGGTGAACTCTGTGGCTGCCTGGCACTGAGATTTTTGGTAGGTGGCTGGCCAAGTCAGGAAGGCTGGAAAAACCCCTTGCCTGATTTGATCAGGTGGTGTTTTGGATCAGGGTGCTTTTTTTTTCTTTTTTTTTTTTTTTCTGTTCAGTGAATACTTAAATGAGTTGTTTCTGTTTCGAGGTACTTCCAGGTAGGCAGTGAACTTTGAATAGCAAAAGGAGTCCAGCAGCTGAGCTGTCCCGTTTGCTGCTGTCAGTGATTCAGTTTGGCTGTAGGAGTGATATATTTGATACATATTCACTTCTTGCTTCTGCAGTGAAATGGCACATCCACAGTAGGCAGTGCATCACGAAACGGGGCAGATTGATCTATGGAGAGAAATCACTGGCAGATAACCTGGGGCCTGGGCATCTAGAGCACATTGTCACTCACCTGTGGTACAGCATCTTGCAGCGTGTTGGCTCGCCTGCCTCCCTCCAGAGATTTTTCACATGGAGTTTGTGAAAGCAGGCATGTCAGCCTTCCTTTAATTGGTTTGCTTGGATACTGGTGGCAATGTCAGGAGAAAAAGCAAAGTTCTTGCTGTTCTCTCCTTATTAGAAATACTTGCAGCTTTCCTCCAATAGTAAGACCATTGAGATCCGCAGTCACTTTCCCAGGTGGTTTGTTTTTTGTGTTTTTCTGGTTTTGTTTTTCTTTTGTTTGTTTTTTTTTTTTTTTTTAATAGGATGAAATCTGTGAAGCTTCCTTTACCCTGCTATTGTAATTAAGTCATCCCTTGCTATTAGGTTTGTAAGAACTTTTTTTTTTCCTTTGCTGTTATTATAGTTTCATTAAACTTCCATTATTACAGTTTTTGTACGATTCTTTCATAGCTCTGAAGATAGCTGAAAGATCTTGAATGTTGTCTTGTGGTCCATCTAATCATTTATAAGTCAGGGAATGGTTTGAGAAATGCAGTGAGCTAATTTAACCGGACATTGTTCTGAAAGGAGAAGTTTCCTCTCTGCCTTTGTCCCCCTGCACCCTTCCTCCCAGCCACATGGCTCTGCTACTTTGTTATAGCAGCAGTGCTTGTCAGGTCCTTCTGTGAACCACTTTAGTTCACTAAAATGGCAGAAAAATAACTCTGTAAAATGGAGAGCATTTTGCTGTTGTAATGAATCAAACTGGCTCATAAAAGGATCTGAGGAACACCAGAGCTGGTACTAAGGACGAGGGGGGCTGGTGGCTTGGAGAGCAGCAAGTCCTTTTCATCTTTTCATTTTGGTGGCAGTGAGCAAGTGGATTGGATCAGTTGCCTGGGAACCTTCATGGGAGAAATAGAAATAGAGTAATCATCTGTGAAGGAAAGGACACACACACACACACACACACACAAAAAGTGCTGGACTGAGTTCAAATTGATATTAAAATTTGTTTATTCTTGTGGTGGTATGAATTGCATGCTATAGACAGTTTGTTAGAATTCATAATCTACTGCCCAGAAATCAGTTTTCCTCTTGAGGTAGGAGAACAAAGCCTTAAAGATTTACCAATGTATTAATGGCTTGTCTGGTTTTTCAAATGTAAAGTATTTAATCTTTAAAACAATTAATTCACAAGAAAGTACATTGCTCTGGATAAGTGTGTGGTTCTTTTTTTTTTAATTTTTTTTAAATTTTCTTTTGCAAGCCTGAACTTCTCAGTTAAGTTCATCAACCTTCTGAGTCAATTTGTACATCTCACATTTGTTCAAATCAATGTTTAATTTGGTGGATTCATTTATTCAGAGTTTTATCCCAAATATCTACATTATTCCTGTTAGTTTGAGGTGCTATGAGAGCTCTTGGTCAAAGCAGGTGGCTGAGACTTACTGTCCAAAGCTCTCTCATAGGGAAATGAACACACTCTTATTTAAAATTGGTGATAAAATTGCATTGCAAGTAAGATAACGTGCTGCTCGGTTACTCCTGTAATGATGTATAATACACTTCTGCAGTTTTCCAAAGAGAGAATGGGCAGTTTACACTGTGTAGCTCAGCAGAGGAATAAACACCTTATGGGAACCCAGAAATCCAGGGACTCTGGTGGTAGCTCCTGCTGAGGCCACCTGCCAGCTTGAGGTGACTCCTCCAACACAGAGGGCAGGTGGAATGAGAAGCTGCCCTGGTTGTTTTGTGACATTATTTGTGTAAACTGACTACAGAAGGAGGCTTCTTAGCTGGTGGAAGAGGGGAATCTAATACTTTCCTTCTTGATTTTCTCAAGATTTGGACAGTTTTATATGCTTTAATAAAGAAAGGTAAGCGCTTGCCGTAGGTATACAGGAAAAAAACATTGTGGTGCACCATCTAGGTTCCTCTCTGCAGGTTTTGCAACTAAAAAATTCCCTTTCAGGATGAGGAACAGGACCTGAAAATTCTAGTTCAAGGCACCAAGGATATTGCAAGCTGCTTTTGGTGAAGACTGAGGAGTGGTGGCCCTGACTAGCGTTGTGTGTGTTCAGAGTGAATACTGTAGTTACTAAAAGCAGCTTGTTTACATTAGGAATTGTATGTGCTAGCTCTAATGGGCTTTTGGAAGCCCAAAGCACAGCTGTAAAACATCTGTCTCTGGGACCAGATCTTGTCTGTCTGCTGAATTTTTGTCCTGCATTTCATGTTCAGATTTTAAAAGAAGAACTAAAACTACTTTTCTTGAAGTAGAAAAGTTCTTAGCCTTCCTGCTTGGAGACTGGTTTACACTTGAAAGGCTATCATTCTGTTGTCTTGAACCCAGAACTCAAAATAGTGACTCAGTATTAACTCTACTTCCTCTTTAATCCGATCATCTTGCTTGCTATATGACCTTATAACACCTTAATTTAAAGTCTGCTTATTCCAGTGGATTAAATTTGGAGATATCTGGGGTGGTGGGCATTTCTACAGGAAGGGTTTAAGAAGAACTGAGACACAGTGTTGCCTCAAAAAGGAAAAAAAACCCAACAACCCCCAAAAAAAGAGGCGGGGGGAGGAGAGAATAGCAGCAGCAGGGGTATTTTCCTTCTTGCTGTTGCTGATTTATGGTCTGAGTAATAGGACAAGGTTTCTTGAAAGGTCCAGAGGAGTTCTGAGCATATAGTTCTGCTGTACAATAAGAAAAAGAGCATTAGTTGCCAGTGCATGAATTTGATGCTCTTGCATGGGAGTGATAGAAGGCGAAATATCTGTTTTGCTGGTGGCATGAGCAGATGGTTGGAAGTCAGGAACCTGAATGCTACTCCAAACTGGGATACCAGGTTCATGATGATGTGTTTTGAGGTCTGCCATATTGGGGTTTGTAAGAGTTGCTATTTACCTAGCAGCTCTCATCAGATGATCTTGGTTCTTTACCAGGTGTCAATTTTATCTTGCTGCTGCTTTCGTGAAGTAGACAAACACTGCCCTTAAAAGCAAAGCTGGTCTGCTGTTTAGTGATTAAAACACTTAAACCAGTGGGTTTTTGTTTTTTTTTTAGTCCATGTCTGAATAGCCTGCTAGTTTTCAGAGTTTGCCTTCATTTAAATATTTTTCTCATGAGTAAATTTTAAAGTTATATTTTATGTATTGAGTTTGGGGACTATAAGCTTTCCCCTTGTCCCACACATTTTCCTGAATAAGCTCTGCCAAATAGTCTGATTATATGTTGAGCTTTAGGTTTAGTGGTAGAAAGATTTCAGATGGTATAGTTCCGAATCTATGCTATGTTATTAGCCATTTTGAGTCATGTTTTCTGTGGGGTTTTTCTTCCATCTTAAGTCAAGTATTTAACTTTACTAAACTGAGCTATCTGTCTCTTTGAAGAACACCATGGTTCCAAGGAGGGGTATGTAATTTGTTGGGTACAATCTGGGGGTTATGGTGAGTTTTACTATGAAAACTTTGATCCTTATGAGTCCTTGGAAATAAACCATTGACTTGGGCTGCCTTGTTTCTGATGGAGGTTTAGCAGAGGTCTGTTCTGCACTGGGTGTACTCTGCTCTCTGGAAGCTTGGGCTGTGCTCAGCATAGTGGATCAGCACCTTTCTTGTGTTGGAGGAAGCAGCAGTAGGCTGGGAGAGCCAAAGAGACAAAGTTTCTCCATTGTTTACAACAGCAATTGCCATGTCTTCTGTATTTATTGGGGAAAAAAAATAAGATCCTTAATTTAGGAGATGAGTACACTCCCCCAGTTTATAATGTGGAGGGTTTGTCTCCAGCAGCTAAAATGTTGCACAGTGATTTGTGAATTGGAGCTGAGGATTGAATACAGTCTTCCAGTAATTCCTTTAAGTGCTTAACCTAAATATGTTGTAGTTATTTTAAGTACCTTTTTATAGCAGTGGTAGAACTTCAGGCCATTGCATTGAGTTGATATTATCTCTTAAAACTGCTGTTCAAATCAGAAAACGAGTATTTTACTTTATTTACCACTTAGTGTTGTTTTAAATTCTTCCTCCTTCAAATGTGAAACAATGTTTTTATTAGAAGTTCAGTATTTCTAAAATCCCCTTGTATAACTTAACTTTGGTTTGAGTTATTCCCAAATCAAACTTAAGAGCCACTGGAGGTACTGAATTCTTTCTACCCAGAGAAGTGCTGCTTGTGCTGCAATATTTAGTATTGCCAGTGTTTGTTTCTGCCCTTGTCCACTGTTTATTTTTTTTCCTTTCTCAAGGGGTTAAAACCAGATCATAAACTCTGATATTTTGTTGTTGGAATAGAGTAAATTTTTTTTGTACAGGAACAGTAGAAATTCATCAGAGTCTGAAACTCATGTTTTGGGTGTCCTTTTCTCATTCATGGTGTCATCCTCCCAAATGCTGTAGTCTCATTTTTATTTTGAAGTACTATAACATGGACTGAAATACATTTTCTGCATGCAAGGAAGGTGAAATGATAAACTGGAAATTTTGTATTATTGAGGTAGTGTATTGAGAGTGATTAAAGTTATGTTACAAATGCCATCTTGCTTCTCTGGTACCATAGAATATCTCTGCCAGTTAAGATCAAAGGTCTATCTCATCCAAAATCCTGTGTCACAGTGACCATGGTGGAGGCTGTCTGGAAACAGAGCAAGTCCCTTTAGTATCCACAACTTTGTAGCTCAGGTTCACTGTGGAAAAAAAAGTGATAGGTAACACTTAATGAATTTTTTTGTGCATGAATTAACCTGGTCTTTTCTTGGCCTGTGTAAACTCCTGGCTTTCATTGGGACCATGGCAATGAGTTCTGCAGCTTAAGTACACATTGTATGAAGAACTGCTTCCTTTTATTTGTTTTATTTTGAACTACCACCTGCCAGTTTTGTTTGATGTTCTCTAGTTCCTTGTTAAAAGAAAAAGGAAACAATGGTTCCCTACTTACCTGCTCCATGCCGCTCCCAATTTTGTAGGATCTTATTCTCTACTTGATTCTCCCTTCTTGAGGCTGGAGATTCTGAAGGGTGTTCAGATGCCCCCTTTGGTTCTTCAGTAATTTTACTCTTGAAGTGGAGGTGTGCAGAGCAGACGCTGGCACTGCAGCAAGATACAGGTGCCTCAGAGACTTACTTGTCCATTTCATCTCTCTAAATTCTGTGCTTGGCTTTTATTTATTTATTTATTTATTTCCTCTTAAATATGTTTATAACTCTATTTATTCTTCTGACAAATCTTATCTTCCTAGATCTCTTTACTCGGTCTCCCAAATCTCTTTCTTGAAAATGAGTTAATCCAGTCAGAGCTCAGTAAAATGTTTGTAAAACAGTCAGATAGCATTTGCTCTGAATTCATTGCATTCTGTTTACCTGTGCTGAATCTCATCTGCAGTTTATTACACCTTTGCCAGGTATGATGAAGGTCTGCTGTTTCCTACATAGTGGATTTTAATTTTTAGCAAAATTAACTTTTTAATATTATCAGCAAACTCGGTTCAAGGCTTACCACCTGTTCTTAGATCCTTTATGTGCATGCTAAACAACACAGGTCAGGTGATGTTTCGAAACATTTTTTCCCTGTTTTGAACTGTTTACTTACCAACGCAAAGACCTTTCCTTGCTTGCTGTTGTAGCTTGGTTTCTTTAGGAACCTTTGGTGGAGGACCATTGTTCAGCAGCTGGCACACTGACAGGCTGAGAGAGTTGGGGTTGTTCAGCCTGGAGAAGAGAAGGCTCTGAGGAGACCTTATAGCATCCTTCCTGTACCTGGAGAGGTCTTGTAGGAAAGCTGGGGAAGGAGTTTTTACAAGGACATGTAGTGATAGGGTGAGGTATAATGGTTTTATTTGGCAAGAGAACAGATGAAAGTTAGACAGGAGGAAGAATTTATTTAGTGTGAGTGTGGTCAGTGGAACAGGTTGTCCATGAAGGTTATGGGTGCCCCTTCCCTGGAAGTGTTCAAGGCCAGGTGGGATGGGGCTTTGAGTAACCTGGTCTGGTGGAAGGTGTCCCTGCCACTGAAGGGGGTTGGAACTAGATGATCTTGAAAGTCTCTTTCATCCAAAACCATTCTATGATTCTATGATATGTTTTGGTTGTCCACATTAGCTCAGACTTTGACCAGTTAAAATTGCTTCAAAGAATTCTCATGTTTGAGTAAGAGAAGACTTTTATGTGTAAAAGCATTGGTGTCTCTCCTGTAGTCTGGACTTAGGAGCTCTTGAACATTGTTTCTTGGATCTTCTACTTATTTGCCCTGCTGAGGCACTGGACTTGCTGGTCTGTAGTTCCTGACAGTCTCAAGGTGTGACCATCTTTCAAAACTGATGCACTGTTGTCATGAAAGCAGCATTTGACATCAAGGTATTTTGTAGTATAGTGGACAGAGGGTATTTTATCCTTCACCTTTTCAGAACTTGGGGGTGAATACCATCTTGCTTTAGTAACTTGCTAAGTGTTTGCTTTGGCTTGACCAAAACTACTTTTGAGGCTTTCCACAATGAAAATTATTAAAGGTTCCCTTAGCTTCTCCAGTGCTGCAAAAGCCTTCAATTTTTGTTTATTTCTTTCATATCTTGGTTATATGTTAGTCCAGTGGATTCTCCAGCAGGCTTTGTGTATCTGGCATTTGCAAGAGGACCTTTTATTACTTTGCCCCTTTATGAGTATACCTTTTGTTTGCAATTTTATTTGCTACTTCTTTTTTTCTGAGTGTTTTCCCCTCCTGATGAAAAATGTGCATAGTGATAGCCTCTCCTGCTTGTGGTTTAACTGTGATGATTTTTTTTTCCTCTCCTTTTTCAAAATAGTGTTTTTTTGTCCATTGTCTGTAAACATTTCTTCTATTTAATGTTCTTTCTCTTGCCAAGCTTCCTCATTTTCTTAAGTTTTCTCTCTGAAAGTAAGTACTCTAATAATGTATTTTTGTTGCTGCTGGTTTTTGGTTTAGGAATATTAAGATTAAAATTTATTTAATGGATTTCATTAGCATTACCTGTGAGTCATGGTATAGTCAAGTCAAAAATGATGTGGACAAATCTGAATGCAATATAATTTGTTGCATGTTGAAATAGTCTATAATCTAGTTAAAATGCAGCAGTGTTGCCCTGTGTGCTTTACTATAACTTCAGAGAAGTTGTTAGATAAACATGGGCTATAAGGTGTTATAACCTGTTTTCTTCCTGCCAGCAAACCAGTCACCCTACCAAGTTGTACAAGTGGCACAGAAATTTATTTTGAATGCCAATGATTATTTTAAGAGTGAGGCAAAGTGTGTGACTGTGTCCTTCAGTTATGAGTTTCTTATCACTTGAAAATTGATGTGTTTGTTCAAATATACAGTATAAAGCAGTATTACAATAAAACTGTAGTTATTGTGGCAACCACAACTTCTGACTTCTCCATTTCACATCTTCCTATGTAAAAAACCATACTGCAGGTCTCTGTTTTATCACAGTATGTGACATGCTACAGTACCACTCTGTATAAAAACCTTTAGTGCTTGAAGTAGTGTTAAAACAGTGAGGGTTTATTCATGGCTTCATGTATAGATATGCAAGTGCCATATTTAGAAAAACATTTGCAAAACAATAACTACGTAATTTTTGGGGTTTTTTTAGGTTGCTTTGCATAATTGAGAAGTCCTTGGAAAGTAGTAAGTGCATTAATCACTGGGTGTTACTTCTGTATTTCATTTGATATGGTAGGAGAGGGTATCCTGAAGACTTTCCAAGCAGTCTGTAGTATGCATTCATGCAGTATTTCATAATAAGCAACTGAATTTTGGGGAGTTCTGCATGTTAAGTAATGGAAAAAATGTTTGCTGTATAAAGATAGTGAAATATTTGAGACCCTATACTCATGAAAGTAGGTGAATGATTTTATAAAGAAGGAGCAGTTTTATTTTCAAAACATGTCTCCAAGGTGGCAAGTAGGAGTTCATAACACTTAGAAATAAACTTAATTTTAACAAAGACCTTACGAACTTCTCTTTTTTCCTACTGAGAATACAGGTGTTGTGAAAGGCTTGTGCCCATTCCAGTTGTTGAGGAGCCCTGGTTATGCTTTGATAAGTTAATTTTTAAACTTCCTCCTGAAACCTACTTCAGCTTCTAGATAGCATGCCATATGTACAAGATAAGCTCATTGGTTGTTTTGTTTTCTTCTTAAAATAAGCTAAATGGCAATTAATGTACTCACAGGAAGTTTTTTTGAGTCTAGCAGGGAAAGAAACTACTCAGAAGTACAGGGGTTTGGTTTTAAGAAGAACTTGAAGGAATTTTAGGATGGAGTCTTTCCTTAGTTAGAATAATATTAGCAAAGCACGTGGCAGAAAGTGGAGGGTTGGTTTTCTGTCTGTGAAGTTAAGATTCATGCAACTTCCATGCAACAAGGATTGAAACTAATCCAGCCTAGACATCATTAAAAGCAGTCTGTTGTGAGATGGTAAATTCTCTTATGTGGTGTTTAGAGTGGGATGTTCTTGCCATTTTTATATATCTCTTACTGACCTAATGTATTTCGAACTTCTCCTCCTAAGTAAATTTCATTAAGACTAGAGGGGAATTCTGGAATTTGTTTGTTTAAAAGCTGTGGAGTTTTGCATTAGAAGAATGTATTTCTGCTGTTGGGCAATCACAAGCTATAAGTCATTGAGTGCCCAAGTTTAAATGGAATGGGGGCTCTTACAGACTGATTTATTAGAATACGTTGCTTATAGGCGTGCATGAAAGTGTCACTTGCAAATTTGATGTGAAAAAATGGCATGAAGACAGAGAAGATTTCGTCATGGTCTCTGAATAGCTGATAAACAAAACGAGATGCTGCTGTAATGCTGCCGTTTCCTCCCTTAAACCTCCTTGTCCCCCATTCCCCCACGCACATGGGATTTTGAAAGTGGTATGGGGAGGGGAAAGTGGGTCTTAATCTAGTAACATGAACAAAGGTATGGATTATAGGTATCTGCTCCTGTCTCTGTCATCCTTGTCAAAGGTATATATCACTTTTGTTCCTCCCCACCCCCAGAAACAAGACAATAGCTTTGGGTGCTGGCAACAGGCTTTTAAAAGGCTGCACTCCATCAAGCACATTCTTAACAAAGACCTCTAAGACCACATATGACAATTGCTCATTAAATTGTAACTTTGAATTGCTGCAAACTGAGACAATTGTGTATTAGGTTTCTTTATTTTAAACTGTGTTAGAAGCTTAGTGTTTTCAATCTGAAGTACCCAGAAGGTATCAAACTAAAAGGCAGGAGAGGCTTTCTGCAGGCCAATGTCTTTGAGTGAAGTTTGGAGTCAACAGTTTAAAGGTCTTGTTAGTATTATCTTATTTTTAATCCAAAAGGCATATCTGTTGATGAGTGTATGAAATCAAATAATGTGATTTGGGTTCCACATCCCTGTTGTAGAGAGAGGATTTATGGAACAGTTACACATTAGCAGAATGGAATCCCAGCATGGGGTTTGTTGTAGGATGAAATCAAACCTGACTCTTTGGCAGTAAGTTGTCAGTTTTCCTTGCTTTTTAAAGGACTTGAATACATATTTGTTCCTTCTGGTCTACCCTGAAGTTTAACAGGCTGGCATGGCTCATCCTGAGTTAACTAAAAGAGCAAGCTCTTAGAAGTTTTATGTGGAAATTACTTGAAAATATCCATAAAGACATTCTATTCTGCTGTGGTTCTGATACCTTGCCCCCCTTTATGCTGTTGATACGAGTTAGACAGCCATGTGATTGGAGCATGAGCTGATTTACATTTGTCCATCACTCAGCCTCATTTTCTTATTAATGAGGTAGATAAGTGGAAGGAAATGAATTATTTGTTTCTGTTGAGGCACTGTTTTTCCATCACTAAGAATGATGCTTTTGTCTTTCCTCTCTTACCCTTTTACCTTTCTGTGCCTACAGAAGTAGTCAAACTGCCAGTTATGTCATTTCAGCTGGAGGAGCAGAAGAATAATCCATCCATTTAATGTATTGGGTATAAAAGGCAGATGCTTATCTGAATATTCAGGTAGATACCATGGTAATACAAAAAAGATGTAAATTTGGAGTAACATCTGAAAAGCATTCAACTGCAAGAACAAAGAACAAGACCAACAAACCAGTATGTTGGATTCTTGCCTTTTTGTGGGGGCAAGCAGTCTGGAGCCTTGAGGTCTGGGTATTTTCAGAATATATGGGGATGTAAGTGAAGACAGTATTCATAGTCACCTGGCTTTTAAAGGAAAAAGACAACCTCAGTGTTTAAATGGATTCATGTTTAGAACTGGTAACATTCTTGCCACCAATGTTACAAACATTTTATATTTTTATAGACTCCGAGTCCCATCTATCATGGGACTGATAATCAGCTTTCCCAAAAATCAAGAGGTCTGAATTCTGTTAGCTTTCCCAAAAATCAAGAGGTCTGAATTCTGTTAGCATATTCTGTTTTTTGATAAGTCTGATTCTATCTGTTGTTGCTGGTCATGACCATCATTTACTCTATGTGATTACAAAGCTGTTGTGCATTAACTGATGAAGTCCATAATATGTGAAGAACTGGCATTTTCTCCATCAACTCTGAACTTTATATTTAATTTCCTTATTTCTTGTAATTTCTCTTTAAAATCTTTGTGAAATTACTAACATGGGTATTCAGTGTTATTAACAGCATCCATAAAAGTGAAGGAAAGAAAACAGTTTTTTTTCTTTGAGATGAACAAGATTTCAAGTCACATCCATTGTGCATCCTAATCTAAGTCAAGGTTTTTGTAACACAAAATGTAATTCACTGAAACTAGACTGATTTTAAAACTGAGGCTTCTGTTTTAAGGTACAGGTATTTTCAACAGTGGACAGTTCAAAAATGATATCTTGAAGTATGTCTTGAGTCAGCAGCTAAGTCAGGTTCTGGTTTTAAAGCTTGATAGCTGCCAGCTTCTGGTATTCCTTCAAATCAAACTGTCTTTTGCTCAGAGATGCAATATTTGGAATTAGTCATAGATGGGAGCTTTGTGAAGTTGTGAAAATGAAGCTGAGATTATAGAGCCAGAAATCATTCTTAGAGAAGTTTCATTTGTTCATTCAGACTGGGCATATTGAAGGATAGAAACCTTTTCTCCAGAATGGCATTCACTTTCCCTATATCCAAATGTGCATTTCAGTTTTTGTTGGCTACTGAGTGAAGTAAAGCAGAAAAATTACAAAAGAAAGTTGTTCCCTTGCACTAATTTTTGTGCATTCTTCACTGGTTATTCTTCATTTATGACCCTGAAAGTCTGTGTTTCCCAGTAGAGACATAGTAACTCTCTAGCAGATAAAATTTCTTCCTCTGGTCTGTAATACAGATATTTGCTGTAAGCTTTAGGATGAGAGTTTTGTCAGTCAATACATTTTCTTCTTGCACTATTTATTGAGTATAATCATGATTCAGTTGCTGATAACTGTAAATGCACTTCATAGACTGAGTGGATCCACTGTATGTAATGTCAGGTAAAAGATCACCTGTATGTATGCTTATGTATACTTAGTGATATGTATGTATATATACTTAATGATAAAGCTACTTCTTTAAATTTAATTTTTTTTAACAATAAGACTGCAATTACTTGATACATCACAGTTAGTAACCCTTTAAAAACATGTCTAAATTGTTGGAGAAGCAGCCTGTGTGATAGTTGTTGTATTCAATGAGTTCTTAGGTGTTCCTGAAAGATTTATAGTGAAGTCCAAAGCATTTCAAGGCCAAGTATAGCAGTCTTGTCAGATACAGCTTTACAGCCTAGTGACTTATAATGAGAGTAGAATGTAATTAGAAATTGTCCATGTCTTTACTGAGTACTGATGAAAACTATGGCTCAAAGGTTAATTCAAATAATAATTAATATTGGTTTCTGTCAGAACAGGGTAGTAATGAAATCTTTGTGGTATGATGACTCTGGTTTTAAGAAGTAGGTGAATAAGAAAGAGGATACAGTTTGCTTTCTGATTGTATTTGGTTATCTTACAATAAGCATGATAGCTCGATAATGCGCAACTTCAGGGCAATTTAAACATACTCAAAAAATATGACAACCTACAGTGAAAATCATCTTAATGTGTTCAATCTGTTTGAGGAGAGATTCATAGCTAGATTGCTGAAGTAGATGGATTTGCTGCAAATGATCCTTAAACACTGCATAGAATTTTTTTTGCTGTTAATAACTGAGCAATACCATGTGTTTGCAGAAAGTATTCTTAATAAGATTTGCTAGCATGAGAAATGTGGGATGATACATTGATGTTTGTTTAAATTGGACTAGTTTCAAGGAAAGCGATAGACCAGGTTTTGCTGGCAATGAAAACAAATTCTGTTCAGTTTCTTTTCTGGAGACGAAATTTGCTATTGGGAAAAAAAATTAAAAAAAAATGCTGTTAGCTTTTGCTTAAGCTAAAAGCATAATTTTTTTCAGTTGCCAAGTAGTCAGTGAGCTACTTGAGCTGTTATTTTGAGAGCTTTTCATGAAAAGTTTGCTAGCTTCTGTTTTTCCTATGCCTGGTCCTACTGTGTTCTTAAAATCAGCCTACTGAAATTCAGCCTTCTGAATCAGCCAGAAAGTTAAAGCTATGGCTTGGTTTTATGAGTCCAAATAGTTCTGCATAACATGTTAGTGGACTGCCTCCCACAATTTTAAACTTGCTGCAATTTTATGGCTGTTTCCTCTGTTGCCAAAGTGAAACTTGAATGCATCTAAATTAGATCTGACAAAAATCTGTGTTTTTATTCTTATCCTTGTGAAGGTGATCACAAGACTGATTTTTTTCACTCATCTGGATAATTGCTTTCCATACAAACTGCTTTGGCAATTCTTGGGAAACAGAGGATCCATAGTCAAGATTGGACCTCTCAGGAGCAGAGACACCCAACGAGAAATTAGTGACATGGTAGAGACAGGTACTGAGAGAGGGGGTGTGCGTGTGTGTGTGTGTGTGTGTGTGTGTGTGTTTTAGGGGTGCTTTAAAGCTGTTGAGATGGCAGATAGGAATCATTAAGTTGATTTCTCAGAGCAATTCCTGTTTTTGCTTATTTCTTCATCCATTTCTCAAGAGGCTGATAAGAGAGTCTGTGCTATGCTGAAATGTGCACTAGCTGAAGTAGGGAAAAAAAAACCCCACAAAACAAAACCCCAAATATTAACAATATCCTGGGGAAAATATCGGAGTGTAAGTTAAGATACTTAGATTTTCTCTCCCTTATTTTATTGTGAGCAAAGAAAGACTGGCTTAGGAACAGAGTTGCACTTGACTTGTTACAGATACGTGCAAGGCTACAGGGACTGAAAACTCTGGTCGACAAAGTTGATCAGGAAACAGAGGCATTTTTATCTGAAATGAAATCTGCATACAGATTTTCAAATGCTAACCAACTAAAAATCTAAATGACTGCTTAAGTATTTCCTAGTGAATTGAAGTTGGTTGTTTATGATTTAGTTTAAGAGAATCCACTCACTTGTAGGACTGGTCCAGCTTTTATAGTAAGTCTGCTGTAGTGGTAGCAGAAAAAAAAATCTTTCTAAGTCTAAAATACTCTGAAATTTACTGACTATACATAAAGTCCTAATACAAAAATGCCCCATTTGTAGCAAACTAAGTATGCCAGAATTTGTGCTAGTACTTAAAGGAGGCAGACTGCCGATGTGAAGAGATAAGAATTTAAAGGGAAGTGCTTTGTTGAACATCCTAAAAAGCATTTTTTGTTTATGTGTATTCCTCACACAATTTGAACCACACATAAGGTCATTTTCCCAGCTCCTTTCCATGACAGGTCTGGATATTGATATGGAGGTATCAATGAAGGCAATCCTTATTTAACCAGGGAGGCCTGCACTGGTGTAAATACGCCATCTCCAAATAGCAATGAGACTACAGAGCGGGGAGGAGGGGAAGGGAAAGGAGGATGGTCATTTCAGTTCATTGTTTTTTAGTAGTTTGTGGCAAAGTTGCTTGGGTTAGATCTGCTTGAAATGTGCTGCAGGCTGTCCCGTAGCTTGCTTTCTCCGACCACTTGAAATTCTTTGGGAAGGGAATCTTCCAAAGGGTTGTATCTGTGTTGTGGAATAAACAGTTGTCGTGTGAAACTGATGTGAGCCTTGGTTTTACTCTGCCTCCACTAAAATACACTTTTACGGTAGTTTGTGCAGGATCAGCACAGAGGAGTACAAAGAGGGAGCTTTTCAGTACAAAGGCTGCCTGTTTGGCCTGCCCAAACCACCGTGAATGTGTTTAAAGGGGACTTTTATTACCATGGAAACTCTCAGACAGGAAGGAATTTGTCCTGCCATATCTAGAAAATAGTCTGTAATGGTCAGCTCTTGGAACAAAAGTGTTTCAAATAGTGGGATGTATTTAAAATTTTGTGTGATTAATATGTTTTTTTAAAAAAGAATATGTAAAACTTGATCTTAGGCTAATGGTCTTATAGTATGGGGATTTAGAGAAGACTGCAGACAAGTACAGTGTGAGCAGGGGAAGTGTTACAAGAAATCTGAGAAAGTTTTACTCTCTGTATCCAGAAGACTTCCTAGATATTGAATGGATGGACATGAAATATTCTTCCTTTAAGTAGAGTGTTTATCCCTCACAGCCTTTCATTGAGGGACTGTGCGTGTGCTTGGCTTGAACTGCTGGAGGCAGTCTTCTGAGCACGATGGATTAATTGCTTTTGGAATGTCTTAACTAAAACCTGTTCTTTTGACTCTCTTGACAAATATCCCTAGTGTTCACAAATGGCCTTTATTTTCCTAAGTCACACTGAGAAGTAACATTTCTTGTCTAAAAGAAATTCTAATGCCAGATCCCAAAGTATGTGTGCATCCTTCATGGGAGTTGTACATTGGTATGAAGTAACTCGAAGTCAGCAATCTTCCCTTCAGCCAGCAGGAGTAGCTGCAAGTAACTGCAAGATTTTCCATGCTTTTTGTAGTGTTTTGTGTTTATTTGACTGCACATTTGAGCAGTTAGATGCAAAAATGTTTTTCACTTATTTGATCGAATTAAGTTTTTTTTTTTTTTTGTTTTTTTTTTTTTTTTTTTTTTTGTTTTTTTTTTAATTTGGTAGTCATACCAGCAGACCCTGGCCTCTCATTCCTTCTATACAGCAAATTCCTAGCTTGTTTTAATGCTGTGCTTTTCAGGTTGTGTTGTTGAACCACCTGGCTGTGGCCTGAAGGCAGTTTGAATGAGTGGTATAGTAATAAGCTGATCCAATGGATTATGTTGCTTGAAATCAGCCGTACCACTCTTGCTTCTTCCTTTGTGCTGTCATTGCTGTTCAGCTGCCCCTGTGATGACAATCTTCTGATGGCAACTAATCGTAAGATCAGCTTGCCTCTGGTATCAGGCTGCACTGGAGCATATTCTTGAGGTGTTTGGGGTAAGCAGTAGAACAAAACTGTTGTTCATGGTTAGGAACAGGAATAAGTAAGGAGAAAAAAATTATCATGAAAACCTCTGCTGCCCTGTCAATTTTTTTATGGCTCACAGCTGCTGAAAATCAACGTTCAAAGTCTTAATTCCACAGGGCAGGCCGGGTAAAGAACAGTTACATATATGTAATGGAGTATTTCTGTGTGCCTTTTACAAGCATTGAGTGACCTTGTTTGCATTATCTGGGTTAACACTGTAATCTGCTGCTCTCATATGAGGACTTCCGTCTTTACACGTTGATCAGTTTATTTTCTTGTCTCCCGACTTGAGAAGACAGAAGGATTGCAGAAGGTAGTTCCAACCAGGATTAAAAGAAACAAACAAGACAGAAAAAAAGAAAAACAAAGCAAACCCACCCCACCTTGTTGCTCTTGTTTATAAAACACTCTTTGCTTAATGGCTGTTTCACTCATGGGACTTGGTCCATGTTCCCTCATGGGGGACTGGGGTTGGGCTGCTGTCCCAAACTGTAGCAGTGCATCAAGGACAGTCATTTGTCTTCCAAAAGCAGAGAAGCCCCTGTTTGATGTATTTCCCTAGTAGTTAACTAAGTTGAGAAAGGAAATAACTGGTGACATCATGTATGACTTAATATGGTTATTAACTGCACAGGTGTTGTAAAGCTGTGACTTTAAACTGCAGTGAAATAATTGTACCATATGTCAGGATTTTTTCCCTTCCATTTTTATTCTTCCTCACCATTTTTTTTTCTCATGAAAAATATATTTCTATGCCCCTTTGGTTCTGTAATAACACTTTTTTTCTGTTTCACTTTTTTTTTCATTTTAAATAAAAGACATCACTCAAGCCTTGATTAGTTTTAATCCTAATTTATCCTTTGTTTCCTTACTAATTTCTCAAGCATGCACGTGTAGGTTTTGTCTCCTTCCTCACCCTTCCAGTTCTAGGCCTTCTCAAGCCAACAGTTCATCATCTCCTGTGCTTTTCATGAGGAAGGCAAATGCCCAGCTTGTTCTTTTCCACTCCCCTGAGGAGCTTGAACCCAGTGCTGGCAGATTCGTGTGTCTTGTGGCTCGGTGTTGCTCTCCCGATGGGAAGTCTGGGAAGCACTAAATCATCCAGCCACGTACTGCTTCCTTCAACTTTCTCCCCAGCAGATCCCTGGGCTGAGTTTGCAGTACAGCCTGATAGCTCTGCACAGCTTTAAAGCTCGGGAGCAGGGATGGGTTTTCTGCCCCCACCCCCTCGCCCTGCGCCCGCACAGACATTTCCCTGCTCTCCAGCTGCTCTGGTTTCCATCTGTTACAGGGCCTTCTGGTGTGACTGTTTCCTCATCTGCTGAGCAGAGGAAAATGTTGAAGGACCAGGCACTGTGCTGACCCTGGAATTAAGGGGCTTGTGGTTTTGGAGAAAACGGTTCACATGCTCATTTTCTTTTCCTCTCAGAAACGTGGCATGCAACCACATGCATGTCTAATATACTGAAAAACTTTGTTAGGGGCATTTTCATTCCTTCGTAGCAAATGTGTTTACTTATCTTAGTTGTGTGTGTGATACTGTAGGCCTGGCCTGCACGGCTGCTGCCCCCCAGCCCTGGGAGGAGTACTGTGCTTCAGCCTGTGGCGAGCTCAGAAACGTGCAGTGATGCTAAATGTTAACCTGCAGCAGGCAGTGAGAGAAACAGCTGAAGCCTTACTTGTGAAGACAAAATACACAACTGATAAAAAGCAGGAGAGAGCCAAGGGAGGCGTTAGAAAACCCTGGAATGGCTATTGCTCTCTTGGCCCACGGAGCTGGGGAACTTTACCCTGTGAGGTGTCTTCTGTTTTGGCAGGCAGATGCCTGCTGCCCATCTCCAGACTGCTATTTTAGGCTGCTCTTGTCTTTAGCACTTCTTCCATCCTGCAGTCGCTTAGATTATATCCCTTTCACAGATTGCTGGGCTGTTGCTCTCCCTGGAGTGGTAACTGCTAAGTTCCCAGCAGCAGCAGAAGACAGTGGCAATGCAGGCATGGAACTGAGGAGTTATTCCCATAAAGCAGAACAGGTGAACAACAAACCATTCACTTTATGCATGAAGTATTGTAACCACTTCTGACGTGCTGGTACGCAGGAGCCCTGCAAAACTTCATTAATTATCTGTGCTGCCAGAGTGCAGTCCCTTGCTAGTCAAGTTGTCTTAAGGAGTTCAGTAGCTTCCCTTTTTCTGACTTTTTCAGTGTCTTCTTCCTTGTGGAAGTATTTGTTCTTGGCTTTTAAAAAGTGTTTAGACACTGTCAAATTGGTTTGGATTTCAAAATTATATGTGTAAATGAGAAACGTATCTAGCACCCACTTTTGTAATTGAACAAAGCTTTTATTTCCAGAACCTGACTGCTACTCAGCGTGTGGGAGAACTGTGCTCTGACAACTTGGGCTGTTTTTTGAGGATTTCTGTGATCTCACTGAAGGTTTTTAATATTAATTCATCACTACTGTTATGGTTGTGTTTTGATGATAGTCACTTAGGAGATGGGTGTTAGGCAACCAGTTAAAATTACTGTAAAGTCGTCTTTTTTTTTTTTTTTTTTTTTTTTTTTTTTAAAGTTGTTCATACATTCAACTTGAAATCCCAGTGCACATTAAAAGTGTTAATGCTCCTTCTTAGAAGCAAGGTTTCTATGTATTTCTAAAATTATCTCCCTCTGCCCCCAGTTCAGAGCTAATATGGTATATTTAATTTAACCACTGATTTCTAACTGGGGATCATGCATTTATTAGCTTGACATTGGCAGAAATTGATAATGGAGAAGGAAAATATTACAGAGTTGCTGATAGGAACAGTTGTTTGCCTTTTGGGAGGACAGATGCCTTGCATTATCAGATGCAATATACTTCTGGATGGTTTTCTCTGCAAGTGCATGACTGTCAGTGCAGCTGCCACATGTTCTGTGAAGAAAGGTGGCCATGAGATGAACTGCCATCTTGAAAAAAAACACAAACAATGACCAAGAAGGGAGAGGACTCGGTGAAACAGTAATGTTTTTATTGATGGATAAGTGTTGTGTGACTTGGCATCTCAGTTGTGAGCAGCTACCATGTTGTGTAAATAGTTTAGCTGAGCAACGAGAATGAGCACAGAGATGCTGGGTAAGGAGCTCTGTCTGCACTGTTTTGGAAAGCAGCTTCCTCACCTCAGCTTTTGCACTGGGTAAGATAAAGGATCAGGATCAAGGGGAAGCTTGTGATTTCTGAAGTTCAGGGACCAACAACAGTGGAGCGAGTTGTCTACTGAGGACAAGGTTATTTGGCGTGGTAGTCTGTCTAGCTACAAGGCTGTCAGACTAAGTAGCTACTGTATGATGAATCAGAAATGGGAAATTAATTTAAATTACTCAGTAGTTATCTGGGACTGAATTCAGTCCAAGCTTCAGGGGCCTAGGTCAAAAAGAAGTAGGGGAAACTCGCTGGACAGTCTCCTGGCTCCAGTGAAATAAGTTTGTTGTAAGCACTGAAATCTTCTGTCTGGTTCTCAAATATGTAAAAAAAAAAAAAAAAAATTCAGAGCATGTTCAGTAGCCTTGTTTCATTTGTATCAGTTATTAGAAAAGGTGGTGTGTCTTTTGTGAAATAACAGATGGACACTGCTTTGCTAACAAAGTATAAATGATTGGACTATATTGCCAGCAGAGATTTGAAATAGAGGCACTACATGGATTTCTATCTTGTAGATGTTCCTTGGATCGCTGCTTTGTTGATGTATACTTCCTCCTTGCCTCTCAAATGAAACTGTCTTTAAATGTGTTTCAGTTGGCTTCAGCTCTGGAAAAAAAAGCTTTTATAGTATCGGCCTGGACCTTACCTGTAAATTCACTCCAGCTTTGATGCTGTTTCTCCAGCCAGTGTTTTACAAGGTGCGAGAGCAACCTCAGTTTGTCCTTGTGAAGAACATAAGGCATGGCTGTGAGACAAAAAATTGACAGTTCATCCTCAGGTGAAGCAGAATGTCATAGCCATATCAATAATGTCAAATTACCAGATTATCAACAAGGGCTGTTTGCATACCAAGCTGATAGCATGGAGCTAACTTTCCTGGTTTAAAGGAACAAAATCGAATTGTGTTTATTGTAGACAGAAAAAACAGATTTAGCCTTTTTCTTAGTAGAGTACCTTGATGTTGTGAAAAAATTTAGTAATCCCTCCTATATGTGATTCTGCTTACAATCTTGAGATTCCTAAAGAACAGGGAAATTTTTCCTTTTAAGCAAACAGATGTCGGTGTCTCTGGATTTTTGGTTAGTTGGTTGGTTTGTTTTTTTACCTAATGCTTCAATTATTGTTTACTGAAAAGATTATAGATACATAGAAATCCTTGTTCCATTGCATTTTCCATCTCTTCTGAAGAAAATCCATTTTATATGGAGCTGTCAGGAAGAGTTAGTAGTGTACATATACCACATTGCTAACACCTAACTGCTGCTTCTTTAGGCGCACATGCCTAAAAATGTCAGTATTGAATAATCAGAAAAATAAGTGTGATACCATTAATATTTTGGGGTAAGTATAGGTACTCTCTTTTTTGATATTGTTAAGTCTGAGGCATAGAATTTGTTCAATAAAACCTTCACTTAGCCTGCCTCTAGAAAGTTACTTTATAAGTAGCCGCAAATCAAACACACGTGCAGTCTTCCCCAGAGGAAAAAAGACACACAAAAAATCTTAATTTTAAATAAATACTTGCAGGTTTTGGTAGCAGTGGTTTTGAATATATTTGGAGTGCAGCCTGTGCTGTAACCCAAGCTTGCCAAAAGAGGCATGACTGACTCCTGAGGGCGGCTTTTGAAAGGGAAGGTGGCAGCTGGCTTACCTGGGTGCTCAGAAGCATGCTGGGACTTAAAATCCTGATGAAGAAATCTGGTTGGCAGCTGTTACTGTTGCTACTGCCTTGCAGACATCTCCTGATTAAGCTGGTCTCAGTAAATGTCTCTTGCTTGACTATTTTCTGTTTGGCTTTTGAGTCATTTGTAGAGCTGTGAAGAATGTGTTTGGGTGGTATGGAGATGTAATAAGTGCAGTTGGTGTCAAGTCCTTCCATTAGCATCCATTAAACTGAGATGTGGAGACCTGAGTTTAAGGGAAATAAAAGCAAAAGACCACCTTAACAAAAGCAGTAGAAAATCAGCCCAGCAAGTAAAGTCTTCATGTATTTTAGAGTGGTAATACACTGATGTTTCTCAAATGTAATTCTTTTCCTCAACAAATCCTTGTCCAAGCTTGGCAGGCTTGGTGGGTATGCAGTGTCCCAGGGGACCTGATTTTGATGACAGGGTGTTACTGAGGTGAGACATTTCAGTGCTTGCTTTGCTTTGGAGCTGCAGCCTCCATTCAGGATATAATATGCACTTTTTTGAGGTGATCTGTTCTCTTGCTTTTCTTTCGAAACTAGGTTCAGAGATCACTGTTGTCTGAAAACTCCAGAAGTACGTGGGTTTCAGGTGCTGAGCAGGGTAGGAAAGGATGAATCATGATCTTACCTGTTTCAGGTTTCTGGATGATGCTTTGTGATCAGGTACAGTAATTTAAAAGGTGCTGTAAAAAGTTGATCAGGAAAGCTCATTGTGGAGGTTTAATTAGTGGCAGCAGGCAGTTCATCATTCCTTTCAAGTACTTCTAGGTCCTTTTATAACTGATTTTATATAGTATATGTAACTTGGGGGTGGGATAAGGAGCTAGAATTTATTGCTTTGCAAGCATCATTAATGAAGCAGTCACTCCAGTCTCAGCTGTAGGTCCAAGTAATATTTCCTTATAGAGAATAAACATTTCATCTGCCACTAATTCCTGTGGCTCCTACATCAGTTGATCTGTAGGACAGCCTCATCCTACAGATGTTTTTTTCCCCACCTGTGCACTGTATTGTTGCATTCAGGTTATAACAGTATTCACATGGTAACTTAGGAAGAAGACAGCCATCAGGATAGGTCTTGATGTACTAAGAATGCTGTAAGAATGCTATTTATTGTTTGCTTAGCTAGTAAAACACAGTGTGAGAGTTCATGCTTCTGGTCTTCTTATGGCTGTTGAATTCTGAATGAATCTTTTTGTAGAGATAAAACAAACTTGGAAATACTGTTTAGTGCTGGAACTTCCAAGTCCTTGGTACCTTTTTTTTTTTTTTTTTTAGCTGTTTTGAGTTTGCTTTGACAAGCAGGTTTTTGACCCTTGATAGAACAAAGATTTTCCTAGCAGTGTTTCTGGATTGCACTGTAGTTTAGGTGATACACTAGCTGGTGTAGGTCTTGTTCTGACAACCAAACTCCAAGTAGTAAGTGAAATAGTTCTAAGCTTGGCTGGAAACACAAATCTGTATGGTAGCAGTCTTCATGTAGTACTTGTTTCAGAGTCCTGAATTGTGTTGTTGTGGGATTTTTGTTACTGAAGTGGCTTTGCTTGTTATTTTTTAATGAGGTATTTTATGGGTCAGACTTTCACTTTTCAGGTCTTTATAAACAGAAAATAAAGCAATTGCTAGTCCACCTAATTTTGCAATATAAACTCTTCCAAACTCTAGATGATCTTTAAAGGCCTTTTCCAACCCAAACCACTCTATGGTTCTATAAAATAAGCCTTCCCATTATCTTACACTTGTAAAATAGGACTCTAATCTTCTAGTCAGCCTGCTTTGACCTTTAATTTGCTTGCTTTTCCTACTTAAATACAAACAAAGCAAAAAACCTGTACACTGCATTTTAACCTCAGGAGTTTTTAGTGAGTAGAAATAAATTTTTCTGTGTTGTTGAGGGAAGGGTGTTGTGGTAATGTATCTTCTTGTTGTGGTTGTTATTTTTTTTCTTACTTGAAAACTTCTAGTTCTTTGTGGAGGCTGCAGCAAGACTGGTATTTGAAAGGTAAATTTAAATGGAATGTGTATCATTAGGAACAGTAAAAATAGTGCTCTCTTAGAAAATTAAGTTTCATCCTGATTTCTGGGTGGGTGGAGCTGCCTACCATGAAATGGGATCCAGTTTCAAAGTTTGTTTTCAGATGAGTAAAAGTTTCCTTTGACATGATTCCATGAATGCAGTACTGCTCCTGTATGTTCATAATCAATCTCTAAAAAGCTCTTGCAGAACTGAAGGTGGCTCAAGAACTTTCCTGCTGGGCATAGAAGATTTTGTGGTAGATCAATGTCAGTTGCTTATACTGCTTGCAATAGCTTCAGTGGCTCTGTCTGTGGGTGCTGGGTCAGTAATGATCTTTGATTTGCAAGCTGCAAAGTTCTGAAAACTCTTGATGAGGTGAGGTTGTGTTGTTCTAAAATTTCAGATGACAAATTTTACCTGAAAGGCTTTTTTTTTGTTTGCTTGAACATAACTACGTTGCAGTCAGTCATTTTAGAAGTGTTAAGCAACACACTTAAAAACATCCCAGTTAGTTTTCTTTGTGAAGACACTGGAGACCCATTGAAGTTTTGCACAAAAAAATTTGGTTCTCTTCTGCCTCTCCCCTGTTTTTAGAAGAAAAGGATTTTAGCTCTGTCCTGTATGGAAAGAAAGGCCACACTGCACATGATGCATGATGAGGGTTGCACTTGTATGACAGCCCCCATTCCAATTTACAACTTTTGGAACCATTGCTTACACTGTGTAGGCACCCTTTTTCCATGTCTAGGTGAACTCCAATGCAGCAATTTGTTTACTCTTAATACTCAGTTTTGTATGCTGGGAGCTGTTCAGAGCTCCAGCCTCTTCCTTTGGCATTCTCCTTTAGAGAAACAGCTTGTTACAGTAATTTATGTTGTGGTCTGGATAAGCCCTGATGATCACTGTGAGCTAGGCATTATGTTAAAAACAACAAAAAAATCCCACTTCATTAGTACACACCAGAATTTATGTCTGTTGCGCCAGCCAAGAATAAACCATCCTTTTTGGCATATCCTTTTTTGAAAACAAAAAACAAAAACCCCACAAAACCAAACAAAAACAATAACAGATTCAAGACACATTATCTTAATTTTGTTAAACACCCATCAGCTCTTTAAGTAGTCCAATAAATGGCAGTTACGAAAGGCCTTCCTTTTTGCTGTCTGTCTGTCCTCTATCTCAGATGGCCCCATATTCTGTGGGACATTATTGGACTTCTGATTAATGGTCCAGACAGTAAATTATGGTTCCTCAAATCTATTCACTCCCACCTACTGCATTGTGTCCTGCAGTGTACTGTCTTTCTCCACACCTCTCCCTTCTCTGCCCTTTTTCTTTATGCTGGAATTTAAATTACTGAAATCATTTAATATTCTTTTAAATAGTCTGTGATGAAATACATTCTTACTCTGGTACTACAGCTCTTTTTTCTAAAAGTTAAGATTTGTAAATCCAACAGATCATGTGTGATTTCATTTAGAAATATTTAATTTAAAAAAAAAATTTGCAGTCCTTTCTTAATGTAATATATAGTATTTTCTTTGCTGAAAGGTTCAAGACAGGATGCTTAAGGGTAGTGGGCAAAAATTACTATCAGTGCTGGAAGCTGAGTGAGGGCTTACTTTAACATGTAGGATGATTAATCTTGCCACATGTAGAGAGTATCAGGGAGAACTGCCATTTTGTTCCAGAACCCTGAAATATGGTCTCTTTAGTTGCATGAAAACTCTGGCTTTTCACTTCAGATGTATAAGGTGTATTTATCTTCACAGAAATGAGTGTGGATATGTGGTTCCTGTACAAGTGCAGGCTGTGATCTACCAGTATTTATGAAGAACACATGTACAGGAAAATGACTCTTAAGTACAAGTCATAAATTGAAATGATTATGGAATATACGTGGACAAATATACCATGTGTGGTATCGGTAGACTGTAATTTCATCAAGTGGTTTTTCAGACTTCATAAACTATGAATGAAACATGATTGTATTGGCCTTATAACAGGTAAAGTGAAATATAGGGTCTGGCTACTTTAAAGCGCTCATAATTCTATAGCTGGAAGTAGCCTTTTGGGATACGATTAAGTTTTAAAACCTGCCTGTGATTAAAAAAATTACATTTCAGTGAAAATCACATATTCAGAAACCCCGGGAAACATTTGAGTATCCACCTCATGAATTTTTACAGTTCCCAGATTTCTGGGGGTAAACACTGCGAGTTACTTTGAGCAAAAGGAAGAGAAAAGGCCCCGGTTTACTTCCAGCTTTACCAACCTCGCCTGTTTAGTTGTTTACAACGGTGTTGGGTTTTGGTTTTGTTTTTTTCTTTTTTGGTGTTGGTTGTGTTGTGGGGGCTTTTTCGGGTTATTTTTTTTTTTTTGTGACTTGGCCTGTGCAGGGCTTTGTTCGCTCCAGGGGATGTGACAAACTGGAAAGGCTCCGGCCCGGCCCTGCTGGGGTGCTGAGAGGAGGCTGCATGAGGCGGCCATGCGCGCCCGGCCTGGCCCGGCCCGGCCCTGCGCAAACTCTCCCGCTCGCCGCTCCGACCTCTGCCCTTTTGTATCCTGTGACACTCAGCCCGTCTTTGTGCTCAAGTTTATTCATGATGGATATGTTTCCCTCCCAATCGCATGTGCCGGGAGCCCAGCGCAGCGAACAGATAAATTATTTTCAGCTGCAGGCCTGGCAGGCCTGGGCTGGGGGAGGAGGGCGGCGGAGCTGGGAGAGGGGCCTGCGGGGGCCCCCTCCGCACCACACCGCGGCCGGACGGGGCGCAGCCTCCCACTCCCCCCGGAATAAGAAAAGGGGGATGACTCCCGGCCTCCCGGATCCTTTTTAAATGCAAAAGAATGTAGGAAATTGCCAGATCAGTTGGTTAATCAGTGACAACTGCAGTAGGTGCACAAAAAGCGCGGCCCTTCACAAGAGCCATCGGTTGCGCGGGGTGTTTTTTCAGCGCCTCAGCGGGTCGCCGCTGGCCCCACCTCTTGAATCCCGGGGCCCGGTTTAGTGTCAGCTTTATAAGAGGATGTAATTGCTGGGAGATTTCGTGGTGAATGATGGCAACAATTTCAGTCTTTCTCCCTGACACCACCACCCACCCCCCCGGCCCAGCCCAGGCTTTGTGCTCCCCCGGCCATCGCAGGGCCGCGGGTCGGGGAAGCAGCTGGCACTGAGCGAGGGTCGGTGGGAGCATAGGGTGGCCGCGGAACCTCCCACCCCGGCCCACTGGTACCGAAATTGTATGGGCTACAGGGGCCGGTGGTGGGATCACAGAGCAGTGGGGAAACCCTCTGGCCCACCGAGATCGGAATTGTATTGGCTGCATGGGCTGTGCTTGAGGAGTTCAAACCTCGCTTAGGGTTAGTTAAATGTGTTGCTGTTCCTCTTTGTAAAGCTGTTTGCAAGATTAATCCGCTATCAAACATTGTAAAGAGTATTCGTGAAATATTTTTGTGACTGCAATTGTTTCCCTTACTTATCTAGGACTATTTTTAGATAAGCCTCCTCCTCCTCCTTCACCTCCTCCCCCTCCTCACATCTGTATTTTAAACTTAAGTTGGGAGAGAGGGTGGTCGATGACCAAAAAAGGCCTCTTAAAATTCCAGGCTACAGAACACTAAAAGTGAAGTATTTATGGCTTAGGTTTGTCCCCTCTTCTCCCACCTCATGTATGTAATGTACATAAATATAAAAAAAACCCAAACTTTTTTTTTAAATTTTTTTTTCCTCTGGTCACCTCATAAAAAACCTCCAAGTATGTACTTAACAATAAATGGCTATAAACCTTTACTTTTTCTTTTGGATTGGAAAGTAAAGAAGTTGAGGCTTCTTTATTGATATTTTAGGTCTTGACGTTAAATTAACAGTGTCCAATGTTAGGAAAAGAGCTTACAGCCCAGCTGGTATTGTGAATGCAGAAGTGGCTTGCAACGGGAACGTATGGTGGAACAGCAAGGCTCGGTGGGTCTGCATCAGAGTTCTCCTACATGATGCTGTTGTGGTCTCGTATCAGAGCTCCTGTGAACTTGAATGACGTAGGATATTGTTTCCAAATGTGTGGCACAGGCTGAACTCTAGCTGGTCATTCCTACATCAGCTGCTTGACAGCAACAAGCTGCCAAATATTCAAAGGCTGTTGTGCCCTCAGTTGCCTCTGTAAAAGCCTGTTCTTTGCCAAAGTACATCATGCATTAAGGCAATGAAATGCAGTTTGGCTTCTGCTTAAGTATTGTATGGGAAACTTAAAATTTCAGGCATTTCTTGCCCAAATGATGTTGCTGAGTAGCATTCAGGATGTTTAGCTTGTATGCAAAGTCTGTGACTTTTGGGGAAGGCCACATGAGGTTTTCATCCCTACCACCCTCTCCAGTTCCTAATGAGATACTGGCTGCCTTAAATTTGGCACTGCAGATTTCTGCAGGGATGTGTTTCTGTGAAGAACTGAATTTTGCCACGATAGATGCGAGTTTAAACTTTTCAGAAATGCTTATTCCATATTTGCTGACTCTTCCTGCTGAAGGCAGACTTTTCCTGAAGTGTGTGAGGTCATTCTTTTTCATCCTTGCAAGTCTGGTCTCCCTTTTCCAGGGTGTGGGGAGAATGAGATTCCCGGCATCCTTTGATCTGATACAAAGTATATGGACTTAATTTTTAACGCAGCTGTATGGCCTGAAGTATATACTAGTAAAGCATTCTATATGAAGGAAGAATAAAAGAATGTTTAGGCATTCAGATAACCATTTGTCTTTGGGAGTGACTGTCAGAAATCACATTGCAATCATTTTATAGATCTGCTCTCATATCAGGCTGGTCTATATGCTGGAGCAACATACCATGCATGAGGAGCTGTTTGTGACAGCAATGAGAACTAAGCATTAAACATGCAGGACACCAGGCTTGCTTCCCACGGACTCTGTTAGCCACTTGTATAACTGTCCTGGCATCAGCAGCTCTAGTTGCTCAGTGATGAGCTGAAAGATGGAAGTCTCCTCAGCTGCCTTCTACAATTTGAATGCCTTGGCATGACTTTTCCTAAGTTGTCAGGGTGTTACCTGTGTTTATGAAGTTTCTGGTGAATGTTTTTCTCCAACTTTGTTCATAAAATAAGAATGTGACTTTAATTGCTGTCATTTGTCATCTACTTCCATGTGGCAAGTGCTTAAATTACTACCCCTGACAGTCAGCAGGAGCTTAGCAATTTTAAAAAGCAGTTTAAATACACACTGCTTAAATGCAGATTTGGTAGCCTAATGTTTAATCCTACATTTGGAGGCTCCAATATCAAAATGACCTTTGGCATGGCTTTGGTTTTTAGCATGAGAGATCTCTGTAGTATGTTATTTGCAGTGTTTACTGTATTGTGTGGTAGGTACATAGTTCCATTTTATGAGGAATGGGTTTTGTTTGTGTCTGTCAAGTACTCAAGGGTTTTGTCTGATCTACCAGTTGATAGCTGTAAAAATGTAAACTCTGCATGACACATCTCACTTCAAAACTTTGAAGCAGTCAATATTAGTTCAGTATTAGCTGCCTTCTGACATTTTATGTATTCAGTTTATTTGCTGCATGGCCATCAAGAAATGCAGCTAAATTTCTTGTATAGAAGGGCTGGTAGCTGAATTCAGGAACTTGTTGGTTTACAGAGTTCTTCTAAACAGCAGAATGTAAGGATGGCGTGGTGGGGAGGGTATGTGCATGTGTGTATGGGGTGCCTTGCTGCTTCCTGGTCTTGACTGCCAAGTCTGCACCTTTGAGACCAAGAACAATGAAGTTCAGGTTTAGCATTTGCAGCCCCAAATCAAGTTATGTCTATGCAGCAGCCAATTTAGTTCCACTCAGAAAAGTGGGGAGCTGCCCAAGGCTACCAAGTCTGTGTAGCTCTGAAATATGAAGTTGAGCAATGGTAAACTACGACTTAAATTTGAGATCTAGCTGTCTAGGACTGGAATGTTGCAGAGTTGAGTAAATGTAGTAATCTTTATTTAGACAACAAGGTTGTTGAGCAATTGACTGTGTCCTGGTAGTTGGGATCACACCATTGCTTTGGATAGAAGACTCTCAGGAGTCTTAAGGAAGTATATTCATTGACTATTTAGTTCAGTCTTGTTGGTGCACTCTTTCATGTTCAGGAACAGAAATGCTATATAGCTATAGCGTTATAGAATTATAACTATGTACAGTTTAGTCAAAATTATTTAAAAAAAAATACTATCTCTTCATACTTTCACACTTTTATAGCAGCCTGCCTTTTTAAGCATTTGGATATTCTTCCCTTTGCACTGGTAATTCCAATATTGACTGTTTTCTTATCAAAACATTGGTTAATCTATTTTCATCAGGCTGTAGCTGCTACTGTCTTTCATTCTTCAACATATGCTGGTAGCCATATATCACATGAGAGGTGTGACTTTTATTGGTGAAGTAGATTAAGGTTTGGCGGGAGTACAACTTACTGTAATGGGCTGTGGTTGTTAAATTTAAAGCTAAATTTAAATCTGAAGAAATGCTACTGCAGTTTTGAGACATACTCAGACACGTTCTCGTGCTGTATTTCAGACCTATTAGCTTTAGCATCAACAGCACAAACATGAAACCAATTCACACTTCAGATAAAAATGCAGAACTAAAATAATAGTGGCAAACAGTGTTTTCACTCTTAATCTAGATGATGGATTCATGTGCATACAAACTGCATCATAAACTTGGAGGTTACTTTTTTTTTTTGAAAGAGCATGTTCTCAAGAAGCCAATTGAGTGGTAGGCTCCAGAGCACATCATCTTCACTGTAAGGAGCCGTCCATAGCCCAAAACTGCAAATTGGGATGAAGTCCACTGAGCTGCAGTAAGGTTTGTTTAATCAAACAAAACCCTGCCCTGTTTCAGGTTGATTTTCCGGGTGTAATAGCTGGCCCTATCTACTGTTAACCAGTGCTGACTGTTATGGGTGGCTGAGTATGGCCTGAATTTTACTGGAAGCCTGGCAGCTGAAAAACTGAAAATGAAGCAGTAAGTTTGAACTGTGTGCTTGATGCTTGCAACCCTGTTGCTGGGGATGCTCTGGTAGCTTGAGTATAGGAGATAGCAATGTGAGAAATCCTCTATGTAGATTTCATTTATGTTTATTGCAAAGTTTCATTGGTGCTTCAGGAGGGTAGAACATACCTGTATTCAAAAAAACGTTTTTTTAGTAAGCCTGATTAACATAATAAATGAGAGGACACTCTTACCACAGAATTATTTTTGTGGTTGTAAATAGTTTAGCTGATGGGTGAGATCCTCTCCTTGGGTCCAGTTTTGTGTTACCCCAATGATGTCAGTGGTTGGAAGGTAACAGTATTTGTACACTGCATTTGTCTCCATTTGCAAGCAAAGAGACTCTTCTGTTGTTACATGGAGGCTCTTGAGTATGCTCTGACTTCCGGCTTTGCCAGCTCCTGATGAGAGTGTGCATTGGCAGGGGTAGGAGTGTCAGAAGTCCTCAAGCAGTCTTAAATCCTTGGAGGGATCTTCACAACAGAGAGGTCTTCTCTGGAGCAGTCTAATACTGAAAGCTTGTTTTGGTGAAGGAGGCTCTTTCTTGCCTTGTTGCTGGAAATTCCTTAGACTCAGCTTTCGTAAACTGATGGAGGAGGTAAATATTGCAGGGAGCTTCTGCTCAGTAAAGAAATCAAAAGAAATGGATAGATGAAGATGGCTCATGGGAATTTACCCTCAAGTGATTTAGAAATATAAGTGTTAATATCCCAGCCGAGCACTAAAGAGATTTAAGAGTGTGGTTTTAAAGGTGACATTCAAATGCTATTTTAAGAGGAGTGATAAATGCTTGTGCTTTTCCTCTTGCCCTCTGCCTCACGCTGTAGAAGGTCCTCTTGACAGTGGCTACAAGAAGTGTAATAAATGTGCTGATATTTTCTCCCTAAAACTTTTCTGGGACAAATTGCCTTCATTTTGGCCTGGCATTTTGCATCCAAAGTGACTGGATTAAAAAAAAAAAAAAAAAAGCAAGATGTAGAAATATAAACTTGTAAATCTTTTTTTTGATCACTGATTAAGGGCAAGTTGGAACCTGTAAGTACATTCACTACTAAATAATGACATAGATAATAAAAATGTTCTGGTTTAGCTGGTACATGGATGGGATTCCTTGACTAACAGCTTGAAGTTTATTTTGAGATATAAGGCACAGCGTTTAAAATTGTGATCTTAAGAAGGAAAGATAGCATTAGAGTAGTTTTGTTCATAATAAATAGAAGTAAACAAAATCTTTCAAGTTGTCGTGGGATGAGGACAGGGGACACATTTCAGAACATGCTGATCTTCCCTCTGAAAAACCTCAACAGGAACTTTTCTCAATCTGCTCTATTACTCTGTGTTGCTTTTTAATTTTTTTTCCCCAAGTCCAAGTGCATCTTGTTATGTTAGCATTTTATTATTTAGATTCTTTTGCCATTACTAATTCTCCTGAATGAGTTTTCAAGATTGTAATTCTGGAAAGACCAAAACTTCATTGTGGTCTTCTAAATGTGCTGTAGTTGCAGTTAGCATGATAGCTTTTAGATGAGTAATGAACTCCAGTGACAGTGTTCTCTTTTATCATCATGAGAGAAATTAGGGTATGGATTGTGAAATCTACCCTATCATAGAAAGAAACTTTTGAATTTAATTTTCTTATGCAAATTGAGCATGTTGTTTTTCTTAAATGACAAGAAGTGTCATGTCTTTCAGTTCACAGCTTCTTGAAATTTAAATAAATTATATATTAAAAATAAAATCTTTTCTTTTTCTTCCTAAATATTTAAATCTTGGTGTTTGGTATACGTTAGAGGGTCACCTATCTGTGCGTTTGAAAAAGCTGTTGTCTGTAAAACTAACTTTAGTCTGTTGTAGGACTCGGTGCTTCTGCTTGCTCATCTGATTACGCAGCTCAAGGGAATAAGGTTAAGGACATGCTGTTGGTAACTAGAGCATTTTCAGGGCTTTAGTTCAGCAGATGGGCTGCTTGGCTATATTCATACATCTGCCTACCTGCTGTGGCAGCTGCTGCTGCTGCATGTTGTGTTCTTTTGTTCTGTTCCAACCAAGAAAGGAGCACTAGGAAGTGTAGTGAATGGATTAATTTAAGGTTAAGGCTAGTGTTTTGCTTGCTTCCTAACTCTCTATCATAATAAAATTTCTGATAATGAATCCTTCGTAAAGTGAAATAGATTTTTAAGATGTATTTCAGGGGCTGAAACTAACTAGCGTTGTCTAAAAAACAGCCAAGTATGTTTTCTTTATATTGCCTGACTATTTATTTCAGTATCTTCCTCTCTCTTTCTCTCCCCCTTCCCCCACTTTTTCTAGGAGCAGTAACCAGACTTTGCTTGACACTGCGTGGTCCAAAAGAATTAAGGAAATATGGAATGACATGAAGGAGATTAGTTGAGGATTAAAGGCTTTGAGGACAAAACACCTCGCCAAGGTGAAGCACAGACTAGCATTCTAGTTGTAGCTCTGAGGAGCTGTGTGCTGAAAAAAGATGGCAGATCCAGGAATGATGAGTCTGTTTGGAGAAGATGGGAATATTTTCAGTGAAGGGTTGGAAGGTCTTGGAGAATGTGGATATCCTGAGAATACAGTGAATCCTATGGGGCAGCAAATGCCCATGGATCAAGGATTTCCCTCTTTACAGTCATCTCTTCACCATCCCCCTGCAAATCAAAATCAGGCTAAGTTGACCCATTTTGATCACTATAACCAGTATGAACAGCAGAAAATGCACCTGATGGATCAGCCGAACAGAATGATAAGCAATGCCCCTGGGAACGGTATCGCGTCTCCTCACTCACAGTATCACAACCCTCCAGTTCCTCAGGTTCCTCATGGCAGTGGTGCTGGTGGTCAGATGGGAGTCTATCCCAGCATGCAGAATGAAAGACATGGGCAACCCTTCGTAGACAGTGGCTCCATGTGGGGACCACGAGCAGTTCAAGTGCCAGACCAGATAAGAGCACCGTACCAGCAGCAACAGCAGCAGCAGCCGCAACCAACGCAGCCACCACAGGCACCCTCCGGACCCCCTGGGCAGGGCCATCCTCAGCACATGCAGCAGATGGGCAACTACATGGCTCGTGGGGATTTTTCAATGCAGCAGCATGGTCAGCCGCAACAGCAGAGGATGAACCAGTTTTCTCAAGGCCAAGAAGGCCTCAATCAGGGAAACCCTTTCATTGCCACCTCAGGACCTGGCCACTTGTCTCATGTGCCCCAGCAGAATCCCAGTATGGCACCTTCTTTGCGACACTCAGTCCAGCAATTTCACCACCATCCCCCTGCTGCTCTCCATGGAGAATCAGTAGCCCACAGTCCCAGATTCTCCCCTAATCCTCCCCAGCAGGGTGCTGTTAGGCCGCAAACACTTAATTTTAGTTCTCGGAGCCAGACGGTACCCTCACCTACTATAAACAACTCAGGGCAGTATTCTCGATATCCTTACAGTAACCTTAATCAGGGATTAGTTAATAATACAGGGATGAATCAGAATTTAGGCCTTACAAATAACACTCCAATGAATCAATCTGTACCAAGATACCCAAATGCTGTCGGATTTCCATCAAACAGTGGTCAAGGACTAATGCACCAGCAGCCCATCCACCCTAGTGGCTCACTTAACCAAATGAACACGCAAACTATGCACCCTTCACAGCCTCAGGGAACTTATGCCTCTCCACCTCCCATGTCACCTATGAAAGCAATGAGTAATCCAGCAGGTACACCTCCTCCACAGGTTAGACCTGGCAGTGCTGGAATACCAATGGAAGTTGGCAGTTATCCAAATATACCCCATCCTCAGCCGTCACACCAGCCCCCTGGTGCCATGGGAATTGGACAAAGGAATATGGGCCCCCGAAACATGCAGCAGAATCGTCCGTTTATGGGTATGTCTTCAACACCACGGGAGATGGGTGGGCACATGAGACCAAATGGTTGTCCAGGTGTTGGCCTTGCAGATCCACAAGCAATACAAGAGCGACTAATATCTGGCCAGCAGCTTCCTAGTCAACAGCAGTCTTTTCAACAGCAAATGCCAACCTGTCCTCCCATGCAGCCTCATCCAGGGATACACCATCAGTCTTCACCACCCCCACATCCTCATCATCAGCCTTGGGCACAGCTTCACCAGTCACCACAAAACACACCACAAAAAGTGCCTGTCCTTCAGGTAAGCTATTTGCAATTAGTAGAAGATGTTTTAAATTGCTGTACATATGTTCCAGGATGCACGAGATCCATGCTTTCAAAATGGTTGCTCCTGTTTGGCTCCTCTGTTTGTTACTGTTTGTGTGGCTTTCTTGGTGCACAGAAGCTGAAGGTAAAATGAAGTTCAGGTGGCTTGCTAATGTTGTTACAGTAATTTTTACAGGATAACATTATGGAAAGACCAAAATATGATACAGCAGTGGGACAAGCTGAATACCTGGGTTTTTTTCATATTAGTTCCTTTGAGGGGAATATGGAAAGCATGTGTGAGACTTGTCATTTAAACTATTAATTTTTGTATTTGCAACTTGGAAAAAGAAGTATGTGTTAATGTGTTTGTTTTGGCCAGCCTGAGGGGTTTCTTTAAAGGGAATTCCCAAGGGAATGTTTTGTGGCTTTATGTTAAAGCTGAAATTTTTACATGTGAAAAAATTTTCAGGATGAACTTCAGCAGAAAGTAATGCAACTGAGAAGTGATGGGGCAACACTTGATGCAAGGAGAAGACAGCAGATGTTAATCATAGTCTGAAATCAAATCTTTTGAGGCTTAGACAAAAATCTTGAATAGGACGGAAGTTTTATTTCACTGAATCTCTGATCTGCTGAGTTGTGATGAAAATTCATTGCTTCCACGTAATTTTTCAATTAAAAGCAGTAAAACATCTTGATCTTCTGTAGGTTAGCAGGTTTGAGTATGCACTAGCATGTGAAGCTTGAGCTGAAAAGGTGCCTTTTGGGATCTTTATGTTTGGCATTGCTTGCCTGTGGCTCTGAGAGTCATCATTTACGAGGCTTTGGTACTGAATGGATAGGTGGTCAAGTTATCAGCTGTGTAATTCTATTGATTTATTTATTTTAAAGCCAGTCGGTAATTAATGCCAAAGTAGCTCTGCCCATAAATATCTGGAGACAATTGTTGGAATGCAGTCATCATGATAGGATGCTACAATAAGCTTAATAAATCATAAAAACAGCTGTCCCAGCCAGCGTCCCAGGCCTGTGCGGGAAGCAGCTGCTCAGCAGTCCCCTCCACTGCTGCCTGCCGGCTGCTCCTGTTTGCCGCTCCGCACAGCGTGAGCTGGGTCTGGGAATCAGATGTATGTGCTGCAGAGAGGCAGCTGACAAGGAGTGGTAGATGGAGCAACTCAGCAGCTGGGAGAGGCTTTCACATTCCCTGTTTCAACAAGGAGGGGGGAAGTGCCGGGAAGGGAGGTTGGGAAGCGGGGTCGGCAAGTGAAAGGATGTTGTCTTTCTGAGAGGGATGAGGAAGCTCTCCTTTTGAAGGGACAAGGAGTACCTTCATGACTGTCTGTCTATCTCCCCTGCCTCCCTCAAAATTGGTGTGAAATTTTATACCTGTGTGTGCCCTTCCTCTCTCCCTACCTCCATGCACAGGCTTTGTTTGGGAAACCTAAATTACAGTTCTCACATGTACATGGAGTTCTGTGTTCCTTCCTGAGAGAGTAGCTCTTGACAATATATGTCTTGTGTTATCAACTGTGTGGGTAGGCAGGATTAAAAGTGAGAAAACTCAAGACTGTATGAAAAAGCCCAAGGGAATGAGCAGATATTTGGAAAGGGACTAATGTCAGCGTGCAGAAATCAGTAATGAAAGACTGGAGATGGGAAAAAGAAGATGTGGTTTTTACCCTGAAGATGAGGGCAGACATCTGGCAGAAAAAACTTGGGAAGAAAATTGTAGAAACGGTAATCCAAGACTTTTAAGATAATGAAGGAACAAAACCCAAGGCCAGTGGGATCTTTCACAGCTAGTAATATTGGAGGTGTAGGAAGGGAGGACTTAAAATCAACTGTGCCCTAAAGCTGTGGTGTTCTTCCCCAGCATTATCATTCCTCCAGGTTTGGGAGGAGAAGGTTTACTTGTAGAACAGACAGGATTGTCTGTTCTTGGGACATTTATTTCCTTTTAATCAGTGAAGAGGGTGAATCACAGGCAATTCAGACCTTAAAAGAGCTATGCAACCTATCACAAAAATTAGATTAATAACTTGAACAAAACTAAGTGCTAAAACTAAATAATTAGAGGAAAACCACATGATAACCCAAGATACTTGATTAAAATCTGCAAACCAAACAGTTGTAGCTAGCCAAGTAACTTCTCTGTTAGCCTACTTCTGTTGAGTTTTTAGTTGGTAGAAGTTATTGTTAACATATTCTCCCATTAAGTAATTAGTTTGAGACCCGACTTAAGTAATGAAATTCTTGACAGGCAGGCATTTCCCCCTTGAAAACTGTTTGGATAAAATAAATGTTGTTCAAATTAATGAAAACTCAGCTCCTCCCCAGCCTCTGGGGAGAAATGCAGATGTGTGAAACCCTTGCTCTTGATACTGAATACAGAATTTGTAGCTCTCCTATCTGTGTTGTGGTTTTCCTTCATGTCAGCTGGCAGAAAGCTCTTCACTGAAGAACAGTTATTTAAATGCCTGGTTTGTTTTTATTTGTTTAAAATGAACCAACAAAATTAATATAGTCAGTGAAAATGGAAATCGCTGTACTTTTAAATCAAAAGAAACCATCTTAGTAATTATTTTTTCAGTGATTTGAAGCTAGCCTTATCATGGGAAGGCTCTAATACTTGTGGTTAACCAAAATACTGTTTTGTTTTTAGATATGTTGGAAGGAAAGTAAAGTTCTTTTGGTTTTAACTTGAAAGAAATTGCCATGTCGATTCTAGGGTTTATTTCTTTTTTGTGTGCAAAACTGTAAATTATTTTGGCTGGGAAATATAGATGGTGATTGACAATTCATCTGGTTTAGATTAATAGCTGAAAACTAGATGTGGTTGTTAGGACCTTGTTAGCTGTGAGTTGCTGGCTTCTATGAATTTTGATAGATACAGAAGAACCATTGTAGCATTGAGACATTGAGTCAATTTTATTATTTTTTTTTTAAGCCCTACTTTGAAATGTTCTTCACCAAAGGCTTTTGGAAGCCATGGGGTGGGGAGGCAGGTTCTGCTGTGACCAAGGTAATCAGCTAAAGTGTAAAGCAGATGCTAGGAGTATCTTGATAAATCTTTTTTTTTTTTTTTTTTTTTTTTTTTTTTCCTCACAGTGAAGGCTGTTGAGCTTGAGCTTGAACTCTTCAGAATACTCATAAATGATCTGGAAAAGAGTGAAAAGTCAGATGGCAAAGTTTGCTGCTGCTGTTAACATACTCAATGCTGAGTGCCAAGTGCATATGTGGTGAAGAGCCTAACAATAAGGAAACAAACCAATTAGAAAGACAAGAGGAATGTCAATCACTTGGCTGTAAACTGTGTGAGTCAAGGCATAGCCAGGGGAGGTTTTGATTGGATATTAGGGAAAATTTGTCCTCTGAAAGGGTTCTCAAGAATTGGAACAGGCTGCCCAGGGAAGTGTTTGAGTGGTTTAAATACCTCGCTGAAGATACAGCATGGAGTGTAGATGTGGTGCTTAGGGATGTGGCTTAGTGGTGCACTTGGTAGTGCTAGGTTAACAGTTGCACTCAATGATCTTAAATGTCCTTCCCAGCCTATGTGATTCGATGATTCTGTGGTGCCTGGGAAGGAAAATAGCAGGCAAAATCCTTTCCCTAGCAACACAGTCTTGGTGTTGGGTGGCTGTCTGAAAATACGCTATGATGGTCAAAGAAATAAAAGTATAGGAATGATTAGGATAGTAGTAGATGGTAAAACAAAGATTGTTATCATGTCGCTACATGTATGCATGGTATGCTGATGTGGCAAGCGCTATACAGCTCTGGGTCCCTTCCTCAGGCCTTAGAAAATAAGGTAGTACTTGAGAAATCACAGAGAGGGGTGATTTAGGGAGGAAGTGAAGGAGAGAGGTGGTGAAAGCCTCTGATATTTTGAGTGATGTGGGGGCATGAAGAAGGTGAATGTGAAACGTGGGTTGTTTGTCACCTGTTTTTGTCTTGGATTCTTTTAGGGCTGAAACTAGGTGATCTTTAATGTCTCTTCCAACCCAAGCCATTCTATGATTCAGTGAAATATCAAGGGGTGAGCTCAAAACTCCACATAAAAATGCTGATCTCTGACAGGTGTAGAAAAATGCATCATTTGTTAAACACGAAGGCATCATATTTGGCTTAGCAGATCTGTACCATAAATTACGAAGTGGCTGAGTGTTACTGGGGTGCACTGTTTGTCCAGTCCTTTTACTCTTCCACAAACTTCTATCTGAGACAGGGTGTCAGGTTAGGCAGGCCTCTGGGACACTGAAAAGCTATGATGCTGTGCCATTGGTCTTATATATTGTTTTTTCAGATAGTTTTATTAGTGATAGAGCGAGTGTAGGAGTTTTCTCTGCCAGGAATAGGCTATCCTGGGTGTGTTGTTATACAGAATTATTTACCCACAGCTAGTGTGTGGGCTGAACTTTCAAGTCCTTTTCATTAATCATGCTCCACAAATGTGTTCTACATTATTTATAGTCAAATACAGTAATACTGAGATGGCAAACAGATATGGTACAGCCTCCATGGTTGACTAAATGATGGAGCTCAATGGCAGGAACTGAAAGTGAGGAAGGATGCTTAGTTGTGGTGTCCAGCTTGTTCTGAAGAAGGAATTCATTTTGTGTGTTTTACCGGTTCACTGCCAGGTTTATTTTGCTGGCCCAACTGTCTGTGGGTATGTGACTTTGCTTTAAATCATAACTCATAGCTTGTGTTTGGTATGAACACATTCTTTGGAAATTTCCTGCCCTCCCTTGCAGGGGAGGAGGCAGGGAAAGTCCTGCTGAGTCACCAGCTGGGTTACTCCCCTGTCACAGGACCTTTCTGCATTTTCAAAATCTGTGTTGCTACCTCAGTTTAATTTAAACTTGGATATACCTGAATGGAGAGGGTTATTAATGAAAACTACTATCAGCTGGAGTTGTTTGCATTTTTGTAACCCCAGCAGAGTTCATGTTCAGTTACTGCTGGCCTGCTAAAATGGTGTTGACCTGCTGGGCATTTAATTGTTCTAATGCCTATGAGCAGTAAGAGACTGACTTCTTACTTACCTATTTACTGTCTTCACATAACCATTATCTTTCATTGAATCTCCTACAATTTTATTTGGTAAGAAATCACAATTTCAGATGATTAGGCTTTCCCCCTTAAATTAATAGTCGTAAGCAATGTCCTACAGCTCCAGAGATAACTCCTAGATTTTTGACTGTTTAGGTTTTTGTCTATTTTCCTGTCAATAAGCAGAACTACTACATTTTTCTTTCTTTCTTTCTTTTAACTTTTAAACACTATTGGATACTTCTTGTTTTGATACAGAGGCTATTTCACATATTTCACAGGTTGGGTGGTCTTTGGGGATGCTTTGTTCTGCACATTCAGCAAAATCTCTTGGCTGCTCCTGGAAATTCTAGTTTCACTTTTCAAGTGTTCATAGACCAGCAAACTAGTGTATGTTGGGAAGATTGCTGAAGGTATTGGACTAATTGAATTAAAAAAAAACCCACTGATACTGAACCTTGATTACAATTTTATATTATTTTTATGTACAGATAGCATATGTGTGTATTTCTATAAAATACATATAAAAAAACCTAAGCCATATCAGAAGTTGTGGAGAATTATGAGAGACAAGCTTGAGAAGAAAAAACATAATATTCATCTAAAAGTAGAAGCTGATAATAGTAAGTTTCTCTTAAACAGGCTTCTGCTGTATTTTGTTAAGGCTCTGAAGAACCCTTGTATTTGAGCAATATATGCAATTTATTACCTATAATTTTCCAGAGTAAGGAAAAGTAGACCTTTAAAGCTACCTTTGATTAACACTATTTTGCTTCTGTGGAGTACAAGAGTCTGTTAGGCTGATAACCTGATCCATCCGTGAGCCAGTTCACATGCAGGTGTCTCAAAGGATATAATTATTAATTTGAAAAACTTTGACAAAAGTTCATGTTCTAAAACTCCTCAGGTATATTCCAGTCTAATAGTTAATTTTATCATCTCCAAAGGCTTATTTCATACCTCACCTTTGGGAAGGTTATATGTACCTCTGTAAATGGTTTGCAGCAATTCTGCAGTGAATAGGCCTTTAGGGCAAACTCTTCCAGTTTTGAGATGTGTTTTTTGGAGGGAGTATTTTTTGCTGTTGAGGAGGTACAAGAAACTTCAAGAGTACTTCTTCCCTCAGGTGCCATGGTTTGACTGTGATGAAGATAATTTGTGCCAGTAGATTATCTGCTCTGGAGTTTTCAGTAAAGCCAGTTTGAATCATTAGCATTAAAACACAAGTCTGCATCAGCATAGTAATTTTGTAGGTTTAAGAGTTACCAGACTTGTTGTTCAGCATGACTATACTAAAGCTTCTGTGATATGTTGGTGACCTGGATGTGTGTGCTTTTTCTTGATTTCATTAGCATTATCTGGTTAATCACTTAGTAATATTTTTAAACTTATGCTGCTGTTCAGTATTTCAGTAGAGTATTCTTATCTGATGGTGGTCACTTCCAGTGGGATTTGGCAGTCATCTTATTTTCCCATAGCTGAACACGTTCTCCTATTTTATATTTATTTGACTGAAATTAAATCAATTGTTTCAGAGAAGCCTTTTTTCATCATTGAAAGATGATAGTCTAATACAAAGCCTCCTGTCTGTATCATCACCTATATAGCTTACAGGAATGGAAAATTGGGGCAAGTGAGAGGAGAAATGCTTGATTGCTTGGAGTTTTGTGTTTTGGTTGGGTTTTCGTTTGTTTGTTTGTTTGTTTTATTTTCTGAAAACACTGTGGCAGTCGTACTAAGGAACAAGTCACAGACAAACTAATAATTCCCTGCCATGTTATTATGGACTCTCCTCCTGGTCTTCCATCCTGCTTTTTGTGGAATTTGAGGCATCCATTTGTTTTAAACTAATCTGCCTTTGCTTGTATCTTGAATGCAAGTGTCACAAATTTGCATAAGTGCCCTCTCTTTTTAACTCTGAGGGGAGAATAAATGTCTCAGTTCCCAGTATGATGGGATGCCATCACTTTGAAGTTTAGTTTTTAACTTTTATCTGTAGAGGTTGCTTTACCCCTCAGCTCAGCAAGCCAGTTCTTTTCCCTTTTGAATTTTCAGATTTTGGTTGTAATAGAAGTACAGGTGAGCAGACAATTGTGAAACTAAAATAAGAGAATGGCATTTTTATAAAGGGATGGTCCCTTCTGAACATCATATCAGAATGGATGTAGTTCCCCTTGCATTCCATTCATTATTTTCCTCTGAGACTTTTCCTGTCTAGGTATCAATGTTCTTTTAATTTTATGGCTATATATTTTATATATATATTACACAGGTGGTGATGTGGTTTGGAATTTGGGAACAAAATGTCAGTTTCTCTTCTTTAGAGATGTCATCTCTAAATATTTGATACTTTCTGTTGTCAACAGAGTTGTAAAGTTTGGTAGCTAAGGAGTGAGAGTAACACCCCCGATTTTTTTTCCACAGTGATTAAAGCATCTGTTTGTACAGATCTTTCTTTTGAAATATTCCAAATTTTGCAGGCGTGGCTTAAAGATGGTGAAGCAGTTTCTCAGGAGCTGGAAGGAAGGAGCTGAGTAGGAAGCGTGGGCAGGAAGCGGTGATCAGGGCTGAGCTGCACTGATGGAGCAATGCTGAGCAGCAGGAACAGAGAGGAAATGGCCACGGTCTGTGTTGAAAGGGGACAGAGAAGCTGAGGGAGTCACCCTACCTCTCTTACGCCAGCTCCTTGAGTCACCTGCCTCTTGAGCCCTGGCCAGAGGTAGCCATGTGGCACCGGGTTGTCTCTTGCTGCTCTGCACACTGTTTCAGGGTGAGCCCTGGTGTCACCACGCTGTCTCTTACCCTTCTCTGGGCAGACAGAACACTGACAACTTCCCAGCATAGCTGGGTGGACTCAAACGCTTGATATCTGATGCGCTTCAAAAAAAGTCCCTGTGAATAAAGGCAGCTGGAGTCTGGCATACAGAACCTTCACTTCCTGCCTTCCATCAGCATGCCTCATCCTTTGGAGAACTGCCTTATCTAGCCAGCTCACTTCTGAACAGGTCAGGTTCCTGCAGCTCTTGCCTGTGGGACCACAAGATTACCCAAGCTGATGACGTGAGGGTGGGAATGTTTGGTGGGAGGAAACAGGGACTGCCCCTTCCTCTAGCAGTGAGCTCTTAGTCCCTTTAATACCCTTACACAGCTCAAGTTCTTGTAGCAGTAACTTGTCCTCAGGAACCAAGCTCTTGAGTCCTCCCTCAAATTTTGATAAGATAAAACTTACGTTAGAGAAGTCAAAGCTTTATCTTGCTTTATTGAATTAGTGACAAACCGTTCATGTTCCAACTTCCCCAGTTTTTTTGTTTTCTTTTTTTAACTGTCACCTTTTGTTTCTCCCCCCCTCAAATACAAATTACTGATAGGATTTCGGAGGTGTGTTCTCTTTTTTAGAAAAGGACATTTTTACCAGCTGGAGTATTTGCAGCTATTTTGTTACTGAAGAGCTGAAAGAACATCTCCTTTGTAGCAAAGAGAGCTTGGCACAATTTTGTTAGATACATGTCATGTGGCTTGAAATGAGAGGAGATGCCTGGGATATCTGTCAGTGAATTGTTTTCCTTGGCATTTTTTTAGCCAACACAGAAATGGAATCAACATTCTTCCTTATTTTACTGACTTTGTATCACCTATTTAGTTACAGCTTTCTCAGTGGGTAAGGTTAGTAACAGTGTTACCCCTGTTTATGAAAAGCAGCATACAGAGGATGAGCATAGGGATTGTTTATGTGTTCAAAACCCAAATTAAACTCTTGATTCCAGTTCTTATTTGGATATTTGTTACTCTGACACATCATCTCCCTGCTTTCCTTGTCACTCCTTCAGTATTGTTTTTGTTTAAGAGTGCAACTCTAGAAGGTGGAGGTGACCAATCTTTAACAGTTCAAAGCAAGAAATCCCACTTTTTGTGTAGGAATTTGGTAATGGAAGAGGTTAGCCTGACAGTAATGCAGTCATATGAGATGTGGAAGGAAACAAGTGGACAAGGCTTGTCAAAACCTTAAGTTTATTAGATATAAATAGAAACTCATGTTAGTTTGATCAGAGAAGAAATTTTCATATGTAATTTGAATAGGCATCTTTCTTAAACCAGTCTGAGTAATCAATTGAATCAAGAAAACATTAGTCAATTTAATTATGCTAATTAAATTGTACTTTATTATGTCTATGTAACTCCCACAACCAAAAGAACATAATGACCACGGTAACTGAGAAGTTAATACTTCTATAGATTTTTGGATTTAGTGTTCTTGTAAGAAAAGAGAGAACACTCATAACAAGCTTCATAACAAACATCCTAATATCTAGTAGTCAATATGAGCTCTGTTTTTTCCACTCTCCTTTTACATCTCCTTTCTCTCCAGATGGCCCTTCATCCACTTGCGTTCTGGTACTTCATATCTTTTTTGGCCCTGCAAGACTCTGATAACTGTGATAAAACTGTAATTTTCCTTACATGTGAGCGCTTTATTTTATTTTTGGAAGAAATCTTTCTGGATGAGCCAATTGTTGCTAAATGTAGTAGGAGGCATATACTATACAGTGCATATTTGAGTTTAAAGTGACACTGTACCATAAAAAGTTAACCTTGCAGTTTACTTATAAGACTGTATATGAAATACATAGTCATTAAAACTAGTTAAAAATTTTGGGTTTCATAAAAGTTTTTTGTATCTCAGCTTGTTAATGGGCTGTTGCAAATGTTTGCTATGGTAAGCATCATCAGTTGTTAAAATACGGATAAATGCCTACAATATTGGAAGACTACTTAGATTTCTTCAGTCTTTCTGTTTAGCCTCCTTTGAAGTATTCCAGGAAAGCTTGCTGAAAACCAGATGACTCTTTAGCTAAGGTATTAGACAGTTATTTGGGGAATTCTTGCTCTGACACAGAGTGCTTGTTAACCATATGATTTGTCTTTGTATTTGCCAATACTGTTGTCAGGGGTGCCTGAGAGGTGCTCTGCAAGCAGGGCATGGCAGAGGAGTACCTGGAGTTCCCTGCTGCACTGTGCAGCAGCACCAAGAAATGTAATTCAGAAACTAGTACTGGCAGTGAGGGGTAAGGTAGGTGTAAAGGGTTGCTTTAGACATCTCTGGTTATAATATAATATTACAACATTACAACATCTTAACCTGAATTTGCTGTAGGGCAGATTTACACTACTGGCTGTGTAAAGAATAAGTGGAGCTAAGATACTGCAGGTATTGGTACTAAAGGTAATGGATTTATTGTTTCGAAGAATGTTAATCAAACTGGTTGGAGAACTAAAGTATGATTTAGCCTTTATAATTAGGTAGTCTCAGCTGGTAGTGCTAAATGAGGTGGTTGTCCACAGGAAAGGAAGTGTGGTGTTTTTGGTTGGGTTTTTCCTTTCTCATTCTCTCCTCCTTTCCAGTTCTAATGATGCTTTGTTATTTATTGTTAGTTTAATTACTAAAGGAGGTGGGACAAGGCTTACCTGTGACATGTCATAAATACATATCATATATTCCAAGGCTTTTTCCATTTGCTGCTGCGACCTAAAGAACTACAGCTTGAAAAGTATTATTGCTCTTTGACATAAATAGATCTTGGGCAGCACATAAAATATCAAAATGTTTTTAAACAATTCCTTGATTTCAAGCCCACTTTGTCATGCTGAAATTAATAAATACTGCAATGGAAAGGCTATTTGGAGAACTGCTGTCTTGCCACCCCAAGAGAAAAATAAAGTTGATTACTGACAATCTCTTTTGGTTTTGTATCTCACTACATCCATTAAGATATCTTTGAGTTGGTGGTTTCAGACTGTGGTCTGTATAACTGAGGTTCCCTGCAGGTTGCTTTGAAAGGGGCCTAGGAAAGGTGATTAAGGAGAGCAGGTTTATATGCTAGGCAACAATATGGATTTGGGAAATTTTAAAGAGAATGATGTCACCTCTACTAGAGGCTTCCAGATTAAAAAATTTAACAAATGGTAAAATTGTTCTGTGTTTTAAGGTAAGCCTCATTTTCAGACAGGATCTGCTCAGGCTTGGTGTCTCAAGTGACAGCAATTACGGTTCCAGCATAAAACAAAGCGTAGGGACCCTCTGTCCCTGCACAGTGTATTGGATCTAATACTCTTTAACATCTTCAGCAACATAGATGGTAACTGTACCCTCAGCAAATTTGCAGATAACACCAGGCTGAGTGGAGCTGTTTGCACTTCTGAATGATGGGATGCCATTCAGAGGGACCTGGACAAGCTTGAGAAGTGGGTCTGTATGACCCTCATGATGTTCAACAAGGGCAAGGTCCCCAGGTTGAGGCAAGGCAACCCTAAGTATTGACTGAAGGGACTGAGAGCAGCCCTGAGGAGGAGGACTTGGGAGATACCAGTGGATGAAAAGCTGTACATAAGCCAGCAATGTGTGCTCAGCAGCCCAGAAATCCAACTGGATCCTGGGCTGCATCAAAAGAGAAATAGCCAGAAGGCTGAGGGAAATGATTCTCCTCCTCAGTTCCACTCTTGGGAGACTCCCCCTGGAATACTGCATCTAGTTCTAGGTTCTTCAGCACAGGGAAGACATGGAGCTGGTCCAGAGGAGAGCCATGAAGATGATCAGAGGGGTAGAGCATCTCTTCTATGAAGACAGATTGAGAGAGCAGGGGTTGTTCTGACTGGAGAAGAGAAGGCTCCAGGTGACATCTTACTGCAGCCTTTCAGTACTTAAAGAGGGCCTAAAACAAAGATGAGAAGAGGCTTTTTAAAGAGGGTCTGTTATGATAAGACAAGGGATAATGGTTTTAAGCTGAAAGAGGTTAGATTTAGACTAGATGCAAGGAAGAAATTATTTTGTGATTAGGGTGGTGTAATGCCAGAGCAGGTGGCCCAGAGAGGTGCCCCAACCCTGGAAACATTCAAGAGCAGGTTGGACAGGACTTTGATTAGCCTGGTCTGCTTGCTGCAGGGCGTTGGACTAGATGACCCTTAAAGGTCCCTCCAACCTACACCATTCTGTGATCCCTTGAAAGGGGAAAAGCAAGTTCTGTGTTGGCTGAACAAGACAGTGTATCCTCACCTTACTTGGGAGTAACGGATTGTACAGGGATACCTTTTTGGGAAAGGATATGGAAAGACAAGAGAACGTATATGGCTGTGGTTTAACACCATCCAGAAATTAAGCACCACACAGCTGCTTGCTTACTCCTCCCTCCCAATGAGATGGGGGAGAGAACTGGGGGGAGAGGGGGGAAAGTAAAACTTATGGGTTGAGATATAAAGACAGTTTTAATAATACAGAAATAATAATAATACAGAAAATAGAAAATAGAGGTATAATAATAGAATACACAAAGCAAGCAATACACAGTACAGTTTCTCACAACACACTGACAATGCCCAGCTAATTCCCAAGCTGTGGTGTCCCCCCAGCCAGCTCCCCCCAGTTTGTTTGCTGGGCATGATGTCATATGGTATGGAATACTCTTGGCTTTTCTGGGTTAGGTTCTTGAGCACCCCTTGCTTTCTCTGGCAGAGTAGTGTGAGGAACTGAAAGTCCTTGACTTTGTGTAACACTTCATAGAAACAACTAAAATATCTGTGTTATCAACATTATTCTCATCCTTAATCCAGAACACAGCACTATACCAGGTATTAGGAAGAAAATGGACTCTAATTCAGATGAAACCAGGACAACTGAAAATGTTGCATTTGCATTAGGATTTGAAGGGAAGCAAGTAGAACTGAGTCTTTCTGTGGAGCTGAAAATCTAGTGGAGAAGTGACAGCGTGAAGCCACAGTTACTTGAGTTGTGGGACAGTATTAGTAAGCCAACTAGAGAAAGGTAGCTCTAGCTTGTGATACATACCCTCCATGTCTTGTTAACTTCTTCCTTCAGTGAAGCTTTGAGTAATGTGAGTCAGTGGGAAGACACTGGCAGGGCAGGCAAAACTGATCAACAATTCCATTTCACAGAGTGTGAGCACACAGCTGGGTAATGGGGTTTCACTGTTGGCCACAAACCTCCTCCCTCCTCCTCCCCCCCAACCCTGGTGTCACGGTTTAACACTGGCCCGGCGATTAAACCGAATAACAGACGCTCTCTATTAATCTCTCACTATCTGAGAAACTTAGCTAAAAGCAAAAGTACAAGACAGAAAATCACCTTTATCCTGGCCCAAACCAGGACACCTGGGCAGGCTCTTGCACATCTCTGCTGCCTGGTGCTCTCAGGGGTTACAGCCTCCAGAACCCTTCCTTGAGAAAAGTTAACACCACTTGGCCTACAACTCCTGCATGCCAGGTTGACTTCTGTGCATTTGTCTGTACATCCTCAAAGAGGCAAAAAGCCTATGGGTGTAGTATTCTGATCTGCTTTTTTCATTTAGTATATCCAAAATATCCACTGCAGTTTCAGAAACTAACTTGCTGCATTTAAAGAACTTACACTAACTATTCCTAATTGGATAATCAGATATTCTCGGGCAGAACTCTTTAGACTGCTATGTAAGAGAAATATTAGCTGTGCACATGAAAATGCCAACCTTACTTCAGTCCTACAATACCACGAATTTATTTTTTGCAAGTCACAAAAGTCGAATTACTGAAGTCTTAATCATTGTATTTTCCTTTAAACTTGGGAATGTGTCTTGAGCTGTAGATGCTGAAGCACTAGATGCTTGTGTTCGTAAGTAAAGCAAAGAAAACATGGTGGGGAAATATATATTATGCAAGAAACGTGGGCTGCAAGTAGTTGAAGTATGATCTCCAGGTTGTCTTGGTCTTTTGCTGATTAAGTGCTTAAGTCTGATATATTTACTAGTAGGTGTAAAAGATAACCCTTGCTCCTCTCCATCTCCTCTGAGTGTCTCTGCACCAGCTTGTACAAACTTAGACCAAAACAAAGCACTCCTGTAAACTACATAATTGCCTCAACAGGGGGGGGATGGGAGAAGAGACTTACATTGTTTATGAACTATTTATTGTTTGCTACTCAAGAACTGTCAAAGCAGGTGGGGGACTTCTGGTCTGGATGGTCTGGGGTAATTTATTTGGAAACATTTATTACTGAGGGAAGAATTTGTTGTACCTTCAGTTATCCTCACTGATTCAAATCTCATGTGTTATGGATGTTGTGTGTAGGTAGCTCTTGATGAAGAACAAGTTTTCCAACACAACATTGGAAGCAAGTGAAATTCTCTTAGAAGCCTTTTTAGTAGCAATATTTAATGCAAGATAAGACACATGCCCAGTGATTGGATGCCAGCATCTCCTGCACTAAACCATTTGTTACAACTGTGTAAGTTATATTGAAATAGTGTAAATGTGAGAATGACCAACAGATAACCAGTAATTTTTTACATTGCTTTCTTCTACATTTTTCAAATATTTATAATCCAGAGTACCTAAAAAAACCCCAACTTCTGCACTGTTTTGGGAAAATTATCAGCACCAGTCAATAAGAAAGCTGTTCAAAAGAACACTGGAACTGTGACATCTTTGTTTAAAAAGAAGCCCATTCTGTTTTAAACAGCACTGTTGCACTTTGTAGGACAATCATATGAAAGAAGCCAGTTTTTTGTCGAAGACAGGCATTATAAATAAATTTTCTTCAGGTATCTGAATATAATCACATTCACAGCTGTGTTGTTTTGAGGATGTGAGCAAAGTAAGGCTTATAAAAGAAGTCACACTTCTGACTGTATTGACCAGAGTTATTATAAAAAGGTTTTGGGTAACCAATCCCCTTTTCAGGTTTGAAGGTAAAATTGCTGTGACCAGAAGTTTGTCTTAATAACCCTATTAGAAAATTAAACCTGAATGGTTATTCTATGCATATGTAACCAATTTCTGTACTAATATGTTCAGTGTTTTTCATATTTCAAATTACACTTGATAAAATACATTCATGTTTTAATCTGAACAGGATTTTGCTGGTGATTTTCACTGTCACCAGTCAATAGTTGCAAAGTATTTGTAAATAATGTTTGGGCCATTGAGTTGACGCGCCAACTTTCACCTGGAATCTTATGAATTATTTTTCATACCCTTATCAAATTTCAGTTTAAAGAGCACTTGCCTTTAGCTTTCAATACACCTTTTTTGAAAATTCTACTCAAATCAGCAGTCACCTGACTTTCTATCCTTAATTAATTCATCCCTGTTCTTATACAGGGATTTGCTCTTAGGCCAGTTTTACCCATCTTAAGTCTTATTTCCTGTACTAGGGTATGCCAGTGTTTAATAAGTAGCAATCTGTCTAAAGTAAGTAAAATTTCCTTTAGAAGTCTCCTTCAGAACAATCCATACTTACGTCTCAGGTCTAAGTGTTGTTGATGTGGATGATCAGAATTGTTTACACTGCTGTACTATGGCACAAATACTTTCCTGGGTTTACCTAGGAGTGCCATCTTGAGAGACACTTCAACATTTTAATTCTCTTTTCCTTGTTGTCAATCACAGCAGTCACTTAGAGACATCCTATGATTAAGTACAAACTTAATCAGACCAGTCTTCATCTACACATTCCTACCTTGTTTTTTATAAATGTAAATGAATACCAAAAGTCAGGGTTAATAATACAGCACAAAAAGCTACAAGCACTGAAGTATTTCAAGTTTGGAAATGTGGATGATTTGCTAGCTTAATGTGAGGGCTTTACACAGATGGGTTTGGTTTCTTTGATAGTGTTTTGAAGTTGTGAGGTGTCCACAAGTTTCTGAGCTCATTTAAAACTAGAATTCTGATGAAGCACAAGCTGTTCTACTGCTGCTAGTCACAGCTGTGTAATGCTTAAAGGACATCTTCCTTTGTAATAACATTTAAAAATACTAATTTCTCTTTGTCATGTGCAGCCCTCTTCCCACAGCTTGAGCTCAGGGCTATAATGGAGCCTATTATAGGCAAAAGGTCTATGACTCAGCCATTGAGCCATGCAAACTCTTGCCTTCTTTAATTGGCACCATTAAATCTTTAGTAGGTTTTCTCTCATAAAATAGTGTCGTTGGTGTAAAATGCATCACTGCTGAAGATAAATTGTTCCTTTTGCCCTCTGAATTCCATGCATTGATCAACTTGGTATTTAAAGGCTGATGAATTGGAGAGATTTTTCTAGAATTACTGCTTTTCCATAACTGTTTAGAAGTGTATCTAAAACAAAATGTAAGGAAGTTGACATACAACTCAATGTTTTCAGGTCTTTTTTTTTCTATTTAGAAAATAAGAGGGAAAAAAAACCCTTGCCTTTTATTATCTTGTTTTATTTGATCTTCATAGAATTTATTTAATCTGAGGACTGAGTGTCTTCTATGAGACAGGATGGTTAATTCTTAAGTGTGTAACCAGGGAAGAACATGCAGGATTGTTTTTTTTTTCTGTCGCAGGGTTTTGGAGGATTTTGTTTCTTGTTGATGTATTAGAAAATGAACATAGAAACAATTGTAGTTTGGGAAGGGAATCAGGTATCAATAGAGAATATTTAGTGGAAGTTAAATGCTTGAATACGTATGTATGTATTTGTAAATAAATATATGTATACATATATATGTAAAAAAGGAAAAAAATTGCTTTTATATCTTTTTTTTCTTCTTCTGTGTGTACTTACTATGTGAAATCTTGGAGCTTTTAAGTATTTATATTTCTGTAAACACTGATGCCTCTGAAAGAGGGATATGTTGAGGACATCCAGAAAACTGTTCCTTGCCATATGCAGAGCCTGCCTTGTTCATATATACAGTTGGCAAGAAGTCTTTGGTTGTTAGGTTTATATATACTTTGTCTGTTGAAAGTAAGTACCAAGAAAAAAACGAAGTAATTTATAGAAAGTGTTAAAGTATTGTTTTTGTAGAATTATTGTATTATATTTTGTTTGCAGAATTATAGTAAGCTGCACAGCTGGAAGTTAAGAAGGATCTAAAGTAGGGCCATCACTCCATGTTCCTTGTGCCTATGAAGTAGGATGTACTCTGTGTATGGAACCATGTTTCCCTTTCTTATGCCTGCAGCACATCATCTGTGTCATAAGTAGCTATTTAATTAATTTGGTTTTTATTATTTGAGATATAGTTCTGATAATTTACTTGCTGTGTGCTATCTAGTAAACCCAATCTTGAATATCACTGAATTTCATGAGACAGGCTGACTCTTCCTACCATCAACTGTCTCTCTTTGTATCTGGGTGAAGAAATAATAGCTAAATAGTCTTTTCTAAATGGTTTTTTTATTATAACATAACAAACCCTCAAGAGCCCTCATTCACCTTCTAAATTTTCCTACAATGTGTCTTCTCAGTTTTACATATGAGGAAACCAGGACAGAGGGACAGGGAGTTACCCAAGGCCAGGATGATAGATGTGGGGCTTCTTTGTTTGCCCTGTCCTGGGCTGTATTGCCTTTATGCAGATACCCAAATATATGGTCTCTTGCAGTCAGGGTAGGACACTTCTCAACAAGAGAGTTCATGGCAAGTCCTTCACTGGAGAGCCATGTTAGAAATCAACAAGTATCTAATTTAAAATTAAAACAAAACAAAAACAAACAAACAACAACAAAAAAACCCCAAAAACCAAACAGCCCAAAGCCCCTTCTGGAAATGAAAATTGAAAAGTATCACAGTCAGTTGATACTGATGGAAACACAGGACAGTAAATTATTTTGCCTAATTTTCACTGCTTTCATTAAAGACTTGCAACTTTTCTCTGTTCTATATTTAAGGTTTCAAGGTAACATGAGTCTTCTCTCATGTAATATTTTAGTCATTCAGTTCTGATATAATCTAGAAGTCTCATCTATCCTGTATGCTGAATGAGGCAGCAATTCTGGATGTAAGCTTGGGAGCTTTTTTTTAAAAAAAAAATAAGGACTAGCAGGTGGAATTTGTTTTGCAAGTGATACGATTTTCAAATACTTGGAAACAAAGAATAGAAGTATTTAACAGTTAAAACTGCCATTTAAAAAAAAAAAAGGTTTATAATTTCTCATAGTTTTTCTTAGGGTTATGGTGAACTTAAAATACTCTTTTTTTTTTCCCAAGACAATAGTGTATGCTTACTATTTCATTTGCAGGGTGATGCATTTGGTCAATATCTGTAGAAAGCTTTCAAATTTTTGCTGCACAAGAATGGTTTAACATCGGATTAGAAAAGTCATGGCAACTTAGTAGTGACAGGAAACATAAATAAGTGGTAGAGGAGTTTTGGAGTTTCTTTTTCTCTTTTGATGTGGAACTTCTTTGTAACTAAGGTGATGCCATTTAGAACACCAAACCAAAATGTTAATTTTTACATCACTTTAAATTGTGAATCTCCTAGTACTAAGGGTGCTTACCTGGACTAGGGGATTGGAACAGCAACAAGTAAAACACTTTGAGATTTGGAGTAGACATAAAGAGTAGGGAAAGTGTGATTGAGCTGCTTTGGATACCAGCTTATGATGGCAGAAGTCATTTATCAAATATGGCCTTTTGGGGAAACTTCTGAAATGAGACCTTTTTCATCAGAGTAAGGCAGCAGACTTAAAGATCATAAAAGTAATTTTAAAAGTTGTCTTAAACAAGGTTTAACTTCCATTGCCTTGGTGATGCCTTAAGTGTTTTTAGTATTACAGTCCATGGGATTGGAGAATTGTGTTTTTCAAAATTTGTAGCAGAAAAGCCCGAGTACAAGTTGTAGCTAAAAAACCACGGTACTAGCTCAAGTATTGAATCAAAAAGATTTCATGTTTTCATTCTGAATACAGTACAACTTCATCTTGCAGAGGAGGAAGGTGACAAGGTAAGAAAGAGTATTGCATTGTTTGTCTAGTGGGGTCTGTTGCAAGTCATTCAAATAAAATATTGATAAACAAAAATCTATCAGCTCCAAATGAAACCCAAAATGAAGTATTTGTGCTGGTAGTCTTTCTTCTAATGCTTTAAGCTCATTTTTCTTAAGCTGGTCTGCTCTAGCTGCAAGATATCCTGGTGAAATTAGTCTTGCTCCAAACCATGGAGGAAATAGAAGGTTTTGTTATTTAATAAAAATACTTTGAATAGTACTGTGAAAGTAAAGTGGGAATTCAGTGGGACTCCCTTTCTAGGAACAGGAGAAATTCAAGGGTTTGAGTCTTTTGTTAAATCTCTTGAAATCCTAAGCATTTAAGGCCATTGCCCTTTTCTTAACCTTTTATAACATATATTTTTATAACTTGAAGAAAAACTTGCTCTTTTTTATGAGGGTTTGTAGATAGGAGAAGTGAGAAAGTTCTTGGTAAAGGTTGTGAATTGCCTCCTTTTTTTTTTTTTTACCAGCCTTATGATGCATGGATGCATGTTTATCGTCAATTTGTTGATTGATACTTTTTCCATGTTTTCAGGCATCTTAAACATGCATGTTTAGCAACTCTAAATCTGTTGGGGAGAGGAAGTTTTCAACAAAATTGTTGGGCCTTTGTTTTGCTATGTATGTAAGGAAGGGGGCTAGGTAGAGAAGTTGGATCTTAAAGTCTTACTAGTTTATTGTAACAAACACTGTGTAGTAGTAGATAGTAACTGTTTAAAAATCCATTTGAACCATTTTGCTGTTGGTTACTGTATCTTACTTTTTGATGAATGTATGAGGTACATCCCTTCAGTTGGTGTCCTCTTTCATTTCTACAAGAGACCTTGGTGGGCATTGAGGTCTACAGCCAGCCTCTCAAGAGCTGACTTTCCTGATAAGAATGTATATACATGTCTTACTATCTTACAATGTATATATTTACTGGTTTACCCTGTTAAATGAATTTTCCTGTAACTCTTCTGGGGGTGGGGGAAAAAAGTACCAGAATAGAGATGTTTTTGCTGTTGTGGAGTGTAATGCTTTTGCTGCGAGTGCTGCTTGCAGCAGTGAAAGCACAGATGGAACTTTTTTGGTTGTCTGTGGTCAGAAGTAGCAGTACACGTTGGTCTTTGTTTTTTCTCCTTAGTCATAAACCTGATGCTGTTTGCTCTGTGTTACTGTGATTTAGATTTGATAACAGTAGAGAAACATAGTGATATAAGTAGATATAAGCTTATTAAAGTTAGGCTTAAAATGGTTCTCTGAGTGACTGTAAGTCTTTTGTAGATAAACAAGATTTTAGGGGGCATTTAAAGCTTTACTTACTGTAGGCAAGCTGTTAAGTGCTTGATACACTTGAGTCGGTCAAGACTGTTTTGTTGGATTTTTTTTTTTTCTGGGTAAGGGACAGGATTTTAAGTAGAAATCATAGCTGGTACCAGAGATCCATGACCTGCAGTGAGACAATACAGTGTGATGTAGGAATGGGTTACCCTCAGAGAGTATAGATCTCTGTGTATTGGATGTTCAGAAACTGAGTGGAGGGAATTCTGCTGGGGGGGGGGGGGAGAAGGCTGAATGTGCAGGGCTTCCCGACTTTCCTCAGGACCCTGGATTTCAAAACGTGGCTGTGAAAGATGCCCCAAAGAGTGGTGATGCTCACATTTTTTTTTATTTTGGAGAAACTGCTTCGCTTTCATAGTGGAGGTGAAGGGCTCTAGGAAACATGGAGGAAAGCGCAAGTACAAAAACTCAGGCTGTGTGTATGCTAAAATGTTAGGTTTGTATTTATAAGGCTTATTGTACTTAATTATAGCAGTTTCAGTATTACTGGTTTTGGTTGATAATGTGAAGGTGTTTCCTCCCCCCATTCTCTCTTTCCTGGAGAAGTTAACGTATTGTAGTAAGTCCTCTGGAAACCATTTCATCTGAACATGCTCTTTACTGTGTGACTTCCCTATCTCCCATACCCCCTGCAGCCACCACCTTGTTTTAGAGGGGTTGGAAAAGCCTGGTGGTAAACCACCTGGATATTCTGTAATGCAAAGGGTGCTCTAGTAGGCATTAGTTATCTGGATAGCTATGCTTGAGCATAATTTCACAAATGGAACTTCACAAAGGAAATATCCACATTTTAAAGTACAGGTCCTACTTGGCAGAAGAAAGATGTTAGAAAAAGATGTTTATGGGCCATTTCACAGTAGGACCCTTGCTGGTCTGCCTCACATTTTCCCCACTTGTGGAATGGACTGCACAGCATAAACTCTGCAAAACCTCTGTCATAAAACTTGTGTTAGCTTATTTCTGGCATGTGTACTGCTTGATACTGGAGTGCTCACAGAAATGAGGTTTCTTTTGACAGTGGCTGTGCAGGAAGGACTGACTCAGAGGGTGAGCTCAAAGCTGTCAACATCAGCAATACAGCTCTGTGGCTTTTGCCAGTAGAATTTGGGACCCAATTGTCCCATGCATTCCAAGTGTTAGAGTTAGTAAAAGCTTGAAATTGTGAGTCTTTAACCAATCTACATGATGATGATGGAGAGTGGAGAGTCTGGCTGCTGGTGTGTGATATTTGGGACCTGCCCTGCTTGCATGAGGAGCTATCTTACACTGATGCCTAAGCCAGTATAACATAGTAATCTGTAGGAAAAAAGTATTAGTCAAATGCTCGTCTTGTGGACCACTGCATATAAGCAGTTACATACAATCAGTGTGGTAGCCATTGCACTTTCTTACATGGAAACCTGATCTAGAGCATACATGCTTCATTATCATAGGGCTGATGGTTGTCTGAGATTGCCTAATCAACACTGGTGATGATTCTGATCGATCATCAGCAACCAGGAATTGGTCATGGGATAAGTTAGTTGTTTTTGAGCTGTGAGCAAGCCACCACTGCTCATACTCCTGGCTGATAACTCCACAGGTTTAGTAGTATCTCTCACTTTGTGTGGACACAAAACAGGATTACTAGAAAATACAGTGGAATATTTTCTTTCTGGACTGTCAAATCAGTGTCATTCATCTTTTGTAATATGTGTTACTCCATAGAGCACATGACCAGAAAATAAATAATTCCAATACTGTAGCTGTGCTGGGATTAAATTAAGAACTGAATTTTCATATAGCATGTTTTTATTCTTCTACATACAGTAATTGGGTGATACTTTCAGCTCCACCAGATCAGCAATGAGGGTACTACTGCAGTGGTGGCTGAGGGCATTAATACTGGTTTTAATCACTTCCACTCCACACTTAGGATGCTGTCGGCATCAAAATTCTAGTTGCTATGATTCAGGATTTTTCTGAAAACTTTAGATCAGCAGGTTTTAACTTTTCGTTAAAGAGAGCAGGAATACTTGCTTAAGAAATAAAATGGTGTTGCAGTAGAAGTTAACTAAAACATGAACTTTTTTTCATGCAAAGTGATTTTTAATCGTCAACTTAGGTCTTGCTAAGAAGATATTAATAGAACCTTAGTTTACCACTAATTTTCACTGGAGTTTTGTAGAAGTATGGCAAGTGATATACTAAGCTACAAGATTCCTATGGAGTCTCACTGCAACATAGATCTCTTTCGTTCTCATCTGGTGTGATCCCATTCCCTTTATCGCAGAGATGATCATGGACAGCACTTGTCAGTTTTTAAATGCAAGTTGTCACTTTTTAGTGGCATTGTTCTTAGAGAATCTTCTGAAGTACTGAGTTACTAGTAGTTTCTAAACAGCATCACATTACCCAAAATATGTGAATATAATGCTAGCTATTTTCATATAATAAAGTAAAATATATATATATATGTATATGTGTATATATATGTGTGTGTGTGTATATATGTACATCGAGGCAGTAGTTTCACAAGAAAGAGAAGGGATCAGAATCCATAATAAGAGCAAATAATGGATAAAACAGATTTTGGAAAGAATTATGAGTGCGAGCATAGTCTTGAGGATGTATCTGGACTTCAGCTACTATGGGGAAAAAAGCTCTATGGCTGTACTGTTGTTGAATGTAGGTGATGTTGATTGCTCTTTACTCTGGAGTTTACACTAATACATGAGCTCTGCAGATAGACATTTTTTGAGGATTATTTGTACTGGTCAAGGAAAGCTGAGGGGTGCTTCAGAAACCAAAACAGGCCTAATACTGCAAGTGTTGAGAGACAAGTTGAGAATAGCAGGGACAAAGCGTGTATGGAGACACGGATTAGTTTGGAGGATAGTCAGGATGAGTAGTTTGCTCTAAATAGTCCAGAGGGATGTTGAATCTTTTCATTAACCTCTGAAAGGATGAATGGTGGAGCAGTTTCTACCTGTGATGGCTTTTAACACCTTGGGGACTGTGCTATCAGGAAGGATACAAATTCAAAAGGAGCCATCTGCATGGCAAGGATGCTGAAGACCCTCCTCTGTTTCAACAGAACTTTCTTTCCTGGCAGGTTGCTGTTCTAACTTTGCCAGAATGAAGGTGATATTTAACAGGACTGCAAATGACAATGTTTAGTAATGATTTACCTAACGTGAAATTATCTGTTGTATAGATACCATATTGTAACGTTTTGTATTTTGGAGCCAGTAGGAACTGCCTGGGCACTTACTTTGCTGTTACACAGCTTAGTCAATAAACCAAAGTCCAAGAAAACTTAAATAAAATGTGGTTACAGTGGATCTTTTTCAAAATCTGGAAGAAACCAGGGAGCCTGGAAATACCCGTGTGAGTAATGAAAGTAGTCCTGTGAAAAAGGAACTTTTATTTATTTAATGCTGATACTTAAATTTTGTCAAGTTAGCTTAGTCATGGGATATTCTTTGCTGCTCTTGCTTTATACTTCTTAAACCTCAATATTGGCTCAAGTACTGCTTTGCTAGGGAAGAGATACTCAGCTACTTTCAGTGCTTAAGTACAGTTGATTTTGGTTCAGTCTGTCTTCAAGCAAGAGAAAGATTCTCCTCCTTAACCTTCCTCCCTGCCACTCACCCTCACTGGATTAATCCTATGTTTTGTCCCTCTTGCTACTTTGTGTAACAGGCCTGGTTTGAGACATCCATCTCTGCTTTGGCCTTAGATCTAAATGGGTAAGCATCTGTGAAACACAGGCAGCTTCATTTTTAGTTTTTCAAATTTTACACGTTTGGAAGCTTAAAAATGAGATTGAATTCCAGAAAAGTAAGGTATTTGATTCCAGAAATTATTTCTTAAACAGTGTTTTCATGTATAATTTGCTCATATATTGTTGGCAGGAGCATATTATCATCCTGGGTAACCTGTTGAACTGCAAATTATTTTAACTCCTCGGAATTCCTAAAGAACCTCTATTTTGCTCTAATAAGCTGCAGTCTTTAGGAGTGTCCTGCATTGTGATATTGCATGATAATAGCATTGATTAACTGCCAAGCAGTGGGGAATCGATGGAAGAAAAAAAAACCCAACAAAATAAACCTACTGTAAAATTAAATGGTATTACTGAAGACTCTACCATGCTGCTGGTTAGGGAGGTGACTACCCCAGTAGGCAGTGGTAGGAGTATTAATGTGAGCTCCAGGTTTTTTCGCATGATTAAAACAGGCCATCTGTTCTTTGTTAAATGTTTACAAAAACAGCTTTTCTCTAAAAGATTTAAAGAGATGTGGGTCTAGTAAACACACCAATATTTTTGAGCACCTTTTTCACCTTATTTCAAAAAATACCAAAAATAATTCTGCTGTAATATCAAATAGGATTAATACCTATTTGTGTTTAATCTTCACTGGTTTCTTTCCTGTGGAAGATTAAATTCTGTACCAACACAGTAAATTATGGTTTTGTTATTACTAAAGCAGCAGGAGAAGTGATTTCTGTAAAATATGCAGATAAATTTTTCCATCGTTTGGTGAAAACTTGTAATATACGTGGTTTTTGTAAATGGGAAATGGGGTTCTTTCATTAGAAATGGTGACCTTGTAACTAGAGTTAATCCTTTGTAGATTTAAAGAAATAGAAGTATTTTAAATAATTTCCTGTGGTTGGCTTAAACTAAAATTTACTAGTGCAAGCCTAGTCTTCTTTCCATTCCTCCTTTCTTAAGAAAGGGCAGGCAACTGGTTTGGGGTAAGAACATGAATCTTTCAAGCTGTTTCCCATCTCCTTGCTAGATTTGTGCTGCTCCTACACAGCTTCACACTAGGGAGCAATGTGAGGTTGTCAGTTAGGGATAAACTGTTTTAGCATATTGCAAAAGTGTAGGCACAGACTTCCTAGAAAAAAATAAAGTTAATCACACCCATTTATTTGAAAGAGTGCTGCAATTTAAGATCACATGGAAGTGGATTATAAAGCACACCAAACTGCAAAGGGAGTCTTGTGTGGTAAAAGTATTGTATTTTCAAGTAATAGGAAATATTACAGGAAGTTACAGTAAGGACAGGGTTGGCTTTTTGTAGCTTAATGTTTTGGGTATTGTGATGATGTGAAATGAAAACATAGTATTTTAATTTGTATACTTGGTAATGCATATAGCCTGGTATTGTAAATAACAAAAGGCAGCAAGGGTTTTTTATCATTTGTTTCAAGCATACTGTTTAAGTCTAATTTATAACTAAGTTGTTTCAAAGGCTGAGAATGACACTTGTGAATGAGTGTTCTGAGGTGGTAACAATCTGAGTTTTCATAGGATGCCATCTTCCAGAGTGAGTTACAGTGTGGCAACAATTGCTGCCATTCTCAGTGCATTAACTTCTGGCCAGACCTTGCATTTAAGCTACAAATGTCAAATCATGAAGGGGTGATATTGCTGTTGTGGAGACTTGGAAAGCTGTCTGCCTTGCATTAAAATTTGCTTATGACTACACTGAAAGTTGGGTTCAGACTTCTAAAACAAATAAGCAAGCAAAAAACAAAAATCAAACAAAAAAAAACCCAACCAAAAAATCAAACAACAAAAAAAAACCCAATAAAGAAACAAACAAACCCCCAAAACAACAACAACAAAACCCCCCAAATCCACAAGGATTATTTTTTTAATTATATTTAAAAAGTAATGAGAATACTCAAGCATTCATGTTGATTTCAGTAACACAGTCATATCACAAGTGAAAAAATCTTCAATTTTATAGAACTTAATTTACATGACATTACTGTGTTTCTTGTGGGTTTTTGAATATTTGTTGGCTTGGCTCTTTCATATGCTTAGGAGGAAGAAAAATTAATAAACTACCAACTCTTATTTGTTATAGTAAGTTGTGGACTATACATAAGCTTATAGGTAGTTGTAAATTCTCCCAATATGGCAAATAAATACTGTAGTGCTAACCACAAGGTGCTTATTCAATATAAATTTTACAAATTACACATTTTACAAACTAAAATTCTTCTATGCTAGACAGAGCAAGTGAACACTATTTAAAAAGAGGACCAGGTCTTGGCAGTGGACAGTTTGATAAAAACATTGATGAAACTTGCCCTCAAGGACTTTGAAAAGCATAGGATCCATGACATAAAAATGGCAGTCTACATTGGGAAATAAGTAGTCTGCATTGTGAAAATGGATGTTAAAAGTAGTGCTCTGAAAGCCTATGGATAAGGAGCACATACAGGTGATCTGTGTAATCTTCCTGTCCCTTCTTGAAAGAAGTGTTTGTTAGGCAGCACAAGTACATTACAGTCTGAGTTGCAGAGAAGAGAGTTTTGTTCTGTGTCACAGAACAAATCAGAGGAGACAGTTCAATTTAGTCAACAAAATTCAAAACGAATTGGAAGATTTTAAAATAGATCTGTTTTATGTAATGTATTATTGGTCTGCAGAACTCATTGGCACTACTGACTTCCAGGGATCATGGTTTGCTATACAAATATTCAGTCTTTGTGAGCTTTCCAACATGAAGATGTGTGTGTTACGGTGATCACAGATTTTCTCAGAAGAGGTCTTGGTTCATACTTCAGGTTTCCTAACATGAAATTGCCTTGAGGTGGGGCTGATTGATGTGGTGCTAATGCAATGGGTGTATCAGGTTTGTATTAGAGCTGAGCTTCCACTGCGTCTCAGACTTTGTTCCCTCCCAAAAATCTTAACAAACAGGTGGAGGACAGTGACATCCATAAGTCACCCTGGAAGTTCCTGGTTAAAGCAAGTAGACCCAGATCTCAAGTCTGTTGCTCAGGTCTTCTCTCTTGTACTGGAGACTCTTCCATAAGGAAGTGCAGTGTTTAGCTTGCACTGCTCAAACCTCTCCCAAACAGCAATAAAGAGTTATCTTCCCTTTCTGAGAGCCTCGCTCTTTCTGGTCACTGGGTATCTGCTGAGTAAGTGTAGTCAGGACATAATGGATTTTTGCTACAGTAAAGAATGCTTAAAATAGGACCGCAAGAATCAGTTTGCTTGCATTCAGAAAACTAAAATATTTGGGAGAGTACACATGCATTCATTTTCTCTTAAAGGAAATAATGAATTTTATTTCCTATCTTAAGTGTGTTGTTCTTGTAGACCCAGGTGGCTAAAGTATTTAACTGTGCATGTCTATCAGTTTTTCTGCTCAGGGATTAGGTTTGTAGTAATTTTTTTGCACACTTGTCACTCCTAAGTGCAGTTTGAATAAAGAGCAGTGAAAAGGAAATGTGAATAATGTTATAGTGCCATGGTCACCGTTATTTCTGGACGTAAAATTCTGATTTGCTGTAAACCTTTCTTCTCCCCATTTCAGTGGATCAAATGTCTAAACTTCATGGGCACAGCTAATGGGAGAACTCTCTCACCTAGAATTGTGCTGCCTTAATTTTTAGGGAAAAGGGGGAGAAAGTGAAAGAAAGAGGGTGGAAAAATAGTCTGACCAAATATGCAGCTGCAAGAAAGGCATCAGTACGATGTCAGGCTATTACTTTTCTTCTTGAAAAGCACCCTTGTCCTGCATTTATAAGCATGGGCAGGCAGCGTGGAAGCAGGTTAGAGCTTTGATATGCTGCAAAGCCATAGCAGAGGTTAGACATTTTTTCCATTGAAGTCTCATGGATCTTTGTATAGAACAAAACCATTCAGAGGGAAATAGTTGCAAACCTATCCAATATGTTTGTTTATTCCAGGAACTTGGCATTTGTGTAATTATATGTAGGTTTTCCTGTTCTCTAAGACTGGTGTAAACCTGATACGCTATCCAGACTTTGAAATAGGACACTTTTGCAGGTTCACAACACTTAAGGTAGTTCTGTGTCCAGTCTGCAGGAGGAACAAATCTGTTTCAATTACAAGTAGGGAGCTGTGGCTCTTTGACATAAAACCTAACTGTATATATTACATTTTAAAGCAGCTTAATCCCTCATGTGCTGATCAAAATACCTGCTGTCTCAACTGAAGCGATGTAAATTGTGCTGATTAATTTTGTATATCTGCAGTCTCTGAATATACTTCATTTTCCTTTGACATGTCTAGAAACAAACTTTACCCTTTTTTTCCCCCAGAAGGACAAAATTCCAGTGTGACTGAATAATTTTTAACAAGTTATTAGTTTTATAACAACTACTCTGAAATATCTTGAAATAACATTTGCTTTCCTTTTGCATCTAAATGTTGAAGACCCTGAATATTTTATATACTTCTACTTTATATACAAGCTTAGGAATACTTTTACCCTTCCTGTGGTCATTTTGCTACTGCTTTAACTGCAAAAAGCTTTGGTTTTTACTGGTTTACTGTATCATATTTTGGATATGCTAGCATCCAGAGTAGGTCAATCTTCTGTTTAGTATTTTCTTCCTTTATGATCTCTTGCTTCAAAAGCACAAAGTTTTAGAAATGATCTAAAGAAGATGCAGATCTACAATTTTATTTCTCTTTGTCTCTCTCAGCATTCTCCGTCGGAGCCCTTTTTAGAGAAACCAGTGCCGGATATGACTCAGGTTAGTGGACCTAATACCCAGCTAGTGAAAAGTGATGATTATCTGCCATCAGTTGAGCCGCAGCCACAGCAAAAGAAAAAGAAAAAGAAAAATAATCACATTGCTGCAGAAGGTCCTAGTAAAGGTTTTGGTAAGGAGGACTTTCCTGGGGGACTTGACAGCCAGAATCTAAGCAGAAACTCAGTGGATTGCTCCCAAGAAGAGAAGAAGAAAAAGAAAAAGCCCAAGGCAAAAAGAGAACCGAAGGATCCTAAAGAACCCAAGGAAAAGAAGGAACCCAAGACCCCCAAAGTCCCTAAGATCCCTAAAGAGCCAAAGGAAAAGAAAGCAAAAAATACCACGCCAAAACCCAAGACCAGCAAAAAGGCTAGGTAAGTCAGGAAACTTTTATATGTGGTCACAGAAAAACAGCATGTTTGTGGGATTTTTGAGAGCATCTGTGCTAAATGGTGTGGGTGGAGAGGAAATCTTGTTTTGTCGTTTGCTTTCTACCATCTACAGCATCATGGTTTTTTGGAACTTGGGCACATTTCTCTTGTCTGGCTTTCCTGTTTATGGCTTCACAGTTATTTCAAACAAGCTAGAAAGGCAGAAGGTTAATTTGTGTTTTCAAGACTTAAAAGGTTCTGGACATCTTAGGTTTCAGAACTAACTCTCTTCTGATTCTGATCCATCCTCGTATGTGGTTTGTATATTAGGAAATCAGATTGCTTCAGTGTTAGTGTGGGTTTGACCAAATCCAGAGATGAAGCCTAGATTAAAAAAGTTTGATAATGTTTTTCCTCTAAATAAAAAGGTTAGGTGCTTAGCATTGTTAGAAGCTGTACAACCCATACAATGCATGAGCTACAAGCTATGTAGTTAATCAGGCATTTGATATGGATATTGATGTATCCTCACGGTAGAGATAATACCCATTTTGCTGTTCCATGTAAAGACAGTTTTTCTAGCAGAAAATATTTCTGGATAGACCAGATGCCTCAAACCCTGTTTCTGAACTGTTTTCACTCAGCATCATGTCCCTGTATCAGGATAGGCTTAAAATACTATGGAGCAGTATGAGAAAGAACAAAGTGCTGTTCCACATGAGTAAATACATCATAGATAATAACACATATTCTTTCCTTACCCCTCAGTTCCCTAAACACCATGATTACAAATGTGTACTTGAAAGAAAACGGAGAGGAAAAAGACATTAAAGCTCAATTTTTTTTTCATTTGTACCTAGAATTTCTTACAACTGTTCTGAATTTGTTCCAAACATCTGAATCTGTTTTTCAAGATGTGGCTGGTGTTATAAAATATAACTTCCAGATGGAAGCACAGCCAGACTTGGTTAATCCAAATCAGTTTGCAAAATCCATTTGTATTAGGGTTTAAAAATTGCAGTTAATGAATCAGGTTTGCAAATATTCTACAAGAATGTCTATTGGTTAGGTTGGATACAGCTATATGGCTAAATGAAGCATAGACAGTAAGATATTACTGTTCCTTTGGCAAGAAAGTGAAGTTTCTGGGTTATCAGAGACTGTGGTTCCTGAGGAATTCATAAACACTGGCTTATAAAACCAAATGTCCCAAACAGGTTGTATTAACTGTTCAGTAAATTACAGTTGATCAGCCTATCCTATTGCAGAGGTTACTTTGGCTGTGTTCCAGACTGTCCTATAGATGGGGTTTACATACACAGCAATTCACAGCTTAGAAAAACTCTTTTAAGTTATGTGTCTTCCAGTATGTATCTTTTAAACCGAAATACTGTAGCAGCTAAAGTAACTTTTCTGTTCCAGTTCTATATACTCACAGGCTTAAAGGCTGACCAGGCCGTATCATGTGGCCTGGTGAGCATCTCCCAGCAATTTTTATCAGCAAAAAGCATACTGCAGGGCTTCTCAATTAGTGCAGTTTTACAAAAAAGGTCTTGACTACAACGAAGCTTTCTTTAAAAATCCATGTCTAGAAGAAATTTACCTCGAAAACATCCACATGTTCCTGAGGCTGTGCTGGATGTCACACCTCAGATCTGGTCTGTCTTGTACACTCAATCCTACTATGTCTTTGCTCATCTTCTCTGAATCTTAGGACATGCCACGCAGAATAAAGGAGTCATGTTTCCTTTGAAGAAACACATCCCTGCTTTCTCAGTTGTGTTTGTAGGAGATTCTTTATCTTCTTCCCCATGCAAGGACTCTTGTCCCTAGGTGGCTAGATGACTTAGACTGTTCTATTAAATATTAAGCCCTGTTGTTTCACCTGTGAGAAGTGTGTTTGGATGAGCATTAAGAGCAGTTGTTGTTCCTTATGGCTGCTCAGAGGTGTGGAGAAAGTCCTGTTTTCCCCATAATGGACTTGTCTCACTGTTACCAAATGCTCTCTTGAAAAGTAAGGTTGTTCTCACTTTGTGGTCTTGTCAGCTTCAGTATGAAAAATCTTTGAAGAGACTGTTGGAATACTGTGCTGCTGAAGAGTTTTAAATCTCTGAGTGCAATTTGCTTACTTTGGCAATATCACAGACTGGGGACCCTGTTCAGTTACAGATGATTGAACCAAGGTTTTAAATAAACCAACAGTCCAAATGCTTAATTGTCTGAGTACTTCAGCACCTCTACATTCAGAAAGGAAATACTACAGTAGCTGAGTGAGAATAATGCAAGTGAATATAGATTATGGTACAATTAAGCATAATATTTGATAATGTTCTTCTAAGCATTGAAAGGAGTAGTGTGACTTTTATTTTTCTAAATGTTGTTCAGAACTATTGGTTTTCATTCCTGAGTGAGCTGATCAGTTTTAATAGGAGAGTTTTACACTCATGTTAAAGTCAGGTAAATCAAGGCAGACATAGGAAATGTATTTATTGAAGAGCAACAGTTTTTTGGGTGGAGCATAACGAGTAATTGGTAATGACATGGGCTGTATTAGAGTACACATATACTTCAATACCAGATTTTTTAATCTGTCTTAACCATTTTGTAATTTAATATAGCTCATAATTTAACCCTGTTATTTCAGTTCCTATTCTGACTAACAGTATAATCCTTTTATTAAACAATCAACAAAAACCCAGTCAGATTGGAAGACTGGAGAACAGAAGAAACTGATAAATTTTCATGCTTGTTTAAATTGTTTCCTATGGCATCTTACAAAGAAGGCAAGCACCCAAATGGGCTGCTAGTGTGTTATACTGCATACTTGGTGATTTTGAAAGAAAAATGACATATTAATATTGTACTGTTACACTTGTAATGGATATTAGCCCAGTCTTGCCAATACAAGATTCAGTGGAAGCTGGAAGAAAAACACCCCACATTTACAAAAAAATTTATTTGGACCAAAATATTTGGGTTTGAGATAAAAATGTAAGTATACCTAGAATCACAAATGAAAGGGTTTTCATTTTCATAGATTGTTCAGATGATAGGTATTATCAGGGCTCTTGATGTTACCGAAGCCAACTAAAGGCATGGACAGAGCAGGTAGATTTTTCCAAAAGTAGATGGACACGGAAAGGCAAGTAGTCCTGATGAATTGCAAAGTCATGGCTCAGATGCCTGTTCCTCCTGTGCCTGTCCCTGGAGGAGATGAGGACCACCTGCTTGAGAAGATCACGCTGCAGCACAGCTGATACCACTCCTGCTACTTCCTCTGAAACCCTAGAGAGTGGCCAGTGATTACAGTGGGAGAAGCATTAGCTGTTTGTGAGGGCTAAATGGCAGCTTTTTGCAGGAGCTTGTCCCTCCTCCCATCTCCTTTGAAGCACAACGCTTTCCAGGGCTGCTCTTACGATTCCTCTTCTCCCTGTGGCAGGGGGAACACTTTGTCCTTCCCACGCATATGGCAGCAGCCTGGGCTGAGGTTGTGGGTTGCTGCTCTCAAGGGGAGTGCTAAGCATGAGCAAAATTACCTCTTTTAGAGGGAGGTGGGGAGGGACTTTTTTGGCTCACAGATCCTTTGTTTGTTGTGTCGGAAAGGGGATGGCTCCTGGCCAGGGAAGAGGGAAGAGTCTGCCTCGAGTGGGAGCAGTGCAGACAGCAGGACACAACACCCTAGGGAGCTGGAGGACAGGAAGAGAGGTCCCGAAGCTGTGGTGGTAGTTTCCACTCCCAAGCTCGGATCATCCTGAGCAAGGCAGGAAGGGGGATGCCTGTGGGAGAGAACAGGAAATGGTGCGAGATTTCCAAGCGCTTGTCCACCGAGGCTGTTCCTGTTCACACCTGTCTTCATCTCCCTCTTCAACCAGCCCAGCTGCCAGATATTTACCTTTGCCTTTGCTGCAGGAAGGCCTTGTGGGCTTTGCTGTAACCAAAGTGCACTTCTTAGTAATTTGGCTGAGTTTTCAGGCTGGGAAAAACCTTGTCCCGTTGTTTTTCCTGCTTTTGTGACATACAAAAACTGATTTAAAAAAAAAATAAAACAACCCAATATGTTTTGATTACACTAGAAGCTTTAAAAAAACTTGTTTTCCTTGGGTAAATAATAGAATCACTGAATGGTTTGGGTTGGAAGGGGTCTTAGCTTAGAGATCATTTAGTTCCAACCCACCTGCCATTCACAGGGACACCTGGGAAGGTAAGGCAGTAACAGAAAGTCTGACAGTTTAGCATTTTGAGAGGGTGGGATGATTTAATGTTTTACTGCTCCATAGTGAATGTCTGGCATTTTTCTAAACCAGCTTCCAATCATGAATTTGTCACAGGACAGTGTTTCCAAATGGTAAAATAGGAGTCAGTAGTCCACCTGACTTCATTTACATGTTTAAATTACAGGGAAAAAAGCATAATCTAAATCCTGATAGCCATCATACATTACACTAATAAACAGATCTGTCAGTTTCCCAGATCAGATGAAGTAGTTGCATAATGCAAACATACAGGCTAATTACTTCCCCTCTTAATCCTGCAAAGCATGCCATGCTTTTTGGGGTATTTTTGAGTCAGATGGCTTAGCCCTTTAAGTTCCTGGGGTTTGACCTCACTCTGTAGGTGGCTGCTTGACTAACAGACACAAAACAGTGTCAAAGTTTGGATAGTTGTAATTCAGGCTTTTTTTTTTTTTTTTTTCAGTTATCCTAGTTATTTTTTCCCTCTTCAGTCCCAGTTTTTCTTCATGTCGTTCACTTGTCTGACTTTCTGCAGGTTGTCTTCTTACTGATCCCCTCTTGTCAGTGTGCTGTGTAGGCCTCAGGGATAAGAAGATGAAATGAGAAAGTAGTATTGAACAGCTAGGTTGAAATGCCTGTGTTCATATCACTTGAATAGAAGGACTAGTTCTAACTGACAGTTTTAAAAATATTTCAGTGTTTAGTGTGTGGCCATTACTACTATAGTTTCTCCCATATTTCTAGTTCTTGTTTTGGGACTGGATGCTGACTGGATCTTGTCTCTAATAGGACTTCACTAAATTTTACACGTGTAAAAAGCAAATATGAGAGACAGTTGTCTAAATGTGACTGTTACAGTTAGCTTTTCTTGTTACCAGATTTGGAAAGGGCCATCAGATGTTTCATCCTGACATACAGCCCCTAGTGGTAATGGCACAGTGTCTTAAGAACAGGTATTACCTGCTTGGACTTACATGTGGAAAGGTACCTCTGATCCAAGGTAACACCATTCCTGAGTGGCATGATTACAACTGCTGCAAAGTGGAAAAACTGAGTCAAAAGCAGGTACATTTAATTGTCAGGAACAAATCACTCTGGCTCTGTGGGAAGATGTAGAGGAACAGCAGTTGCTGACAGTTTGAGGGTGTTCCCAGCAGCCAGGTGAAGCTCCTGGGAGCGTGATGCACGGGGAAGCAAAGCCTCGCCTGGCTCTGAGGGGATGGTGCTGTTCTGTGATTTGTTCCTCACCTTCCTTTCTTTACTTTAAAGCAGCTGTAGGTGTGCATTTAAAACGAGCAATTCAGCTGAATTTAGGACTTAAAATTCCCAGTGGAGCTGCACACGGGCTTTGTTCTCTGCAAGGTGGTGGTTCTTTTTCATGTGCCCGTTTGCAGCTGTCCTGACGAGGGGGCAGATCTGAAGCTGTGTCCCTATTGCTGCATCCACGTCTGTCTCTGTTACTGGGGGTGACTCAGTGAGCTGAGCCATGGCTTCGAGGGCGTGCATAGGTCGTGAAATACTCTTCTTAGCTGGGAGTCCCTTTCAACACGAGTGGGGAAAAGTCTAAGAGAGGCCAGAAGGAAAACCACTGTGGGAGTCGACCTGCTGCCAGTGCTGGGGTGGCTGGTGGGGTCTTTGTCTGGACCTGACCGGTGGGCGAGTGCTGAGGAGCGCAGGGGCGGACGGTGTGGGGCGGGCAGAGCCTCGACAGCGCTTCCCGGCCTTCCAGCAAGTGGGTGTTTTATCAGACCTGGGCCACACTGTTCCTCCTGACTTTAAGCCCGTTATTCATAGGCTCGGGTGCACCCGGGCCACGGTAACCACTACTACACTTAATTGTGTGCCTTGCTCTGATATACGGGGGTCAGGGGGCCAAAAGTGCCAGGGAGCCCTTCAGCTCGCCTCACCTGGTGGCCATCCACCCCGCTCTTGACAGCCTCACCTTTGATTTAAACAAATCTGAGAGAAACGTAAAGTGAATGTTGGGGTTGGGTGGGTTTTTTTGTTTGTTATTTTGGAAGCGGTTTCGCGGTGATTTGATAACAGGCAGGGGGTGGGGGGATGAGGGGGTGCGTGTGGGAAAGCAGGGCGGGACGGGACGCAGGGAAACGCACACACATAGAGACACACAGGCACACACACACACGCACACAGAGAGAGAGAGGGAGAGAGAGGGAAAGAGAGAGAGGAGGCGGCCGCGCAGGTGCCGGCAGGGCCCGGGCGCTGATTGAGGGAAGCAGATGGCTGCAGTCGGTGGCCGCCCGCCAGCGGAGCAGGTGCTGGTCACGTGGCCGCGGGTTGCCGGGGCGACGGGAGCGCCCTCGGCGCGGGGATGAAAGGCGAAAGGGGGCCCCGCGTCAGCTGCCGCTTTGTGCCATTGGTGGCAGTCAGAGCGGAAACAAACGCGGGGAGGGGGAGCCGCGGCCCGGGGGAGGCCGGCGGGACCGAGAGGGGAGGGCAAGGGGAATGGGAAAGGGCTGCGCAATCCCCAGGCCCGCAGCCGCCTCCCTGCCCGGGGACCCGGGCTGTGTCCGAGCTCTTTTCCGCGCTGGCAAACTTCTTCCTCTTAGCGTTGTTATTTTTTAAAATTGTCACAGTTTCAGATTTATCTCTTTTTAAATTTTTTTTCTTCTTTTTCGGGGAAGGAAAGCTTGTGTCACGCCCTGCAGTTCCACCGTAATACAAATTAATTTCCAAAGTTCTCCTGAGACACCGTATAGCAGTCTTCCAGTACCTGAAAGGGGCCTACAGGATAGCCGGGGAGGGACTTTTTACAAGGGTGTGTAGTGATGGGACGAGGGTAAATGGCTCTGGAATGGAAGAGAACAGATTCAGGTTGGGCATTACGAAGAAGTTCTTGACTGTGAGGGTGATGAGACACTGGCACAGATTACCCAGGGAAATTGTGGATGCCCCATCCCTGGAAGTGTTCAAGGCTGGCCAGATGGGGCTTTGAGCAACCTGGTCTGGTGGGAGGAGCCCCTGCCCCGCAGCAGGGAGGTTGGAACAAGTCGATCTTTCAGGTCCCTTCCAACCCAAACCATTCTATATGATTCTGTAATACAATTCTATGAAAAATTTCCAATCTTTTCGCTTGCAAATTTTATTTGAAGTCAGCATGACTTTAAGCACAGGGGGTAAAAGAGGGTAATACCTCAACTGAGCTGTCCCTGTCCCAAAATGACATGTGACCATATTCTGGAGTTTTAAATTACAGCTCCAAAATAACACCTTCAGCAGGGCAGCACGCTGATAAAAATGAACAAGCTTAAAGCTGATGTCTCTCTGAGAAGTTACAACACCAGGGATTATGAAGGAAAAACAAATCCCAGCCAGCATCCTGGGTATGAAGTTAGAATGTAGAAGGTGCAGAAACTGTGTAAAAACGCCTGTCATACTGTTTGGCAAACTGTCCTTGCCATTTGTTGGGTACCCGTGCATAATTCTGCTCTGCTTTTAAAACTCTCAGCAACTTTTCACAACCAGCGTGTCAGATTGGTATCAGGTCTGGGGTGGAAAGGTGGCGACAGGGGAAAAAAAAAGATTAGCAAAAACCCACACAAGGCTCGAAGGCTAAATGTGCTTAAAATTACTAACTTGTACCATGAACTCGTCTTCACTGTGGTTTAAAAATTTAATCCCCACAACTCTGAAGACCTTGCTGGTGTGGGATTTGATGATGATGTTATTTAAAGCTGGATTTTTTGGTACGTGCATCCTCACCTATTTCCAGGCCTCTTGAGTGCAGCTGGAGAGATGGGGAGTCCCAGCTCCTCAGATAGCAAATCTTTTCAAGGGGGAGGAGTGGGAGAAACGAGCTGCAAAACCTTTATCTGCTGCCATCAGTGGATATAACTTTCTAGTATCATGTGGTTGCTGATGTAGCAGTTGAGTTGGTTTTCCCCCCATAGAAGCTGTGGTTGCGTGCACTGAGGCCATGTGGGTGCTGTCCTCTGACACAAAACTGTCTTTACTGCTTGGAAACAGCAGGGATGGTAGAAAGAAACAAAGGGTTTTATTATTCAGTCCTTTGTTTTGGTAATGCTTCTTCTGGTTCTGGTCACCTGGTCCAGGACCTTAATGTCAAGACAAGTGCATGCGTAGTTCTGTTTCTCTTCACATGTGGTCAGGTTGCCCAGACAGCACTTTCAGAAAGCACAGGTTTTGAAGAGTGCAGCTCTTCCTTTCCACTCTCATTTTTAGTTTCTTGTTGAATATGTATTCAGTGTCACTCTCTAAGATCTGGAAGGAAACAAGCAAGGTGACTGTTGTTAAGGAAGGGGAAGTGTTTAGTGATGGCCCATGCATCATTGATTTTACAGTTATGTTTAAGTACTTAAATAAGGAAGTCAGTTGAAAATAATGAAGTCACTGAAAATAAACACCTCGCAGATTAAATGTTTTTTTTAAGTACTTTACACTTACATTTTTGTACAAATATTAATTAAAAATACCACTGTTGCAGTAACAAGAAACAAGATTTAGAAAATAGTGCTGCGAAGAAAAAGGTTAACAAGGGAAAGGAAGGTTCTGAAAACTCAGATTTGGAAAAAACTCCACCACCATCACCTCATCCTGAAGATGAAGATGACCCAGGGGTTCAGGTAATGCTCTGTCTTTCAAGCTCAATGTAGCCTTTGTCAATTTAGATGCATAAAATGTTAGTTGTCACAGCACATTACAGAGATGGAAGTATTTGGGGAGTTTTCTGTGTTGTTCAGAATGACAAACCAAGAAGATGAGAGCTGGAAATCATCATGGTGGTGAATATTTTACTATTTTACTAAAACGAGTATTCTTTGTTGTAATTTTGCTTTACATTATTTTGCCTGCAGGTATGTGGACAGTGCTGCTGAGTTTTCACGTGTTCCCTTCTATCCCTGTAATGATTATGGTGCTGAATTTTCCATTCTGTAGACTTAATGTACCATTATGAGATCTTGGTTATATGTCTTGTGTTTCTTCTCGCACTGGCTTTGCAAGCCTTCTGAAATCAAGAATTAAGACATGACAAAGCAGGATGTCTGAAACATGCATGTCAGGGACTTATAACTGTGTTACTTTAATGGATGAAGGACCTTTCTGCAGAACTGCCAGTCATTGATAACACTAATAACTTGGCTTGCCCACTGCACACTTACCACTTTCTGGCCAAGCATCATTTCATGTAAAAAAAAATCTGGAAGTAGAAATAGCATGTATGAGAACTTCTGTGTTCTTTGTCATGAGCTATGTTAAGAAGTGCTCAGCTCTGGGCATGCTTCTCCTGGCAGTGTTTAGAGTAGGCAACAAAATTAAGAATTCCCTCAGGAAGAAACAGAGGCAAATTGTGATGGAAAAAGTATAAGACTCGTAAATAGTTATGCTGGTATTACTGTAATCTGTTGCTTTCATCCAGTGCATATCAGGTTGTGGGTGTTTTGCTTCTGCTTATGAGAGATGCTGAGACCAGAGATCGCTTGAGAATGGTCAAAGCAGCCTGGTGAGAAGGTTGGCAAACAGTAGTGTCCTAGCACAAGCATCACTTATGCCCTCCCTCTTACTGTTTTCCAGAAGGATGTAAGAGTATAGCAAAATGCCAACAATCTAATGTATTCTAGTTAAAAACAAAAGCAGCAACAAAAAAGTGTCCTGATTCATGCCAGCCATGTACTCTGAGTTAGAAAAGTTGAGATACACCATGCAAAGGTTAAAATGTTTGAATAAATTTTCTCTACTGTGCCATAAGTCTCTTTCATCCTTATGAGTTGCACTGACAAAAGATATCGAAGAAACTTTTGGTGATGATTTTTTGGGTTTAATTTGCATGTTTTGCTTGTTTTCTGCTTGTGTGAAACTCAGCTGGGTGATAAATCTCATATTTTAAATATTTAATTTTGTTAAGGTGTTTTAGTTCAGGGTTTTTAATTACAAGTAATGTAGTATTTCAGGTAATTTGTGTTTTCTTAATTCTTTCTTGAACTGTATGTGTTATACTGCACCCATGCTCCTCTGCACAGAGGTAGGGACAGGATACATTTCCCAGCTGAGATTAATACTTCACAGTTGTCTAAAACACTGTTGCATTCTTAGTGTTAAATACTGAGTCTTCTGTGATGGTATTATGTAGTAATGCACACAGTGATGCATTGTTACCATAAGAGCAGAAAAATACTTACTTTTGTGTGTTAACATACATATTTTTTATATTCCAATATCATGTCTGTTGCTCACCTTTCCATCTATAGATCAGTTAATGAGTACAAGATAATCTGATGCAGATAAATGTATACTCAGTTTCTGACAACAGTACATAACAAGTGCAAAGCCTCATGTGGACATTAGAGGAAGCTAACCAAGTCAATAAAAATTAAATGGAGAATTACCATTATGTTTTAGGCATTCTTTCTATTAGTAAAGAAAAAAAGATTTTTGGCACCAAAAATTAGGATAAGACTTACCTAATGAGCCAAAAGAAAACTGGTATTTTTCCAACCAGTCTTTATGGAAATGAGGATTCAGATTTGCCAAGTGGCATCCATTTTCAAGTATAAACATATTGTTAACAGTTTTGTGGGAACCCTCAGACTATGTTAAAGGTAGAAGCCACATCACCGTTGCTTAAAAGGGTGATGTAAACTTAACTTTGGCTCCAAAATTTCATTCTCAGTTAAACAAAGAATTACTAATTATATGAAGATATTTGTGCTTTAAAAAATAGGATTAACTATCTTAGTAAATATTTGACTTTTTGTGCTGTGAGAGAACCAGGTGCGTAGATCTGTTAAGCAAGCTGCATAGGTATTTGAATGTACCAGTGAAGATGTGTTTAAGCTGAGAAAGATGTAAAAATGAATAGTGTATCAATTCATAAAGGTGTTTTTTAACAATTGATATTCAACTTTTTTTTTTTTTCTGTTTTTTTCAATATATGCATCAGTCCATTGAGACACGTGATGCTCAGCTGACAGTTTCTTTCAGCAGCATGTGCTCTCAGCTTCTTCGAAATATATAACTTGGTGTGGACTGTCTGGGAAATTGAATTTTACTGTTGCAGAAAGTGGTGTCTGGCATGAGTCAAGTTGCAAATGTTGTCCAATGCATGCTTGTGTATTTTATAGATTGTTTTCTGCAGTTTCTCTGAAGCATCCTGGAGATGTGGGTATGGGGACACAGGAACCACGTTTTCAATTTGGGGTGGTTTGGGTTTTGCATTCTCCTCTATTAGTTATGGGGTCTTTTCCCATGCTGTGCTGCAGGACGTCTTTCTGAACGGTGCTGGGTCAGTGGAGTGAGGAAATCGTATTTCATTGTATTTCCCCTACGAGATAATCTGGGTACAACTGGGGAGAGCAAGAAAGTGTGTTGTCACTGCTTAGCAACGCTGGGGGTCATGCTGTGGAAAGGTGGTGTTTGGTTCCTGCGTTGGCCATCTGTCAAAGTTTGTCATAGCCGTGAACTGAGAGGTGCACCTTCTTGTATGCTAATTGCTTTGTGAGATAATGCTTTTGAATTTGATAGCATTTCAACAATACTAAGTAAAAAACAAAAACAAAACGCCACTTTCCAACTCAGAACAAGCATGAATGGGTTTGGTTTTTTTTTGTTATTGTTTCTAAATTAAAAGCAACTTACTGTCAGGAATTCAGAATACTAATATCTTGATTCCACAAGTTCTGTCAGGGTTCTGTAAAAATAAGTGTTTGCTACACAGTAATGCATTTGAGAAATCCAAAGATGTTTTCTCAGTTGCTCTGCAGTCAGTTCTGTTTCTCATGAAAAATACCAATGCTTTCTGTTCAGAAGCGACGCTCAAGCAGGCAGGTGAAGAGGAAGCGTTACACAGAGGACCTGGAGTTCAAGATCTCAGATGAGGAGGCTGATGATGCTGATGCTGCTGGTAGAGACTCTCCTTCAAATACTTCTCAGTCAGAGCAACAGGTGAGATATGAATGGACTGGGAAGATGGCTGTAACTGCAGCATTCGGAGTTAAAATATGGGCTCTTTTCCTGAATGATGGTCATCCATTGCTGTGTGCCAGAAGGCATTATCTTTCTACCTTCTTAATATTAATTCGTATGCAATTTCACAAAGTTCTTTGAAATTAATGGTCTCTACCGAAACTGGACGTCTTGGAGTCTTGAATTTACTTCTGTGAATTCAGTGATCTGGCTTCTGTGACTTCAATAAACCACTCAGGCTTCTCCCCTGCTGCTAGGCACCATAAGAACCCCTTTATGAAATTACTGCCTTGTAGTACCCAGCAGGGTACACTTTATTCTCTGTGCAATGTAAATGATGGATAAAATAGTTTGAATAAGATGAGGGGTAATAATGTAGGAATGACTGTTGTAACAATCTCATTGTTTTGTAGTGCTTTTTCAAAGAACTACTTCACTTAACTAACTGATGACCTGTTGGAGAATATATACATGTTCTTTGGTATTTCATTTAGTAATTTGTTAAGCCTTATGAAATACTGTATGTGATCTCCATTGTTAATCATGTCTTATCAGAAAGAGAATTCAGTAGGCTTGCCTGCAGTTGTCATAGTGAAGTAATGCAATTCTGTGATATGGAGTCACAGGCAATTTTGATAGCTATCATGTGGACACCTTAACAGCCAATTAGAGTTTTTGAACATCTAATATTTAAGTTGTATGGTACTGAAAGCTGATTTTATTTCATGGAGAAGTGAGCTGCTCGTGTGGTTAAATCTGTGTATCTGTGCATGTCAGCCTTGGGGAGAGAGCTGGAGTTGCACTTGCTCTTAAAGTGTGCTTTAAACAAGTATCCTTCACTCCCTTATTATGGTATTAAATCTATTTGAACCCTCCCTGTTCTCATACTAGGGGAAAAACTTCTTTGTATTAAACTCCTGTTGCAAAAAAATATGACTGGAACTTTTTCTAATGAAGGAAGTGTTTAAGTAACAAAGTTGTGCTCCCATAACTCTTGTGTGCTTTTTATGATGTAGGAATCTGCTGATGCTGAAGGCCCTGTTGTGGAGAAAATCATGAGTAGCCGTTCAGTCAAGAAAAAGGTAAAAAGAAACACAACCCCTAGTAAAGAAAATCCCTTGCCTATATTTTTAAATTTTTTGCTGGTTGTGGCTGTGCTTAGCAGCTAAAACAACTTTACATGTGATCAAGGATGTTATGTTTACAAGTGGTTAATATCTTCCATGTCATTATGCTGATTTTAGAAGTACTCTCTTAAGTATGGTTCTCTTGATTCTGCACTGGTTGCTAGTTATGCTCTTATTTTGCTTACTGTTTCTTCTAATCCACTTAACAACTTGATTGACCTTTGCACTTCCAAACTAGTAAATTCTGAATAGGAAATAGGAAAGAACTTGTTCTGAAAATGGTATCATCTTTTAAACTCTTCTGTGTAGCTAATTCTCTGACTTGTACTGCAGTTGGACAGGAAGCTCTCTATTAGTATGGTACTCATGTTGGTCTTAGTTAACCAGAAATAACTTTTTTCTTTTAAGTGTTAATTTTCAAATTGGATGAGGCAAAATTACCTTTATTCAGCCTTTTTTAAAAATTATTTTTAATGTTGTGCCATTTTGGAGGGGGGTGGGGGAAGGGGAGATTTTTTTGTGTTGCTTTTTTATATATTATTTTATTTCTTCCATTACTACATCATTACAGCTTTGTAAGCTTAAATTCATACAATGTCATGATGGGCTGTGGTTAGATTTTACCTGGTTATGCAGCACAGAACCTTTAGGGTGGTTTTTTTGAGTCCTGAGTTATATTTTGTATTTAAACTATAGGCTTATTTTTCAGGTGAACTTCACGAAATACAAACTGAGTAATTAGTTGTCCTGATGGTCTTCTAGGCAGGAGAGGAGAATGTGGTCTTTACAAAAATGTCTTTGCACTGGAAGCTGTTTTTCACCAATTACTCTTGTATTCTTCCTCTCCCCTGCAAACAAAGGTGTGATTACTCGTGGGGAGTGTGTATTTTGCTGCAGTTTGTAGAAAGTGGTTGGTCTGCTGCCTACATGTCTTTGATTGCAAGCTCTGCTGGAGGCAAGCTCTATTTTGAGCTCTTTCTTTAATGTTTTTTATGGATTACATTTGCAGGTTTGAGGGATGACTCCTCTTTTCCTGCTCTTCTTCCCAATCCTCCTCTCCAAAATAAAAAAAAAAAAAAAAAAAAAAATCAGGATGTTAATATTTAACATCTGAAGCATCCAACTGTGCTTTTATTAAAGGTCTTTTACACTCTTACTAACGTCATCAAAACCCTGGTTGTTAGATTACTAATCAAAGTAAAATTGCTGCCATCAGGACCAGTGCATAAAATAAACATGAGGAGAGGCTTCACTAGGAGACCTTTCAGTGGGTTAGGTTGTAACAAAGATGTTGCATTCAAGTAAAAGGACATTAGATACTGAATATGCTTTTGGAGCAGTATTTTTATCATAAAATGGAGCTGGTTTTGTCAGCTACTTAATGTAGTTTTGGAGTTGCAGCACTGTGAAATAAGGTAGAAATTACCTTAGTTCATGTTTGAGGTATAAAAGACAGTATTTTCCCCAGTTGATTTCTGAGGTGGAATTCTGTTGAATACTCTTCTCTCTTGCAGAAAGTGTTGAGTATGTGTATCACTTTCTTTCCAAACCAACACAGTCCTGATGTCTTCAGTTCTTTTATGGGAACTAATTAATTTATTCAGTTATTTTTCATGGCCAGCTTCAGTCACCTTTGAATTGTTCTTTCTTAACTGTGAAAGGGAATGGTTTGAGCTAAATATTCTATTCAGCACAAATATCACACATATTATGGAAAGATGCAGACTTAGTAAAACTTTATACCTGGATGTTAGTTATCTATATTTCTTTTTTTGCATATCAGTACATGGTGAGAATTAGACCTAACTAAATATACAAATTCCTACATCTCTTCCATAAGCTTAGTTTACAGTGTAGTGCTGTGTATCCAGGTGATTTGGTTTATGTGTTGCTTTTCATCTGTTATTAATGTTTTGTCTGCTATTTTTCTAGCATTTTGTATATCTGATTTTTTGTGGGGCTTTTGCTGTTTTTTTGTTTTTTATTTTTGGGGGGGTTGTTTTTTTTGTTTGTTTGTTTTATTTTGGGGTTGTTTTGGTTTGTTGTTTTTTGGGGGGGTTTTGGGGGTGTGTGTGCTTTTTTTTGTTTGTTTTTTTTTTTTAAGCTCTTACTTGTCTCTGCACCTGAGTGGCCTGCTCACGTAACCTTTTGCATTAGCAGGTATTACGGTACCACTTAAGTGGCAACTGCAGTGCAAGACTGGGGACTCTCAAGTATTTGCTTGAAGGAAGGGATCCTTTATTTCTTCAATTATCTGCAGAGACTGTGGATCAGATTGTCACTTATGGTCACACTTGGGCAATGATAATTTGAAGTGTTGTCCAGGTCTGGGATGTGCTGTTTTAGGGTGTCTAGGTCATCAGTTTGGGGAGAATTTTGCAAAAATGATCTATCTTACCTTTTTACCTAGTTAATGTAAATGCATGTATAGCATGGGTTAGAAGTGACATCAAAGGCATAAGCTTCTGTGTCATATATCCTAAGTTTGTTTCACATATTCTAAACTGATGTATTATTAAATACTATTTGAGTGCTAGTGATGGCAACTTTTTTACAATTTATATTCATTTCTTGGCCGTAAGAGTGAATGCTAGAGTAGGATTTTAAAAGCACTTTTTTCCAAAATACTGTTTGTTTAGGTGAATCTTTGCACATTCATGGAACATATAATAGCTTAGACCAGTAATTACCTATTAGACAATAGAAAAATCCATTCTAGTCATGAGTGTTACAGAATTCACAGATTCACATTGTAAATTATTAAGGTGGCAGTTGACAGAAAATATACTTCACTGAAATGCTGTTGAGAGGAATTAAATTTGCTAATGTGAAACATTTATATAAAGGTGTTTAACCATGCTGCCATTTTAAGATTGATGTGTCTCAAAGGCTTCTGATTTAAAACTAATCAGAGACTTGGCCATAATATGTTTCAGAAAATAAAAAGTTAATGTCTTGAAATTAGGGGTAACTTCTTGAAGACCAATTTTGCCTCAGGGTAGTGAATAGATTTAGATAATGGGATCTTCAGTTTTTTAGTACTTTCTAAAAAATCTCTATCTATGAATGCCTTCTTAAAAAATACTCCCTTTTAAATGTGTGGTTTAAAAAAAAATCTGGATGGTCTTCAAATTCCTTCATTTGACAGTATCTTTGTAAATGACAGAGAGGCTTCTCCTCTATGTTTAGGGCTAGGAGATAGTTAATCATCAACAGAGGATTCCAGAAGATCAAGAAGTAGCACCAGAAATACCTTATATCATCTTCCATTTCTTCAGGGAGAACTAGGTGGAAGCTGGTGATGCTCCTGTCGAGAAAGGAATGCAAGCAGACCGTAATAGAGTGATATAAACAGTAAAATTATAAAATCCCTTGTGATTCTGGAAGAGAAGAAACACTATGTAAATGAGGAATTAGGAATGAATTAACTTTGCTGTGGTAGAACAGAGTTCAGAGCATCTGCTACTGTTCTTCAAGGCACTGCTATGGAAGAAATGCCTAGTCAGCAACTTTTCTTTCCAGAGACAATTTGGAAGGTGACAATCATCTAGCTTCAGAGTAGTCCATTACACATTTTTTCTTCTCTTTTAAAAATATATGTATATATGTATATATATATATGTATAAAAGATGGAGAATGTTGACTTACAGAGGAGTCAACAGTTTTGTCTGCTTAGTGCTGCATATTTATTACAGATGTTGTTGTCCCTGATGAAGTATATAAACCAGAAAATCCCCTTCTATTTAAAATTGTTCCAAAGTTCATTAGTAAACACAAACTGTTAATGTTGTGACATAAACTGAATTCTGTTCTGTCCTTAGTTTGTCCTATGGCTGGTTCAGGAGCAATTCAACAAAAATATTACATGCCATATGTTATGCAGTACTTTGGCACTAGGGATGAGTTCAGGGTAACCTCAACCTCTAGCACTGAATGCCCTTGGTTTTGCTGGTTTATATCACAACTTTAACCTTGCTTTAAATGTAGTTTTTGGGTGTTAATTTAATTTGGCTGCTCTGTATGTGAGACATCTTGCCTGAGTGAATTTAATTGCACCATTGAGTAAAACTAAAACCATGAACACTGGTGCACTAAAATTCTAGCAGAGGTATAAGGTTTAGTTTTATATGGCTTCTTGTTTGGAGTTATTAACTATATGGAGGAATAAACCCCCTTTAAAACTCTTTTTATAAAAGATTACAAAACCCACAATGTAAAGTTGCCATGAGCCAGCCAAAAATAATACATATGGCATTCAGGAGTGCAGTTGCTAATTGGCTGCTGCCTGAGAAAATGGTACACTTGGCTTCTACTTAACACTGTGGGTTTGGCAGAAAGCCAGATTTGGGGTGAGGTTGTGAATGAAGCTGCATGTGGTTAGGGAGGAGTTCAAATGATTCATGTCTTGGAAGTTGTAGTAAGCAGTGCAGTATGTTCCTTGGGTAAGCTGCTGGAGGAAACTCCTCACCCACGTCCTTCCCCCCACGAACACTTCCCTACACCTCTACTTGTCACTCTCTACTTGGGGATGTTATTAGGTATTTCAGTTGGTTTTAATAATTAACTAAATTGGACAGGTTAGTGGTTTAATTCACTTCTCAACGATTCTTTTCTTCTAGATGGAGAATGGAGAGGAGGTAGAAATAGAGGAATTCTATGTGAAGTACAAAAATTTGTAAGTAAAATTATAGGATTGTTTACAATCTTTAAGTTCATGTAATTTCCAAATAGTTTTTCAAAACTAGCTCTGCAAGTGACTTGCCTGTTACCATCCAGCTTTAAAAATTTCTAATGTTTAATCCAAAACAGTGCCAAATAAACAGGAAAATACTTGCATTGGTGGTAGTGAGTTTGATAGTGTTGTCCTAATTTGTGCTTACTCCAAAATGAAATCCATAGGTAAAAGTAAAGGTAAAATCAAAGGCTTGGGTAAACAGGCTAAGTAAAATCCAAGGCTTATTATGCATGCATATTTCTGGGCATGTGCCTATGTAGCTGTGCAAATCAAACTGCAATCATAGAATTACTACTCAAAAATAACCCTTGATGTTGTTTCAAAAACAAGATTTCTGTTCAACCAGACTTCTAAGACAAAAATGAGGTGGCTTCCAATAATCCAGCAGCTAGCTGCACCTCTTTACGAGTGGTGACAACAGCATGTTGTTTCACTTCTGGGCCCTCAAACTGCAATGCAAACAATATTTAAAGCAAGACACTTCACAGCTGGATAAGCTTATTTTTTTTGTTTAGGAAAATAGTGTATCTTGTGTAATTTTAGCAGTTTTTCCATCTGAAAGAGAAACTGAAGTGAGTTGTTGCAGCTAACTTCAGTTAGTCAACTTCACTTTAAATATGCTACCACCTTTGTACTTGTTGCACTATATTGATTGTTGTATGATACTTAATAGCTTAGTTTTGCTTTGTTTAGTTTTATTGCACTTGCATGTAATTTTTATATTACCTATTTGAGTCTTAGACCTCTTAGCAATTAACTGTTGATGTACTCTAAATTTATAAAGTGAGATTAGGCATTTGGCAGGGATACCATTCCTTACTTGGCATTTTCTTAAAGGTGGATTTTTCCTGTGGAACTTCATGTACAAGGGTTTTTCTTTACATTTGTCAATGTTAAAACCAGCTGACTTTTAATTAAATGCTGTTCTCACAAAAAACAATGTATAGAATGTTAGTGATGTTAGTAAATTTATGATTAATTTCCTGTATAGTAATTTTAAGTATAACAAATAAAAATTATCTTAGCTTTGTGCTAAACTAAATGTATGGGGTATGCATTTAAATTTTGAGTGGGAGTTCTTGTTTATTTATTGACAAGTTTCTCCATTAGTGAGAGTAACTACTTCCAGTAAAGACAGTTGGTTAGTATGTTCTGTGATGAAGAAGAATGGCACTACAATATGCTTGGAAGATCTAGCTATACTAGCAGAATTCATAGGAGTATGCAAGGGAAGCATAGTTTTAAGAAAGATGTTATGTTTTATCTTCTAGTTCTTACCTTCATTGTCAGTGGGCATCTGTGGAAGAGCTGGACAAAGACAAGAGAATTCAGCAGAAGATTAAGCGGTTTAAGGCAAAACAGGGCCAGAACAAATTCCTTTCAGAAGTATGATTTGTTTGTTTATTTCTTTTAGGCATTTAAGGGATATTATGAATGCTTGTTCTCTGTACAAGAAGAAATTTTTGAACAACTGTGTCATATATTGGTAACATTTTTTCTGATATTAAGTATAAGTATGCTTGATCCCTGTCTTGCAAGTTTATGAAATTCAGGTGATCTACCCTGACTCTGTATATTTTACTATAGATTTTTTTTTTCTTAGAGTGAGTGATTAGCTGTTTGCATTGTTAGCATCACTCCCAGTGGTTCAGTACCGGGTCTCTTTTCACAGGAGCTGATTATGCCAGAAAAATGCATCACATTTTTCTGTGTTATGGACTGCTGCTCACTGGGGATTCTAAGCTTTTTATCATCAATTTAATTTCACTTAGAGCCATAAGCAGTAGTGTGGCAGGGGTCCTGTCAATAAAAGACCATTTCTGCTGATTTGTGTCTCTGAAAGCTTAACTTTCAGTAAAATGCTGTCTTTTCAGAAAAATCAGGTTTGTGTGCTACTGTATTTAGTTATTTTTGTTGTATAGTTCAAGTTAAACAAAACCTATTGTGAAGTGAAAACTTCAATAATGTCAGTATGGGTTTCTCATTAAGGGCATCTGATTGACATATTTTGATAAAATTTATGGGATTTGGGGGGAGGAGTAATCGATGTTTTGTGTTTCTAGGAGAGTACAGAACATCTATGAACATCTTTGGATTCTCGTGTCATTAAGCAGCAGCATTGCAAAATTTAACATCTGTTCTAATTGAAGATACCTAGAATTGCTTCTTTTTAAATTATTTTTTTAAATCTGTTTCCAAGTGTGTCACAAATTATTGTAAAGAGTTGGAATTTGTCCGTGTTTTAGAAAAAGCTATCAAAATGCAGTCTTTAGTCTTTTTGCCTGCTATTTCTATTAGAAGGGATTTTAAATGTATAGAAACACAACACTTCTTTATGTAAGAGAGTCCTGTAAATTCTTTAAGGCATAGGAAAACACAAATTGTGATTTTTGTCGAATCTGTGCATGCATACAGTGTTTTTTCTCAGTTTTTGAAATAATAACCTTTGAATCTTGCTTATAGATCAGTTAGACAATTCCTGTAGTTAAAATAATCCAAAGGCACTTTGTGTACAAGGCTCTAACTTCTTTATTGCAAGCTGTAGTTTTCAAGAATGCTAAATGCATTGCATGCCATAAGCCTTTTTGATTGCTCATTAGTGAATTGTAATTTCACACTTCATTTAAAATATTCTTAAACATTCTCTCACAGTAAAAGGTTTCACACAGTAATTAAAAGGCCCAGTTAACAAAGTCTGAGAAGTCTGATTCCCTCACGGGGAATGATCTTGCTGAATTGTAGCATTTCAATTAACATGTTGAAGTTTGCCAAATATAAATTCTGTGTCACCATGACCCAAAATATTATTGCCTGGTGAAATATATAATAATTCTTCCTCTCAGGAAGGGCTAATAGAGATGTCTTCTGTATTTTTACCTCTCTCCTTGAACAGATTGACGATGAGCTTTTTAATCCAGATTATGTGGAAGTTGATCGAATCCTGGATTTTTCACGTAGCACAGATGATAATGGAGAGGTAAACAAAACTTGTAGTGCATTTGTAGTCATATAGACTTGTGTTTAGAATTCATTGTTTAGAAATATGACTGTATTGAACACTTCAGAAGCTATTAGTGTGTATGCTTATAGAAAACGGGAACATATTTGAGAAGTGTTTCCAGATTGCTCTGTCAGTAAATGGTGGTGTTTGGGTTGCCTGCTGGGAAGTCTCTGATGACACTGGCAAGAAAAATACAGATGACTGTTTAAATATGTCATATAGAAATTGTAACAGTTGGAAAATTAATATTGTTTTCCTTCTAAGTTTTAGTGTAATCCTAGTGATTTCAAGTGCAGTGTTGTGCTCGTTTTGGTGGCAAGTCTCAATTTCCAGAATTCCAGTCTTACTTCATTAGGCTGTCAAGGTGTCAGCCTGCTGTTTGATTATCCTTTTTGCTAACTCAGAAATCCAGGTCTGGGTAAAACCTTTTTGGCTTCCATCTAGCCTGCAGATCTCCTGTAAAAAAGGCTACGCTTTTATCCTTCTTAAATTGAGGTGTAATCTTACGTTTTTGTCTTAACAAAGCCTGTAACTCATTATCTGGTGAAATGGTGTTCGCTTCCTTATGAAGACAGCACTTGGGAGCTCAAGCAAGACATCGACCAAGCTAAGATCGAAGAATTTGAGAAACTGATGTCTAGGGAGCCAGAAATGGAGCGTGTGGTAAGAATTGGCTCCTTATAGACCATTTTATTTGAAAATAGTAAAGTAATGTGGTCTTTCAGAAACCACTAATGGGATTTGCTGTATTTGAAACAGGAGCGACCTCCTGCCGATGACTGGAAGAAATCGGAGAGTTCCAGGGAGTATAAAAACAATAACAAACTCAGGGAATACCAGTTGGAGGGAGTAAACTGGCTTCTTTTCAATTGGTACAACACGTACGTAAAATACTGCTTACCACTGAATCCTGCTTTGGAAAAGCTTTTATGGTTTATTTGAAATAATAACCTTTCAAAGTCATCTTCTAAATTGAGATTTTAGAATTACTTATAACTTATTTTTTGCTGCAGGAGTCATGTACTGGGTGGATACCATAATATTACATAACATTAGTATTTCGGATACATATTTGTGGCAAACGGTTTTGTATGTATGTTTTCATGCACACCCCTATTGCCTCTTCCTCCCATTGAGAATCTGAAAGGTACATAAAATGGAAAGATTCTTACTGTATCAGAAAGTGTACCATATATATAAAATATAAAAATATCATGATGGCCTTTCAGCTTAAACTTGGCTTTCCAGAAATTTGTTTTATTCAGTTTAGTTCCTTATTGGTTTTTTATGTTTTAAATTAGGAATACAGTATGCAGACTGGTTTTATTTTTGTTTTCAGACGAAACTGCATTTTAGCAGATGAAATGGGGTTGGGAAAGACTATCCAGTCCATTACGTTTCTCTATGAGATATATTTGAAAGGAATCCATGGTCCTTTCTTGGTTATTGCACCGTTGTCCACAATTCCCAACTGGGAAAGGGAGTTCCGCACCTGGACAGAGTTGAATGTGGTTGTGTATCATGGGAGTCAAGCAAGTCGGCGGACCATTCAGTTGTATGAAATGTATTTCAAAGATCCACAGGTAAAAGCTCTTCATTATTTCCCCCTATCCCACCTTCTTTTTTGTATGTTATTTACCGTTGTTAAGGAATTGAAGCATCAGTTACACTTTTACTACTGATATAGTAGGTTTTAGCTAATACTGAAGGCATGTGTATTAGTAAGGAGAGTGCTTTTTAATAGTAGCCAAGGTATCACCTGGAAATAGAGAGGAGGACCAAGAGTTACTGAGATGGTGCACCTCCTTATCAGGGTTTCATCTTTTCATGAGAGCTTTTCATCATTTTGTGTTCCTGAGGAGAGCTGGCAGAAAAAATTCTTCATGGAGAATCTACTTTAATTGGTGCTAAACTTAAAAATCAATCTTCACCTACCATTCCAGGAAAAGACCAGCTTGCAGAAATTAAGCATTGCATTGTCAGTGCTTCTTTATCAAATTTTGTAAATCAGATATATTTTGAATCTCTGCTACCGTACTCAGTGTCGAGTAGTTCATGCAAGAGAAGGAAAACAGGTACAGAAAAAAACCAGAAAATTATTTGGAAAAATGAAGCTATAAAGAGTAGCAGATCTCTACACATGGCTTTTCTCAGAGTTAAGTAAGCAGGAATGGAGAATGTAATGTGCATATGTTGAATATTACTTCAAAACAATCAAAACAACATAATTCTCCTCACTCGAGGAAAAAAGCATGTAAGTTCAACCTGATGTGATATATTTTGGAGTATTATTTCCAGCTGAACTTCAGGAAGTGGTAGTGGTGAATTCATATATTTACATTTTCTGTAAAGCATTTGATTTTATGCCACTGGCTATTTTGATTAATAAACTAGAATGATATAAAATCAATATAGCACACATTAAGTGGATTTAAAACCGGCTAACTGATATTTCTCGATGTAATTGTAAATGAGAAATTACTTGTATTTCCAGCATAGCTCTTTGGGGATTGGTTTGTGTCCATGAGCTATATAAAACTTTTATCAATGACCTGAAAGAAAACATAAAATCATTACTGAGGAAGTTTTCAAATGACACAGAGATGGGGAGAGTGGTAAATAATTAAGACAGTTCATGGATACAGAGTAAGCTGTGTTACTTAATAAACTGGATCCAAGCTAGCAATACTCTGAATAGCTAAATGTAGGGCTATCTTTGGACAAGGAATGGAGATGACTCTTACAGTAGGGATTGCTCAGTTCTGGGAAGGCTGTTAAGACAAATGCAGATCCTTTTGAATTGTGACACACAACCAGTTAAACATGAGTTCATACTGTGTGACTGGTTAAAAGGGCTCGTGTAGTGCGAGTGCAGGGGAGGAAGGGAATCTTTATTAAAGAGTAGAAAAGTTACAGTATTGTCATGTTTGTTAGTAATGTAATGGGTGGTCCAGTTCTGCCAGGTTCTTACTTCCTTTCTTCTGAAAGACTGTAAAAAAAAATGGAGCGAGGGTGATTGTGAAGGAGAAAATATGCTTTTACAGGGAAAAAACTGAATAAAAACTTGTTTTGACGGTGATGTCTGTGGCTCAACTTGACATGCCATTAGAGCAAACAGAATCACATACTTAAATACAGTAGAAAAACACATAGTAACACATAGGAGTTAGAAACTTTCAAATCAAAACCATATACACTGTTGCTAAAGATTAATTTGTTGGAAACAGTTGTTGTGCTGAGGTTTAGTGGCTTATATTCCTTACAGTAATAATCACATTTAGCTTATTATCTAGATGTATAATACACAAATGAACTGGAACTGATGTGTACTTTTTCTGGTTTTAAAATTGTTATCAGAAGTAGACATGTCTAAAATTGAAAATGTTTGATTTAGACAGTATAAATGCTGTTTCTGCTGACTGTTCCTTGTGTTAAAAATCATGTTTGTTTGGTATTTAAGTGATGCTTGTTCTTGGCATGCTCTTCACCTTAGGATGCTGCAGTTATGTAACATGAAACCTGGGGGAACATAATCAGAGAAATCCCACTTACTTTACAGATCGCTAGTGTTTTGGCAATGTAGTTTTGTTGATCTAAAGGCAACTAAAAAGGAACTAAAGGAAGATGCTGCAAAAAGTTTTTCTCCTCTCGTGTTGTAATTTTGCCTCTTGTGGTGGCCATGGCAGTCTCCATAGTGAGTAATGACAAAGCACTCATGGCACAAAAAAAATTAATCACTTTCTGCTAGCTTTGCTCCTTGAACTGGTTTAAGAAAAGAATCAGACAATTGCCATGGTTGGGGAGAAAGGAGAAATGAAGTGAACCCATCCTTTTGGTGGCAGCTGTGTTAGATGTGTCATGAAATCACCTTCAGTCTTCCATTCTTTGTGAGCCTGTGTCAACTGTGAAACACGTGGTAGAAACTGAATTATGGGAGCAAAAAATCTCTTCATATTCTGACAGAAAGAATCCCCATGTAGTGTTCAGTCTGGCATCCTCTAAAGTACCATCAGTGAGCATATAGTCAGGGAGGGACAAGTGGGGAGGGGAATAGGGCAGGCTTTGCGGGATCATTTCTAGTCTCCTTGCCAAACATGTCAACCCAGACATTGGCATTTTTGGCTTTTTAGATCTTAACATGGACAAAGAGACCTATCAAGCTGAGCTGTTTTCTCAGAAAGACAAATGAACGTTTAAGTCTGAGTGGCTTTGAATGGTAGTAATAATAGACAGCCTGTGGAAGAAGCACACTTCTGTAGTAGTGTGATTATTTTTTTTTCTTTTTTTTTTTTTTTTCCCAGAGTGAACATCAATAACCAGACTCAAGTAGCTGATAACAAAATATTTTCCTGCACATGTGACTTAGGCCACCATGTTGCCAGAGACTTTCCCCTAAGATCCCTTTCTGTCTTGTGAGGGTCATGTAGGGAAGCCTTTTCTGGTGTTCTTGTGCAGTATAACTGAAAAGTCTTCAAGTTGCATTTCTGTAGTATTCTACCTCTTGAGAAATAGCTCTTTAGCAAGATCAGGAAAATTATATATATCAAATAAAATTAATGACAGAAGCCTGCAAAAGAGTTGACTTGTGAGGAAAATTTGTTGCATTGTAATGTGGTTTAAAAAGAGAAAGTGCCTGGCCACATGTAGGAACAGAATACCTTGTCCTTGATTGATTTATCTCAGAGTAATGCTATTGTTTTTCAGGACTTCTTTTGGTTTACTGGTTTCATTCCTTTTGGCCTCAGTAACTGTTGGCTTAAGGAAGTATTTTCTTGCCTACGTGGCTTTTTTCCTTGCTGAGAAGCTACAAAGCTATGAACATATCAGTGTAGGATTTCTGCAAAGAATGGTTAGCGTGCAGCAGTTTAAGGCAGTATTTCACCAATAGGGACACTCTGTATTTTCCCAAAGATGATGTCCAATTGCAATTTACAAAGTGACTGTGACTTAGTTTTCCAGATGCCTTACAGCTAGGGTTGGTTAACATGCACATTTCTTGTATCTATTCTTTTATTCGTCAAAGTAGAGTTTGAGGTTAACAAGAAAAGACCATAATATTTCAGAATGTGCATCTTTTTAGAACTCCACTTCTTAAACACATCCAATTGGTCTTCTGAGCTCATCTCTGCTAGAGGTAAAACTCAACTTGCATATTCATATAAAATTGTTGTACTTTGTAGCTACCTCTATTGCTTGAGTTACTTGCAGGAAAATTTCCCAAACAGAACAGGAAATTTCTGCCTGTTGGGAAGACTGATTCCCTCAAGTGGAAGAACTTCTCTGAGTATAAGTGGATTTGAAATTCCTGTGGTTCCAACATCTGAGAAGTTCATCCAGATACCATACTGAAACAGGATTAATTGATTCCCAGTTGCTTAAGAATTCACCTGTGGCAGCACTACAGGTCACTTTCCTGATAGCTTCTGTATTTAAATTTCCAAATGCAACATTAGTAAGATTACTTAGGATTCTTTGCCATACTTCCCCAAGTGTTGGAGGTCTGAAGCTGTTGAAAAAGAACTTCATTTACCTTCTAAAGTTCTTGGGCTGCTCTTGGAACTTTCTGCTTGATTTACTCCTGTATTCTTCAGTACAGCATTTGACTGTCTTTAAAACAGTTTGAGTTCTTGTGGTGAGACCACTGTGCACATTCCAAAGTGAGATTTAGACAGCTCTTAATAATCAGGGGTGTCTATTGCTTCACCTGGGTGTGGTGCTTTATGTACTGATCTTTTTCGAAGAGCACTGCTTGTCATACTGTTGTGAAGTTACTCATGAAGTGTTTTCCACTACTTGGAAAGAATCTTCAGGGTTGCTTTCTTGTATCATCACAGTTTTATCTGGCTCGTGCATTTCTATTTTCTGGCTTTGTAAGTTGCCCACTTAGCCTATCTTCATCTGCTCTTTGTTGGGTAACAGCTCTTTTTCTCTTTAAGAAGATAAATGTTTCTGGACTATACCACAGGCAAACACTGTTGAGTACTCTTGATGTGCATAAGCAGATTTAATGCTGAGTTCAGGATGTGAGGTTTCCAGTAATTTTATTGAGTCAGTAGCCAGTTCTGATCCCCAGAGTTTGAAGAGGATTATACACAGGTCACTTATAAAAGGATTCAGACTCGCACATGTTGGAAGGAAGAAATGGTCACCTTACTGTAAAATATCTTTCTTTTGAAATGTATTCAATATACAACCCGTGACATATTCCTGCTTTGAAGAAGTAGAATGGCTTTGAAATTGTGTGAGACCCATCCTTAGAGAAGCAGTTCCTATGCAGGCCCATTGCCACTGGAGATACCAAGTTATTTTTCTTTGAACAGGATTAGGAGGAAATACAGCATAATGTCAGAAATCTGTTCATTTCATGATCTTAAATAAAGTTTATTCAATTTAGGGGTTTTTTTAACACTGATTTAGTATCAGCACTGAAAATAAGACCTTCAGCTAACCATATCAATAGAAAATATGGTGCCAGGCATCAAGTAAATAACCCTGTTGAACTTTCTTTGACACAAATTTACAAGAATATCATGCTAATGTACACTGCACAAAGATATACATTCTTCTCTTAAGAATTCAGAAATTTGCTTAATTTCAGAGTTTTTTATTAGAATTTTAGGTGTCTCAAATACTTGGTGTCCACCAGGAAAAAAACCTGCTGTGTATTGGGAACAAAATACTGCACTAGTTATAAAAATGATTAGTGTACTTCTGGCTTATTTGGGTTATTTTAGAGGACTGTCACATTTTAAAAAGGAAAATTCTCTTGACAAGTTCTGAAAACCTTATTTGAATATTGCAGCAATACATGAATGCTGCAAGGCATTAGTATAATCCATATGAATTATGACTAAAATACTTATATCAACTATTTGTAATGAATATGTAGTGATTCTGTGGGCCTTTTTACAGGGTTAAAAACATACCTAGTGTTAGCCATGTCTTACTAAGACTTACATGTGTTATTCCCTCATGGAGTCAAGAGTAAATATTTCATTTACTTAAAATATTTTTTCTGTTGGACTGTTCTGTATTTTTAAAGACTGAATCTTGGAAATTAAACAAATGTACCTCCTTTCTTTGCCAGAGATTTTACTTTAACTTTTGGTGGGTTTTTTAGGGTCGTGTGATAAAGGGGTCCTACAGGTTCCATGCCATTATCACTACATTTGAAATGATCTTGACTGACTGTCCAGAGCTGCGTAACATTCCATGGCGTTGCGTGGTCATTGATGAGGCCCACAGGCTGAAAAATAGGAACTGTAAGCTTTTGGAAGGACTCAAGATGATGGACCTGGTCAGTGTGTACATCTCTTACATTTGTGTCTTTTGTATTTTTATTATTCCTAGAATTATACGGATTCTGCTAAGACAACCAAGATAATTGTTCTTTTTCTTATTTTTTTTTTTCATTTGATTTGCTTCATGGTCACTTCTTCACATACAGACATTTGTTTAAAAGTATGATATGGTCAAATGGAAAAATACAAGTGTGAGAGTTAAACTGCTCTGCACTAATATGAGCTCTACTATTAATTTGTTGCATGGCCATAAGTATGTTCTTTCAGGCTGGCTAAGGAAGGCAAAAGTGAGCTGGCTTCTGATGCTGAGGTAGATATGTATTATATTATATAGGTTTATATTTCTCACACAGAGAATGTTTTTAAACGTATTTGCAATTTTAAAGGCAAAATATTAATTTGGGTTTCTTTGTCAAAATACACTTAAAAATGTGAGAAGAATGCAGTCATATTAAGTTTAAAGCTGAACTGCAAGCCCTCTTCTTTCTGATAAGAATAAAGAGACATACTCATTAGTTGACACAAGCACTGCTCACTTTTAATTTCTTTTCCCTGTTAAACAGTACTTTTCTTGAAGGAGTCTTGGGGCTTAGTGAATGCAAGTTTTATTTAAAAATGCTGTATACGATTTATTTTTGCTATTATGGCTCAAGTTAGAGTAGGGCTGAGCTTATAGATGTGGCTATAAATGTAAATGACTTCTTGCTTCGATTCTTGTTCTGCTACTATATTCATGTTTGATGTTGGGCTGGTTGCTTAACCCCTTTGGGCTCCTCCTCTAAAGCAGTAAGCAACTTTTCCTCTTGTGTCTGCCAGTATCATTCTCTGCTGTGTAGATGAAAAGTAGAAGTGTTTCAGGTTTTCTATTTCAGAAACTCACACCTGCCCTGGTAAGAGTCATACATTGACATCTATCCGAGACATAAGAAATTAGTGGATTAATACTGGAAGTGTTGGGATAAACTCAGCTGTTTTTTGTGAAGGGGCTGAGGCATTTGTGGATCGGTAAAATCTCTTCTTGCATCTGGAGGATTTTAGAAGATTCTTAAGCAGTGATGTATTTTTCTGGACTGTAGCTTAAGGAAGGCCAGAATACTAGTAAGAAATGTCTTGGGAAAAGCTATATGTAAGTAGTAGGGGTAGGGGAGCCAAAAGCAAAAGTGAGAGATATATACAGGAAAAAACCCTGTATTTGTGTCATTTTGCATTGAAAATGAATTTACAAGAATTCCTAGGCAACTATTTCTTAACCTTTCAGGAACATAAAGTGCTGCTTACTGGAACCCCTTTGCAAAATACAGTAGAAGAACTATTTAGCTTGCTTCACTTCTTGGAACCAGGGCGCTTCCCATCAGAAACCACATTCATGCAAGAGTTTGGTGATTTGAAAACTGAAGAACAGGTAAATTTTGGCACACTTAGCTTTCTATTTAGATATTGTGAATTTATAAGTTTTATTGTATCTGAATGTCATAACTTCTTTTTACAATTAATACCTATGCACTTTTTTGGAAGTAGTTTTATGCCTCATTTTTTTTTTCATTGTATTGATTTTTTTTTTAAAAAAACAGAAGTCATCCTATTCATCTCTTTTTTTTTTTTTTTAAACCATCGTCTGTGGTCATACAGAAACAGGGAAACTTTCCCCTTGTTAAAATGTGTTTTGTTTTTTTTTTTAATGGGACCAAGGAGTGTTGTAACACTTGCTGGATGAAAATACTACTATTTCTTGTTTGCTCTAAAAGAATTAACTTCTCAGTTGACATTCTTCCTTAAGCATCAGTATCAGAGTGAGGAAACTGTCTTCTCTAACTTCTACAGTTACCATCTGAGAGTTCATGAATGACTTCTGTGCAGACAGGAGAATCTTTGAAATCTAGTTTAGCAACCAAATGGAGGGAGATTTTTATTAGGACTGACTCAGAGACAGAATTCTCAACCTGTCCAAGAGAAGAAATATATAAATCAGTGCAAAATAAAAGACCTTCAATGCAGTGTTTTAGATCTCAAATGTAAAAGCATTTAATGATCATACATGGAACTTGTTTTTCTTCCTGTACATGTAAAAATATTTTGAGAACTTGGTAGGTTACAGTCAAATCACCTTACCATTTGAGTTAACATGAAGTATGAATCTTAATTTAGAAACCTTAATTTTACCCTTTGCAGCCTATGATAATCTGACTTCACAATTGCATGCACTTTTATGTGCAACTTTGTTGGTTTTCTATGGAAATTCAATTGCTGGTATTTCTAATTTCTGAGTAACATTTGTTATCTTTCTTTGAGAGCAGATCTTTCATAGATAATAATATAAATTAAAAAAATAGCTCTCCCCCAGTCCATTACCTCCTGGAAAAGCCATAGCATGTCCTAAGGGAATCATAGGATATGCTTCCACAGATTGTACAGGCAGTTGCATGCCAGTCAGGCTGGACTCTGACCTGGTTGGGTTTGAGCCAGCTCTGCTCCAGAAGCCATGGAGTCCTCTTAATACAGTGCTTGAGATGGACTCATTATAGTCCAACTCTCAACATAGCTTTTGTTTGGCCAGCTCAAAATGTCAGCAGAGTAGAACTGGAAATTTTGGAAGCCGTACATGGGAATACTACTAAAATAATGCCATCATCCATGAGCAGATTTGAAGCCTGGATTGCCTGGGCTGGCATGATTTGGAAGAAGTGCCTTCACTGCTGACACACTATTAGATCTTCTGGAATCAGATTTATCTTTCGAGTGATGGGGGAGAGCATGTGCTAATGACTTAGGTTTTCTCCTCCATTCCTTGCAACCCAGTTCCATGTATTTATTTATTTATTTATTTTGTTCATCCCTTTGGACTAGTTTTCCTTGTCACTTTATTAATAAGGGAATTATGAGAACCCAGGAGAAAGTGCCTTTTGTTCATGTTTCTGCTATGCAGCTCTGAATCACATGATGATGACCAATTGCAGGGTAAATTATCAGCTCCCCAACACTGAGCTCTGTGAGAGACAACCTACAGCAACCTCAGTGCCAGTCTTTTTCTATATGGAATGTTTAAGGGGGACTTCATAAAATCTTGTCAACATTTAACTATTTGTTTTTAGGAATATGGACATTTCCTCCTCCCCTGCCATTCCCCACCATCTAGGACATGTTTTAAAGTAAATGCTAAAAATCACAGAGACATTGAAATTATCAGGGTGTTACAAATTTACAGAAATAAAATGTTTTCATTTTGAGATCATTTGAGGGCTAAATTGTTTTCTGCTTCAGTGGATGTCAAAACTAAGGAAATGAGAAAATAATTAGAAGCAGATATATAAGGAGAAAAGTAGCATTAAATGCTGTATAACACTTTGTTAGTGGTTAGAAGTTAATTGCGAACTCGATCTTACAGTCAGGTTTGCTTATACAGTTGTGCTTACTTGGGATTAACTTTGCATGACTGATGCGCAATACTATACTTGTGCAGAAGGGTAGTTCTAAGTGAAGTGTGTTTAATAACATTCACTATCTTAATAACAGATAGTGTTCTTAAAAATAGAATTTTTGTTCACTAAAAATTGTCTATAGAAGCATATCTCTCACTGAGTTAACAAGGAGAACTCTATGCCATTGAAGAAAAGTATCTTTTACAAATGCTCTCTACTTGTGATCTAGTGTAGGAAACTGATTTTAGAATTAATGAAACTAAAGAAAAATATTTGAAGCCTTACAGTTTTAATTCCTGTGTTTCCTAGGTGCAAAAACTCCAAGCTATTTTGAAGCCGATGATGCTGAGACGTCTCAAGGAGGATGTAGAAAAGAACTTGGCCCCCAAAGAGGAAACCATCATTGAGGTTGAGCTGACAAATATTCAGAAGAAATACTACCGTGCTATTCTTGAGAAGAATTTCACTTTTCTTTCCAAGGGTGGAGGTCAGGCAAATGTACCTAATCTTTTAAACACTATGATGGAACTAAGAAAATGCTGCAATCATCCGTACCTTATTAATGGTAGGCCTCCTACTTTTCTCCTAACTTGAAAAATGGTTGTAAGGAAGTTCAGTATATTAGAAAGTATATTCTAGTCTGTCATCTTACTCGTGTGTTCTAAGTAGAAAAGGGAGATACAACCTTTGGGGTTCTTAGGTGTGGGTATCTGCTACTCCAGATGGTATTGCTTTTGAAGATGTGTGCTGGTTTTTTTCTGAGGCTTCCTAAGCCCTGACGAAGTTATTGTTGGTATTACTAAGTTTTCTTTTTTATTATTTCTGACAAACAAGACTTCAGTTATCATGCAGGTTGTTGGATGCTGGCATAAATATGTCAATTTTTTCTTCAGAGTTCTAGTCAGCACTCTGTGGAAAGAAAAAAATAGCAGCTATGACATAGTAACTTAAAATTTCTTAATAAAAGTTGTGGGGTAAGAAATAATGATGAGGCATGCTTTTATGGTCATGTGTTGTCATTTAATTTTTCTGGTTTAAGTAGTCAGGTTTGTTTGAGTGTCATATGAGACTTAATGATGAATACTCGTTCAATGTGAAGCTGTTGGTTGTAGATCAGGATTATTTATGATGGGTACTATGTAATGAGTGAGATAACTACAGCTGTCTGAAGTATACCAAACTGTGCCCTAATCAAGTCTTCTCTGAGGGTGTAAGACAAAAAATGTTGCATTCTACTAGTTTTACTACTTGTTTCCCAACTCTTATTCCTTACTGTGTATGATTTATGCTGTAGTTGGTTTAGTGCTGGTTATAAACTTCACTGTGAAAGACAGTTTAGTTCAAGATCCATATGTCATATCAGGTTCTTGTTGTATGGCTACCATATTGCAGTGCTTATGTTTTGTTCTTGACATTTTTTAATTTGGGAAAAAATGCTTAAACTGATTCATGAAATGACATCTAATTACATTTCATGCACAAGCAAGCATTCCAGAGACTTGATAGAGGGGTTACTCCAAAGTACTTAAGCTCAACCATGCTGGTGGGCTGCTCAGTGTCTACAGGCAAGCATACAGTAAATGAGCTTTGTAGTTTTGGTAGGGTTTGGTTTGTTGTTTTAAGTTAACCCATTATATAAAAAAATTTACTTGAAAATACTTTGGGATGCTCAGGTTATGTGCTTCTGAACTTGATGCTTTTTACAGTTTTTGCTTTTCAGCAGATAAGCTTGACCTTATTTTTCCCTATTTCCTGTTCGCTAAAAGAGATAAAGGGAATGTCTTGCTTCTATTTTGTTTTGTGGAGTTCATGAGGAGAGCTTGTAGTGTTGCCTATAGCAGTGATTTTTTTTTTTTCCTCACAAGTCTTGTATAATTTAGTATCTTTTAGAGACTGCTGAAGTCCATGTGGCTATATAGAAAATTTAGAAGTATTTTTTGATGACTGTATCATAACCCTAATAAGGGGAGATGAGACTGTCTCTTGAGTGCTTTTGCCTTTACAATATTTTTGTGGTGTTGAATGTTTGGACTTGCTTGGTGTCATACAGCGGCATGGCAGGTGGGTCAAGCCTTCAGATTTGGTGGGAGGGAAAAAATAAGTAAATTCTGACTATTACTAGTGTGAAGGATGGAATTAAACAAATATGTCCTATGTAATTCTAGGAAGAGGAAACACTCTTACATTCTGTAGTTGTCTGAGCCCAAGGTTTTGTTTTGTTCATCAATAACTGACATCTTTGCACTGAGAGTGATAGCACAAGTTTATCTTAGTTCTACCAAGAGGTCTTGCAGTGCTGGTACATAATGAAAAATTTTGTTGTAGTAGCAAGGTCTTGACTCATACCTGTTTTTATAAGGTATCTCTGAATCCTTCTAGTTTTCTTCTATTACAGTTTTTTTGAGCAAGCAATATTGCATGTGTATTTTAATATCCAGGTAGAACACTGTATGCTTTGTTTTGTGTAAAAGTTGCAAGCATGTCTTCTAGATAATCTTAGTTAAGAGCTTTTGAAAGTTATATGGTGGAAGTAGTATGGTCTGAGTTGAACATGGAGTGGGGTTTTTGTTTGTTGATTGGTAGGTCTGTTCCATGGAGAGAATGGTGGTCTGCTGATGCTGTCTTTGAATAGAATTCTAGAGCAAGTGACTGCATTTTGTGTGTTCTCCAACCAAGCTGGGCAAAGCATTGTCTGTCCTTTTTCTTAAAGGTGGACTCCTTGTTTTTTCCCTAGCAACCATTCTCAGTATTTACCCATCATTCCTCTGTCTCCAAGACCCAGCAGTAGGGAATGCATCTTTACTTATACATCCTACCATGTTAAACATTGGAAAGGTTCTTTGCTCTCTTTCTTATGCCCTCCTGAGCCTTAAAAACCTTTTCTAATTAGGAGTAGAAGTGGAGGTTCCCTAATGGACAAAGCACACCTTCAGATACATTCCTTTTATCCCCTACTAAAAATCATCTAAGATAGGAACTAGTGTTACAGACCTATAGGTACTACATCAAATAACGTTTAGGTAACAGGCTACCTTACAGTGTTCACTTAACTGCAAATGAAATAAATAAGACAGGGCAGTCTTGTACAGGATTTACCAAGATAGGGTTAATGAAAGAGAATCTTTTTGGAGGACATTGTCTCTTATGGAAGTGGATTTTGCTGAGATCAAAATGACACAGAAAATTCACTATTCATTAGACTTGTTTTGGGTTTGTTGTGGTGTGCTTGACTTAGGTTGTTTGCTTTTGCAGGTGCTGAGTTTGCATATTGGTTTACTTTATAGTAGTGAGACTTAAATTTGGACGTCACAGCTAAGTAAGAAAAAAGTGATGAAAAAGAAAAAAAAAAAGAAAAAAAGAAAAAAAAAAGATCACTGAAGTTACTGTTTATGAACTAGTTGACAGCCTATTATATCCTGAAATTACCTAAGCTCAGTATAGAATCTGAGATGTACTACACAAGATTTTGTGCATTTTACAAAATAGGAAGTGATGAGACTGAAGGGAACTTGATGAGGTGTCTTAAGTACAATTTTCACATGGTTTGTTTTTCTTACATGCAAAGCGTTAGAATTGGTACTGCGTGGAGTATGGAGTCTCCATAAGGAAAACTCAGGTGTAAAGCTACCTTTGAGTGCAGTCACATCTTAAGTTTTATAAAATCTAGTAGTGTGAGTGTATTGAGTAACACAAAGCTGTCTGGCTGCCTGCTTAGGTGGTATCTACTTAAGACATCACCTTACAGTAGGAATTCTACAGCAGTCACACAGGAAGGGTGTTGTTTGTTTACAGGCATCTACTTACAACTGGTATATGAGAGAGATGCTCAGCAGAAACCTGGCAGTAAGCTCTTTTTCCCCCCTCCCCCAGCCCTCCCACCTTTCCTGGTGTTATTCAAAAGCATTTATTCAAAATTCAGCTTCAGTAGCTGAGTATGACACAAACCAAAACTACTTTATACAGTACATTTTGTTAAAAACCACCACACGAACAAAAAAACACACCAAACAGGACTGAAAAAGACAGCTCCAAAAAAACTAAAAACAAAAACAACAACAACAAAAGGTTTATTTGCATGTGAAATCAGCTTAGAATGGAGATTCCTAACCCTTTATATAGCCAAGAATAGTAATCTGGTATTCTTGGAATAATTCACTGGTTGTAAAAGTGACATTAAAAAAAAAGGACTAAAAGCATGGGAGAGGTTGAGGAGAAAACTTGGACCTTGGTCTGTAGTCCTCAGGTAATGAGCAGCCTAGGAAATATTTACTGCTGTGTATATCATTGGTAGGCAAAGGGTGTGGCAGGAATGAACTTCTATTTCTGCAGAGAACGTGCACAGTGGGTAGCTTGATCAAACTAAACAAAAAATGTATTCAGTGATATAAGAAGGCAAAATACTAAATACACAGCTGCTTGTTTTTTGCCCCCCATGAAATTATTTTTTGCATTGTTTGTATTTTGATTCTATAATAAATAGTGGAACGTGCAGGTCCAGGTCATGTGCGTGTTTAAGCCCGGTTGTGGTTTTAGAGGTACAGACATAGAATGTGATTTGTGTTCCTTGAATTTTCCTGTGAAAATGAGATTTTTTTTTTTCCTCTTTTGTGTTGAATTTTAAAAAGGACAGAAAATCCATATGATTACTTGGAATATGGTTTACTTCTTTGTCTTAATTTTTCATTAAATTATGTGCATCAAATAGCTGTACGAATTTACTTAGGGAAGGGTTGGCTCCTGTTTAAAAGAGGGAAAAAAAGAATGAATGCTCAAAGTTACTTTCTATTTATTCTGCATTTGTGTGTATGTTGGCTTTAAATTTAAAGCTTAATAATTTTTATAAATGTTTATTCACATAATGCTTAAAACATTCCTGCAGTTTCTATAGAGTATTGAAGGCGAGCTCATTGTTTATTAATAAACCCCTTTGCAGCGCTCATGTATTTGCTGTCCAATCTTTGCAGGTGCTGAAGAGAAAATTTTGGAAGAGTTTAAAGAAACACACAATGCCGACTCTCCAGATTTTCAGCTCCAGGCAATGATCCAGGCTGCTGGCAAGCTAGTACTGATTGACAAGCTGCTGCCAAAACTGAAGGCTGGTGGCCACAGGGTGCTTATCTTTTCCCAGATGGTGCGCTGCTTGGACATACTGGAAGACTACCTCATTCAAAGACGGTGAGAGCAACAATATAATACAGTTCTAAATAAACTGCTTTCCTCAGTTTAAATTCCACAGAATTTAACCTGCGAGGATTTCATATTGAAAAGGGATGAAATTCAAACACTTGACAGAATTTTTAGAGTGCTCTAGCTGAAGGGAAAAGAATACATGCAAGTTGCGAGTGCTGAGATCTTTCTTTTGGGTAAATACAAAGTGACCTCACACAGAGAGCTTTAAACCTCTTAGTTTGCTTCTCAGTTAAATGTTTTAGTGGCTCTAGAGTTTTTGAGCTTAAGCCTGAACGCTTACTGCATTCCTTGGGGTGAAAGTCTGTTCTGTACCAGAAGATACAGAAACAATCATTCAGTTTGCTAGAATTCTTTTCACCTGATAGTATAGCTTATTTTCCTGTTTTTTAATTGCATGCCCTGCAAAGTAACAGTGCCATTGCTGCCGAGTTGTCCTAATAATGCATCTTGATTTCAGGTACCCCTATGAACGAATTGATGGCCGAGTAAGAGGCAACTTGCGTCAGGCAGCTATTGACAGGTTTTCAAGACCTGATTCTGATAGGTTTGTTTTCCTGCTGTGTACAAGGGCAGGAGGTTTGGGCATTAATCTTACTGCTGCTGATACCTGCATCATTTTTGATTCAGACTGGAACCCCCAGAATGACCTCCAGGTAATACTACAAGAGATGATCTTATTGAAAATTTTTCTTTGCTTTTTTTGCTGTAAAATTTTCTTCACCTGCAAGGGATAATATCTATTGTTCCCCTCTCAAAAGCATAAAGATTATTATTTATATTGAAAGCAGTAACTTTTAAGTAAGTTCTTTGTATTGATTAATTTAATTTTTGTTTTCTTCCTTTTGTCACCTGTAACTGAGTATCTGTCTTTGTTTCATCAGGCTCAAGCACGATGTCACAGAATAGGACAGAGCAAATCAGTGAAAATTTACAGGTTAATAACAAGGAATTCTTATGAAAGAGAAATGTTTGATAAAGCTAGCTTGAAGCTTGGCCTTGATAAGGCTGTGCTACAGTCTATGAGTGGAAGAGAAAACGCCACGAATGGGGTGAGAATTAATATATTACGGTCTATGATCAACAAATGCTCTGAGTGTGTAAGGCTTTGCCTTGTTTGCACACATTCTAGCTGGCGAACAGTGGGTTTGAGATGGAGTACAGCATGTATTTTAAAGTAGGGTTAATGAAGGGCAAGGCTACATGAACTGGCTCAGCCTATCTAATGGCTCCCTTATTGCCAAAAGGGGGCAGGTAGAGTCATGTTCCCTCAGTCCTCATCCACTCTCATCTTTCTACCCTTTACATTAAGTGGATGCTGGCACTTTTCTGGAGTTCTTCTAGTCAGCTTTTGCTGGTGTAGGCTTTTTGCTTTGGACTTTTCCTTTTTATTCAGCTTTTTGTCTTGTTAGTAAGTTAAATCTGCTCCTAGGAGGAGTTTAGCAGTCATCAGAGTTAAAGTAAAGGGATTCAGTGACAATTAATTATTGAATCGTTTAAACCATTCGTATAACTTCACCCTAAGAATTTTGTTGTTCGGATTCTTTTAAAGGCATCTTCAACATGAATGTTTAATTGACCAACACCACATTATCTTACAGTTTCAGTTCTTGAAATGCTAAATAAGAGCTGTCAGTCTGATTATGCTGTTAGATGTATATGTTGGCTGATGTGAAAAAGAAAAACCCACAACAAAACAAACCCTTCTCTTGGGTGTTACAGGTGCAACAGCTTTCTAAGAAAGAAATAGAAGATCTTCTTCGAAAGGGGGCATATGGTGCTCTGATGGATGAGGAAGATGAAGGGTCTAAGTTTTGTGAAGAGGATATTGATCAGATTCTTCTAAGGCGAACACACACCATTACTATTGAATCAGAAGGAAAAGGCTCAACATTTGCAAAGGTGTGCACTGGCATTCAGATGAAAATTAATAAAACGTACCAGGGCAGATGGAAGTTGTATTGAATTGCTTTCTGTGTGTCTTTAGTTTTTCAGTTTATTTGGCTCTGATATTTTCACAAATGTTGAGATATCTATATTTCCAGTCACGATAGTTTTCATGTTTACCTTTTTTATTTCTTGAAACTACCGCTTTTATAAGTCCTAAGTATTGTATTTACTAGTGAAAAAATTTTTTAGCATGCAGCTGAGAAACCAATGCATCTGTTTTCACATTTACTAGGCTAGTTTTGTTGCATCGGGGAACAGGACAGACATTTCCTTGGATGACCCCAATTTTTGGCAGAAGTGGGCGAAGAAAGCTGAGCTGGATATTGATGCTTTAAATGGAAGGGTAAGAGCTTTATGATAATTCCTAGTACAATTATTGAAGATTTCCCTCTCTCCTAAATGACTATGTTTTCACTTTCATTTCAGAATAACCTAGTTATTGATACACCAAGAGTAAGAAAGCAAACCAGACTCTATAGTGCAGTCAAAGAGGATGAACTGATGGAGTTTTCAGACCTGGAAAGTGATTCTGAAGAAAAGCCTAGCACAAAGCCCCGTAGGCCTCAAGACAAATCACAGGGTTATGCGAGAAGTGAATGTTTCAGAGTGGAGAAGAACTTGTTGGTTTATGGGTAAGGATATATAGATTAAATATACTGATTGTTTGAAATTGAAAATGTGGAAATTATATACAGTAAATAACTCATCCTCCTTTTAGACACCTTGACATAATCTCCTACTGTGTAACCTTTACCTTATGGCACTGTAGACATGCCTATGAAACCTTTAAGTTGATACATGTATAAGTTGCTTATCTATGTGCTATTTAGCTTTAAGTATCTCAGTGTCTCACAGATGGCAGTGAGCTCACTGGTTAGACCTGTGCTCTTGTGATGACAGAAAAATTGTCTCTGGTTTCTCATAGTGTAAAGAATTCATGAGTTATCAAGGTTTAATTTCTCTTTACGAAGTGAGAGATTAACAGTGCATTTTTGAAGAACAATGTGGTTGTGAAATCAGTCAGTCTAGAGGTTTTCAACATAGGTTATGGTATTTTGGCACTACTTAAATTTATCTATTTGATACCTCAGATTTTCCCCCTTGCATTTACCAATTTGAATTTTATCTCTCTGCAAGCAAATAGCTGTATTTGGCTGCCAAAAAGGTGGTTTTCAGAATGACTATCTTTATTTTAGGAAGTTGCATGCAACAGTTGCTAATAATGAATTTCAGCATCAAAATAACAGTCGTTCCCCAAATCCCATGATCGTAGGAATTGATTGAATCTCCTATTCATAGCTTATTGGGACTATTAGTGTTAAAACATATGTACTTTATTATTTTGAGTGTAGTTCAATTGCAGCTTTACGAGCAGTGAACTTACTGCCTGCTCTGTAAAATAAACATACTTAACTCAGTGCTGCTGGAGGTTGGAGTCCTGCAAATTGCATATGCAGGTTGCATGACCTGCAAATGCACAATGCATTGCAGCTAACAGGAGATCCCAACTTAGTTGGTACCAGGAGTTAATTTGAAAGACACAAATAAAAATACCATGCCCTGGCTGTTGTAATGAAGATATTTTTCTTATAGCTGGGGTCGGTGGACTGACATCCTCTCACACGGGCGCTATAAACGTCAGCTAACAGAGCAAGATGTGGAAACCATCTGCAGGACTATCCTGGTATATTGTCTTAATCATTACAAAGGGGATGAAAATATCAAAAGTTTCATCTGGGATCTGATCACTCCAACTGCAGATGGGCAAACTCGAGCTTTGGTTAATCATTCCGGTATGTCTACCACAATCAAATAATGATGCTAGTAAATAGGAAAGAATTGCTTCAGTCATGCTGTGTTTTTAGTTTAAACCATAGCCATTCTGACATGTTGTAGGATCTTGTCAGATTTTATGAGTAAGGTGGGCTTTGACTTGATCCACACTTAAAGGGGAAGTCTCCCTCATGCCCTTTGTGGGATGCACTGTTCTTTCCCTTAAATCAGTTTTGAACAAATATTCCAGCATAATTTTTAAGTGGCACCTACTGCTGGAGTTGAAATGCCCATAAATCAGAAAGCTTGTTTCCTTATGGCCACTCAGATTCATGAGAAGTTTTACAAGAAATATTTATATAACACCATTTTCTGGCTAGTACTCTGAATTTTTGAAATCTTCACACCTAAATTTGCATTAAAGTTTTGGTTGTTTTTTTTTATTTGCAGTTTTCTGAGTTATGTTTCTCTTCAGTTTTTGGTGGTTGTGTTGCCCTTAAAGCAGTTAGTGTAGCAAAGAAACTTATCTTTCAATGTATGTTTGCAATGCAGTTTGGGGTAGAGAGCTTTTCTGTTGAGATTGAGCAAGAAATATTGGGGTTTTATGTAGGTCTGTCTGCACCAGTGCCCAGAGGGAGGAAAGGCAAGAAAGTAAAAGCCCAGAGTTCACAGCCAATGCTTCAGGATGCCGATTGGCTCACTACTTGTAATCCAGATGTCTTATTTCAAGAGGACAGCTATAGGAAACACCTCAAACATCACTGCAATAAGTAAGTATTAATAAATATTTCATGCAAAGTTTTGGGGTTTTTTACTACATGCTTTTTAAAAGTCTACAACTTCTTTTGGATATTTTAATAGAACACAGGGCTATTTAATAGGATGTAAAAGCCATTATTACTTTTTAATTTGGAGATAATCATCTTAACAGATATCTGGATACTCTGTAAGCTCTTTATGACTGAGCAGTGCTTAAAACACAGTTCTGAAGAAAATTGTTTCTTACTTTCTCAGTAAGAACGGAATCAGATGAGATGATTCTTTTTACCATATAAAGGAAAGAGTAGATCCAACACTAAGTTTACTACTCTTGACAATTTGCTATCTTAAAACAAAAGCTGTCTTGTGGGGTCACTCAGACTGAGGTCCTTAAAGTTCTATTCCTTATTTGAACTCAAATATCCACTTCGTAGTTTATACAGGCTCATGTAGTAGTTCACCTTTGTATTGGTGTCTCTCTTCATTCTTTTCCTTCTTTCTTCTCTTGCTTTTCACATTATACAGGATTTTTCTTCTATTCTCCTTTGGTTGAGGTAAAATTTCTGACCAAGCTCTCTTACCTGAATCAATGCCCTGATTTGGTTTTTGAAATTGTAGACATGTTAATTAATAAACTAAAAGCCTTTGGGAATAAGGATCACTGTCTTTTGATTTAGACAGTACAATTTTTTTTATTGTTGCACAAATATCTTTTAAGAGTCTCTTTTACATTCTTTTAGCTTATGTTTTTTAGTATCTTAGTTATTTTTGTGTCAGCTTCCTTTCATAGCATTGTGGTTCTCTGAGTTTTGCTTGCTATATTCTCCATCAAAACTGAACCTAAACCTTGTCCCAAAAATATCTTGTTCTGGGGTTGGGGAGGAGGTTGTTTGCTTTTGGGTTTTGGGGATGTGTGGTTTTGTTCCATTTTTAAATTTGTACTCTTCATTGTATGTATACCATTACTTGAAAGGTTATCATTACTGTTGTGTTTTCAATATATATTGTGTCTTGCTAATTCTGTTTATTGGAAAGAAATTATTGATTTGAAAAGTACCTGTGGCTTGTCAATAGGGGGTGTGATGAGAAGGAGGAAAGGCATTGAGGGGGTTTATTAGCTTGTTTCCAGATGCTAACTAAGCTTAATTCTCAGATGATGAAAACCGGTACTTAGAGTTATGCTAGCAAGTGCACATCCAAATAAACTTCTTTCTGATTTTTTCTGAACTGTTACTCAGATCTGTTATTAAATTTCAGTTGCTCTTAAAGTAATTAAATTCTTTCCTCTACCATTCTTTTAATATCCCAGGTAGCATGTTCTCAGTACTTGTTATATCAGTTTGCAGATCAGACTTAAATTAATTTTTTAAATTGTGCAATAATATGCTGTAGTAATACAGTAGAACAGTTACAAGGATTAGGAAAACTGATAAATGTGGAAGAATGTTTTCAGTTGCTATCTTTTTCCTTCACTTACCAGATCCACCAGGACTAATGAATTGTAGAAGCAATGTGTTTTGTCGAGGTAAAACCAGAGGTGGAAGGCAATTAATACAGAGTAATTCCCCGTGAAAGACAGCTGTACCAATTGGCTTTATAAGAACTGGTTGTCTTGTTCCTACATAACATGTATGCTCTTTTAATGCATAGGACTTCTGAAAGGTGCAAGGAGCCTCTGGGTTTTGGTTGATGTTTGGGTTTTTTTCCTCCTCCTCTTCTTTGGCTTGATGTAACAGCTGTTATTGCTTAACACTAAGATGATCGAGACTGTCAGTGGCTTATTTGCATAGCCACACAGGGAGCAGGGACACCTTACTGGTCCCAGTTATCATGCATACAAAAAGAAGCATGTCTGACATGTTTTGAATTGCAGACATGACCTTCATTCAAATCCCTGCTCTTCCGAGGCTTGCTTGAATAACACGTGTAAAACTGGGTATTGCACGGATTGCAGCAGATCTCTAATGAGGAGTTCTCAAAACGAGTGGTGGTCTAAATTTTTTATGCAAGTGGGTGATCAGATTACTGCCTCCCTGCTCACCCTTGCTGCTCGAGGAGCAGCAGCAATTCAGCAGCTTCCCTGATGGATTTGGGTACAGTAAGGGGGCCAGCTGAATAATCTCCATTTTAGCTGGTACTGATTTTACTTCGTGAACTAGGCAGCAGGGGGTGCCCTGAATTGGGTAAACATAGAAGAGCAGGATTATTTTCAGGTAGATACTTTTTCTACAGAAATGACCTCTTTTTTAGTCTCCTTGAAAAGCCAGAGTCTGCCTGTCTCTCTCCTGCCAGCTTCAAGTGTGACCACAACACCTGACGGTGTTTCCAAAAACGACTGCAGTATTGCAGAGATGGGGAAAAATAAATGGGCAGTTAAGGTGTTTTGCTTCCTTGTGGCAGTTAGGTCGTGCACAGGTAAAATTAAACAGCAGTTTGAACTATAAAGAATAAAAATAGCTAATATCTCCCAAGGGAAACAGGGGATTATTTTTCCCCCCCATTCTCGGAAGCAAAAAGTTGTATAATCTGAAAAACCTGACATTCCATATTGAGGGTTTATTGTAAGGTAGTAAAACCAGATTTTATATCTCGTTTATTCCTACAACTTCTGATGTGCTTCCAAAAATGGTATTAAGGCAGCAGCTGAGGAAATTTTATGAGATAATGAAGCAGAACAGTTACTGAAAGCCATCTGCTCAGTTGTTTACAAACTTGCTTCAATACTTCAGAGGCAGTGGTAGAGTACGTGTCTAAACTTCACAAGCTGCACTAGGTAGAACTAAATGAAATGCGCCGGGGCCGGGCTGAGCTGGGTCCCTCTCTGTGCAGTGTAAGCGGTTGCCAGGCAGGCCTGTTGGAAGCCAGCAGAAAGCACCACACAGAGGTGATTATGTGCCACCATCTGTCACGCTTCAAGCCTACCATACAGCATGGCTAATCAGCCTTGGCAGGATGATGGATGAACAGCAGCAGCTGCCAAAAGCCACTGTTGGCAAACAGTCCTGAAGTTAAGAACTTTTTTCCCCCCTCTGCCTTCCTCTCCAGGGTCCTGCTGCGTGTCCGCATGCTCTACTATCTACGACAAGAAGTTATAGGGGACCAAGCAGACAAGATCTTAGAGGGTGCTGACTCAAGGTTAGTGCAAGTGCAGGTTTATTTTTTGCTTTGTGGTGCTGGCTTTTATAAAATACATGTACTATAATAGTGCGGCATTTAAAGGTTGTCACACTTTATCTCTTAAATGTCTGTTCTCAAGCAGCCTTACCGTTTCATCAAGCTCAGTGAGTAATTTTCTTGGGGGAGGAAACTATGTGGGAATGACAGAAGTGGATTTGCAGTTCTGCTAATATGGGAGGATTATTTTATCTCAATTTTAAAAGAACATACTAAGACCTGAAATGAATCATATTTGGATAACCATTGGCATTCCACTCCCTAAATAGCCTACTGGCTTTTTTGTTGTGCTTTTTTCTTTTTTTAATTTATTTTTTTTCTTTGCTTAATCATGCTAATTTTTTTTTTTTGCAAGTTATTACAGTTTCTATATTAGGTTTTGGGGTGTTCTTCCCCCCACCCCTCAAAACCCATATTTACAGGACAACCTGAACCACTTTTTTTCTTTTAAAAACATCTTTGTCCAGTAATCCCTTTGAGAGTGTATATAATGCTGTCTTCACAGTGAAGTAGATGTATGGATACCTGAGCCATTCCATGCCGAAGTTCCTGCAGACTGGTGGGATAAGGAGGCAGATAAATCCCTTTTAATTGGAGTATTCAAACATGGTAAGTGATGTCTCACTCTTAACAAAATTCGGTTGTAAAGCTTTCTGTGTGTAGGACTGTTCAGTCATAATATTAACAAGTATTGTTCCAAAGAACTGTTGGCTTGTATCTCCCTTTTTTTCTTGCCTGCATTAAAAACCTAATATGAGCTGTAAATATCAGATGCTGTTTTTAAATGTTTGCAGAACATTTGAGAAAAAAACATTACTTTCTTGGCTGTAAATAAAACAAAACCATATTTGTTTAAATAATAGCCAAATAGTAAAATAGATCTCCATAAACTTTGCTTCCAGCACTGCTTCACTTGCTAACTCTGCCAACCAGTGTCAAAGTGGACGGTGGGCTTAACCTCTGCTATTAATCTGTACAAGTGCCTCCTGGGCTTTGTTCCAAGCAATATTTCACAAATGTCAGTGTTGAGAACTCCCGGCTCCCTTGAGTGGGATGCAGCCTTGTTAACTTTGAAAGGCTGGGGATGCAGAGCTGGCATGATATATACAGTGAGCGATTCCTGATTATAATCCCAATTCTCTGGAGGTCGCAGAGGTATTCTCAGCAGCCCAGCCTGACTAAAGGGGAGAATGATGGCTTATAAAACCTTTCATGATTACAGTTTGGCTTGAGGCTCTACAGCAGTTAGGAGCAGTGTGTTGTAGTACAAATCCTAATTGAATTGTGCTGTTCTGCCTATGTACAGCAGCTCTGTTTTGTGGGCTCAGCTGAGGCAAGTCTAGTCTAAAAATCATTTTCCTGCAGTGCACTGTTGGGATCTGCCATTTTCCATCTAGTCAACTTGGGCAGTAAAAAAGCAAACAGCAGTTTGAAAACCATAGAGGGAACAGTGTCATCTTACTGACATGCATCATCCTAAACCTAATAAGACAGGTTCGTTGGCCTTACGTATAACCCATGTATACAGCATTTTTGCAGCCTACATTGAGGGTTCCAGCAAGGCTGGAGCTATAGAAAATGTGTGTGTGTGTGTGTATGTCTCTGTGTGTGTTTCCATTCACATCTGCATGTTTCCAGTTGTGAGTATTGAATGTGGAGAACCACTGTGAAAGTCACCTAGGAAACTTAAAGAAGTTTTTCACTTGTAAAAAATTTTTACTTTGCCTTATGAAGACATGAAATTGAATGCTTTCTTTAGTATCTGCTATTTGGTAATGTCACTGATGTGAAAATGTTCCTGTGCTGATGGAATTTGCCAATATGAAAAATTTCATTATATGAAAGAAATGGTTGTTTCCAGTATGGTGACAGCGCCTTTTTTTATTTTAAAATAAATACATTAATCCAGAAAATTGTACTTCTAATACCTAAACTTATTATATTCACAGTTGTTCACAGCTTAAAAAAAAAAAAAAAATTGTCTCATGCTCTGCATGCAGGTTATGAGAAGTACAATTCTATGAGAGCTGATCCAGCACTGTGCTTTCTGGAACGGGTTGGCATGCCTGATGCGAAGGCCATAGCTGCTGAACAGAGGGGGACAGACATGTTAGCAGATGGCGGTGATGGGTAAGGAGGACATGAAAAAATTAATAAACTTTATCAGCATTGTGTGTGTTGGCACGAGTTCATATGTCATATTTTGCTTACATCTCGCCTGAGGATCTGAAGCGATCATATGATGTAAAAAGTACATATAATTGTTTACACAGTTGAGCATGAAATATAAATGTGTAACTTGGTGCACCGTACTGATGACTTTTGTAGGTTTTTTGCTTTTGTCCAGAAAATCAGCCCTCTCTCCAAAATAATATCTTTCTTGAAAATCTTTCTCTTAATTATTTTATAGTGGTGAATTTGACAGAGAGGATGAAGATCCAGAATATAAGCCAACCAGAACTCCTTTCAAGGATGAAATTGATGTAAGAACTTCCAGCTTTGTGCAATTAAAAATGTGTATTATAACTGATGGTCCATACTTATCCTTATGCATATCTTAAGTTTGGAAGCTATCAGAGAAACACAAGCCTTACAAAGATTGTAAGCTGCTGTGTTTTACATATTTTTCTCCTGAAATGACAACATATGGTCAAAACTGAAAACTAAAATAACTTCTGTCTTTTCCCTAAGGAATTTGCAAACTCACCTTCAGAAGACAAAGAGGAGTCCATAGAAATACATCCAAGTAAGACTATATATAGCAAAGAAATTAAAAAGGCAAAAATGGAACATTTAGTGGAAGTGAACCGTTTCTATTACCACGAGGGGATAGGCAGTGTTTTGGGAAAACACCACAGTAAACTTTTTACTGCCTAATCCCTTCATGCTTCACATCTTTCAAAGCAATTATTTACTGTTTTTCCATAATCCACATTATGGCTTTCTGGGTTTCCAATTACATAGTACAAAATTGTGGTGATAAAGACCGGATGTTTCATAACGCAGCCATTGATGTTTTTGCTGAGATAATCTTGGATGTTGAGATGTGTTGTTTCCTCAGTATGGAAGAAAATTACCAGGTTTAAGTGAGAATAGTGAAGTGGGAAATCACCAATGTAGGTGTTTCCTCAGAGGCAAAATTACTTTCTTAGTAATACATTTAAAGAATCATTGCATTAATTTAAATACTTACAGTATTTATAATATGTTTGCATTCATAACATTGAATAATAATGCTTGATGATTATCTCTAAATGCTTCACAAGCATTTCTGAGTTCTTAAGAGTTGGAGGTTTGGTGTTTTTTTTATCTCCTACCAATGTAGTTATCCTGTTTCTAATTTGTTATGCACCAGTATTAATGAGGCATATATTCTTATCTGATAAAAGAGGAATCCAGTTCTAGCCATAGAAACTTTGAAATGTTTAGTGGTGGTTTTGCAGTGCACAAATACTTCTCTATTCTCCAGATAAGCACAATGAAAGCAATGCTGAGTTAGGCCAACTCTACTGGCCCAGCACTTCAACCCTGACTACCCGTCTGCGTCGCCTCATTACTGCCTATCAGCGCAGCTATAAAAGGCAACAAATGAGGCAGGAGGCACTAATGAAGACTGACCGCAGGAGACGTCGGCCTCGGGAAGAAGTGAGGGCACTAGAAGCAGAAAGGGAGGCTATAATAACTGAAAAACGACAAAAGTGAGTTTCTCAGTTGTGTCTTGAAACCTTATTTGGGCTTGTTTGCACCAGCACCTCTCTTGTGTTTCAAAAGAAGGAACTGAGGGCATTCTAGGGCATCCAAACTATGTTTGGCTCACTTATTTAGTGGCCTTGCTCTTCTGCTTCTTTCTTGACTAGATGGACAAGAAGAGAAGAAGCTGATTTTTATCGTGTGGTATCTACTTTTGGAATTATTTTCGATCCTGTAAAACATCAATTTGACTGGAATCAATTCAGAGCATTTGCCAGGCTCGATAAAAAGTCTGACGAAAGCTTGGAGAAGTATTTCAATGGCTTTGTGAACATGTGTAGACGGGTCTGCCGAATGCCAGTCAAACAGGATGATGGTAAGTTCTGCCCGGCTGTAGAATTCTGCTGTGAGACAGTGGGACTGTGTAGTGCCCAGGTGTAGTGATTTCAAAATGGGTGTACACTTGGTTGATATTAAACCATATGTGAATGGGTTTCATTGCAGAACCACCTGACCTTTGTACTATGATTGAGCCGATCACCGAAGAGCGCGCTTCTAGAACCCTCTATCGCATAGAACTGCTGCGGAAGATCCGTGAGCAGGTTCTCCATCACCCGCAGTTGGGCGAGAGGCTAAAGCTTTGCCAACCAAGCTTGGACCTGCCAGAGTGGTGGGAGTGTGGTAAACATGACAAGGACTTACTGATTGGTGCTGCTAAACATGGAGTCAGTAGGACAGATTATCACATTCTGAATGATCCTGAACTCTCTTTCCTTGAGGCTCACAAAAACTTTGCTCAAAACAGAGGGACGGGTAATGCAAATACTGTCTCTTCCATAAATCCCCTGGGTGCTGGCTGCAGTCAAACACCACCTATTGTCCCATCCACACCGGTGCAAGAAGAAAAGACTGCAGAACAAACGGAGTCTAAAGTTGAAGTGTCTGAAAATCCAGCAGCCAAAGAAAAGTCTGATATCAAAGAGGAGACAGATACTGCAGATAAGGACACCAAACCGGACTGTGATGCTGAGACTGAGCCTGGCTCTGTTAAATGTGAATTGAAAGACATGGAAATGAGTACAGATGTAGAGCCAAAATCTATTTCTGAGAAAGGTTCAGAAGAAGATGAAGAGGAGAAACTGGATGATGATGATAAATCAGAAGAATCCTCCCAACCTGAAGGTAACACCTTGATCAGATCAATTCTGTGTGAATAGCATGAGTCCCACAGCTGTTGTAACTTGTGCCAGCTGGTAAGTGGCACACACAGAACCATTATGGGGCTTGAGATGGGCTACGTGTAGCAGTTCCTCTGCTCTCCCGCATATCAGGTGGCTAGATAAGCTTTCATAAAAACCATCCAGCATCAGCAGGGTATTCCCCCACAAGGGATGATTTCCAAGATAGCTTACTGAGCCAGTAAGCATGCTTTCTGTGCCAAGGGCAGAAGGCTGAGGCTCTGCTGTAGCAATTACTTGAACAAAACACTGAATTTGAGATTGTGTCAAGCCTGGTTGTCTTAACCTGGTTGTTAGGTTGATGTTGGGTGGTTGGAAACTTTTGTAGCTAATGACTGGTCATGGTTGTTATTCAGCAGGAGCAGTCTCTCAGGGTAAGAATTTTGATGAAGAAAGCAATGCCTCCATGAGTACCGCGAGGGATGAAACACGTGATGGATTCTACATGGAAGATGGGGATCCCTCTGTGGTTCAGCTGCTTCATGAGAGAACATTTGCCTTCTCTTTCTGGCCCAAGGTTGGTTAGGGGCAGCATGGCATGTGGTATCTTCAGGACAGATAAAATATGGGAAATGTGTTTGCAAAATAACTGTGAGCTTTCTGTGATTCTGTACTTCTAGTAGGCTAGGGACTTTTTTCTACCAGTGGTTTGCTGAATAGCATTTTATTCTTCAATTTCATAAATATTAGTAGAGGAAATTAAAGGAATTGCTTTACGGTAAATAATGTCATTTAGTAAAATAACAAACTACTGACAGTTCCTCATAGGCTCCATTCCATAACTGAACGTCAGCAGAATCACTCCTCTTGCACCTCTGTTGATGGGAAGCAAACTTAGGATTCTGAATTATGGATTTTGTCTGCAGAGCAATCTGCAGTGCTGAGAGCAGAGATTTTCTAAGATCACCTTTTATTTTGGGGTGAGGAGATTGCGGAGAGGAGTATTGGTGACCTACATGATCTAAGCCATTATATAATGTTGACAGATGTAATTGTATTAAGGTATCCTGCAAACATAAGCAGCAGTTTTAGATAGGATAAAGCTATATCTTATTTTGGTAACAGTGAAGAAAATTATCTAATAGAAATTGTTTTTAAAAATATGAAACTGTAACCTCATGCTAAATCCATACATAATTTAGTACTTTCCTTTGCAGTAAGGATAGGGAAATAAAGTAGTAATAGTCTTAATCTTACTAATCACCATAACAGGGCCATCTGGTTTGGGACGGGGGAGGAGGGGCAGGGCTGGGGGACCTTGCTCTTAATAGGCTTATTCCTGGGGAAAGCAAGCAGTCTGCTGCAGCTGCTGAGATTTGCTAGTGGCTCTTGCACTGTTCTGTTGTTCAGGAAGCTAACTGATGCTTATATTCCCAAACCAGCACTATTCCTCATGGTTCTGAACTTTCTACTACTTCAGGCAGGCTAGCATTGAATGTGCTTGAATGCTAAAATAAAAAAAACAAACCAACCCTAAATGATAACTCATCTTCATTGTTTTCAGCATGTGTTTTGGCAACATGGACTAGAATCTTAGTCTAGTCATAGGGTAAAACAAAAAATCCTTCATCTGTATAGGTCCAGCATAAGTAGACTAATAAACATAATTAGAGATTTTTAGTGTACACGCTTCAGTGAAATTTGAAGTGATAATGGGCGTGGAATGAAAATTGACATTCATTAGATGTCCCTAGGTTGGTGCCCGTTTCATAATGTTGAACTTTATTAATAGTGACGCTAATGAGGATCCACTTCCTAGGACAGAATTGCAGATCCAGCCTGATCTACTGATTGCAGATGTTTTGGTTTTCCTTTTCTAACTGTTGATTTTGCTAACTACTGAAGTTTTGCAGTGTAAAACAATAGTGAGTTTGTATTGAATTTGTCTGTTAGGTACGTTGTCCTGCAGAAAACTTGGTCTGTCTTTGTCCTTCTCCCTAATATAAATACAGTTTTTGAATTCTAGTGATGTTTTATTCTACAAAATTGCCTGTGTGTTAGCTTCTTGCAAGGCGATAGTTTATCCTGAGCTGCAAGAAGAGTTGTTTCTGAATATACCTCTTCAGCTTTTTGAAGCTGGACTGTATTGTTCCACTCGTTTGAGTTTAAAAGGCAACTTTTGCACCGAGGGTTCATTACATCCTTTTCCTTTATGCAGGACCGAGTAATGATCAACCGATTAGACAACATCTGTGAAGCGGTGCTGAAAGGGAAGTGGCCAGTAAATAGGCGCCAGATGTTTGATTTCCAGGGGCTCATACCTGGGTATACTCCAACAGCTGTGGACAGCCCTCTACAAAAAAGGAGCTTTGCAGAGCTCTCCATGGTTGGTCAAGCAAGCGTCAGTGGCAGTGAAGATATCACTGCTTCTCCTCAGTTGTCAAAGGCAAGGCTGCATCTTGCTTTCTACATAGAACACTTTATCTTGCATGTGCTGCTTTTACATAATGGAAAAACAAATAATTAACATTTCTTTAAATAACAGAGGAAAAGTAAAAAAGTGTTTCTTCTAATAAAATGAAGGCATTATTTTCAGAGTTAGGTGTTTTAACTATTATTTTAAATTCCGCATAGCAAGCAGAGCTTTGCTAATGTTTGGAAATGCTCATTTTTTTCATTAGGAAGATGCACTCAATTTATCAGTTCCACGTCAGAGGAGGAGGAGACGAAGAAAAATTGAAATTGAGGCTGAGAGGGCTGCCAAGAGGAGAAATCTTATGGAAATGGTTGCCCAGTTACGTGAGTCTCAGGTGGTCTCAGAAAATGGACAAGAGAAGGTTGTAGATTTATCAAAGGCCTCACGAGAGGCAACAAGTTCTACCTCAAATTTTTCATCTGTTACTTCAAAGTTTATCTTGCCTAATGTCTCCACACCTGTGTCCGATGCCTTTAAAACTCAAATGGAGCTGCTGCAAGCAGGTCTTTCACGCACACCCACGAGGCATCTACTAAATGGCTCTTTAATAGATGGAGAACCGCCCATGAAGAGGAGGAGAGGAAGGAGGAAAAATGTAGAAGGGCTTGATCTGCTATTTATGAGCAACAAACGGACATCGTTGACTGTAGTAAGACAGCAACCTTTTTGTTTCATGTTTGTTCTTTCTCTAGTACTTTCTGAACCTGAGTTTAAAGTGTTGTTACACTCTAATAGTCATGTACAGTTTTCACCCTGCCAACTTTGTTATTTCTTTCTCAACAAAACAACATGTTGTTCACATCAAGTTTTCTCTTTAACAAATTGTAGATGTTTTAAGCAACTTGTATGGTTTTTTTGTCCCACAAAACATACTTCTAACAACATACATTTGGAGGCTTAAGTATGTCTGTCTTATTGTGTAGAAAAGGGAAGGTTTTGAGGGCTATTGACTGGAAATGCACAGAAACTTCTCTGTCTTTAGCCGTATGTTTTTTAATGTTCAAGGGTGTTAAATTTTTTTAATACAATGGTATTGCTGTAAATAGCATACTTAAACCCCAGTAACTCTTGCGTATGCAAAATTTCCAGGAACATTTAACTTCAGTCCCTGAAATTATTTATCTCAGGTAACTGTTGTCTTGAAGTGAGAATTAATACAGATGTGAATGTTTTCAGGAGGATGCAGAAGTGACCAAAGCTTTTGAAGAAGATATGGAAGCTCTACCAGCAAGGAACGTTCCATCTCCTGGTCAACTGGACCCAGACACTCGCATCCCTGTAATCAATCTAGAGGATGGGACCAGGCTGGTGGGAGAGGATGCTCCTAAAAACAAGGATTTAGTTGAATGGCTTAAATTGCATCCTACCTACACTGTAGATATGCCAAGTTATGTACCAGTAAGTACACAAGTGATTCTAATGGCATTGTGACACTATATTAACACAGAAGTTAGCTTTAGTAACATCAAAATTGGGCATAGCTGTTGGATTTTTTAAATGTTGGTTTTCAGTCAAGATTTTCTCTTCAGCCACACTTAAAATAGCATCTGAACACCCAGCTGGCACCAGGGTGTATGGGTTGTTTTTCCTTTTTTAATATTTGTCTACAACAATGTGTTAAAACAGTGTTTTTTGTCACATTCTGCAGAATTTCTTCATCTGATAAGAAAAAATATTTTTTTTCTGAGATAACTTGAGGGTAAAGTAATTGGCCTTGTCTTAAAAAGCAGGGGTTCCATGATGGGTGATTTTTCTCAAAAAAATGAAAAACTAAAAACCAATGCATCTCTCTTCTTTCCAGAAGAGTGCAGATGTGCTGTTTTCCCCATTTCAGAAGCCGAAACAAAAACGTCACAGATGTCGAAACCCTAATAAACTGGATATAAACACCTTAACAGGGGAAGAAAGGGTACCAGTTGTAAATAAGCGAAATGGAAAGAAGGTAAGAGTTGTTTGTTCAGTGGAGGGTCTCTATTAATGTCTTTTCATGTGGAAAGCAGGTTTTCTACTCCACAGTTTCTTTTTTGAAGCTTAATTTGACAGCAGCAGTTATTATTACTGGGATGTACCATCCAGTTCTTCTCATTCCTTTTTTTGCTCTTTCAATATATTCATATTAATATCTTGAGTAAATAACTTACTTTATGAAACTTCATAGCATGTTTTTTCCTTTTATCAGGTTTGAATGTCATTTACTAGCCCTGCCCAAGTGCAAAATTTGACTATTTTTATAAAACATTATTTTCTCAATTCTTGTGTCATTAGCTGGTTTACATGTGGTTTCCCACAGTCTGAACAGAAAGTTTCTCAATACCATCCTTCAAAGATGAAAGTCCACAGATAGAAAATATCCATATAAATAGTTGTTTTGATTTTGTGGGGGATGGTTGTTTGATTTGTTTGGGTTTTTTTTTAAGTATTAGCCTTGTCTTTTCCATTAGATGGGTGGGGCTATGGCTCCTCCAATGAAGGACTTGCCAAGATGGCTGGAAGAAAATCCTGAATTTGCTGTTGCTCCGGATTGGACTGACATTGTTAAACAGTCTGTAAGTTAAACTCTTATTTCACAGTTCACTAGAGGTTGTTGCATGGAGAAGTTGAAGGCTGTGTAAATTGATTTTTAAGTCTTTATCTCATAGCTAGCTCTGAGCTGAAGAAATTGTAGTGTCTGGTTGGGAGCTGCACAGCTCAGGGGAGGGTGGTGATAGGAGGCTCCTGCAGAATGGGATTGAAGTACACTCAAAAAATCAGCTGCAGCAAGGCAGCCTTCAGCACTTGTTTTGCATTATTTTTCTTGTAAGCAACAGCCCTTAATAAATACAGGTATTCATGTATTAGGGACTATTAAGAAAATCTCTGTCACATAACTGACACATAATTCATCATCTTGGTAACAAGCAGTATCAAAGGATTATGTTTTCTGCCTTTTATTTTACAACAGTTGTTTAAAAACTAAAGGGTGCAATTCTGCAAATGCTCAATAAAACATTACTATACTGAAGTTCAGTCTGAAGTACAAAGGCATAAACTTGTAGCTGCTGTATATCGGGGTGTTTTTTAATGAAGCTCTAGAGTTTCAGCATGTTTTGCTTTACTGCTGTAAAAAAAATCTATGACTTTGCTTTCTTTAGTTTTTCTTACATGTTCTACTGCCATTCACTTTAGTAGCTAGCTAGTCACCATTTGCCAGTGTTGGAAAAGCACTTTTGGAGTATGCTGAAATCCCTTCTGTTTCTTCCATCGTCATCAGTTAACTGCTGAAAGCTGTAAAAGCTAACTGAGAATAAAACTTGGTTTTTCACATCCCCTTTTCAGGGTTTTGTTCCGGAGTCCATGTTTGACCGTCTTCTTACTGGACCTGTTGTGAGGGAGGAAGGAGCAAGCAGAAGAGGAAGAAGGCCAAAAAGTGAAATTGCCAAAGCAGCTGCAGCAGCTGCTGCTGTAGCATCAACTTCGGGAATCAACCCACTACTAATGAACAGCCTGTTTGCTGGAATGGACCTCACAAGCCTCCAGAACCTACAGAACCTGCAGTCTCTCCAGCTTGCAGGCCTCATGGGCTTCCCACCAGGGCTAGCAACAGCTGCTGCTGCTGGGGGGGATGCTAAAAATCCGGCTGCCATGTTGCCTCTGATGTTGCCAGGGATGGCAGGATTGCCCAATATGTTTGGACTCAGCGGATTGTTGAATAACCCGATAACAGCTACTACTGGAAATGCCACTACTGCTTCTGGTCAAGGAGAGACTGAGGATGGCGCTTCAAAAGCTGAAGAGAAGAAAACTGAGAATGAAGAGGAGAACAAAGACTCTGAGAAAAGCACAGACACTGTTTCTGCTACTGACTCTGCGAATGGATCTGTCAGTGCTGCTACTGCGGCAACTACTGCCACTGCCACCACTACCACCACCACCAACACTGGATTGCCCGCAAACCCTCTGGCCTTCAATCCTTTCCTGCTGTCTACCATGGCTCCTGGCCTCTTCTATCCATCTATGTTTCTACCTCCAGGACTGGGAGGATTGACTCTGCCCGGTTTCCCAGCACTAGCAGGACTTCAGAACACAGTGGGCTCCAATGAAGAGAAGGCTACTGACAAAACTGAAGGAACTGCCTTTAAAGATGAAGAAAATCTCGAAGGCAGTGATGCAGAGGAGAGCCTTGATAAAACTGCAGATTCCTCCGTTTTAGAAGATGAAATAGCACAGGGTGAAGAATTAGACTCACTTGATGGGGGGGAAGAAATAGAAAACAATGAAAATGATGAATAACCAGTTACAGTTAAAGTGTTTTAAACTTTTGACAAGTGGTAGTCCTACTGTTTACACTCACAGTTAATGTCCATACTTAGTTTTTATAAGCTGTTCTGTAACATAGTGTAGCAAAAAAAAAAAAAAAGTTCAAGTCATGTTATACAGATGTGTCAAAAGGTATCTTGGTCATTAAGTATTGTGCAGTGCATTATTTATTATCCCTAGGAGAGATGAAATTTGAGAGGTGATCATGTCTTTTTAAGGAAATTGACATAATGCTCTGCTTTTTTTTTTCTTTTGGTACCATTGGTATTATGAATTAAGCAGCAATTTGTAATCAAGTGGCACTAATAGAAGGAAGTGCTGCTTAAAGGAAGGATGAAGTTATATATTTAATTTTTTCTTTTTATTTTTCTTTTTTTTTTTTTTTTTTTTTTTGCTGTGAAGGTCAAGATGAAATTTACCATACATATCGTACTCGTGCTTCATTTTGACTGTATGGGAGTTCACCCGCTCACATGCGCGCACACACCCACACACACACTCTCTCTCTGACAATCTTCATGATAGTGTGAATGTCTCTGTCTTGAGACACAGCAATAATAAGGCAGCTGTTGAATGTGAAGAGTACCTTTTGGAAATTAACCCGCGGAGAAGGTTCTTACAGGATAAAGCTACAGTTTAATCGTCTCGTGATCTTGTAATGCACTGGTATAAACAAAAAGAAAAAAAATCAGGTACCTTTTTTTAAATTAAAGGACTTTGTTACTTTAGCCACAAAGCTAAACAGCATTACCTCAACTCTAAACTAGCCTTGAAGTTTACAGACATGACTTTGTAAATGTATTGTTTTTCTTTGTTGTGATGTCTTTTTATTTTTTTTTTCTTTGGAAACTGCTATCATGTAAGATAAGATGTAAATTGCTGCCAACTGTAGTAATGATGCTTTTAATAAAAGTGACCCATGATATGCAGAGATGTAATTATAGAATGTAGTGTTTAGGGACATCACAACTGGTGTTCGCTTTCTGTATTTGCATTGTGGCTTTTCTATAGCATTTTTCTGCTATATTCTTTATAGATTAGTGGCCGTAAATGCTGAGCTGATTGGCTTCAAGGGACTAGGCAGGAAGAGAAACCTTGAATTACCTTCATATTTTCCACTCTAAGTAACTCTACAGAAATGCACACTAAACCCCCACTTTACTCCTTCAAAGGGGCATGAGAGACTGAGAATACTTTAAAATGTGTTCAGCATGTGATAATGTGGTACACTAAAGAACAAAAGGGCAAAAGAAAAATGAGGCTTTAATAGGCACAATATCTAGGTCATTTATCCTTGGTTAATGGGTAGAAAAACACAATGCTGTAGTGACAGCAAGGGATACAAAGGCTCTGTGGTATCCTGTAGACCAGAGCTTGTGATGCCAGAAACCACTGTGTCAGACAACCTACATGAAACTAAAACTGACCCACTTTTCATAAAAACCAATGTCTCTTCTGGAGAGCTACCCATTTGTACCCTTTTGTGACCTTTTGATATTCGAGATAATGTACCATTTGAGAACTTCTGTTTTCACAGTGTTGTCACCTTGACACACACATATACAACCATCTTGAGAGTGAGGATAAAAGGTTAGGTTTTCAGTGGAGTACATGAAAAATTAGCTGTTGGAGTAGCCAGCTGTGGGTGGACCCACATCTTAGGACTAATATTACCTGTGCTTTTGGAATGCTGGAGAGCTGCAAGCTTTGCTGTCACGTCCACTGCGAATTTGCACAAGAGCTCAAGTGGACAAGAGTTGCAAGGCCAAAATTCGGTCCTGAGGGGGATGTATGAAAAGGAGTGAACTTGGCCTGAAAGAACATTTCATGAATGATGAAAGCAGATGAGAAACGAAGGCTTAGGAAGTGAATTTTGTGTGAGTGAATCACAGGCATGCACGCACTGTTGAAATGAATAGGTGTCAGGATGTCTTGTACTGCCACTTAAATAGTTCATATGGAGTTAATGAAGGTCAGGAAAGATTCCCCCCCACCATGTACATCACTGAATGGTTGATGAGGTGTGCTATCCTGCTTCTTTCTAAAACATCACACATAGACCACAGCTAAAAGTGAGAGGCTGAAAGTCAAAGTCCATTAACTTGATCAGGTGTATTACATACACTGTTGAACTCATTTGAGCTGTTCTTTAACTAGTTTAAATGCCTTGTGTCTTATTTTCTCTTCTGTCTGTAGAATTCCCACTGTGAAAGTTGGTAGGTGCTTCCTGTTGTGTGTGTTGCACATACTGGTATCAAATAGTCTTTTTTTTTTTTTTTTTTTTATAATTCCCAGCAAAGATTTACACAGACTAATGATATCCCTTGGGAGAGCCCTTTTTAATTGGCAAGACTAGAAATTATATTGTTAAATGCCACACTAGCACCCTTTCTTCTCCTAACCCCTTTCCTCTTGCCTAAATGGAGGGGGAAATTCTGGTAACCACCTATTTCTGCCTGTAGGTTTTTGGCACAGAAACATCCAAGTCATGGCAGAGGCTGTCCAAGGGACAAACAAGTGACTCTTACCCCTATTGTAAGCATTCTTCCATAACCAGATGGCTTGTCTGCTTTTCCTAATCTAAGAAAAAAGATGGAGAATGGTTGCAACAGAATGAGTGCTGTGGTAATTGGGAGAACCTCCATACTCTGAATGTGCTTTCCAAACAGCCTTGCTTCACTCTGGGCCAAATGGATGGCTCACCTGTTGAAAAGAAGTTGACACTTGATTTTTGGAAGGGATATGGGCCCCTGGTATGAAAAATGAAGTGGGGGGATTGCCATCTAATGTCCGAGAAATGTATTACATGAAAATATGAAGGTTTTTCTTTGATTTGACACAGAATTTTTACATGTTAATTATTGCAAAGATTCTTAACGGAGTTTTAAAGTGTGTCTAAATGAATAAAAGCTTACGTGAGTAAGATGCTTAGATCAGATACTACTCTGCAATTGATTCACATCCAGAGCACCCTTTTTGTCTGTCCATGAGAAGCTTGCTTTTTTTTTGTTGTTTGTTTGGTTTGGTTTTTTGTTTTGTTTCGTTTTTTTGTTGCTGTTGTATCTCCTAATGGTGGTAGAAATGTTGATGGGGGTTATCAAGGAGTACAAGGGACTTTTTTTGTTGCTTTCAAGAAGAAAGTATCTGTGTCAAAGTACAGCAGTGGTCTGCATGGTAACACAGCCTCTTCTGTGTTCACAGTGTTGAGTCCTGCCAAGGGAAACAACAAAACAAAATCTGCTCAGGCTGTTAAAGGCATATTTTTTTTAAAGAACTTGCAAAAGGAGTCTGATGGACTGATTTTGCAAACTTGGATTGTAAAGGAGAACTACTTCAAGTGTGAGTGTTGAAAAGTGTCACTGATGAAATAGCAGACAAACCCCTGAACCCTAGTCCCAGGTATCTTCTGTCAGCTTTGGTCTCTTGTTTCTTAGTGATGCCAAAGTGTACTGCTTGTTAGAATAACAAACACACACACACACACACACACTTCTTCAACTGAAGACCTTTACCACTTGGTGTAGCAAAATAAGCACTTCTTCATTTGAGAGAGGGTCAAGATTTGGGGGGACAAGGAGGGTAATCAGTTATCTTTCCAGCATTCTGTGTCCTTCTGAAGTTTGTATCGCATACAAAACTGCTTGGGATGTTTTGGACTCTGTCACACACTTCAGCTACCTTGGGGTATACGAGGGCGCTTGCTGCCTGCAAAATTTTCCCTGGGGGCCTGAAAGGTGCCAGGCCCTGAACTTTGTCTGACTCCAGTTCAGGGATGCAGGTTTTGCTGCACATGCTGTGTTAAGGACCTGTTTGTTCCCTTCTGGGGCTTCAAGCAGTAATGCCTTGGAGAGACCTGAAGTTGGCTTCTTACGTGGAGAGGTGATGTTCCAGGCATCCATCTAATCACTAGCTTGAGACAGCTCTTCTGAGGAAGCTAAATGAAGGAAATGAAATTTTAAGGATTAATAGTTGCCATGATCAAAGTTCTATGGGAGTTTTGGAAGCAACCAAAAGCCTTCTGAATGTAAGGTGCTTGTGCCAGCCCAGCCTGCGTGCAGCTTTAGGTAATGGATTTGAGGCAAAACTGCAAATATTTATAATAACATGAGCTACAGTGCAAAAATACATTTTCTGAAGGGGGATAAATCCATGGCACTGAATGGTTTTGTTCTTCCAACTTCTTGCTGTCAGCACTGGTAAAACCATCAAATCTTAATAGTTTGAGCTATTTGCATTGCAGTAGCTCAATGCTGGCAGATTCCAATCTGTTACTTGTACCTCAGTCTTTGCTTAACTATTTGGGTATCAGTGATAGCTGCAAGCCAGAGACTTCATTAAAACCTGGCCATTGTAGTTAATATTTTAAAAAGCAAACAATCCCCCCATGTAGAAAACTTGTTCCAAGTATGTAGATGGAAGACTCGTTAATTGGGGTTTCTTGCTGCTGAAGCTCCATTTTCTTTTATCTCCAACTTTTTAATCTGAGCCTTATTAAGCTAAGGGGCAATATTAAGATGTCAAACCATGGAATCATCAGCCTGTTGGGAAGTTGCATCCATAAACCAAATGGCAGGCAAACTAAGCTTTAAAATGTCACCTAACGGCGTGCCCTGCGGGTCATGAGCAATCAGCTCTGATGCCAGAGCTTTTGCATCTCTCGTCTTCATGGTAGTTGCTTTGACCTTCCAGTTTTTGGGAAGTCCCCGGGAAGCTGTGGTGTTTGCAGGGGTAGGAGTTGGGCGCAGCAGCCGCCTGGCCTGGCCTGGCCTGGCCTGGCCTGGCCTGGTCTGTGCTATCGGTCTCCTCCCACAGGGCTTCTGCTATTGTTTGGCTTGGGGAAGGATTTGCATATCTGTGAGCACAGAGCTGATATTCACTCCCTCAGCTCAGAGGCCCTGCAAGGAAACTCCGTGATCCTCCTTTTTTTTTTTTTTTTCTTTTTTTTTTTCCCCCTCATCTCAGGGTTAGTGGAAAATAAGAGACGGCCATTGTATTTCACTGCAGCAGCATTGTTCGGCACCAGACAAAGATGGCATATTTCTCCAATCCATAGTTTCTGCTCCTTCAGCCATGGCTGGCTACTGATGAGCAGCTGTGCAGACTCTGAATAGCCTAAGGCATTTCCTAAAACCATTAAAAATATGAATTTTCCCCAAATGTGCCAAACCCCTCCCAAAAATACGTGGCAGGAGGAGGGAAACAAAGCCTTTGCTCTTTGTCCAAAACATATTTTCCTAAAAATCAAACCTTCAAAGCATACTCTGAAGTTCTCTCAAACCTATCAGCTGATTCCTGAATAACTCCTTTAAGTCCTCTTAGCAGAGTATTTAAATAGGGGAATTGTTTTCTGATACTTACTGTAAGGATTTTTATGAAGGGGAGAGGTAACAGTGAAAGGTTTAAACTGAGCTACATGATTTGGTTTTTGAAAGCCAGACAGATGCTTATAATAAGCTGAAGAAAATGTTAAAAATCAGTCCTGTTTCTCATCTGCCACACATCTGACATTTCCGAAATATCATTTTGGGCTGTCACTGTAAGGATGTGCTTTTTTTCTTTCCAGTCATCTTCAAGTCCTTCTCAACCAGACTGGCTATCTTCTGCTGTCTCAGTCTGCAGCAGGCTTGCCATCTGCTATATGGCTAATCAATTCACAAAGGTGCTGCTGGGCAGTGCAGGCTCCCTGTCCTCTGCCAATATTTTCTGGAAGTTGTCAAACATAGCTGAATTTGTTCTCAGCTGTCACAATTATTGCATTGATTCCAGCTTGTAGCACTCTGGTGACCAGTGGGGTATGTACTTTGTTTTGAAAGCAGTGTTTGCTCTTTTGTGCCCATTTGGTTAGGTTGGAGCTATTGCTGGAGCCTGGGGGAGCACATCTCTCAGGCTGCAGGTAAAAGGTGCCCTTTCACTGTTTTTAAGTTGCCTTCTCACAAGTTGGAAGGGTGAGCCCATGGGTGAATCAGCAGACCAGGACTCCAGATTCAATTTCTAATTCTGCCTGCTTCCCCAAGGCTTTAATTGAGGTTTCCAGACTTCAGAATGGAGGACACTTGCCTTCTTCATAGAGTTGTTGTGAGGCTCATGTTAGCAACAAGCATGTGGGACTCAAACCACCCTGATTAGGGCTGTGTGGGTAAGAGGTTCAGCTCACCCTTGAACACAAAAATCTTCATTATATCTCTGGCTGATATCACACAGCCCCCTCCATCAACTGTGTATGATGGTGAACCTACTACCCCCCTCTGAGATACCAGATCTGTCACCTTCTCTCTGCTGTCTCCTGCTTCCATGGAAAACTTCATGCCAGGCTTTGAGTCTCACTTCTTGTCCCACCCTCAAGACAGGACTATGGCTACTGCTTCTGCTCCGCTTGAGGTCGCTTGTTCTTTTGGTTGCATAGAGCATCATAAAAATATGAAGATAAAGCAGTATGCAGATCTCTTCAGGAGGAGGGTTGTTTGTCCTCTGTGTTTCTTTAACACATCTTTGGCCATGGCTAGGTCTGATGGTGGACTTGCTTCACCTGACTAATGTAGTTACCAAAGCTCAGACACTGGGTTAAAGTGTCAGGATTCACATCATTACATCTTCGTGTTCTCCTCAAAAGGCTTCTGCTGTATGCATTGCTCTGATGATGGGGAAAATCTGAAATTAAGAGGGTAGAATGCTGAAGCTTTAGCATACTACAGGATAACAGCTTCTCTTTTTTCTTGGTCATGCAGGGCTTAAAAGCCCTCCTTTATTTCTTACTTGGCTTTGTTTACAGCTGCTTCAATGAGGGAGCTTGTGGATATACTGTGGACAGACACAAAGAAGATAATATTTCTTGGGTTTTCCAGCCTTGTGTGGTTTTTGTCAGATAGCAAGAAGAGATTATCTAATGTTTCCAGTGGTCTTTTAGTAGCAAATCAGTAGTTTTAAAAATGTCTTAAGTCCAGCTTTCCAAGTACCAGTTCCTACCAAGGAGCAGCCTCTGTCATTGGCTCTGTATAGCTGCACTAAAAAGGAGCATTTGGGAAAAGAAAAAGGCATCTGCTGGCTTTAAACCCTCAGTGTTTCCCTTGAGCAAGCTTCTTCATTGCCCTATTAGTTTCTCTTGCCACATGAAGAGCTGCTGTCATTTCTTACCTACTGTATATTTATATCTAATCCAAAGGAAAAAAAGCAGTTTTCAAGAAGCCACGAGAGGCAAGCTCCGAAAAATCTTTCAGCCTGTTTTCAGTGCGTGCTGCTAAGTACCTCATGTTTGTCAGCTCTTCTTGGCACCCTTTCATGTAACAGCCTCTAATGAATTTGGATCAGCTTCTCTGCTGATGGCTACTGAGGATCATGCTATGCAGTAACAGGACTTGAATATGTGTAGTGTTTGACTACAACTGTTTCAGAGTTAGATGTTTTTAGCCTGGATTTGGAATAGGGTTCACAAAACTGTTTCCATCAGTAGATTGTGTTATATACAAGCTAAGGGAGGAGTGGGCTTTCTTGCACACCATTTAATGAAGTCCTCCTAAAGCACTTACAAGTTGGTGTGCTGAGAGGACCTTAACTAAATTGGAACAAATTACACTTCTCTGCCATGTGCTTCATTTATTCTTCATGGTGAGACAGTTTTTTAGATCTCTTCTTATGCCTTATGTTTTTGGTGACCCAAGGAATGTTTGCGTGCAGTGATACCAGGTTTTCTTGCTGAGCCTTTTCTGTTTGTACTACAGAAATAATCTGGAAGTGATTGTGGAGCTGTTTTTTTTTTTTTTTATGTTTGTCTTCACTCCTTCTGATAGGTAAGGGAGAATATGCTGGGAGCAGACAAAAGCAAATTAAATCTTCGCTGATCTCTCTGACCAACCCATCCAGTTGGGTTGCAAGCAAAAGTCTGTGTGCAAGAGACAAAAATTGTCATGGGGAATATCAGAAGATCTCAGAGGAATATGGATGTTTCTGTGGGAATACTTGTGACTGCCCTTCCTGGTTCAAGCTGGCAGTGATGTCCTTCCAGTGCAAGGTAAAGACTGAAGGTGTATGGCTGATGCAGCAAAGGAGTCCCTGATGGAATCCCCCTTGTGCTGTGTTCATGGAGACTACAGCAAGGGCAGAGAGAGCTTCTCTCATTGGCTCTGTTATCCTGGTGAAAATGCATGGGCAGGGCTGGCACAAGAAACCTCTCCCTCCCATCCTAGGCAGGGTTTCTGAAAGAGAAGCCTCAGAAGGAAGGGGAACCAGAGGTGACAAAAGCCTCTTGTAATCTGTCGGAAAAGAATTATTTCATCTGCAAGATGATAAATTGCTGATATGAATCAGTAGCAAAATGCAGGGCCTTTTCCTCATGATTCCCTTCACCTGCCAACAACCACTCAACCTTGGACACGAGCAGTTAGAGCCTTCCTGCAAGATGTGTGTCAGATGGGAACATGCGTCACAGGCTGCTCAGTGCTCACTAGATCAGCGCTGGCGAGCTCTAAATCACAGAGCACATTTTTAGCTGGCACAGGCTGTATATATGTACTTGGCTGTTGGGAGGATGAAAAATGTGAGGATGCTATCCTGGAGACCAAAATGTCACTAGGTGACCTACTCCTTCTGGACTAACTCTCCATGTTCCCTGAAGTCCTGGCCAGCAGAATAAGTGGTTTATACCTGCTCATTTTCAAGCTCTGGTTTTATGCCCTGTTCTATGACATGTTTGTTCCCTTTGGTTTTATTACTGGTTTATAGTTGCACGATTCTTCTGCTTACTGGCACAAAACCTCATGCGAATCTGCAGCTATCATCCCCACAGCTAAAATGCTAACGGCAGCTACGGAAATCCCAGTAGTGATGGATGGAACACCAAGTGTTGCAGAGGAATCTCCAGCTGGGAAAAAACCTGTAATCCTTTTGATACTTTCGCAAGTTTGAGTCTTGGCCCCGATTGAAATAAAGGTGTACAGCTAAAAATTAAAATCTCACCCTAAAGTACAAGCAAATTGACCGCTCTGAATTTGCTTAGGAATCACATTTGACCCCAAGAAATCAGCCAAGCTATGCACAAGTAATTCAGGAAGATATAAATGGCTACATTATAATGAGCAGACACCTATTTTGAGCATGATCTATGTTTTTAAGAAAATTCATTACAATAAGTCTTACAATACCAAGCTCTTCAATGAATTTTTCATGTCTGCATACCAAGATATATATAAAAGGATCGTAATCGTACACCTTTGGGGCAATGCTGAGCACCAGCTGTTTCACCGATGATTTATAGGTTGCCATGTTCAAGGTTAATAATCAGGAGAAACAGGTTACAGTATGCAATGTATTTATGTCAGGTTAGAAGTTCAGTAGTGAGGATATGATGTTAGGATGATATGTGTGGTTTTAATTAGCTACATCCCAGCTTTCTGGAAAATCAAATGCAACTGCTTCTCTGTGAAAAGTTACCGGTGTTAATTTCTACTTTCAACTCTGCTGAAATTAAACCAGCAAAACATCCTCTTTGTCTTGCCTAAAATCTGCATGCAAACTGCCTGAACTGTCAATTAATAAAAATTCAGTGCTAAGGTGGATGGAGATTTTTCCCAGGACAGAGAGCAAGATGGTTTAAACTGCAAATGTGGTTGCACTGTGTGAGCTGCAGCACTTTGCAGCCCTGCTTATTAAGAGAAGGCTTTGCAGTCTGTCAGTGAACCCCCCTTGAAGCAGCAGTGGAAGCAGCGTGTCACATCCTGTGACCTGACCCTGGACAGCAAAGGAGATTCCATCTCGCAGGCCAGGATTTCCCTTTGAGGGAAAAGTTACCCTTTGAGAGTAACCAACGATGACCACCCTGTCAGACCCTCTGAATACCCCTTGATCAGATTAAGGTGGAACAGCACTCAAGGTTTGTTTCTCTACAAACAGTGGCATCAACCCAAGCAGATGCCTCACCTGTTGGTAGGGACATTGCTGGTCACTGTGGTTGAATCTTCCTTGATTCCAGCTATCCTCCTGCAAGAGGACCATTATAACTCTGTGACTGCCAGGATTTGCTCTTCTGTGCAAGATGTTTACTACAAGCAACGAGAGAGAAAGGTTTGGGGTTAACAACTGATGCCATGGTCCTTTTTTCACTTTCTGAAGTTGCTTTAACTAGGGAACTGCCTGCAAACCAAAAAGCCTAGAGCCCAGCAACACGGAAAAACCTTTGCCTCCACATCAACAGAGAAATTTAGAGCACTGGAGTTTTCTGACACCACAAAAAGGTGCAAACTTTTCTACTAAGGCCTAGGGAGCTTTAGCTGCTTGCAAACACCTGAGTCCCTGAGCAGGGCCTCGGAGCTCTGTCACCCCATTGCACTGCTTTGCAAAATCCTTTGCTCTTTTCATCAGCTATCCTGAGCTCCCTTGAAGCTGAATGCTTGTTCCCAGAAGTCAGCAGCTTTCTCCACACACTGCTCTGATTATATTCACAACAGGGAACTCCGAAAGAGATGGAAAAAGGGGCTAATTCATTTCAGAAGGATGGCTTTAAATATCAGCAGACTCAGCTGTAGCAGACTCCTCTTTGGATGAAAATAGTTGATCCACCCTATCTTCGAGCTTTCAGCTATGTTGCCAAGCAGATTGGGAGTGATGGGAGGTGTGCAGGAGCTGGGGTACCAACCCTGTGTGAGGTCAGGCTTCATGCACACACGTTGCTACATCCAGTTTTTCCTCCAGGGCTGATCTGTAGCTTGGTGGGATCTGAGTCTTGAACCACCACGAGCCTTCGTTAAGGATTTCCTTGGTGCTGAGATGCTATGTGCAGCAACATCCCTCACTCTCAGCCTTCACCTGTGTGCTTTGACTCCTGGATGCCATGCATTCAAGGCCTGTTCTCCACTTCCCTCTGTGCACTGATGTATGCTGAGCAACCTGTTGAACTTATAATAACAAATGCAGCCTGCCCTCTAAACAAATGGGAAGAGGCACCCTGCCATAATAAAATCACCAGAGAGAGGGCAACGAATAGGACACAGATGAGATTTCATTCTCATAAATTGCCTCTCTATTACACTTGGAGTATTTTCACAATAGGGAACTCCAAATAAGATGAGAGAAGGGGCTGATTCATTTCACGAGGATGGCTTTAAATCTCAGTCTATACCCATGCTAGGAAATTAATTATAGCTATGATGAATGAAAGAAGTTATGCCAATAATGAACATCACCATATTCTACTTTCTTAGCCCAATAAAATTTTCTTTAACTGAGCAGTGACATTCATAAATGTCAGCAAAGCAAAACATGAAGATAACAGGACACGTTGACCTAGGTGCAGGCTTGTGGTGCCTATGGGTATGGGAGAAGCTGTTGGAACCCTTACATGTCTGTGTGTAATTTTAAAAGGCCAGGCTGTCTTAGGCATTTCACAGAATGTCTGATTGAGCAGTGAAAGAATAAAAATGTGTCATATAAACACTATTTTTGAGGGGTTTGGTTGATGTTGGAGGGAACTGGAATCCCAGGGTGAAAAGTTGGCTCTATTGGAGGTAGTAGCAAATCTCATTCTGAACCTGGAATCCAGTCTTACAGTGTTCAGTCCTAAACAAAGTAATGCAGTTTGTCCTATTAAGTTATTAGTTTGTATATCCTGAGTCAGTGCTGAAGAGCATTTTATTTCAGTAGTACTTCAGTGTATATTTGCCTCTCACTGGCCTTGCAGAAGCCTTTGGAGGTCTAACAGATCTACTGCCATCAAAGAGGACTAGCCACACTTCAGGATCCTCTGGTCACATTTGCTTAACCTGTCTTAAAGACCTTGAGGGATAGAGATCCCACAAAGAGTGTGGGATTTGACTTACTCCCATCTTTGTGAACAAAGAGAACAAAAAGATTCTTTTTCCTTGGCAGCATTGTTTTCTACCTTGGAAATCACTTACCATGTTCCTCCTGAGTATTTTTGTCTTCAGACTGACCCATGGCTGACTCAGTCTTCCCCTGCAGGTTGTCCTTTCCACATCCTTCCCTTCAGTCAGTCTTATAGCAGGGTCACAACAGTGGACACCCTGTTTGGGCTTACAGTCCATGCAGCCAGCCTGCTTCACCCAGGGCTTCAGCTCTTCACTTTCATATGGCCCAGTACCCTGTTTCCCTCTTTTGTCATGGAGTGACATTGGATCATGCTCAGCTTGCAATCCTCCATTGCCCCAGAGGTCCCTTTGGTGATCCCTTGGCTGGTCATCCCTCCATCCATTATTTCTGCATTACTGTAATACTGTGCTGCTTCTCATCAGACTGTATGAACATTTGTCCACCTCATCATTTTGAATCATGTCAATGATTCAAAAGTGTCAGTGCTGCCATTCAAAATATTTTGTGACTCTCCATGAAGGTGTGATCTCTGTTCCCAAGTAAATACAGTTTGCACTGGGCCCTGGGAGGCCTCACAGAATCTGCTTTTAACCATAAGCTAAATCCTTTTTGTCCATTTTCCAGTTTGATTTGCAATTGCTTTTCAGGGGTTTGAGTTAAAGCATGCTTCTCCAGTTTACTTAGGATGATGTTTGGAAGACTGTGTCAAAAGCCTTGCTAACTTCAAGTATATCCACAAAGCCCATTACTTTACCACGCAAAGAAATTGATTTGATTTGATGCAGTATGTTCTTTATAAACCCATCTTGGCTGAAACTCGTCTCCTTGTTCTCATCTGTGTGCCTACAAATAGTGGGTTTTTTTGTTTTCCTGGGAAATGAAATTAAGCTGACAGTAGTTTATAATCCCCAGCCCTCCTTCCCCTCCCTATGCCCCCACCCATCCCATCCCTATGCATCCTCTTCCTTTCTCCAGCCACACTACAGCCTCTGTCTGTTGCTGCTGTAGCAGTCTTGGGCCTTCTGCTGAAATTTCCATACTTGCTTTCCTGTCCTGTTTTTTTGTTGATTTTGTTGCTTTGCTTTGGGGTTTTTTGTTTGGTGTTTTTTTGTTGTTGTTGGTTGGTTGGTTTGGTTTGGTTTTTGTATTCCACTGGTATGGTAACCCTCCTTCCCCATCCAAATCCTTTGCTCTGGGGCTCCCACAGGGGATGGAAAACTGCTGTTTTTCTTCACGTGTCATGACATTTGACCACTTCACCCTCAGCCAAACAGCGAGCAGCTCACTGCTTAATTTCAGGATCCAAAATACAATTGCTTTTTAAAATCCCAATGGACTCTTTCCAGGCTACTGCACAAATTAAGCCCATTCCTGCTCCTTTACCCACCACTTCCTTTCCTTAAAAAGCAGCAGCCTCTTCCTTCTCTTTTAAACTTTTACATAGTGCTATAAATTTACGTGGAGATTTACAGGCTCTAGATAAGATGCCCCAGACTGCCCAGAGGAGTTTGCACGCTGCTGTTTGGCTCTGCTGGGAAAGGGTCTCCTCCACAGCCTCTGCCCTCCCTCTCCCAGCAGCAGCACAGAAGCCAAACAGGAGCCAGGCACCTCCTTCTTGCCAAAGTATCATCAGTGCTGCCCCATCAAAAGAATCATTGCTGCCTTCTGCTGCCCTGTGAAGGTCTGAGATGCACAAGGATCTGTGTGTCTTCTGCATGGCTTTATGGTCTTCTGGTTTGCACCCAAAGCAGCCTGGGAGCTGCAGTCTCCTTTCCTTTACATGCTAATGAGCTCAGCTGTTCTGGCAGCAGCTGTGGGCTCTGTGCAACCCCAAAAACACTGGAAATGGTCTCTTCAAAAGGACAGGGAGAAGTCCCACAGTGGAAAGCATCCCCTCCTTGCTCAGCTTCTGAGAGCAGTACCCAACCTCCATGGTGGCAAGGGTGATGCCACACATTTCTTGGTGGGGTGTGGGCATCTGAAGATCATCCACTCCTTTCCCCTTTACTGGCTGAGGAGGCTTTATAAACTCATGGCCCTGGGAACCATTGCCACCATGGCAAAGGGTGGAGGGCAGTGGTTTGAAACTTGGCCCCAAGTCATACAGAATAATTCAGTTCCCATTTGTGTTTTGTTCTGAAGTCTACATGAACCATTTTATCTTCAAGACTAAATACGCCTGCTAACCAAGCTGAATTTTATCCTTTGGTTTTATCCTTTTTGTAAACAGCCATTGCTCTGCCATCTTGCTCAGCATCTTGTGATACTGGTTTCTGCAGCTGCATTAACAATCTGGTTAATGAATATTAAAACCTCTCCATAAATATTCACTATGAACATCATAGCAAAAAACCCCACACAATTAGTAGCGAGTCAAAATTAACTGCTGATATGTTCCTGCTTTGGTGCTTAACATTACTTGCCTAAATGCTTATGGAAATACCAGCACAGAGGATGCACAGTAATATAGATTTAATGTTTTACACAGGTCTGGTTATCTCATCAAAGTGAAAGTAGCTGGACTGTAAAACTTGTCTAGTGAGTTAACAAATCCTCAGGAAGGAGAAGTCACAGAGGGCATCTGCTATTTTGATTTTGAATCATTTTTAGCTTTGAACAAAATACTCTGCTTCTCCACCATCCTGTAAAACCATCTTCGTGTAGATACCTTGTATGCTGGGCCATTTGCACCACCCACCAGCTCAGCTCTTCAACCTTGTTGCTAGGTGTTACATGCTTATTTAAAAAAAACCAATAAAAATCAAAACAAACAACCAACAACAAACAAACAACACCCAAAAAACCCCAGATCCCAACACATTCACCAAAAAGTTCTGTGTGGGGGCAGAGCCATGGGAAGCCCAGGTGGGTACAGCCACGTCGTGGGTCCTGCAGCCCTGTGTGGTCCTGTCTGTACCTGCACCATGTGCTGGGCAGCAGCCCGGGCCACACTGTGTGAACCTGAACTTTTGTGTGAACCTGAACTTCTGCATTTCCTGCCTTTGTGTTGTTTTGTTTTGCTCCATTGTTGGCCTGCCCAGCCTCCCCCCTTGCCTCGCCAGCGGATGCGTCCTGAATTCAGCGTCTTCCTATTCTCAGAATCCCTCCCTTATTTTCTCCTCTTCGGGTTGTGAACAAACTTTTATGCCTTTTCCCTGTTTTGCCTGTTTTTTTCCAGTAGCTGAGTCAGCATCTCCCTTTCTCTGTGAGGCAGCAGCCCTTTAAAGCCTCTGTTATCTTGCAAGCGTGCCATTTGCTACAGCCACCACCTAGAGCAGCTGAGATAAGTGAAGCAGTTGAGGGAGTAACCATCTCCTCACAGCCCATGAATGCTTCCAGTCAGGCTGGGAAATAATAGAAATATTTATTCTCTGGAAATGCTCCTCACAGCTGCTCTTGCTCCCTCTTTGTTTCACCCGGTGCTGCCTGTCTCGGTGGCAAACAGAGATGGAGCTGGGAAAGGCCTGAGCCCGTTGCAAAGTCCAGCTCTTCTCCTCATTTTTAGTGAGAGACAGACTGAGAAGAGCCCAGCTTTGCCCTCTCTCCTCTCTGGGATTTTCTTTTCTCCTGGTGTGTGCCATAAGAGCCCTTCCTGTAGCTCCTGTGGGAATGCAGCCCCTGGTGCTGCTGCAGGGACCTTGACAAGAGCTGCCCCCAATCCCCCTTTTACTCCTGCAGGGCTGATCAATTGTCCCCTCTTTTCTGTTTTTCCCAAGAAACTGTAATGATATAACAGCTTTCCAAATGTCATCCAGTTTGGCAGGAAATTGGATTACAGTCCCAAAATCTCCTTGGCAAAAGTCCTGTGTGATGAGCCTGGGATTTTGAGGGGGAGCAGTAGAGCAGTAGGTGCCAGCAGCTGTCTATCTATCAGGGCTTGCAGTCACCCTCATTTACCTTGCAGGGCCCACTGACCCCTGGTTGTCACCTTTTTTCCAGAAAGATATACTGGAGAAGAGGCCGTGGCACAGGTGTGGAGACCACTTAGTGCTGGGGGTAGGTTTCATGCTAAAGAAGACAAGCATATATTATGTATTCATAAACTTCTCAGCATCCCATTTTACTTCTCAGGATGTAACCCTCAGGGTAGAAACTCAAACTGTGGCTTAGCTGGAAAAATCATGCAACACATATTACAAACGCCCACTAGACCTGCCAGCTCATTCTGTGGCCCTTTCTTTGGTATCGCCAACAAGCCTGTGCCCAAGTCAGATGGAAAACTGCTTTAATCTGCCCTTCTCTCTGGAAATACCTGTCATGCAGCCAGTTCCAGAGACAGGGAGGCAGCTGCTTTCTGGTAAATGCTCCTCCTGTGGGAAGTAGGTGGTTACAGGGGAATCTGCCATTTTTATATCAGACCAGCAGCTTCTACATCAGCTGTTTGTGATTAACTTTTTTCTTCTTTCTCTCTTTGCAAACCGGCTGAAGATCAAAGGCTCAAAGCTGGAGCTCCAGGTTTATCTCAGTATGTTGTGTGTGAGCCATAGTTTCTGACAGCCTGGAAGTGGCTATACAGGATCTGGGAAACAGTTGCTCCCTGTCCTTGTTTTGCACGTTTTTCTGTAAGGCATAACCTGGGAGAAGCCAGCCCTGTGTCAAGGGGCCAGGCACCAGAGTTTGGCAGTGATATTTGGGGGGCTTAAATGTGATAATCCATGTTTCTCAGTTGTGGCAGACAAGAAGTGCTATCAGAGAAAGGTCCTATGCTGATATCCTTGTATAAATATATATTTATTTTTGTACTGAGAAGTACAGGCTGTTACTAAAAGATAAAGCTGTCCTTCCAGGGACTGGATCAACCTAAGGATAGCTGAAATCACCTCCAAGACGTTTTGGCCCTGCCTACATGCCTGCCCATGTCTCCCTCCTCTCAGAACCACCTCCTGCTGCACTGCGTCTCCCAGTGTGCATTTCTGGGGTTCATTCCTGCCCTACAGAGCCACCACAGGGCCCCAGCTTCCCACAGGGGTTGTGTAGGGTCTGTGTAGTGCAGGCCCTGGGTAGTGCAGCTGCCTGTGCCTTGGCACCCCTCTGTCCCTTCTCATCCAGACATTTTTGCCCAGCGTATCAGATGGAAGCGTCTGGACCTCGACCAATTTTTAATTACTGGCGCACTGATTGAAACGGCGGCAGCGGTTACCTGGAGTCAGTAGGAATTGACTCCTGTCGTGTGGTGGGTATAATCTGCTCTCACTGTGACCCTGATATGGGACCCATGCCAGGGACCAAGGGCAGAAACTTGATTTTTAGAGGCAGTGAAACCCCGCGGCTTCTACCGGTGGAAAGTAGAGCGATGTCTCCCCTCCATGGCACTGCAAATCTCAGGCCCTGGCTGGCCCCCCGTGTGTGAGGGACAACTATTAGATAGCCTGGTGGCATGGCATACTGTGTTCCCAAATAAATTGGGGAAGGAAAAGGATTTAAGTAAACAAGAATGAAAAAGTTCACAGAACCAGCCACCCCAGCCAGGCAGCCTTGTCAATAACTTGCGTACTTGCCTCAGACTGCAGATTATTTCAATGTCAGCACAGATGCCATTTCTGGAAACTCCCTGCAGACCAAGGACATCAGAGGAGCCATTTTATTGTACTTGATGGGTGAGTGCAGGAGGCAGAGGTTAACAAGACTCATACCATGCACAAAGTATGCAGAATAAAAGAGGCGGCATGAAAAGTTTGCATGAAAAGCATTTTGTTTTCTCTACACATGCTGAAGAAAAAGGCATCATTTCCTCCAGTTCCTGTTTTTAAATGCACATTCATGATTTTTGCAGCTGCTAATTGTGTAATGCAGCGCCTTAACGCTCTCCTGAGCATGAGACTTCTCACCTAATATGCACATACTTAACTGCCTCTGAAACTCATTTATCTACACCAGCTACTTCCAGACTCCCTGGCATAAAATAGTTTTGCACCAAAGCTGTGTTTGTATTCTCATGTGTGACAACACCACATGAGGTGTTTTGGTGCTATTTTATAAAGTCTTTCTGTTCCTACACATGAGCCATGTTTATCTGTGGATGTAAGGAAGCCCTCCAACAGCTTGGGCTGTAGAGAAACATTTGAGAAAAGCAAGAGCTGCATTTTGAATACTGTGTAAGTTTAGAAAAAGAAAGTGTTTTTCTATGTACTCTAAAAAATACTTGAAAACATAGAAAGGTTTGGGATCATATTTTCAGATAATCTCACTGTCACTCTCAGGGCTTTGCAAGATTTCCAAAATCCAAGCGACACGTAGCTTCCAGGACAATGTGTGAGTGCCAATGACACCCAAATGCCCCAAATAACCATAAGCACAAACAGCACTGAATGTGCTGGAGGGCTGTCAGCACAGCCCCTGTTTTCAAAGGTGACCTTTATGTCCTGGGGAAGCCTCCTTGCCCAGGGAGCTGTGGAAAGGGTGTGCCTGCCATTGCTAAATAATTTCTGAATAAGTCTTCCCAAACCTTTCGGAAAGCAGAGGAGACAGGAGGAGAGGAAAAGGGTTTCCTGCTACAACACCACAAAGGGAAAGTTTGGGGAGTTGCTGGGAAGGGTCTCAGGTCACTCACTCACATATGATTTTGCACGGCTGAGCAGGGACCCTGGCACAGTAAAGGGGAAGGTGTGAACCCTAAGTGATGGCCTGGGGATGACCTTGGGATGGGATGGGATGGGATGGGATGGGATGGGACGGGATGGGATGGGATGGGACGGGATGGGATGGGATGCCCCCATGAACAAGTGGCCAGCTGAGGGCCACTCTCTGAACACGAAACATCATTTTGTCCATGCTGTAGCAGAAGGGAAGAGGCTGCTGTGGTGTCCCAGTCTTGATGACACTTGACCACATTTGTAGCAGCCACGAGTGCTTGGAAGACAAAATCCTAATGTGCTGGCTGAACACTCAGGCTCAATGAATGCTGAGAAGGCAAAGGAGCTTCATCTATTTTCGAGAGAACAAATCCAGACAAAAGATGCAGCAAAGCCGACTGTAACAGCATATGCCACAAAAAGTTAACTCCTTGTCCTTTGTAGGCAGGATGGGCTGCAGCTGCACGGTGGGGGGAGCGAGGGGGGCAGAGCAGGAGTGCAGCTGCTCCCCATCACGTGGGGAGAGCCCACGCAGCACCTCCTGGGGATGATGGCTCAGAAAAGAGGAGGGAGGGGGGCTGGCCCAGATCCCCTGTGATACAGCTACTGGCAGAGATGTTGGATGATGGACGGCAAGCACTGGGCTGTGCATCAAGGTGCTCCTGTGCAAATTCCTGTCCAAGTAAAAAAAAAAAAAAAGGTGATGAAGTTGATGCTGGCTGTATGGAGCTGCAGAAAGATGCTCGTGCTGTCTTCCAGGAGTCCTGAAGTGGGTTTTGCTCATTTGGAAAATGCAACATTTTATTAAGACTGTTGGTTTACCACCGGTTGAGCTGGAAGAATAATGGATGGATAAACTGGGCTTTTCATCCCCCAGGTGCTGAATAAATGTCTTCCTGAACAGACAAGCATCTATGTTACAAATTCAGATGGGACAGTTGGGAGCCAGCAAGTAAATCTGGATGGAGAATCCTCTGTATTACATCCTTGAAGCTATTTTTGCAGATTTCATAGATTAGCCATCAGGGTTCAACATGCAACAGTGCTATAGGCCAGGAGTCATATTCATGAAGAATTTAAGCACATAAAGTTAACGATGTGAGAACAGGTGTTCACTGCTGTAGTTGATAGGGAGGAGCCTGGTATGGCATCTATATGAGGACAATATGAGCAGTGTGAGATTAAAATTCATATGGGTACCAATAGTGAGAGAGAATACCAAATAGCAGAGATGTCATATGTGAACCACAGGGTGATTCCGAAAGGGTTAAAAAAGATGCTGCTGCAAAGATTAAAGATGTAACCCAAATGTAGACTAAGAAAGAAAGTTTAAAATCAAGCAATGGAAGCTAACAAGGTACATGGATGCTTGTACATCAGCATCATGAAGGAAAACACACCCTTCTGAGACAGCTACAGCACAAAGAGGATGGGGTTGTGGTGGTGGCATGGCAGACCTGGCACTGTCCATATGAAACACTCACTTCCACAACTGAACCCTTGCTGGGAGCAGCTCCCCCGGCCCATCAGTTGGTATTGCTGAGAGCCCTATAGCACTGAATCATGGCTTCTTAACACTGAGATTGCAATAATAGTGGATTTGAGCACTCACGTTAATGCAATTTCCATTACTAGACCTTTTTCTCATTCCCCATAACTTTCTCAAATTAATCCTAGGTTTCCTTGCTCCAGCTTTCCTCATAAGTGACTTCTTGTTGTTGTTTAAAAGGGTGGGGGAGGGAAAAGTCAGAAATGCAACCAGAAATCTAGGCTCCTTTTTTATTCTTATGGAGGGATTTAACCAAATGCAACCCCATGACCTGAATATTCAAGAAAAAAGGCCAACAGATTTTTTTCAGCCATAGCACAGCCTCACAGATCTGTCTGGAACAATCCAAAGTCTAAGGAAACTAAAGCAATTCTTTCTGTATGGATATGGTAAAACTGGATTAATGGGCTGGGGAGTAGCTAGCATACACCTATGCACATACACAGCTCCTGAGCACTTCTCTGGTTTTTTTTCCCTTTCAGGTTCTCCTAGAGTATCACATGATGAACTCCTCCAATCCACAGAAACATAATGTCCAGGGCAAGTTGATTGAAGGATTCAAAACCTTCCAGCATCATGGTAGAAGACACTTGCCATGAATACAACCAAGGAAACTAAACAGAGGATAAGGAACACAGGCTTTTGGAGTCTTATGTCCTTTTCTGTCACTGTTGCATCTTAACAGCTGGTGTTTACCATCAAATGCTACTCTGACTTTTTTTAGTTGAATTTGCTGACAGGGGAACGGATGTTTATAACCTGCCCCACTAGCCCAGGTCTGGGATAAGAATGTTAATATGAATGGCCTTTAAAAAAATGGAAGTAAAAGCCATGAGGAAAAACATAGGGTGGAAAAGGAAGTAAAGCTGTTGAAAAGTTGAGACGACAGACACAGAGAGAAAAGGAGCTTGAGCCAGCTGCCTAACAGGACACCTTAGAAAAGGGTGTTTCTCCTGAAGGAATGCTCAGTATTTTTAATGTCTTGGAGCCTACCTATAGCTCCTGCCTGTGCAGTCTGGTGTCAAGCAAAGCCTAGGAAAAAAGCACACATTGCCTGAAGCACAACAGGATGCGATGGGAGGTTGCAAATTTTCAGAGAATACAAAAGATCAAGCCAAATTCTGCAACTCGCTGTTCATGTTAGCTGAGAGATTAAAACACTAGCAAAGAAAAAAGAAAAAGATGGAGCAGATGCAGCATCTCCATGGGGCTGCTTCTCACAGCCGCTTTCCTGTTCCTGCTTTGTGCTTTCTCATCCTCTGGAGTGTCACAGCAGCCCCAGTTACTAAAAAGGCACATGGCAGCACGCTGGAGTGAGTGCCCATGGGGGGCAGCAGGGAGGATGGATGCAACTGGAGGCAATTCAGAGAGACTTCCACCTCCCTTGGAGGACACAGGGCTGCCCCACTTTGGGGCAAGGAGCCATCTGCTCTTGGACACAGAAACTCTTGGCTTTCTGGTGCAAGATGACCTCCAGGTTCTCCCTCATGAAGGGCAGAGCAAGGGTCCCGTCCAGACTGGGCTAACCAAGCAGAGGGGAAGGGAGAGATTTGGTGGCTTTCCTCTCCTGATGATCATGGCACTTCCATGGCACCCAGCCTGCAGTTTTGCAGGGCTGCATCCTAAAGAAGAGAGATTCATTGTCCCTGCACAGGCAATTACCTTCCCCAACAATTTCACCTTCTTCTCTGCAGGCGAAGACAGCCAGGCAGGCCAGGGACACTCAGATCCCCCTCTTATATAAATTCAGCAGCAACAAGAAAAAAGGTTTCCGTGAACTGGAAAAAAATGCTCAGCAGCACAAGAGATAATTAAAGATTAATTTCACTCTAAAGAAGACCATTACATTTTGTTTTACCTTTTAAGGTCCTTAAACATAAATAATTCCTGAAGTGAAACATTATTTTAAAATACAGAATCGAGTATTTTCATTTAGAAAATTGTAGGTGTTTTCATTTGAAAACCCCAAATGAAATGTTGGAATATTTTTTTTGATGGGCAGAACTATTCACCAAAAACATGGTGAAATTGGCAAAAACTTTCAACTCTCTCAGAGTTGTTGGGTTTTTTTCCTAAACCAATTACTCCCTTGAAAATAAACTGTCCCACCACTGAACAACAGCACAGCCTTGGCCCTTCAGTGTGCAGAAAGCCTTTATTTCCATTCATTCCTTTCTATGTGCATTAAAAATTGCACATAAGATATAATTATTGAGCTGTGTAAACCATGCACAGCGGGAAAGGGAGGAATGATGAGTTGCATCCTCCAGACTCAGTCCACATTAGTCACTGGCTTCCTGGGCAAAGTCTTTATCCATCTGAAATCAACAGCAAAAATATACTCAGCATCAAGAGTTTCACTGTGGGCTTGGTTTTTTTTCCCAAATCTGCTTTAAAGCACTCATTTTGAACCTGAAAATTTGGCTCTGCTGTGAAAGAAAACCCAAAGCACAACACCCTGATGCTGCTAAATTAGCAAATGGATTTTGGAGGCTCTAGTGCTGTATCCTGATGCTTCCATGGTGCATGCAGGGACTTTCAGTCCACAGGTACCAACTGCTGTGGTACCGAGCAGCTGACTGGGCCGTACAGGTCCAGCACATGCACACACACGTGTACCCTCACACACATGCACAGGCACCCACCTCCTGCCTCTCCCAGCACAAACACAACAAAGAAACCCAATGCCATCCCCAGCCTCCACATCCTCACACGGGCCTTGCCATGCAGCTCCCACACAGAACTCTGATACCTCTTGAAATAATTCTGCTATGGTCTTTTTTATTCCAGATTAATTATTTGCTTTTCTTTCTCTGCAATGGCTATTCTCTTACCAACACCGTTTCCCCTCTTATCAACACATTTCCCTTCTTTTTCCTTTCCTTTCCTTTCCTTTCCTTTCCTTTCCTTTTCCTTTCCTTTCCTTTCCTTTCCTTTCCTTTCCTTTCCTTTCCTTTCCTTTCCTTTCCTTTCCTTTCCTTTCCTTTCCTTTCCTTTCCTTTCCTTTCCTTTCCTTTCCTTTCCTTTCCTTTCCTTTCCTTTCCTTTCCTTTCCTTTCCTTTCCTTTCCTTTCCTTTCCTTTCTTTTTTTTTTTTTTTTTTTTGGTGGGAGGTGGGCAGGAAGCTGCTAATTAACCCTTCACATAACAGGGTCCCTGGCACCACACGTTGTCACCCAGCAAAAGTGGGGCTGAGAGAAAGGAGGAGGAGGAGGTGGGGAGGAATGAGGAAGATGACACAACAAACACAAGGCCTTGCAGCAGCCGGTTCCAGACAACATCTGCAGAATGAGGCCATTTTTTCTGTAACTCTAATCTCATAATTCATTGTTCATGTGGTGTTGGTTACAGTAGCTGAAAGGAGGGATAACAGCAGGTCAATTTGGCACAGAAGCGTGTTTGAATCTGCAATGAGGGGCTAGCCCACCTTCTGACGAGCCGCTGAACTGTGGCCAGAAATAGAGAAAATAAGCAAGAAAGTGGCTTAAAAGGAAAAAAAAATACCCCCTTACAATTAAATAAACCCAATGGAAAGATTTATTTCTTTGAATTGAAGGGACAGCATGTGTTTGGTGAGCACTGGGGTGATGCTACAGTCTTTTCTTTCCTGCTGCTGCTGTTCATTTACTTTTTGAGTCCTTGTGAAACTGGGATGCTGGCTTGGTAGCTGGGTGCAGCAGCACTATCTGGCTTCTTGGTACTGTAGAGCCTTTTGCATTTTTTTTTTCTTTTTGGTTGGTTGGTTGGTTGGCTTTTTGTGTTGTTTTTTCCTGCAAGAGAAAAAAAAATAATTTTTTTCCTGCTTATTGCATTGAAGGATGCCCAAGCCCAGAGCAGGCAGTTGTGTGAGAGGTGTGTTGGTTAATGGTAGCAGCTGATTACTAAACTTCTCGTTTGGAACCACAAAACCCTAGCATGTCAGCCTAAATTAGCTAACAGCAAGGGAGTGGTCCTTCTCGGTTTGCAGGCCACAGCACATCTGCTCTTTGAAGAAAGAGAATGAGCAAAATCGGGTTGGGTGGTTGGTGGTGGGGTGGTGTTGTGTTCTGTTTGGTTTTTTTTTTGTTTTGTGGTTTTGGTTTTGTTTTTTTTTTCCTGCTTCCCCTCAGCCTCTCATTTGTGCGTGTGTTCATAAATATCCTGATGAGAGGCTGCCTCTGTGGCTGGTGTGTGGGAAGGAGGGGGTGGAAGGGAGGGGGGGGAAGGAGGGTGGATAAAGAGCGATTCTCCGCCTGCGTTGGGGACACCCTTCCTCCCCTCCCTGCCACCTCCTCTTCCTCCCTCCCTCCCTCCCCTTGCCGTTTGACCTTGAGTTCGTTCCCTGCCCCCCCCTCCTTCCCTCCTCCTCCTCCCCCCCCCCAGCCCGCTTGCATCTGGCATCCCAAGGCAGGCTAGGCTGGTGCAGTTGGGGGACCGAAAACCCCCCTCCCTATGTGCTTTAACTCCTGATGCTCCAGGCAAGGCATGGGTGCTTGGGTTGGTGGGGTGCCTGGGATGAAAGGGGGGTCCCCCGTTCACCACTGCAAGAGCAATATCCCCCTTCTCTCCCCAGCACGGGTGTCCCCCAGCTCAACAACCCTAATCCAGTTTGTCTTTCTCCAGCAGGCTATCTGGGAACAATGGGCAGCCTTGTGCTAGCCCGGGCTGCCCGTCCCTGTCCTTTGCAGCTGGCGCGTCCACCGGTGCTAAGCTCCAGTGAGCAGGATCAGCTGAAAAAAAAACCAACAAAAACCCCACAACAAAACCCAAAAACCAAAACAAACAAAAAAAACCCCGAAAACCCCCCACAAAAACAAACCAAAACAAAACCCTTCAATTCCCCTTCACCCTTTTTTCAAGGGCTTTGCCTCTCCGCTGGGGCCGCTATCGGTTACACGAAACATTTGGTTTGCAATGGGCTGTTTGTGCTGGAAGGCAGAGAGGGCTCTTCCAGCAGCAGAGATCCTGGGCAGAAAAAAAAAAAAAAAGAGGAAAAAAAAAGAAAAATACAACAGTTTCACCCACACTGAAAAGTACAATGGAGACAGATCGTGCAGAGTGACAGGCAGCTGGTGGCTCCCGGGGATCCATAATTTATGATGTTTTCCCTACCGATCCGGTTTTGGATTTTTACAAGCAGGCCCGTTTCCTTCCCATTTGTTGCTTCCTTCCGTCCTCATTTCGAGAAACTCAACTTGGGGCCTCCAAACGAGGGACAGTGGCAGCTCTCCACATGTGGCTGTGTTTGCATGGGGCAGGTGGTTGTTCCCCAGCCTCATCTCACTGCTCGGAATTTACTACAGGGAAAGGGAATGCCCAGACAGACACCTCCCTGTATCTCAGCTTCCTGATGAGAGATGGGGGCAAGCTGTGTTCTGCTGCCCTGAACCACATTCAGTTCACCAGGTCACCCGGTAAAAGCAAAGCTACCAGGTCTCTCAGCAATTGGCAGATTACAGGTAAGGAGGTTAATAATGTCTTTTAAGGATTGTTTCTTACTCAGATAAGTAAGAAATCAAACTTAATCTGCTCTCTCATCCATAATCTAGCCGCTGCCCCCTTAACAGAAATAAATGCACCAGATGCAAGGGGTGAGATGCCACCTCCTCAGTGAGCGTGTGTACCATCAGTCATATCCAGACACGAAGCCATGGAGCTACCATGGATTTGTTCACTGGGCCAAGGACAAAGTGTGCATCTGGGACAACCCCCCAATACAATTTCAGATCTGAAGCTGGATTTTTGGCTGAATACTGTCGCAGCCACAAGCCACCAGACCTGCCTGCTCTGTGGCTTCTCTCCCAGGGTCCCTGCACCCATCTGGGAGGCCACCTGCACAGAGGCAGAGGAAAGGAGCAGTCCCAAGGTCTCATCACCTCCCACCCCACCCAAGGCTTGTCAGCACGCCCCCAGCCCCCACACTGTGGCTGCCCACCCTGCTGCAGATGGCTGGGTCATCTGGGTGGTTTGCAAATGACCAAGTAAGGTTAAAACCACAGTCACTGTGGTTACCGGCGGCTGTGATTAGTCACACAGTAAGTGATCCAATTATAGCAACCCCCTTCCCACAGCACCCCCCCACTTCATCTGTTTAAAAGGAAAAGCCCAGGCCTCCCTTAACTCAATTTCATCACGGGTTTATATCCGAAAGAAAAAGGAGCCTGAAGTTGGAAATGGAGAAGCGGAGGGCTGGGAAGGGGGGGGGGACTGGTGAGGCTTTGGTTTCAAAACCTGCTGTAACTCACAATGGTGAGAAGCCCCGCTTGCACCCACGCCAGTGCCTTCAGGGGGGCATTGGCTGAACTGAGGAAGCTTTTGGGGAGGTGGGGTCCCCCTGCAGCTAGAGGATGAGGGGGTAGGGACTTCTGGGGTGGTGTCCACCACATGGCCTCAGTGGGTCAGTCCATCTCCTGCCACCATGGTTAGCTGACCCTGAGGCTGATCTCCTGCTGCTTCCCACCTGGACAGCTCCACAGCTCAGTTGCTGAGTTTTATTATATTTTTCCTAAAAAAAAAAAAAAAACAAAACACAAAGAAAGAAAAAACAAAAGCCTAAAAGAAAGAGAAAAAAGAAAAAGAAAAAAAAATATTTCAGGCAATTTCAAGGACCCCACCTGATTCGCCTTGCAAATGGCTGTGGTTTTTAGGAATGCATTTCCCTGCTTGCCGGGCCAAGGCCCTCCAGCAGGAAGGCAGTCAGGAGAAGGGGAGGGGATGGTGAGACCCGGCCCCATCCTCCTCTCCCCCAGCTGGGCTCGGGAGCAGGTGATGGGCACCTGCGTCCCTGTGACTCCGGGTGCTCCCCGGGGCCCCCTCCCAGAGGCCACCGAGGTGGTGCGAGGGGCGGGTGGGAAGCAGGGAGGCATTAATTTGTTGCCAGGGAAGGCTGCGGTGCCTGCTCACAGAACCGGGCACCCCAAAATGCTGTTTTGCCTGCAGGAGCCTGCACCCTGCAGACCCTGCTGGCCTCTTCTGGCAGAGCCCTGTGTGGTGGGACAGGCTGCTCCCACTGCCAGTCACTGTTAGTTATGGTTTTCTTTCAGTCCAGAGCAACCCCCAGGGCACAGGAAGGTTGGGTAACACTGAGCCTGTACAGGATCCTTCTCTACCTCCACTTGCATGCCTCTTTTTTTGGCCATGCAGTGTTCAAATATAATCACCCCAACTGAGAGCACGTGTACTCTTCTTTCAGCAGTGTGAGGGCTGAGAAGGGGCTAAGGAAACCCTGCAGATGTGGCATTTAGCACCTTAATGCCACAAATTCTCTCCCACACTCCTGAGTTTCATCCTAGTGAACATTTATCGTAGAATCATAGAATGGTTTGGGTTGGAAGGGACCTTAAAGATTGTCTAGTTTCAATCCCCTGCCACAACCAGGAACACCTCCCATCAGACCAGGTTGCTCAAAGCCCCATCCATCCTGGCCTTGAACACTTCCAGGGAGGGGGCAGCCACAGCTTCTCTGAGCAACCTGTTCCTGTGTCTCACCACCCTCATGGTAAAGAATTCCTTCCTAATATCTAATTTAAATCTACCTTCTTTCAGCTAAAAGCTGTTCCCCCTTGTCTTGTCACTATACGCCCTTGTAAAAAGTTCCTTCCCAGCTTTCCTATAGGCACCCTTTAGGTACTGGAAGGTTGCTATGAGGTCTCCTTGGAGCCTTCTCTTCTCCAGGCTGACAATCCCAACTCTCTCAGCCTGTCTTCATAGGAGAGGTGCTCCAGCCCTCTGATCATATTTGTGGCCCTTCTATAGCTGAGCTGTAAATCCTTGAGAAACTCATCTAATGGGGACCCCAATCCTTCAGTGTGCTGCTTGCCACAGAGTTCATGGGGTGAGCTGCTACAGCCCCCGTCCTCCTCCTTCTCATGGGTGCAACCATTTTGCTCCCAGCAACAGGCTTTACACCTCTGTCTCATGTGCATCTTGGGTTTTATCTGGTCAGGGCTGAAGAAACACCCACAAAAGCTAAGGGTTCCATCCCAGAGGAGAGCAAGTGAGGGATGGGAGGCTGCAAACTGACTCAGCCTCAGTGGTGTGCTGTGGGGTGGCTTAGAAGACCTGGCAAGATCCTGCTGGGAAAAATCTTGCCTCTTGAATTCTTAACTCCTGTTATGGCCATTCACTGCCTGCATGCTGACAAATCACTCCTGGCTGAGGGCACTGCTGTCCTGGGGATCATGCAGCAATTTGCAGCAAAATTCTTGGCTTTTCAGGGCAATTGCTGTTAGACACTATTCAAAGTATTTCTGAGAGCAAGATAGATGTGGGCACCTCCCTCTCTGCTCACCAGATTTATTTTCTAATACGCTTTGACTCAACACATTCTTGTCTTCCGGAATAACTGGGAACTTCCCTGGAGCTTTTCCAACAGGTGCCCTCTGTTACATCACTTGCCTGCGGATGCTGCCTTCCTGATTGAACTTTCCTGCTTTTCCTATCTTCTTCCTCCCCTGCCTACCTTCCTGCCTGCCAGAAGGGTTTCTCCCTACTCCTGCATCTAGCCCTCCCCATCCAAGCCAAGGAAAACACCTTCTTCCCCCTCCATAGTGATGTGTTCCTCTTATGCAGCCACTTGTCAAATGCAAGCAAAATGCCCTTCTCATTGGAGACCATCTCTCTGGCTGCAGCACCCACTGAAGTGAAAGCCCACCAGCACCACAGAGATGTGGAGGGCCAGGTCCACCTACCTCTTCCCTGTTCCACACATCCACCTGGCCTCCAGGGCAGAGTTCAACAAAACAACACTGGCACAGTAAAATATTTATAGTCCCTTCTTGAACTGGTGCCAGCTCTGATAGCAGCATTGCAGGCTGAATAAGCAGTAGCAGATGTCGTAGGCCTTGGAGAGCCATTTTCCAGTGAAGAAGAAATGAATGGCATACAGTCTAGGTGAAGGAGGTCCTGTCCCAGCCTCCACAGTGCCTGGAGATGGGGCTGAGCAACAACCTTCCTGCAAGGGTGAAGGAGCCAGAGGGAGAGATGGGAAAGCCCACCTACCTCTTGCAGGTCCCGTCAGACTGGGGTACTTGCTCCTGAGGACACCACTTTTCCTGCAGAAAGAGAGTGATGAAGGTTGGAAGCACGCACAGACAGACCCCAGGGCTGACACCCAAGCAGATTAAAACATATGCTGAGTGTTAGCTATTTCCTAGTAGCCAACGTGTGCCAGTACACCAGTGAGGCTCAATGGGCTGTGTGTGCCCTTTTCCTCAGCATGGCTGGCCCCTGCTCTGGGAACTGCTAGTAACTGTGACAGGGGGCCATAAAAAACCCTCTTCTGGCCTTTCAAGCATTGGCCTCTTCAAGTTGTTCTGCCTCTGCACAGAGCAAAACACAGGGTGCCTCTCCCCAGGACTGAGTATAATTGCACATGAAGCAACAGGACTGGGATGGGAATGTATAACAGGCACCTGCCATAAGTCCTGCTCAGGAGGTTAAGAGGATTGTTAGAATATCACTGTTAGTGTTGCTTATTATTTACAGACCAATGAGATGCAGAAGCACCTACCAAGGATAAGGATTACATTTTCTCCGTATCTTGGCAGAGCTGGTACCTGCCAGTATGTGGTCTGAATTTTAAAGTCTGATCCCAAACCCTCAAAGTCCTGCAAACCTTGATAGGCTGCAGTTTGAGTTCTTCACGAGTAAAGAAGTGGAAAGAAAAACAAAATTATTTTCTTTAATGAATGGAAAGCAGGGGGGAGGAGAAATTCCCAAATAATTATAACTGTGCTCACAGTGACTCCCACTGTTTTATGGCTGTGACCCTAGGTCAGATGTGGGGTTTTCTATAGATCCATCCATAAGTACATAATACACTTGTCATAGATGAGATCAGCTCTGATGTATTTTTCTGGCAGCTTCAGAGCCATCATATTTTCAATGTTTTGTCCAGTCAATCACATCTTAAATGGTGAGGTTTCCATCTCGTCCCTTCACCGCCTCATAGGAGCTCTTTGTTTGGACAGTTTTTCAGTATTTGCAGTAATTCTCTGGGCAGAGAAAGATGAGCCTTGTTTGTAATATGCCTGAAAATGACCAGTTTTATTTGTATTCACTGGGTGCAAAACGTAATCCTCTGCAGTTATCTCCAGCTCTTATCAGCCTGACTTCCATGGATCAAGAAGCACACACTTACATGGCCAAGGATGATGCTGTGCAGAGCTGCCCTGGACAGGTCCAAGCAGCCATCCTCATTGACTGGAAGCAATAAACCTCTCCTTGCTCCCCAGCTCTGCTGAGAACATCAGTCTAGGATGAGCAAGGCATCTACCCTGCACCCAGCACCAGATGTAGCTCCTGGGGAGCCAGCTGGCATGGCTCTGCTCTGGTGGCAGACACCCACTTAACAGCACCATGAAGGTGCTGTCAAGCTCAGCCATGGTTCTGTGAAGCTCTGAGGGGCAGACAGACAGCACAGCTGTGAGAGCCATGTAGCCTGGAGGTCTCTCTAGTGGGCAGCTACAGGCTCTCTGGTCGCTTTCCCTCCCTGCACAAAATTTGCAGGGGTATGACCAAGCTTGGAAACCAAGCTGCTTTTAATATGTCTTTGCAGGTGTCACTGGACATGCTCAGGGTCTTCCCTGCAGTTTGCATGCTCACTGGTCACTGCTTCCTCTGAGACTGTTGCTGCAGGTAGGGTAAAATCATAGCATGGAATCATAGAACCATGGAATAGTTTGGGTTGGAAAAGACCTTTAAGATACCAAGTCCATCTGTTAACCCAGCACTGCCCAGTCTGCCACTAAACCATGTGCCTAAGCACCACATCTGTATGTCTTTTAAATACCTCCAGGGAGGGTGACTCAATCACTTCTCCAAGCATCCTGTTCCAGTGCCTGACAACCCAAATTGTGTACATGACCCACTCATCCCCCCTTCCTGCATCTTCTCCCTCACTGCAAACCCTAAAACCATGTGTACACCTGCTGTAGGATCATCACCTGGTTTAAATTCACCTAGATTTGCATAGACATTTTGCTGATGAGTTTATACAGTGGGACACCAGATTGGAGGGGCTACTTAGGTTAGTGCTTGCATGCTGCCTTACCAATGGCATCAAACATCTTCACTCCTTTTTATGGCAGTAACCTATGCTAGAATAAGATCATCACCCCAGCAAAGGGGGTAGCTTCTTCAATATCATACATTTATAAAATATTTCTCATGCCAGCACCACTGCCACTACCATTGTTTTTCCACCTGCCTGTCTAACCCTGCCTCAAGCAACTGGACTGGTCCCTGCTCCCCTGGTTCTGTGTTGGCTGTGATTGAAATAGCTGCAGGTCACTTATCTCCCCAGCTACCAACAACGATGCAGGACTGCTGCAAAAGACATGGTGTCCCCTGGTCACACTGAGGTCTGCTGTAATCATGTTGGCAGCTTTGGGGAGGGTGTGTGTGACATATGGTGAGTGGGGAGGACATTCATGAGAGAGTAGAGGGAGACCCAGAGGAATTCAACAGTGGCAGTGACACTGGCCTTCCCATGCATGCTCCCTGGCAGGAATCATTCTCTACTTATTTTTTTATTCTTCTGCTGTTTTGGGTGAACTTGAAATATTTTGGCATTTGAGTGTGTGGCTTCGAGGTGCACAAGACCACTATTTTGAAGAGCAGAGCATGCATCCCCCCATGGATCTTCCCCCAGGACTCCAGATTTCATACAGCAAGTGCATCAGATAGGGTAGCCTGCACATCCTTCCACCCCTCACCCTCCACCACCCTCCTGGAGACACCAGGCAAGGCAAGACAGGGCAGGCCAGGGCAAAGCAGGGCAGGGCAGGGCAGAGCTTGGGGAGGTGATCCCCTCTTTCAGCCTACTGGCATCTCTCTCCCTGGAGGTTTTGACACAGACACATGGAAATGTTCCTGCTCACGCCAGCCCTGGCTGTGGGCTCACAAGCATTTCCTCTCACATGCATGCTCCCACCATGGCCCCGACAGCTGCTCTCATTTATTGCCTCTATTTTTGGCTACTCAGTGGTGCCCATCACAACTGTATCTGTGGGGGAGGCTTTCAGAGGTGCTCCCCCATGCACGGATGCAGGCAGGTGCTGAGCAGAGCTTTCAGAAGCATCCTATCCCTCATGACTTAAACAGGAGAGAGGCACGCTGGCAGCTCTCCTACCCTAATCTGCATCTTTTGTGCTGAATGTTGTATTTAACGAGGATTATTTTGGTGTCCTCACCCTGCTTGTCCTGAATCACTGATGTGCAAGCCAGCTCCTGTCTGCGGGAAAGCCACATAATGATGATAGCAGTTAACACCAAGACTGGGTAAATACACCCTGCCTTTGAGTTGAGTTGGTTTGCTTGGGTTGGCTCTGGGCTGACCACGGCTGCTCAGTCTCCAGTGAGGTTGGAGGGTAAGCAGGGTAGGCTCAGATCTGCTAACATCTTACTGGAACTCGGGCAATTTATATTAGCCTAAGATAGGTCCTAGTTGGTCTTGGTGGCATGCAGTGCACAGAGTAAATGTTTGTTCTGTGACTCATGGTTTGGGAAAGTGCTAAGGGTATGTTCAGAAAGAGACTCTTTCCTCCCTCCCCCCCACTACCAATAAGTTTCCCTGTCATTTTTTACAGTTTTATGGGGTTTGTTTGGGTTGTTTTTTCTTTATTATTATTTCAGTGGCTTCAAGTTTATTCAGAGTCTCAGAATATCTGGGATTATTATTTAGTGCTTTAAGTCCTGGAGTCTTGCAAATGCACAGGAACCACTGCTTTCAATGCAAGATTAAAAGCAAGAAAGACTTTCTGCTTCCTGTAGCACAAAGACATGGCAGAGCACTAAACACTCCTCAGTAACCCAAAATGTCAGCAAAGAGAAAGCCAGTCTTACATGGAGGTGTATTTAAAAACAAGTCCTCCTTTTCTATTCAGTTGGGGGGTGGCTGAGCAGTAGGCTCATGCCTTCTGCAAGGTGACCCTGCATTTGACCCGTTTTTGGGGTGGGATGAGAAGCTGGCCATGGGCTGCAAGGAACTGGCTATAGTGCAGTGAGCAGGTGGACCTGGAGCAGTGAGGAGGTGGCCATGGAGCAGCGAAGAGATGTCCCTGGGCCATGGAGATAACCCTGGAGCAGGGAGGAGGTGGCCATGGAGCAGTGAAGAGATGTCCCTGGAGCAGTGCAAAAGCTGAAGCTGTTCCCTGGTCATATTGGAAGGAGAGGAACCCCCCCCTTCCTAATGGATTCCTTCAGATAAAAGAGCCCCAGCTACCTTTTTTCCCTGTAATGGCCCCTGAGGCTAATGTCTTAAAGAGAAAACAAAAGGATTGCTTTACATCACACAAGTGGGGCAGGAGCTCAGTGGGGAAAGAAGCACTTGAGTGATGCAGCACTGCCAGGGCTCCTGCAGCAGGATGGAGGCCAGGGGGAGGGGTGCAGCTGGCCCTAACTTGGGCTTTGCTGTGTGGCCTCTTGGAATTAAACCTTTTGTTAACCCCTTCTCTGCTGCTCTGGTGTCCATGTGCTCCAGGAGGGCTCTTCTGTCCCGAGATAAGCAGGGGCATCAAGGCAGGGCATGGAAGTGTTTGCTTTTCGTGGGCACAGCCAGCAACAAAGACACAGCATCTGTGGCGGCTAAACCAGCCAGAAACAGTGATAATAATACTAAAACCCACAAAGGAATTCTGCAGTAATGCCTTAAAAAGGATGGCAAGCGATAAACACAAGGGAGCTTGAAGAGCTGAACTCACAGGGCGACAGGAAAGGCGCTTCCTATGGAGGAGTGGAAAAAAAAAAAAAAGAAAAAAAAATCCCAGCTAGAGTGCAGCTTCCAGCGGCTCCAGCTGTGCTGCTCTTCCTTTGTCTGCTCTCTCCTCTGGCAGATTTCCGAGGGGTGGGCAGAGCAGGTGTGACAGCCGCCCAGGGAACCCCAGCAGCAGTCAAAGCAGGCGGTCAGTCTGCAGCTGGGAGCTGTAGGCAGAGATGAGATGCAGAGGGTTCCTTCCTCTAAAGATGCTGCTGTTGCTTGTGCTGCCCATCATGAGAGCCATTGTGTCTCTCTCTCTGGCTTGGTGTGGCTGCTGACTTTATAAACCACCCACTCTGGCAGCTGAATTTGTTTCATGCTCAGTCCCTGCACGGCACCTTCTGAGTATCTTTTTTTTTTTTTTTTTTTTTTTTTTTTTGGCACGGGGTTGTGTAAGAGAGATTGCTGTAGGGAGAATAAACTGTCAAACAAAGTAAAAGAGACACCTTTGATTAGCAGCTAATAGAAGAAAATCGACTCTTTTGGGCCATCATCATCCTTGCCACATTGGATCAGAATGATGCTCTGACACTGCCCTGGTTTTGACCCTGCCCTACACCAGTTTCTTCACAGTAAGATCCTGGGAAGTGGGCTAATCAGCATCTCCTCCAAGAGCATCCCCAAAGTATTACCTCCCTATGCCTGATGCAAACTCATTTTGCAAGGCAGGTGAGTCTTTTGTGCTTGGATTTAACATGTTTAAAGAAAAGCAAGTGATGTTTGAATTGTGTTCTGTTATGGTTCCCATTGGTGATAAATGTTTTGCTTGGCTGAATATGAAGCAGCTAAGGAAAAGATTTTGATTCTGTGGCTGACTGATGTGGTCTGCTAAGATTTTCAGCCTTGTAGGGCAGGTCTGTCCCCTGTGTGACATTGAAGAGCATGCAAACCTTCTTCAGGCCTGAGAGTTACTAAGGCTGCTCTCAGAAAGGAGGATCTCATCCTGCTTTTGAAACCTATATAAATTGCAGATAAAGAGAAAAATAATTAAACGTAATTAAAGAAAATAAACATACACTATCCTATTTTAACAGTGATGCCAAGAGAGAGTATTGGGTGCTGAAAATGACACATCCCCAAGGAACAAACATCATCTTTTCAAAAGTACAGTTCTTCCAGAAGCAATAGGAACAACGCCTGAGCATATAGCTTTTAAGTTTGTGATTTGTCTGTAAATTCTCTGCAATCACCAATATTCTGTGGGGATTCTAGAGTGCCCTTTTTTATTTTTTAATGTGTGTTTTCTTTCTGATTGTAAAGGCCCAACTCTCTCTCTGAAAGCCCATATGCTCCTGTCCTGCTTGACTTTAGTGTGCAGGAAATGGCCTCTGTCCAATTAGCAGCATGGGAATTAGCACTGCTTGAAATTCTCTTCTCCCCACCTTATTCCCCTCTGAGAGTGATGAACTTTGGTACTCAATTCTCTCTTTCTCTCTTTCTTTTTAAACAGCAGCATGAAGACTGAGTGCATAGGAAGCTATTAGAAAAGCTCTGTTAATACTGAAGTCAGGAGATGCAGCTGTTGAGTTCCTAGCAATATTAGCACAGAAGTATTTCAGGTGAGTTGTGTTTTCAAGTTGCATTTTTTTCTGCTTCTGCATATATCATCTATCTTGCAAGACGTCACTAGTGCTGGCAGTTCTTGCAGTCCTTCATGAACACATAGCATTTGATACTTCAGCCCAAGCCTCTGGAGTGCTATGAATTACAGAAAAATCTCAGATGGAGAACCCTCATTTGTGAAAAGCATGCTGAGCATCATCTAACTGCAAATGGAAAACATAAAATAATCAATCAATTCCATACATGCACCTATACATATATGTGCTTCTTTATAACTAAACCATTATTTTGAAAGGATAAGGTAAACTGTGTTACTGAGGTGGGGAGAAAGCAACACATGCTCTTTTGTATTCTTGGGATTGACATTTCTGCATGAACGCTGTGAGTCATAAAAAGGAGGAATTCATCTGAGATAACATAATTACAATACCTCATTTTTAATGTCCTGTGCTTGAGCTTTTCCCACTGTGACTTTAATGTGATACGTTTCGGTGACGGTGCATATTTACTGTATAAAAGAGATAGCTGGTGCTCTTTTGTGATGGAGGCAAAGCATGCAAAGGAAACTTTTTATTTAGGCTGCTGGACACAGACCAAAGCTGTGGTTTTTCCTAGCTGTCTAGCTCCCAGACTGACTCTCACAGTGGGTGCCTAGTGTCACCGTAATGGGTTTCTCCAAGTCCTGGCCTGGATTAGGCAGCTACAGACCAGAATGAAATGCCAACTACATTGAACTTAGTTTAACATTTTTCACATCAATTTTGAAAGAAATGGCTCTAAAGCACATTTTTAAAAAGTTGCAATGGAAGGTGTGTCTCTTGTGTGAGGCAGTAAGTCTGTGCTATATCTTTTGCTACTTGCCCACAATCAGACAAAATTAAACACCATTATTGTAATTATTTAATAGCCTTGTGCTAAGCAACGTCTGCTAAGGTCAGACTCCAGTTGCACTGGATATTCTACAGAACTGCTTTCTGCTTTCTGCATAGAAAGCAGTTCTGCATAGGGCCTAATATGTAATTTATAAGCCACAATAACTGGGAGAAACTAATGGAAAGGTAGGACGAAATTTGTTGAGCCTGAGAACAAATTGGGTAGGAGGATCGAGTTTCCCTCTCCTTTTCTGGTGGGAAGTTGTTGAAGGTGCCTGGTATAACAGAAGACATTTTAGGGAGTCAAACTTCATTCCTGCAATCACTGGGATAGAAATATGTGATGTTGCTTGCATTTGTGTTGCCTAAGGCTGATAACAGACTCCCTCTTATCCCTAGGTGAAAAGCTGGGCATGGCCTGAACAGACAAAAACCAAGGGAGGCACACCTGGACACTGCAAAAATCAAGATTTCCGAATGTATTTTCATTCTGAGTCAGAACAAAGGGGAAATGTTTTGTCAGAACAGGGGGAGAGTGCATTGACAAGAGAGCTGAACACCATTGCAGGAGCTTTGTATTGCACTCCTGAGATTAGCACAGCCACTCAGTAAATTGCAAATGGTGTCATACTGGGAAGAGTTTGCTCACATGAGAACACAAGGTAATGTGGCTGGGAGAGAGTAGCTAGATGGGAAAAGTAAATGGATGAAATTTGTGGAGGTCTAGAGGCAGCACAGAGGTCCATTTGCCATGATGAGGAACTCTTGCTTTACCATTCGGTGGTGAGAAATTAAGTAAGAGTGCCTTAAGAAAGTATCAGGACAGAAGTGCTGTAACACAGAACTGAGAGACTGAGCAGCCTTTGGAATTACACTGCTTTCCTTGATTTTAAAGAAAGATTTGTTTTTGTTTTTATTTGAAGAAGAAACTGGCTTTTATTGATATACTGCTTAGCCATACTAAGCCCATGGGTAGGTATTATTCAAAATCTGTAAAATAAGAGGGAGCAATATTTCCAGGAGTCTCTGGCAGTGCACGGCTTCACCTCAGTGTCTGACACCAAAAATTCTTTGTAATAGCTTCTCACCTGTACTGGGCTTTTGAGTTGCTAATTTATACACATAGTGTGGACCCATTCCCACCAAGTGCCCTTTCCTAAAAGGATGTTGGCATGTTTCTTAAGTCCTGCATAGCACTAACCCTGTACTGTCCCAGAAATGTTATTGTAACACTTTTGTTTCATTTAGGCATTTTTGTAAAGGGATTTTCTTCAAATGTAAAGCCCACTTCTGGTCATCGTCCCTCAAATGTGCACCTGACTATGTTGTAAGGAGCCTGTTGTCACCTGTCCTTGCCATCTTAGGGGCCCATGACCTAGCAGGATACAAGGGCCATTCCCAGGTGCCTGGGATGCTGTTGTACTTCTCATGAGCTGTGTGAGAGCAGGTGATGCTGTTGCTCTGGTGTGACAACAGCAAGAGTGGTGGGTGGTCTGGAGCAGGTATGTCCTCCCTGCCTGGGAGTGCTGGGTGCAGCAGGATTGCTCTGCTGGCTCCCCTTGGGGCAGGTGGCTCAGCATCAGCCCTGATTACCGACCCATGCGGGGGCATTGGGTCCTCCCTTAATTAGCCATGGCCTGTGGTCATTGACAGGCTCTCAACCATTTTAATGAAAAGATGTGTTCTAACAGTGACCTTGATCTAACCGGGAGGTGCCAATCACAGTGAGAATGACTGTCATAACAATCATCACCAGCACATCGGGGACCTCAGGACCAGCAGCAAAGCAGGCAGCATTACCCACAGCCTCCGTGGCTTCATCCCACAGCCGGTTAGAGGAAGCCCCTGAGCAAGGGAATTTAGTTTTTCCTTCCCCCTGGGGGCTCAGAGCCTGGTCTGAAGGAACTACATCTTTCAGGGGACCCTATTAAGCTGCACCCCTTAGTAACAGCACAAATGTCTCCCCCATCCCTCCTCTGCTTGTGCTGACCCTATCCTCCAGCAGCTTCAGCTGGCCGATCCCCTGATCCCCTGCAGCCATGCCCACCACCACAGCATCCCAGGGCACCGCAACGGGATACCCTGGCTCTGCGGGTCCTGTGTGGGGGCTCCCGCTCCATCTTCCCGAAAAAAACCCGTCTTTGTTCTGTGCCTTCATTCCCTATTCATGTGATCACCTCGGTGCGATGCTGTCTCTCTCCTTCCCTGACTCTGCAGGAATCAGCGGTAGCTTCCCTCTCCATCTGCCGCTGCAGAAGGCTCCTGGGCTATGCTCTGCCCTTCCCCCAGTATTTGTAGGTCTCTCCCTCCCTCCTCACCCTCTTTCTTCCCCCCACCCCCCCCCTTCTCCTCCGCCCCCTGCAAAAGTCCTCAAGAGTCAGCTGTCACTTGTTTTTATTTTCTCCTGGCTCCTGTAGCACGGTCACATCTGACTTGCCTGCGCTATTCCTCCGTGGCTGGGGGAAAACGTAGCCAACTTTTGCCTGGTGTCAGTTTAGCAGCCTGGGCCTCCTCGTCCTCCTCCTCCTCCCTCGGGGTCCTGGAAGCCGTTGCCTCACTGTCTCCCCTCCTTTCTCATCATGGCTGGGCTGCAGCTGGCGTGACTGGTTTGAGCAAATCTGGGGCCCCCCCGCGAAGCTGCTCAATTGAGTTTGTATCCCCCTCCCCCTGCCCCTGCAAGGCGCAGGAGGGTCTCTGTGTGACTTTTCCCCCCCCTTCCTCCCTCCTTGCCTTCCCTCGGCAGGGAGGAAGGCCAGTCCGAGCTGGAGACTGAAACAGGAACGCTGCTGGTGGTGGTGGTTGGGGAGCTCGTGGTGATTTTGGGGGGCAGGTTGCATCTCCTGGGGTAAAGCGGGGGTTTTCCAAAGTCCTCTTGCTTGCAGCTGGGGAGGTGCCTGCTGCCTTTTTTTGGGCTTGGTCAGAACAAAGCATCGGTGGCTGCACCAGCATGACAAGGGCATGCAGACATCTCCCCTGCTATCCCATGTCCCCAGCTCAGCACTGCCCGGCTGGGACCACCGGGGTCCTCTAGTCCTTAATGAATTGACCCTTTCCTGCTTTCCTGCTTATCTTTTTACGATTGCCCTGGGGCACGGTTCATTTTCCTCCCGCCTTTAATGAGTGAAAGGGGTCCAGTTGGAGGCTTTCCAAGACTAAGCTTCCTGCGTTTCTTTACCCTTTCTACAAGCTTAATGAATATGCCACCAAAAAGCTCATTAGATGTAATGTCAGTTCTATTTCTGGTGCTCCCTCTTGGAGAAACCGTGTCCTGTGCTGGCAGGGAGATGAACCCAATGAGACTCACAAATAAATACCCCTGTTCTGTCCTTCCCCTTTTCATCCTTAAGCAGTCAAGAGGGGAGATTTATGAGCCCTCCTAACTTCTTTTCTCGCTGTTCATTTACCTGAGACTCTCATCCCTCTTGGCCCCTTGGACTAAAAGCTGATAGCCTGGACTTTTTGATGCCTTGGCTGCTGCAGTGGTAGTCGGGCAGGGGCAGTGCTGGGTGGCAGAGAGGTGAGAGGTGCAGGGCTGTGCTGTGGAAGTGGAGCCTTTAAAGAGCGATGCAAACCATGGTGCTTCTGGGAAGCAGTCAGCCCTGTTCACTGCAGGTGAATCAGAGCTCCATGACTGGTGAATCACTGGAGTATTTGACAAGTCAGAGGGGTGGAAAATGATTCACTGAAGGCTTGGTCTCTGGAGAGTAGGGTTTTTCTTTCCCTACTAAGGAAATTTGGGATTGCTTTAGGGTTTGTTTGGGTACCCCCCTCCCTTCCAGAGAAACAGGCTTTCACGGAGACAGGCAGGCAGAATGAAGGGGAGAAAAAAGGAATTTAAAGATGTAGTTAGTTGGTTGGGAACAGTTCCCTCCCACTGCCTGTCCTTGGCTATTGCTTGTCACACACATGTGAGTTGCAATTAGTCACCAAGAAGGGAGCAGCAGCTGAAGGGAGAGGATGTGGTCACTCTGCAATATACTGTGTCTCTCTGCTAGGAAGCTGCAAAACACATCCCACTTACCTTGAGAACCCCTTGAACCCTACCAAACGGTGTGGGAGAAATGTTCTTCTGCCTTTGTATTTCACCTTCTACAGATGTATTTTTCAATGCAACATTATTTTGTCACCTGCATTGCCGTCATCTGGCGGGGAGGCCTACTATTTTGGGAATGAGTATTCTGAGCCCTAGGAATTGTAAAATGTAATATAGCTTTTGATGCAGCAGGAACACTAACGCCCTCATAAAATATCCTATTTGTGTTTGAATTTGAACAAGGTATTATAATGATTTAAAGGGTACAAGTCAGAAGTATGCCAAGATTAGTGGCCTCCTATTGGTCTTAATCTCGTTCCCTTACAATTTTCAAAGGTATATTAATAGTTTCAATTTTTAATTTGAATTTTCCTTCCCTGTAAGGTATCATTAAGTTGAAAGGTGCAAACGAATGACACTGGTAATTTGGTCTGGTTGAATGTCTGTGCCTAGTATTGGAGGGTCAGATGTTTCCAAGTTGCTTTCCCATGTGAATATCAGTTATAGAGGAGAACATGTCTTGTACCTCCAGGGGCACAGAGAAGGTGACAGTGGCCTGAAGGCACCTGTAACTTTCTAGGCTGTTTCAGGGCTGAAACAGACTCCTATTACTTACTTTTGTCTTCTTTCTTTAGTGCATGTCTTGGGAGACAGCAACTCATTTGCTGGGTATGGTTTCTTGGTATGATGAAGGTCACAAGATGGGTCCTCAGTTTGCAGAATGAGGCCACCCATCACGAGCATGTGCAGAAAGAAGTGTTGGCAAATACTGTTTTACAGAGTACCTGCTCTAGAAATGATACTACCTAGATGCTAATAACTGTTTCTTTTTATATTTTGCATTATTATTATTTCTTTTCTAATTAATGCTGTGATGCATGAAAGCTTCTTGCACAATTAAAATGATGAAGTAACAATATAGAAGATGGGAATCTCTAGAGCTAAGGGACAAAGGAAAGTAGCAATTAGTGGAGCTATCTTTAGCTCTTTGGCCCTTTGCAAGGACAACAGAGAGCTAGTTAATATGGGGGATGGGAAAGTGCTGTTTTAAAAAAAATCTACTAGGAGAGTACTTGTGCACTAAGTTGTTCAGTTCTCCTTTGTTCTCCATGGTACCTATTCAGTTCTAAAATAGCCCTGCATTTCTTAGTTTTAAAGATGAAACGGTCTTGTATCCCTTAACCTTGTCTTCTCTGAGGAAGAAAGAAATTCTGCCAGGAAGCCCTGCAAGAGATTAGCACTACTGATATACTCACCACCATAGCTACCACCTCCTTATTTGTCTAGGAGCATGCTGTGTCTGGCAGCTGGTAAGAAAATAAATAAATAAACCCCAGGAATCAAATTCCTGAGGAATCTGGTCATTTCAAGGTTCCCCTATAGATTCACAGGTTTTAAAGGCCAGAAGGGACAATTATATTCTGACCTCTGGTGCAACATAATCCATTGAATTTCTCCTAGTGTTGTTGGCACTCAGCCATATGAAATGAGTTTGTACTCTTTAAAATCCTCTCCTCAGCTCTAGTCTCTTCTCTCAGACAATCCCCTCTTACCCCTCATGCTCTCCTGTGCAGTACTGCGTGTGTTGGTGAGAGTGTTTTCAGGTCTTCTAACAGTAGCAGCCCTGGAGAAGGATGTATTTTACATTAAAGCAGCCCAGTGCAATCCCTTTAACCTGTGCTCGCTGCTTCACCGCTGAGCCTTCGAGTGGCATTTCAGCCTGACTCCCAGAGGTGGGGGTAGCCTTCACAGATGTATCACAGATACCTCCTATCTGGGTCCCCTCCACAGAGAGCTTTTAAGGCACTGTGGGGTTTTTTTTTTTTTTTTCTCAGCAGGGAGGAGGGGTGGTATCTCTGCCAAATGGCCAGAGAGTAGTAGCAGCACAGCTGGAGGCTGGCTTGGCTAGAGCCACCCGGGTGCATCTCCATGCCGCCTTGGAGGGGGAGAGATTGTGCCTTTTCCCTTTATTTATTCTTGTGACAGCTGTAATCTGTGGCTGGTCTGCCTCTTGCAGGGACTGTGGCAGCCAGTGGCCGGCATGGCTTGTGGATTTGTTCTGTGTGTGGGGTTGGGAGCACATCCATGTCGAGGGGGGAGGGAACCCCCTCTGGGTCTGGAATGACCAGAACTGAAACCCTGCAGTAAGATGGGAATGATTTCTGAGCAGCTGAAAAGGCTGGGAAAGGGACCTGGGTCAAAATCCCTGGGCTGGGCAGAGAAGGGGCAGCCTGCCCTTGGCCCTGAGTCAGAGCAGTCCTTCCTGGCACACCTGGGTGGCAGAGATGACTGATTCCTGCCAAGGGGCTGAGTAACTTCCCTTTTCAGTCAGAGGATTGTTACCTCCCCAGGAGGGTGGTCAAAGCCTGGCAACTGCCTGCAGCCCAGCAGAAGGCTGCTAGCAAAAGGAGGGCTGAAGCCCCAACACGTCTTGGAGGTGGGCAACCAGCAGCAGCTGCTGTCTTCCTGCACCCCTGTGCTTGCCTTGGCCGTGGCATTGCATGTGGCCATGCAGATCAGGGCTAAGCCTGTCTCCATGTCTGCAAATGTTAAACCAGTTCTCAATTCTCTTATAATGAATCCCATTTTCACACCAATTTCGTAGGTTCAGATGGAAAGTATGGACTGAGATTCTCTCTTGAATACTGCAGAGGTGAAACACAGATTCTGCAGACTAAATCAGGAAGAGTGGATTTTTGGCTCTGCTTTACATCTGCCTTAAGTTGTGTGGGGGTTTTTTTGGAAAGCAGTGTAATTAGGCATACATCAAGGGAAGATATGCCCTGGTACCTTCCTGTGTGTGCCAGAACTCCTGCAACTTCACATGACCTCTCCAAATATGTTCTGCTTCTGAGTTAAAGCCTCAAAAGGCTCAGCTCTTAGAGCTGAGTGAGTGCAAGGGGCTGCTCTTCTTTTTTTTTCCTTTTTTTTTTGGTTTATTTACTTACCTAGTCATTCAGAACAGGTGTCTAGCTATTCTAGTTGGACAGCAAAGCTTGAAGGCTCAGGACAGCTAGCAAATAAAAGAACCCCAACTGTATTATTTAAAAAAAAAATAATCCCATGATCTGTTAAGCGTGTCCCACTGTCCGCTGAGGGCCTGGCTGGTGCTTTTGGATGGACTGGTTGGCAGGACTGCCATTTCCAACAGTTTTCCAGCTTTCCCACAGGAGTGGTGATGTGATTTATATATTTCAGTCTGTGCTTTAGCCTGCTGCTGTCTTTAAAATGGCTGAAAGTCCTTAGTGTAGGGAGTAGGTGTGCCTAAAAATCCAGTTGCGTGGTGCCCTCTTTTCCACAGCTGCAATTCACTTACGATTATAAACAATGCAATAACTTAATTCTGATGGGCTGTTTTAATGTGCTATAAAATATAAATTTAGGCAGCACGTAAAATAAGCTTTTCCTGCCATATGACAGAAACCACAACTGTCTGGCATGGACACACAAGCTAGAACCTGACAGGAAGAAAAGCACAAAGCCAGACGTGATCTTTGATCATATGTTGTTTAAAATTAACAGCACAGATCATAACCACACTTAAATAACACATCTGTCTGGGGGTTAGATAGTAACACACAATATGCTTTTTTAATTCATTATGCATTTGAATCTCTCCCAAGTAACAGGTGGTTTTCTGAAAACGAAGCCTGCCAAAAAAGCCTTGAGAAAGGGCTGGCTGATGGTTATCCTGGGAGGTGAGGTAGCCTGGGTTCCTGGATAGCAACAAGCCCTGGCTCTCTTAACTCTTTTCCTGCTGGCTCTCCATCAGCTCCTGCCATAATGAATGCTGCTGTGAGCCCTCAGAGCTGGCTCCGAAGGCAGGGCAGCAGAGGTTTGGGGTCACTGCCTTGGGGTGGAGGGTCCATACTACCCAGGTGATGCTGTGGGTAGCACCCTGGCCACCAAGTAGGTTCAAAGGGTGGGACTGGCCTGATTGAGCACAGCCTTGTTCAGAGGATGGTACAATGCAAGGACCTTAGAGACCTTTAATGACCACAGGAGAGGAAACGACACCTTTGGAGTGAGGTTCATCTTGGGAAATAACTATCTTGCACAGATGAGGTGACTGTGCCCATAGAAGCAGTGCATATCCCCCCAGACTGTGAAAGAGGGGTGAAAAGTTTGGAAACAGCAATGCTTATGCTGCAGGCTAGGACCAGAGGGGTAAGTACCACCCAGATATTTGCACATGGCTTAGGGAGGCCACCCAGACTGCTTTGACATGGTTGTGTGTTGCTCTCCACCCAGAGCATGCCTGAGCAGTGCAGGTGGGATGTGGACAAGAGGTTGGGGTCCCCTGCCTGCCATGACAGGCATGGCCCAGGCCTCTGCTGGCTGCAGTCTGCAGACATCTTCAAGGTGGATGGAGGTGACTGCTCTGCCAGTGTTCCACCAAACAGTATCCAGCCCTTGGTCAGAGACAGGGAAGTGTGAAACACACTGCACCTTGCTTTTCCCTGCAAGAGAGGCTGCACAGATGATCCAGCTACAGCATGAGGCAAGGATATGATTAACTATACCTCATTACGCAAGACAGCAACCGCCAGAGCTTATAAAATTAGCCACATCTTTTATAAATCTAGCTGCCATGCCTGGAGTCCAACACATGTCCCACTGCACAGCTCTCTCCACACCTCCCTGCCTTATGGTTTCTGGTGTGGAGCCTGCCCGGCTCTCCAAGCCACTGAAGTGGCCTCACTTCTCCCCTTGCTTCTTTGAATCCCCTCTGGGACACCTTTAGGAGATCTGTCTGTCTTCCTGGCAGCCTTGAGAGTTCACAGTAGGAGGAAGAGTCTTGCTCTCAGCCCAGGTGAGCAGTGAGGAGAGCACAGCTCCAGCAGCAATGGATTTGTGTCCCTTCACATACTGCAGTTATAATATTCATTTTGTCCTGTTCCTTGTATAAACAGCTGTTCTGGGAGGCAGGGGAAGGAGACATGATTTCCTCCAGGGTTTGTTTCTAGTAATTCTCATTTTTGGCCAAACAAAATCCCCAAAGGGTGATGGAAAACCTTTCCCTCTTTCTGGGAGCAGTTTTGACCCTTGTACCCCAGGGGCCAAGGGGAATGGCTTCCTATGGGTGTTTGACACAGGTGCACCTTACTTATCACCAGAGCTTAATTAGACCTCCTTCAGATCGGCCAGGACAGAGGAGCTGAGCTTGGTAACCTGGGAAGGGAGCAGAAGATACTCAGCCTGCCTTCTTTCCCTCATTTAAGGACGTTAGCCCTTGGAGTGCTCCTGGGTCACTTGTCACATGTTATTCAGATTGAGCTCTGCCCAGAACAGATTTCCAGAGGAGCAGCTGCCACTTGCTGAGATGAAATTTGTCAAAATGAACTTCTCAAACATGCATGGTGAGGTTAAGTAGAGTCTGTTGAGGCACGGGGAGTTACTGTGAGCTGCGGTGTGATTTGATACGGGGCACTCTGTTAGTCACAAGGAAGGTTTCAGAAATCCTGTCACTAAGGAGGCTGAGGGAGTTGACAAGCCTGTGTCCTGCTCTTTCTTTTTGTGGTGAATTCCTCCTCCTTCTCACACATTCATCACACTGGACAGTTTTGCCCAGCGGTTGGGTAGGGATCAGCACCGGGATTAGTTAGCACAGCAGAGATTAGAATATGCCATATTGTAAATGACAATGACATGAGACATTGAAGACAAGGTGTTTGGTTTTTGGGGCTTTGGTTTGAGATTTCTTCATGCTGGGCAACTGGAGGCTTGCAGGTCTCCTGATGCATATGGTTATAGACAGGAGAGGGGTGCAGTCATCAGCACTAACCACAAAAGTCCCTTTTCTCACTGCTTGCAAATTAGGGGACTTTCTAGGAACAGCACCTGTGTGAAATGCACACACAGAAAACGTCAGCTCTCACAAACTGAACCAGTGGGGATTGCCCGGGCAGCTCCCCACACTCCTGCCCTGCAGCCCCCACGCCCCTCCTCTCTCCTGCAACCTCTGAGCAGGAGAAGGAGGGATTTCCCCCAAGTCTAACGCCTGCAACCAGAGGAAGAAGTTGTTGCCCAGGGCTTGTGGAAGAGATGAACCACCCTGCCTGGGCGTGAGAAGGCACATGGAATCATAGAATGATGTGAGCTGGAAGGGACCTTAAAGATCACCTAGGTCCACCCTGCCTGCCATGGCGCAACCTCCCACCAGACTAGGTTGCTCAAAGCCCCAGCCTGGCTTTGAAGACTTCCATGGAGGGGACAGCCACAACTTCCCTGGTCAACCTATGCCTGTGTCTTACCACCCTTACAGTAAAGGATCTCTTCCTAATATCTAATCTAAACCTACCCTCTTTCAGCTTGGAATTGCTACCCCTCATCCTATCACTACATGCCCCCGTAAAAAGTCCCTCCCCAGCTTTTCTTTAGGCCCCTTCAGGTACCAGAAGGCTGCTATAAGGTCTCCCTAGAACTTTCTCTTCTGCAGGCTGAACAACCCCAGATCTCTCAGCCTGCATTTAGAAACCCCTGTGCAGGCAGAGGAAGAACCACCCAAGCAGTGAACTTGGCTGCAGGGGTGCTGGAAAAACAGAGTCCTCTGTCACTCAGATTGAAAGCCAAGTGTCGCCCGGCACAGTTGTGCACCGTGTGTGGTACACACGTGGCAGGTCCCCGGCTGCTTTTTGGTGGGACACGAAGCCCCCACAGGCTGGGGGCTCCTTGGGGCTGCTGCTGCCCACCACCCTGGCATCGCGGCGCATTGGCAGATTGCAGCTGTCAGGCCCTGTCCGGGGGGACCGGGCTGTGTGTTTACATGAGCGATCATATGGTAACCTCCTCCAGCTCATGGGCAACTGGCGGGGTTACCTCATCTGCAGCCAAATTACCTCATCCATGGGAAATGCAGCAAGTGCAAGGCAGGAGGGAGGCAGGCTGCTCTCGGAGGGGACAAGACTCCCTCAGCAGCAGGCTGCAGAGGAGCAGCGGCCCTCTGCCTGGCTGCTCACAAAATAAACCTGAAAACCTCTTAGCTCCTCAGTTATCTCAATTCAAGAGGTCGCTTGTAAATCAGCTGCCTTGCCTTCTCAGCGTGAGAGGGTCGTGTGGAGGGGTGTGTGCACGCACCCATCAGATCCTGGTGCAAGAAGTTGGCTGTGCTGGCCCATGGTCCTGCCCTTTGCAATGCCTGGCTGCCAGCAGAATTCCCTTTGCAATGCCTGGGAAGCAGCATCCAGGCAGTTCTTCCCCACCACAGCCTAGGACTAGGAAAGAAGAGCTCTCTGCAGTCTCAGCCTTAAGCATATTTCTTGACCCAGATCACCCTGCTTCACCTCTTTAGAAACCAACCAGCTAACTGTACACGTAGAAATAAAAAAAAAATTGTATGTGATACCTAGGAATATATAATAAATAATCGGTGCCATAAGCAGAGGAGTTTATTAGCCCCCGTCAGGCTATTCACAATGTAAAGGACATGCTGACCTAGAATGATCTCGTCCTTCCAATCAGCATTTCAACTGTAACAGGAGGAGAGCCAGTATTTCTGCATTGGTAAAGTTAACCCTTTGGGCTACTCTTCCAGATATTTGCTCTAGGATTTTATGAACAATGTCAGCCCTGGCAGACCATATTTTTTCCTAATCAACCCTTTTATTAATCAAGGAAGCTGTGAATGGGAGGCCACCACTTCTTCAGACTAACATGTTTTAAATTCCTTAGAGCATGTATGTATGTATATATTCGTGTGTGTGTATGTATATATTTTTTTTTCCTCCCAGGCTATTTATCATGTTCAGTTGGACACATTGTGCGAGTGCAGCTGCTCTTATCTGGCACAAGGTAGCATATTAAAGGGAAGATTAAGATTACCATTTTGCTTTATTTCCTTTCTCAAAACTTGATGTGCATAACCAGAACCTCTGTGTGCGTGTTTGTGTGCTTGCAGAAAAACAGTTGGTAAGTGGTGTTCACACGTGGGCATCTTCAGGCACTGGGTAAGGCACATCTGGAGTTCACAGCATCCTGGAGATAGTTGCTTGAATCCCAGGAGCACAGGTCGGACTGGGAATGGGGGCCCGTATCCATGGTGAGGCTCCCTATCTCACAGTACCAGGTGTGTGCGTGTGCATTAGTTCTTGGAAAGGCCGTCCTCAGGGGGGAAAGAGAGAAACCAGGAGAGAAGCAATTAGAAGCTACCTTGCACAACTGAGCCAGCTCATCAGGGATGGGTATGGCAAGAATGGTGCTGGGAACATGTGATGTATGCAGAGGTTTCACATAACCTGCCAGCGGCCATACTGGCTCTCCTTTTATAATATTTTTCTTTTAAATCCTTTTTTTCCCCCTTTTTCTTTTTCTTTTTTTTTTTCTTTTTCCTTTTCACTCTTGCTTTTCTCTGTTCTCTTTTCTTCTTCTCTTTTCTCCCCTCTTTCTCTTTTTTCTCTCCTCCCTCCTTTCTCTCTCTCTGTAGTAGCAGGAAGGGAGAGAAGCATAAGAGTGGAAAACGGAGTGAAATAATTCTGAAGCCTTCTGAAATAATTCCAGAAGGCTCTGTTTGACAGCATCAGTGCTAGATGTTTTCTATCTTGAAACAAGATCCATATTCGGATCAATAGAGATTTGTGTGGGGGGGAAGTGTTCCCTTTTATTTCTTTGTCAACGCAATGTGTCAGTGCTGCTGAAAAACACATGCTCTGAAAGCTGCTAGCATGAGACCAGTTATTAAAAAACCGCTAGCATGAGACCAGTTATTAAAACAAACCCTTTCTGCTTGTGCTGTGTACGTGCCATCCCTTTCCATACATAGATCTAGAGTGTGGATGAACACAGACCTACGCTGTTCCAGCCTCGCACACTGAAGAATGCAGCTGTTTCCCTCCTGAAAGTTTGGAGCCTCTCAAATCCTGCCTCAGCTTCCCAGCACCCTGCAGCCCAACAGCAACATGGTGCTACCATAAGCTCCCAGCAAAAATTGGGTGAATACGGCTCATAAGCCAAGCTTAAGTGGATTTATAGGGTGAAGAGGCAATCCTCCTTCTGTTCTATGTTTCACAGTGCTGCTTGGAAAGGAAATTGATGCATGATTGCATTAAACCTTCCATCTACTCCAAGACCTACATAACACCGGTAAACAGTATGTGTCTACATGTGGGATGCTCACCACTGGTCCTTGTGAAGTAGTAGACATCAGGTAAGACAAAAATCTGGCATAGGATCAGACTGGGAAAGGCTGCTTCTATCAAAACTTACAATTTAAGTAATGTTCACTGGTGGCTTTCTCTTGCATTTTGCCACTGTCTTCCCGGCAAGCTGGGTTGTGGCTCCATGTGCTGGAAAGGGCCTAAGCCTGCTTTTTGCAGGAATGATTCTGAAGTCGAGGAATTATGAGAGGAACCTGCAATTCTATCATGCAGGTGAAATTAGAGAGAGAAAGATATGACTCATTGGTGGGGCAAATTGAGCCTGCCAGCTGGGCTTCATTCAGCTGAAAAATATGCCCCCATGTCTGCAGAGAAGCCAACCAGAACTAACCAGAGGGGTGCAAATCTTCCAGTCAAACTGCAAATTGGGAACAACAAAGCAAATCATTCAGGTAGAAGGCATGCAAAATGCAATTGGTTCTCTTGCGCTTTACCCTGAATGGATGAAATCTGGCACTCAATACGCAAACCCACAAGCGCTTGAACAGTGGTAAGCTGGCATAAGGCTGGCTATAATTAGAAGTGATATCTGCTCAGAATTAAAGTGCCAAATGTGCCTTCAGGTGTATTCATTCTCCATCTTGCTTTTTAGTCCGGGGCCTGACACATTTGGGATTCTTGCCACAGGAACTGTACCAAATGACTCACTCACAGCGGTAGCTGTGTGCTGAAGACTGCATGCTACCAAATCAGCAGGCCTGGAGATCAACATGATGGGCAAAACCTCAGGAGACTGACATATGGTCACTTGGCTCTAATAACCTCCTTCAGACTTGAAAATTCATCTACATTTTTCTCTTCGTTCCTTCTGCTTTTTCTACAGTTGTGACTTTTCTTGACTGATTCCTGCTGTATTGCATTCTTTGTCCTCTCGTTTTGTCTCCTCCTTTAGTCTTGGTGTGCTTGGACAGTCCCCATTGTTGAATTCCTCTTATTAACAGCAGCCACCACAAGCTCTCTGTTTTCTCTTGACTCCCCTACAGCGTCTGAAGTTTTATAGCCCCTCTGGAGGCTCAGCTGTAAAGACTGGAATGCTCTCTGCTAATTTCCCTCTGGTTACTCTCTTGGTTGCTGGTATAAAAAGGGACAAATCTGCAAAATCACTTAAGAGTCTGCAGGGCTGAGGGCTGCAGATCCTGGCTGCTTGGTCTTCTGGTGGAGTCCACAGCCCAACAGAGGCAGCTGTGCAGCCATCAATGGGAGGAGAGGAACAGATGTTCAGGCTCACCTGGTGGGGCAGGTAATAGAAGGAAGGGAAACACTTCCTCCCTCAAGAGGAGGCTTATTTTTCCTTTCCAGAAAAAAACAAGTGTGTCAGGCTGGTATTTGTTGTGCTTCAGTACTGTAGGAAGTGGTTGGTGCTGCATATGCCTGAACTGCAGATTTAAAAAACATTCTTGTACTCTCAACAAAAGCATCCGAGCAGACATTTGCTCTGTCTTCAGAGTTGTTCAACCTGGTTCTAATGTGTCAGAATAAATTAAATTGTTGTTTTCTTAATTTTATTAGTCCAGGCATCTTTCCACACCTGTTGGTCTTTCCAAAACCATCTTACAGGTTTTGTAGAACCTTGTGCTGTTGTGCTTGGCATGTCAGGAACAGAAAGGAAGACCGACTCTTGACACAATTCCCCTCAGATCAGATTGATAACATGTATTGAATGATGTTGCCTAAATCAATACAAATTGATTGAGGGCCTCAGAGCATCTGGAAGATAACAGGAAAAGAGAGACCAATTTCCTGAAGGGATATTCATGGCTGTTTTTTTCAGTGCTGCACAACTTCTATGCAAAAGGAAAAATTTGCAGGTCATTTGGGAGGATGACATGCTTTGGACTGAAACTGACAGTCTGTGTAAGATAGGTAAAGATGTTCCCTGAATTCTGTTACCCCTCTTAATTCTTTTAACTCCTGTAACTGCTAATAAAGTATGTTGATCATCAGATTATGGTCAGCAGAGAGACTTAAAATAAAATAAAATTAGTTGTCTTAATAAGGAAGCGGGGAGGGGAGAAGAAAAAAGAAGTGATTTTAATGGAGAAGACAAACACCACCAGGACATGGGGCCATTAATTTTGCAGCTGGATTGTATGTAAGGCTAGGGAACATGAAGAGTCAAGCTGCCACCACTGCATTTCCACCCATCTCCTCCATCCTGCTCATAGTCAGAGGCAGCTCACATAGCTGTCTTTGTGATAAAGCTTACAAGCAAATTGGACAGGGTGTCAGGCTAGCTATGAAATATGACAAATTAACAGCTGAGGCTGCTACTGCCTTGGTTACAGACACTTCATTTAGAAGTTATCATGTTACTGGATGCTTTCTGTAATTTGTGATGATACTGATTGTGATAAATTGCAAGAATCAGGTAAAAATTTCAGCCCATTCCTGAAGCTGATTATTAAGGGAGGAAATGGTTGTCAATACTGTGCCACTTAACTTCAGGCCCCAAATGAGAAAAGATCTCACAATAACAATAAAATTCTCAGTCACTGAGCAATGTAATTAAATTAAGCTAATTACATTACAATTAGCAAATCTTTAATTTATTTTTAATGCACTGATTAAACATTATGTGGTAACCATAAAGCTTTCTGAATGGTAATCCTGTTGGGTAAGCATTAACACCAACCTGGGGTCATTGCTTGATGTGAGGATATTTTCTGAAGTAATAAATAATTGCTTTTTATAACTATCTTGAAAAGGTATCTATACAAAAATTCTGGGCAGATAATTTATTCACTTTCTTCCCTTCACCTTGAATGATGATAATAGAAAAAGGAATGCTTCACATTCCAGTTCACTCTGTTTATAGCATGGATTATTTGCATCTTCATTGGATTGTTTGATTTTTTTTTTTTTAAAGCTGGCACTTATCTCAGAGGACCCAAAGAATCCTTATGGGATGATTCACTAGTTTTTCAGACTAGGTTTTACTAGGTTTCTCAGACATCCCTCCTCACTTCTGTTGGGATGAGAAAAGACGAGGGCATTCCCTATGAGAAAAGATGAGGAATCATGGCTCCTTGGAAGCTTTGCTTCCCAAAGGTAGCTGCATCTCTTGCCAGACAAAAGAGGGAAGTTAGGCATGTTAAATGGAACTGGAAGGAAAAAAGGCACCTGAGTGTAAAGCTCCCTGGACCCCATGTTCAGGTCCCCTCTGGTCTTACAGGCACTTAGACTGTACAGGTCCTTCAGTCTTTGTTATTAAAATTCCTAATGCATCTATACCACTTCGGAGCATGCCTAACCAGAGCTTCTGGCTTGACCAGGTTGGGCAATGAGGTACTTTTCTGACATTTAAGTTGGATTAGAAACCATGAACAGTGCATTCATCCACTTATCTTGTTGCAGTCAGGGTTCAGTCTCAAAAGGACACTTCCAATCTGCCTACTGAGCTCTGCCAGGTCTCCTCTTTCTTTGGCCATTAGGCCAAATGTTTCCTCTTTCTTGTTTTGTTTTGTCTTTCTTATCTAACAAATATATGTATATTTCCTAATTTCCTATAAAGCATAACTGCTTTATAAAGAGAAGGGTGGTCTTTCCATCTCAAATGCCTTGCCAACAGGGAGACTGAAAGCTGTCTGCATAGAGAAGCAAATCTCCTCTGGCAAAAACAGAGACAGAGCAATTTGGGTGGGACTATTCAACTGTTAGAAAAGATGTGACATGGGTTCTTTTTCTGACTGCCCTGTGTGACCATGCTCAGTTCTGCACAGTGTAAAATAAAACAGCTCTGGTGAGAAGAGGGATGTTAATTGCACTCCTGTCACCCATCCTCAGGGTTTTACTTGAGGCTGCCTATGATGGCTCCTTGCTCAGACTGCTGTTTTTAAAGCATGGGTTTGGAGCGATGTGGATCAGGGCCAAATGCTGTGATGCTAAAAAGCTCTGCATTTCCCCTGTCTTCTGGATGAGGTGAGGATGAAGGAGGTGCAGGAACCAGTGCATCCCCAAACCTTGCCTGTCCTTCTCAGCCTTGCCTTCCTACCTGATCACTGCCCAGTTGGAGCCAGGATGTCTCCAACACCATGCTGGGACCTTACCAGCTCAACCCTAGGGAGAAAACTGGGCTCTTTGCCCTATGTCAGCTTTACTGATGTAAAGCACCTACCCAGCTTCTGGGACATGAGCTATTATCTCTGCAGGGCTCTCTGCTTCTCCAAGTAGATGTATCCACTCCCCTGCCGCTAGCTCCAGGCTCTCCCGTATGGCAAGCACTAACAGACACGTGCCATAGCTCAGTGTTTTGGATCTGGTCCTTGCTGCTGAGGTACCATGTGTAATTTGTTCATGCACCTTGAGCTCTGCAGGTGCCTCAGGAACACAAGACTGGCCTCTACCTGCATGTAGCATCAAGGAGAGGCAGACTCACAGACTCTGAATAATCAGAAAGGGAATGGCTGAGGTGGAGGAGCTGAGAACAGACAGTACTTAAAAATGTGAACATTTGGGGCTTTGTTGTTTTTTTTTCCTGTTTAAAAAATTTGCAAACTAGCTCTGTCAGCATTGAATAATTATTAACAAAAATGAAATTGAAAAAATGTGCTATTTTACATTTTACAAGTAAACAGAGCAATGCCTCAGCACTGTGTGTGGAGTGGCCTGCAATCCTTGTTTTGTTTGTGTGGGACCTTGAACAACTGCTGTGTTTATTTTTTCCTGATAATTTCTCTAACAGCACAGAAAAAGAAGGCACAGACTGTGCCCTTTTTCTGCTTTCTTGTTTGTTTGTTCATGTTTTTTTGTTTTTGGTTTTGGTTTTTTTTTTAGAATTGAAATAATTTGTGTTTCTCTTCTGTGGAATGAATTTCCCAACCGTAATACCGCACGTCGAGTGTATCTGGAAAGGATGCTGCCTTGTTCGATGAACTGAATTGTGCACACAGTTGGAGACTCTGACAGTGCCAGCATCAGTGAATGCAAGTTGCATAAAAAAGAGGCAGCATCATTCATGACACTAATGAACAGTCCTTCCTCGTCTATCAGAGAAATCTTTCCCAGGGATAACGATTCTCCTAGCATTTTCTTAGCCATAAAAGAAGAGATTGTGTTGGGTCTTTGGTTCTGTATGAAACTAGCAGCAGGATTCTTAGGCTGGGAACAGAAATCAATGTTTCTGTGATACTGTATTGGCTAAATACTTAGACCAGAGAAAAAAGATTTTGTTCTGACTGCACAGTGAACTTCTTGTTTTGCTTTGTTGCTACAAGATTGTGAAAATAGTGTGAAATTTAAGGGGACATATTTGATTCTGAGCAAGTCTGCCAGCAAATTCTAGTTGTTCTTTGCAACGTAATGTACCTGGTTCACTTGTATAATCCTACAGCTTTAAGTAACTCTAACTTCATTGATTTCAGTGGAATCTCCAGAGTAAGAGTGGAAAATTGGTGTGACACAGCAGTGATTCAGCTTTAATGTATTTCTTCATTCTTCTCCACGTATTTATTATCCTTTAAGAGACATCCACTTTAAATCTTTCCTATTACTTGAAAAAAGTCTCCTAAGATATGAACAAAAGCAATACGCATTGCAGAAGGGTCTCTGGGGGTCTATTCTACAAAATGACAATTAGACAAGGTCTAAAATAGGGGCTTGATTGTAACAGCGATTATGATATTATTCTTTAAAATATTGAACTAAAAACTAAAGCATAGATGTGGTTTTCTCTTCTGCTAGAACTACTACAGTGCTCAGACTACTACCTCAGACCAAAATTTACAGCTATTTTGTCACATTTATTGTGCCCCCTAAATATTTTGCACCTTTCTCCCTGTCCTTTGTATGTATTTCTGTCCAAACCCAAATAATACTTCATAGGCTTCCCCCACATTCACTCTCTAATTTCCCAGTACTCTGTGAGTGGCTCCAATGCTGTGAAGTTAGATCCTGATTCAAATTCATTTGTGGGTGGACACACCAATTTTAAGTTTTAAATGTGTGTGCAATAGCTTTCAGGTAATGAAATTCATAAAGATAGATTTATCTTGGAGATTGTGTTCATGCCTGTGACGAAGACCTTAATGATTTGTGTTATAGCAAAAAAAGAGGGCTAGAAGCTCACCTTTCGGTAGGAAAGATCAGACCTTTTACCCACCATCTATCTTTCTGCATTTCCTCAAGACATGCCAGCATCTGTGACAGAGATGGATTTAAATTAAAAAAAAAAGAGAGATCTACTTCATGACTAAACAATTTGATATGAGTCATTTAAATAAGTATATTTTAGGACTGACTATGATTAGGTTATAGGCTACTTTTCTTTAAAGTAAATTTGCTACATACTGTGCATTAGTATCAAGCACTAGGCTTTTGTCTCTGAAATGTTTCTGAAGGACCAGAGCAAATCCCTCACACTGGTGAAGTATCTGTAACTCTTAGTCTCCCACACATGACTGATTTCTACAGGAGTGAAGCTTTTGTGATCCATGTGTTAGCAATAACCAGCTACAGCTACAGTAATTAAATGGTTTAAATCTACCATCCCATATAGATCCACTTTGATTGCTTGCTTTCTAACTGTTTTTGTTATTGGACTCCAGAAATTAACACTTGGTAGACACTAGAGAAACCAGGCTGTGCTTCCTCCAGTTTCTGCTGTAAAATGGACTCCAATAGAGAACAAGCTATTTATTGGTGTTGAGTTGCATTAATACAGTAATGATATTTATGCTTTCAATCACAGCAAATTGCAAAGTGCAATGCCAATTCAAGCAGAGATACTATTTGGTTGTTGTGAAAGCTGTTGTTCTGGTAAGTTTTTATGAGTTTTTTTTGGTTTGACAGAATTAGAGGGCTGCTTTGAGAAAAAATAACAAAGCATCTTGTAGTAGGTAATCCACAGTGGTAGACCAGCAGGTTTTTTAAGTTGTGCCTTAATTCGCTGACCAGCAAAGGCAATTGCCACAACTGGAAGAATACTGAGCCATGGCAAAGGACATTTTTGTCTGTGAGATTTTGTCATCTGGGTCAAGGCAAGTCCCAAGCAGTGACACAGGCTGAGGAGTGGCTTAAGAGCAGCCCTGAGGAAAAGGACTTGGGGGTGCTGGTGGATGAGAAGTTCAACAATGAGCCATCACTGCACACTTGCAGCCCAGAAAGCCAACCATATCATTGGCTGCATCAAGAGAAGCTCGGCCAGCAGGTCCAAGGAAGTGATTCTCTCCCTCCACTCTGCTCTCCTGAGACCCCACCTGGAGTACTGCATCCAGTTCTGGAGCCCCTTTTACAGGAGGGACATGGACGTGCTGGAGGCACATTCTCATTCCAGAGAAGGGCCAGGAGGATGATCAGAGGGCTGGAGCACCTCTCCTATGAAGACAGACTGAGAGAGTTGGGGTTATGCAGTCTGGAGAGAGAAAGCTCCTAGGAGATCTTATTGCAGCCCTCCAGTATCTGAAGGGTCCTACAAGAAAGCTGATGAAGGACTTCTTAGGATGTCAGGTAGTGATAGGAGAGTAGGGGGAATGGATTCAAACAAGAGGAGGCTAGATTTAGATTGGAAGTTAGGAAGAAGATCTTCACCATGAGGGTGGTGAGACACTGGAACAGGTTGCCCGGAGAGGTGGTGGAAGCCCCATCCCTGGAATTTTTCAAGGTCAGGCTGGATGGGGCTCTGAGCAACCTGATCTGGTGTGAGGTGTCCCTGCCCATGGCAGGGGGTTTGGACTAGATGATCTTAAAGGTCACTTCCAACCCTGAAAATTCTGTATCTATGTTTCTGTGATTTTTATTGAGACTGATCCTTGAGATTTTGTCTGTCTGATCTGTTGTGTCATAAGGCAAACTGAAAACTTTGTTAGCCCTCTACAGGTCTGGCAGTTTTGCAGGTCGGCTTCATGTCTAGAGGAGAACTCAAGTGTTCAGTCTCTAATATGTTTGTGTACAAAGGACACATAAGTCTTATCTTCCTCAGTCTCTCCCAAGAATGTGAAAGCTTAAAACATACTTTTTTTTTCTTTGTACCCAAACCCTGAGCTTTTCACCTGGGAAACCCTTCAGGGTCAAAGCTCCTCCTCGGAGATCATATGACCTTTAAAGGTGGGCTTGAACCTTTTATTATGCAGCTGCTCTGCAATACAAATGAACCTCAGAGCTTTAGCAGACAGACAAAGAAGAGGTCTTTAACCCACACAGTCTCTGTAAGGGGGGAGTCATTTATGCTTAAATGACCCCTAATGGGCAAGTGATGAGTAGTGTTCAGCACAACAATATTAATGGGCAGGCAGGAGCACAGGGCAAGGGATAGGATGGATGTTTGCATGATTCCATACCTTACAAAGCAAAAAGGGGTAGGCAAACTTACCTACTCTTTCCCAGAGGACAGCAAGTAGCATCTGAGTACTTAAAAAGCAGTGTTGCTTCTGTCAATTTATTTCAATGAAATGAAAATATTTCTAAGTTCTTATTTAATTAGATAAGTTTAGATTTATTCATATTGCATAGGCTGGCTGAGAAGAAGGTGAGGAGAAGTAGAAAATTTACTTTATTTCCAATGATCTGATGTCCATTTCCATGGAAACAGAAATGGAAGCAGGAACCAAACATAAGCAGTCACAGCCCTGGTTAATTGCCCATGGCTCCTTTCTCTTTCCACTTCTATAGTGATGAACTCTATGTTTTCTACTGACCCTGTTACTATAAAACTGTGTGTTTGAGAGGGGACTGGTGAGGGGAGAGCAGGCATAGGAAGGCACAGAAGGGAAAGATCTGAGAGACAGTGTGCAGGCTCTCCAGGCTGGCCCACGAAGAAGTCTGTTTTAATGTTTGTTTTACTTGACTGGGAAAAATTTGAGGAGTAGCATCAACAAAACCAATTTTAATTATTAACTCTTAATGATGATCAATGTAAACCTGGAATTGCCCCATGGAAGTCAGTGGCAGCTAAACAGGTATTAAGAACAAACTCTAGAATCTAATGAGGAACACAAGAAAATATTAACAGAAAGTGTGTTTCAGTGTCTGCTGGGGCAGTGAAAAAAGCTGAGTAAGGACTCAGATTTTCTTGAATAGGTCTGCCTCGTAACAGAAGTCTAGAGGTAGGCCACTATATTCAATGTTATAAGAAAAACTGAGTATGGGAAACATAGCAGAAGCAAATCTATTTCCAGGCTGTGAAACTGCTGTATTTGTTCATTAAAGTAACTGAGCACCTCTGCACTCTCAAATTTGGCCTAAAACCAGCAGCAGAAAAGAACATTAAAAGCACTACTCCCTGTTGTTTTTGTTTCCAAAACCAGACCCCCCCAAGAGGAAGCAATGGTCTTTTGAGGTTCAGCTTCATGGAAACCAAACCAGACCTTATGGCTTTCGAGGTTTACCCATCTCTTGTCATCACACTGATGTCTGTCCTGTAACAGATTCCTTGCTGATATAGAACAACTTGTTCTAACCTAACTGATACCATGAAATATGGCTGTTCTAATCTAACTGAGCTACAAATTATCAAAGACTGATCTTTGGCAGAGTTTGAAAGGACTTGTTTATGGTTTGGGTTTGTTTCTTCCCAAATTTTTTCTGGACAAAACACTGAAAATAATCTAGCATTGCCTTTTGATATGGAAAACAAAGAAAGAGAAAATAGGACAGGAAAAAATCAAAAGGTCTTTTTTATAAAGTGATGTCCTTAAGCTTGGGAACAAGGTAGGCTAAAGCATAGCAGCTTCTTCCTCCCAGTCCCACATCCCATCACTATTCCATGATAGTCTGCAAACACTCAGTGACTGCCACATGAACAGTCTTTGTGCTATTCTTCTTTCCTGCAATGCACTTCCAAGTAGATGCTACTTTCTTTTTCATCCCAGACTTTGCTCTGCTAACTAGTGGGAGGTGGTGATGGTATCCATCGAAATATCCTGACAACAAGCATCAGAAGAACAACTGCCAAACAATATTCCATCAGGATACATTGCAGTATTGAAATGCACTTGCATTTCCTTCCTCAAATAACTCTTCCCCTCCATTTTAATGCTGTCTGGCATATCATAGAAAGGGAGTGGTGATTTTAAGCTGGGCAATTTGGAAAAGCTTTCCTAATTGTCTGGTTTTATATTGCTTGATGGATTGAGCAAGAATTGTTTCAGGTGCACAGAGTCAAAAGATCAGGTGTTAGTGGAGAGGGATGTCAAACTGCAGCTGGAGTGTGGACAAGCCAGATGGCTTTCGAGGAAGGAGGTGGAAACCCCAGGAATTCTAATCATGGGAAGCTCTGAAAGAGTCCTGGGACACAGAAAATCTAAGGTTTCTGGGAGATTTAGCAATCAGGCTCCATGTAGCTAGTGCAGAGCACAGTTGTATTTTATGGCAGGGCATAGAGCTGCAATCTGTGGCACATGCATGAAGTTTAAGTTGGAGCAAAAGCTCCAAAGCAGTGCACAAATTTTGAAATTGCACTGAGTAAAGTCTGACTGAGGAAGAGCAAACAACATTTGGTTTACTGATTTCTATAATTTCCAAAATGTCAACCTTAAATAATATATTAGCTTTTACTAACAATTTATAGAAAATAAAACCATATAGGAAAATGTAGTGTGCCGGAAACTTCATTTTCTCTCACCTTGTATTATCAGACTGAGTTGGTGGTAGTTTGTCACCCTTTTGCACAAACGTAAAGACTGCTCACAAAATGAGATAAGGGAAAGCCAGGCTTAGTGTGAAAATGACTTAGTTCTGTGCTATGCTTTGCAGCAGAGAAATATCAGTTGCACCTGGCTGGCTGTAGATTTTTATGATCCTAGGTGGAGTGCAGCAAAGATGGGCTCTGATAAGCTCAGGCAGTCACATTTCCACCCAGGCTAGCTGAGATGGAGATAGGGGTTGTGCAGCACATGCCCTTTGCATCTGAGACTTTGTCAGAGAGATCCAACCCTTCATTGCCTATGGCTTTGCTCAACAGACACAGTCACGGATCAGCTGTCCAAAGGAAAGGCACAAGATGCATTCACTGCTGTCAGATGTCTGTTGCGCTTCAAGTGTCAATCACCATCATGGCTGTAGCTTTGGGATTGTCTTCCACTTAGAACAGATCAGGCTTCACTGCCAATGCATGGTCCTTCCTCACATGCACAGTGGCCATTCTGTGTGGTGACTGCAGGTAGGTCTCTCCTTCACTCTTGCTTGTTTTAACTTCTGTTGATAAATATAAAAATTCCATATGTTTTCCTACTTTCCAAATCCTGGAAGAAAAAAAGACCAAAAAAGAAGACTACCAAAATTAGAGCTTTCCATGTCAATTTCCATGTACAAACTGCACATGGCATCTGGTACCTAAAGTGGAAACTCCAGCAAGATGTGTAAACTGATGGAGTTTCTGGAAATAAGTATGACACACACACACAAAAAAATATGTGGAGGTTGCAAAGTCTAAACCCTGGAATTCATGTGAGTGGAAAGGTGCAACCTAGAGACTTACTTGACTTCATACATACTCATCAAATATTAGGGTCTCCTAGTGACCAAGCAGTTAAGATGTTATTAAACTTTAGACCCTAATACTCAAACGTGTAGCAAGAGGACATATTGAATTAGTCTGTTTTTCCATTCTTTCACAGGAGCTGCTTCTGTTTTGTTCTATCAGATTAAAGGACAGGAAGACTTTCAGAGCAGTAGAGCTCCCAAAACAAGAGTGACTTGATTTCAAAGTGAAGAGCAGGTTACTGCCAGTACAGGAGCCTGCAGGTTAATTGGGTATCCTGACCCAGACAAAACTCAAAAGAGAGAGCAGTTCAGTTCTTTCATTTTGTACATGAAAAATTGCTATTTGTGTTGAAAGAAGTTCAGTTTAATCACCCCTGTGAGCTACTGTGGTATCATGAAGTGGTTCACCCCTTCCCAGGAAGAGGAGGAGAACTATAGAGGAGACCCACGAGAATTAAAAGATGGTAACTTAAAAAAAAAAAAGTGAAGTTAGTGATTTTGAAAGGCTCCAGATTAGCAGCACAGGAAATGGGGTCCTTTATTTAATCATACCTAAGTGCTTTGAGATAGATTCTTATTCCTTTTATCTTGATGAGTAGTAGCACATCTCCACGATGGGCACTGATCTGCTGGGGCAGCTGTGCAAGAGAGATAGAGGTCAAGCCTTAGGTAAACCCAGCCAGGCCTGTCAGCAGCAGGAAGTGGATAAGCACAACATTGTTTCTCTGCCATCCTTTTCCCTATCTACACATCTTGAGGTCAGCCTAGGGAAAAAAAAATGCAAAGGAAAAAGGTTTTATGTGGTGTGCTGTAGCTGATTTGCAGATGAAGAGATAAAAGAAACTGAGACTTAGTGGTAACCACTTAAAGATGAACGCTGATGATCTCCCTTTGGACTTTGCAGTTTCAGAGGACTGTGAAAAATAGATACATGGGGTGCCAGAAACGTGGCCTGTGCCATACCCTAGTCACCTGCTATCTCCATAGCCATCTTGTGGACAGTCTGCTAAGGCCAAGAGCCCATGTGATGTTTGAATCTGAGCATCGTTTGAAAGATACACTCCAAAGATGCTCAGAACTCTGTCTCCAGACTTGTAGTCTGAAAATATGGTGGGGACTTAAGCTGGCACTCAGTACTGTCACCGTGATCTGCAGTCAGAACCCTTTGGACATACTTGTGGTAGACCTAGATGGTGCTGGCACACTCCAACTGAGGCTGTTAGCATTTGATCCAGCATCAAATACCACTGTTACCTCACAGAGAAGAGCTCAGAAGTGGTGCCAGAGTGCTGGCCACAGGGGTGTCATCACTGTGACACCGAGACTAAGAGAAACTTAGATAGATTTAAGACAGCTCTGAATTATCTACATTCTTCAGCCACCTGGAGCTGAATTTAGGGGTAGAGCATATTTCTTAGTTTCATTGGAGTGAAGAGGTTTTCCATTAATAGAGTGGTTTGCATTATGCTCACAATTGGGTGAGCAAAAGAAAGGAAGGGATAACATGGGGGATAATCAGAGAGCTGGAGCCCTAGGCATGATTTACAAAGTCAGGTATCTACAAACACATTAAGTAGAGTAAAAATGTGATATAATCTTTTTATCTCCCAAGAGTGGTTAATTGCCCTTACCTACACATTTTCTTCAAAATATCTTGCTGATGGATTTGCTTTAGGCAGAAGCTGCTCTGCATTTGGAAAGGTACCTGTTAGTTTCTTTCCCCCTTTCCAGCTTGTCTCGTTGGTCTCCTTGTGAACTGCCTCCAGCTCCTGTTTCTGGAGCAGGTTAGAACTTGTTGCTTTCACCTCTCCTACCCCCAGGAAGCTTGAGGAGCAGCTCAGCATGCTGTTGGTTTTCAGGTCTGTATGAGAGTGCATCTCACAAGGTGCCAACATCCAAGTGTAGGTTTCTTAAAAGAGCAGCACTCTGGGCTGCTTCTCTGTGTAGCTAGTCAGGAGTAAGAAAAAGGGTAGATGCATCTGTGGCTATTGTTTAGTTTCATCACCCTCAATGGCTATTGGTAGCATGAAAACAAAAACTAGAGATTGTTGCATCTGCTGTTTCAGATTAGTCAATTCTTGACCAAGAGGCAAGAAAAAAACAAAAAAGGCAGAGTGGACTGTAGGCAATCTGTTGGATCAAACAAATGTATGCCATTTGACCCCCTCATAAACAAGAATATCTTTATAAAATGCACAGCAGTGGCAGTTACCCATCTAAGAATGCATGGCATTCAGCTCATATAGATATGCACATCTCTGTGCATCCCATTAGCTGCTGCTAATTCTTTCTCAGCCTATGGGGCAAATGACTAACTCTAGATCAGTAAAATCTTAGTTCCCTGTTGGCAGATTTCCTTTATTACAAGTGCTTCTATTTCTGTGGGTATCAAAATGATTCCAACACCCCATAATTAGATCTCATGTCAACCTAATATATGTGAATTTGCCTTATGGATTCAGTCTGCATCCTCATTACCTCTGAGCCAAGTCAGTCTATTCTCAGATAAGACATTGGACAGACAAGAAACTCTTGGTGCCACATCTTGTTGCAGAACCAGCTTGGTGGCTTTAACATAAAAATACATGGGAAAGCTTCTCCTTGATAAGGACCTTAATCACAGCTCCATCGATAATATTTTACCAGTAATTTTTTGCCACCTTTGTAGTCAGAGAATTTTGGCCCAGGAACTGTGTTATGAAATCACATACAAATTTCTTGGAGGTGGGGAAGATACAGCAGTGGTTTAAACAGCATTCTGATCTCTGTCTTCAGCAGGATGAGTCTTCACAGAGGCATGACAGATGTAGATTAAGGAAGACCATCTCTACAAAGGTTTCACACAGACCAGGTTGACATTCAACTGGGGAGTCCAAATGGTCCTTCATCTCCAGGAGTTTAAAAAAAAATGCAGCATGTTCCTGAGGAGGCAGTTCATAGGGAGCAAATACAGACTTTGTATATGGAGGCAACAGTGGGAAAACTCCAGAATAGATTTTCTGGCCTCCAAGAATAAGAGCTTCTGCTCCAAAGAGGCTCAAGTCCAGGATTGTTATTGGATTGATTTTCTCCTGCTGAGTCCTGTATTATGCCTTTCCAGTAGCTTCCCTGATTCCCAGGGTAATCTGAAAGATCAAAAAGAGACAAAGACATGATCATTCTCCAGCTCTGTGCTGGCCAAGACAGTTTTGGCTGACAGACTTAGTACAGATGGTCATCAGCCTCTGATCCAGCTCCTGGACTGCCTGGACCTGATCTTGCAGCCCTGCAGCCAGATACTCTGTCCAGACTCAGAGTCACTGCACCTGACAGCACTGCTGTTGCTTGGCTGAGTTAGCACCAGAAGACACAGATCCCTACATCTGTAAGGATCCTGATGCAGTGTAGAAAAAACCATAGGAGTAAATATATTTGTCCAAGTGGAGAAATTTTTCTTTATAGGCAGTCCAGAACTGACTGATCTGACCTTGCTACCAAAGGCATTTCTTTGTATTTAAAACAAGTTGTCTTTGTTCATCTTGGGCTGGACTGATTTGCCCATGCCACCTGCTTAATCATTCTTCGTCTTTTCTGAGAGCTCTTGCTCAGTGGCCAGAGACAAAACTTTGGCTTTGTATCTAGAATTAATGTTCCCAAGACTTTTAAAATATCCCTTGGAATATTTCTTGAGTGATTTTTGTATTACCTCATTCTGAAGCCCATCTTTCTAGCAGCTATCACCTAAACCACAAGGATGATCTAAGCTCTCTCCTCTAAACAGCTTGTCTGAACTCTATCATATCGATTATTCCTGAATCCAGGTTTAGTACCCAAAGAAAAGACCCCTGCAAAAAAATGGCAGCACTACACTGGTGTCAGCTGACTGGTGACTTTCTTTCTTCCAAGACTAACTCAACTTTGTTTACTTTAGAAGTGAACCTAAATTTGAGGTTTGGCCAGAAAACTACTGATCACCATTCCCAAAGATAACTTTTATTATTTCAATCCATGTTCTTTGACAGAATCTGAAGCAGAGTGTAGTTATTTTGGTGCTCTGTCCAACATTTTGGTGACTCCTGCAGGATTCTGATCAATTTGGTGAAGGTAGTTCACCTTTAGGAGCCTCCTGCAACCATGTCTGATTTCTGCAGTTTGTTTGTTAAGAACACTCACAAATCTGGAGTTCCCAGCTTAACCATCACCTTGAATGATGGCCTTTTCTTAGTACTTACAGGACTCTTGCAACACTTTCTCAGGATGTTATTTCTTTATTTTCACTCAGCTGTCACTAAAGAGATGTAGGTTTTATGCTGGAATAGAAAGTACACTAAGTTGTAAAACACTTAGGGACTGTGAATCACCTCAACCTCTTTTTGCACTTTTGCTGCTTTGATTTCTGTGCAGCCACACCAAAGTCAGCCTAGATTTTGGCTCACTTCTCACACTGGTGTTTCACAGGAAAAGACCATTTCAGTTCCTTCACCTTGGTTTATGTTTGCAGCTTTCTTGCTCCTTAATCTGCAAAATTTGGCTTAGTGCATTGAGAATGACGTCACCAAACAGGAGCCTGAGCTCCAGCTGATGCTTTTGTAAAAGCACTTTCTGCTTTAGTTTAATTTATGGCAGTTGCTGAATAGCTAGTTTGGTTTACCAGCTATGCTCTGTCAGCTGTTAATAAAGTTGAATTTCACCAAGGGTATGTTTTTCTTTTTGGCAACAGGACTTACTTTGCTCGTAATAAATGAAAGGGTTTTTTTCACCAACAGGGTTTGCATCAAGTAATTTTCCCATTGAATGCTACATATTGGAAAAGGTGAAATTTGGAGATGGAATTGGTGATTCCTTTCATCTATTGCAAATGAGCCATTACTCAGCCAGTGTAATTTGTCAATGCTCCTGAATAGTAGAAGCACTCACTTCAGATTAGGCTCACTGCAATGTTTAAAAGGGTCTGTGATGGAGCCACCTCTACCTCTGCAATAAAATCTTGCCCAGACCCCTGTTTCAGAATCAGGAACCAACCTCATCCACTGAGGTTGAGCTGGGCTGTCAACTGAGCTCCAGTTCTTGAATAAAGATGGCAGAATCTCACAAAGAAGGAAATGAGTAGGAAGCCCGGGCTATTTTATTGAACATTATGACATATAAGTGCCAGAATACCAAAGAGCTTGTTACAGCCTAGAAAATCCCCTCTGCTAGCAACTCCATTTGCACTCCAGACCTATTTCGTTGCAGAGCCTATAAAGCAGACTCCTAACAAAAAGGTTATTCAGAGAGTTTCTTTCAATAAACCCAAAGGTAACAAGTATCCACTGAGCAGATGTCATGAGACTGAGCTGCAAACTGGAAAACTGCCGAGATATTTAAAAAAATAACACTTTCTTATTAACCTAAGTACAATTCTAAAAGTCTTTTAAAATAAAACTTTCCAGATGCCACCTGCATCTGAGATGCTATTAGGATGAATGCCAGTAAGCCCACTAATACTGGAAATGCTCTTAAGGAACAGTTACAATGGATAGTACTGGCACAAACAAATCAAAAACTAATTTATGTATTCCTGCAGCTGCATCTCCAGCCAAAGCAGAGGCAGGAGTCAGGACCAATTCACAGCTGACTAATGTTGCCTCATTCCTTGCAGATTTCTGGCATTTAAGCATAATTAAGATTTATTGTTTGCTAACTCACAGGTCAGAAGAAGCACTGCAATATGGATAACTTTTTGTTGACTAGTAAAATGCCTGTTAGGAGGAATCATCAGACCTTCCAAGCAGAACATGATGGAAATAAATAAGAGAGTTATCCTCATTGCCTCTGACTGATGTGATCCTACCAGGATCAGGAAGGGCTGAGTACAATAGCACTGGGGAGTGGGTTGAGGAAACCAGCTCGTGTTGTGGTATAGAGATGGCTGAGTGGATAGCAGCAGAGGGCATGGAGGCATGACAAAAACTGATTGGTTTTGCTCCAAGGTAGGTTTACCTATGACCATCAGTGCTGTGCCCTTGGCTTTCTGTCCCCTTACGCCTTAGAGAGGGATACAGGAGACAATGCAGGGCTCCCTTCACCTTTGCTATAGTGACCAGGTGAATAGGGGAAATGATCCCCCACAGCTTGCCATCCCAGAAAGGAGGTGAGAAAGGGATCATTTCCTGCTACAGCTTGTCTGCAGAGAGTATAGGGTGAGATAGAACAACATGAGATAGGCACCACTGACTTGTAGCTTCTATCATCAGCAGGTTTATTTTATTCTTTTCTATTAAGTTGGCAGAAGTATTCACTAGCTGATGACTGAGCTCTTAACATGATTAAGGCTAGATTCAGCATCAGGGATGTTGAACATCTTTGTGATTTGCATAGGACTTTGATTGCTACAGGTAGAATAAACCTAAAGCTGAAAGTCCAGCTGACAAGGAAAAGCCATCTAATATGCAAAATCACTCTCATTCTTAACACAGTATTTTATATTTCCATGTTCCTTATAGCTAAGAATTTCCAAGCACTTATGACTGCATTAATAACTTAAACTTCCTCATGCACCTGAGAATTATCTATATTGACTGTTACTGCTTGACTGAGAGGTAAACAGAGGAGGCACAGATGATTCTGCACTAATTCCTTTTTTCCCTATGCCTTTAAACTGGCTGTTATTATTGCTCAAAGAGCGGGCAAATATTATCACTTTGGGTTTTCAGATGACCTAACACTTGGGCTTGGGGTTTTGGTACCAGGAATAAAGCTCGTTGGTCTCAGGTATCACAGGAAGAGCAGAACAAAATGGCAAGCAAACACAGCCTGGCTTTTCTTTGCTGCTGCTGCCAAGCCTGACTGCTGGGGCTAGGGCTGCCCTGAATCTTTTGAAGTAATTTACCTCCCTGAATCTTTTGAAGTAATTTACCTCCCTGCCAAGGAACCTTACCAAATCAGGGTATTAGGTGTCTGCACCTCTGTTCTCTTAATCCCACTAATTCTTTCTTTCACTTCACCTCTGTTCATAAGCTGTGTCCAAACTGCTGAGAGAGAGGGGACAGGGATAGGGAAAGCCTTACAGATCCAGTTCATTTACCTATCAGTGCCAGCACTTTAAACAAAACTGTCTGTCATATATCCTGGCACCAAAGGACAGAGCAGGATCCTATCTGAACTTTCAGGAACTTCAGCAAATAACGAAGGGGTGGCTAATACCAGGAGCCTCTTCTACAGTTCATTTGCTGTGTGCTCGTTCTGAGGCATGCGAGGCAGATGAGAATGCACATCAAATGTTTTGATCTACGGAAGAACATTTTTCCTAATATTTTTTCAAAGATTTTTTCCCCCCTCAACTGTGTAATGTGACTCTGAAGATGGTCATGCCATATTTTTAAAGGAGACACTTTGTGTGTGTTTTTTAAGACCTTTTTGGAAGGGGGACGGAGGATTGCATATTTTTTAACTCCAAAACCCAGATGTTCTTTAACAGAGAAAAATAGAATAACATACATTAATAGCTTGGAAAACAATGGCAATATTTAATTAACCTTTAGAAATGGCTAATCTTTGAATCTGCACGTGTCAGCTCATCTTTAGAACAGAGTGACTGTGTGTGCCTTTGCCAAAATCAACATGCTTGTTCGGTGGATTTCTTCCACTGGGGATTCACATGAAGAACAAAAAAGTAAAAAAAAAAAGAAAGAAAAAATAAATTTTTTTTTCAGTTGTTTGACTTGAAGCATTCATGTGATCCAGATGACCTCGTCGGGGTTGATGTAGCCTGGTGTGCCACAGATCCAAGATCTGCATGTTCAAGGCTTGGCTTTTAGCCCTTAGTTGTCGGACCAGACAGCCTGCAGGTCTTGTGGGACCATTAAAAGCTTCATTTTAGCAATGGGGCCGTTACCTCTTCATCACTGACTTTCTCTCTTTCTCTCTCTCTCTCTCCTTAGCTTGGCTGCCATCAGTGCTTATCTTCAGCAGACACTCTACCTGCCAAATCCTCTCCTTTTTAAATCCTTTAAGTAGAAATACAGACTGTGGGAGGGGAAAAGGGCCTGTGAATGTTTGACTCCTGCTGGAGCCCTCCGTTTCCCATCTGATTGGAGTTCCCCCCTAAAATGGGCTGGGCTAGATCCCTCCTCCAGCTGGCTCCCAGGGCTGCAAGGTGCCTGCAGATCACGGAGTTTCTCAGCATGCAGGAGAGGTATCTGAAGCATAAGGCTCGTGGTGCATAAGGGAGGAGTGGCAAGTACACCAGAAGGTGAAGAGATGGCTGGAAGCAACACTAATGCCCCTCCATCTGGAAAGATGAGTGCTGTTTAGTACGTCTGGAAAGCATTATTTCTGCAAATAGCTCAACCTCTTTCAGCTTAGAGGCAGGGATCCCAGCCTGCTGCCAAGCTCAGATCTCCCTGATGGCAATGTGGTAGGGGAGATGGTGAACAAGTGTACTAATGGCATAAAGCAGGAAAAAACAGCATCCAATACATCAGCTTAAGGTACATCAGGCATCTGCCCTTCTCCCAGAAGGCTGCCTGTGACTTTAAATTGCATTAAGACACACTTGTGTTTTATATCACGGGATCAACCCATATGATAAAAGTTTAATTGGGTGGGTGTGAATGGGAATTTAGAAGTCTCTCAACTGATTGTTACCAGTGATTTAGCTTCACAAGGGAAATAGGGGAAAGGATCGGCCCTAATCTCCTGGTGTCCCCGGATTTTTGTTTGAATTGTAGCCCTGCAAAGAACCAGCTTCACGTGGTGCTCATCTGAAAGCACTGAGTGGTGCTGGTTCTTGTTTTTTCCAAACAAATGCCTGACCCAGGCTGTTCACAACCTTGATTCTAATTCAGAAACCAGAGGGGATTGCTCAGCAAACCTCACCAGGCCTTCAGCTTTGTAGCAAAATCAAAATCAGTGTGTAAGGCTTTCCTCAAAAAATTTTAAACAGATGGAGATGCTGGTGCAAATTCTTTGTTTATCTCTTAACCACATATAACTCACCAGTCCAAAAAATTATCAGAAATGCCCTCCTCATGTGAATTGCAAGTAGGACAATTTCCAAAGTCCTCATCATCAGTGTGCAGCCTGTTTTCTAATGATATATATTCATGATCAATGTGGGATGCTGTGCGTGGTAATGAACAAGTTGTAATGCAGCTGATGTGTGAGGGTCTTGTTGTATTCTCCTGGGTCACTGTTGACCAGACACCTGATCTGTGCCAAGTTTGGATCAGACACGTGGTGTGCAAACCTCATGGAGGATTTCTGGAAAACATCGCTTTGGTTTATTTACAGCAGATTTGCACCCTGCAAAATGTTTTTTCCCCCCATGAAATTCAATAGACGTTCTCATTTTAAACCATAGGTTCAAAATTTATTGTAAAACTCTTGGATTGGACTCCAGGCCCTGAAGGGTGTTTTTGGAAAAGGAGTTGATTTTCAGACTTGAAAATAAAGGCAGAAACCACTTTCTAAGCAGTTCCAGCAGAATTTTGTCACATTTGTGATGGTTTTGTACATAATTTCACAGATTTGTGGATGTTTTCTTCAGAAATTTCTTTCTGGTGCTCCTTTTCCAATGTGTCTTCTGTATGGAATGTCAGCCTGTTCTAAAACATTTGTTGGATTTTGTGCAACTTAAAGTACTCCCCACAGCTCATATGCTTAACTGTATGGAAGACTTAGTAGGTCAGGGCTGACATTTGTTTGCTTTTTAGAGGCTCCAAAATTAAGTTTAAAAATTGCCTATGATGATTTAAGATAACTGTATATGCAAACTTGTGCATTCACTGGTAGTATATTGCAGCTTTTACTGGAAGAAATAAAATGCAAGAAATTAGTTTATAAAGATAGCAACAATAAAATCTTTATAAGCCCATTTTCCTTGCTTTAAAAAAAAGAACTTTACTTTTCCTTTTCCTTTTGACATTCCCAGGTGTTTTACACAGTTTTTATGAATGTTGTTTCAAAACTATTTTCTTGTCAGCTTTTTTTGTTAGTGAGAGAGTAAAAATCTCCATAAGCATTTGGGGGATTTCAGTTTTCTTTTTTTCTTTTTCCTTTTTTTTTTTTTTTTTTTTTTTTCCTATTGAACAAAGTAGAAAGTCCATGAGCATTCTGGTAAAATATGATATAAAATTTCCAATAATAAAGAAAAATGACTGATGCATTTTCTGAAGAATTGTTTTTTGATAAAAAGGGTTCTTTTCAAGTGAAAAGGCATGTCGTGCAAAAAATTCAATTAGTTCTAGTTTCAAGATCCCTATGGGCCATATCCTGAATAGTTATTGAGACAAAGCTCCCATTGAAGTCACTGGGCATACTTCCTGATTAAAGCCTTCAGGACTAGGTCAACTGGGACTTTTGCCTGAGTAAGCACTTCAGGATTTGAGTGTAAACACAGCCATTGGGGAATAAATGGGTTAATACAGCAGCCTCATACATTCTCTGCCGTTGTAAAGTCTGCTTTATGTAAGGGATGTGGATCCCTCTTCCTCCTGGTGTGGATGGCAGACATTTTATTTTCCAGAACCCACTGTGCTGGTGCCCTTAACATTTGTCCAAAGCTGTGTTGTTTGGTCCCAGTTTTTCCCTGTTCCCCTGCATCTCTCTCCTCAGAGAGTAACATTTCCCCCCCCTCTTCTCCCCAGCTCCCCCCAGCCCCAATGCTGAGCCACTTTTTAATACAGTACTGAGGGAGGAATCCCCCTGCCCCCCTCCCAGCCAAGCCTGTTCCCCCATCCAGGCTGAGTTAGTCATGTCTGACTTCTCCTATTCACATTATGGCTACCCTTGTTGCTTTTTGGGTTTTGTTTTGCTTCCTTACTGTTGTTGTTTTTCAGCCAAAGCTGTCATTTATCATGAGAACAAGAGCAGCCATGTGTTGATTTTTCTGGATTCCTTTTGGACAGTGTCCCAGTGCTAATGAAGGCCCTTCCAAAGTGCTAAAGAGCTGGTGCCAAAATCAGTTACAGTGAAAACAATAGGGGAGTGGTGCACAGACAGCACATCCAGTGTGTGTGTGCGTGCATGCGTGTGTGAGTGCAGGGAGCACTTACAATTGTGATTTTGGTCTCCCTCCCTTAAGGATAATAAATTCGACTGAACTCAGGGGGCTTGAATTCACATTTGCTCAGAGTCTGAGGCACATTAGAAAGAAAAGCCGGTGAAAAAATAGATGGTAGATGTTCACACATTATGTCCTGGCTGGTCTGGATAATAACACAAAAATCAATGTTGTACGTAAGCTGTGACAATGATGATGAAGCTTCTGCAAGAGTCATAGGACCTTGAAATTCAGGGCTTTATCTCTGCTTGTGGGTCATTTATGTAAAAACTTTTTTTTTAAAGAATCTTGAATTATTTTTTATTTTAATTTTTTTTTTTTTGGGTGTATTCTGATGACACTTTTAAAATGATGTGAACTAATCTGCTTCTCAGACTTTATCAGCTGCTCCATTTGCAGTGCAAGCTAATTGCATGCTATCCTGTTAAGGTGCAGGACAGCGTTGGAAACGCACTTTTCCTGGGACCACGAAGGTGAGTGGGACCGGGACAGAAACACGGTGAAAATCTCAGCAAGATGCCTACAGAGCTCCCATCCAAATCTGCATTATAGACAACATACGAAGCGGTCAAACAGCACGAGTGCTGGGACTTTGAGAATTTTCGCCTCTTCGGAAGCTCAAAACCACTGCGTTTTCCTGTTATTATTCATTTTGGAAGATTTATGCATTTTATGAATCAGAAAACCGGGCAATTCTGCAGCCCGTCCAGCGCTTTCCCCCAGCCCAGTTTCTAGCCTTGTGCTCCACCTACCGGCTACCGGCCCATCGCACCCAACACTGCTTTTGCCTCCTCACTTTCTGCCCAGCTAAATGGGGCCCAGGGCACAGGAACCGAAGGGGGGGAGGGAACTTTCTTTCCCCCCAAGGCCGGGGGTTCCGGCTGCCTCTGGACCCGGGGACATCGCAGCCGCCGGTGCCGCCTCCGCGGTCCTGCCCCGGCGCTGCCTCCCCAGGGCTCCGCGGAGCACATGGCAGCCAAAAACATCCTTCAAGGAGTGTATAGACACAGATCTACACACACACACACACAAACACACAGGTATGTATGCCTGTATATACGCATCTTGTGCCTGGCAGGGATCCAGCCACTTTTTTCTTACTCTTCTCCAGCACCCCGTTCTTCTTTATTAAACCCCAAATGATTTAATCAAAATGGTGTTTACCCAACATAGCTGGGAAGCAATACTTTCATTACCAGATGCCAATCTTTCCTGTGTGCATTTGAGTTGTGAGCAAGCCAGTTTAAGCAGTTTAGAAGCAGATGATGATGATTTGGAAAAGCCTTGCTGGGATAGTACCCACTGAAACTGCTGTTTATTTTGAGTTTTGTTCCAAAATGTATGCATACATAGGATTTTGACAGAGTAGTCTCTATGGTTTGGACAAATCTGGTGAGTGTTTAAATCTAGAGATCATTTTAATTCACACTCACCAAATAAGTATATATGCTTTAATAAATAAAAAAAATCCTCTAATTCATATTTAGTTTTAGATCCCCATTTAATGTTACTGTAACTCTGTACTTGATTTTCCAGTTTCTTGCCTGCATAGACATTACCTTCTGCAAGATTTTTATAGATTCCATAGATTGTTAGGCCAGAAGGGTCATTATATTCCTCTGGTCTGATCTTCACAGCACCAGCCACACGATTTCACGCTGTCATTTCTTCACCTATGCAAGCACTTTGCAGCTGAGCTAAGCCATAGCTTATAGAAAGGTAGTAAAAATGCACCTAGCCCTTTGTAGCATTCCTGTCTACCTATCTGCACTTTAATTATTCAAAGCATAGCATTCCACCAGAAGTTTCCAGCAATGTTCCCCCACCCATTCCAGGAGAGTTCCTTATTCCTCCTTGACAGCACTAAACTATCTGAGATGTAACATTTATGCACATAGAAACTTCAGGAGAGCTCTAATTTATCAGCTTTCACCCTCTTATTCAAGCATTTCAACAGAGCAACAGATGGTCCTTGCGGGCCATTTGCTGTGATTGGAATTGTAGTGTCCCAAAGAAGAGACTGGCTTTCTTATAGCTGAAAGTGAGTCTAAGTTTCCTTACCTAGGAAGAATTTCAAATGATGCCTGGATTTGCCTTGCTACAAAAGAAAACATGTTTTCCAGCAGTTAAAGTGTGAAATCTGCAAACTATAAGAATAATTTCTCACCATATGGACTATCATACCCTTATAATCACAGAGAACAGAAGTTTTGAAGACAAAGCATAGAAAAGTCCTCATTTTTGTCTCTGTACCTTTGTGTCCTGAATTTGGGATGACTGAAATAGTAATTTATTTTAAAGTAATCTCTCCTCTTATTATTTATTGATACAATTGGCACACTTAGACATTTACAGGGACTAGTTACAACTGTGTACTCTATCAATGCACCTTAGGAGAACAGGTATTACATGAGCCAAAATTTTTGTCTTAATAAAAAAAAAAAAAATAATAAAATAAAGGATTAAATAAACCAGGCCTCCAAAAGATCTTGTTTTAATTAGCTCCTTGAATTTTGCAAACAGCTCCATTTTACTGACCAACACAGAATATTTCTGAAGGCCTAAATAAAGTTTATAACATGAAATTCATATTGCATATAAAATTCTCTGGACCAGCTCTTGTAGATGAGCTATAGTTCTACATGGAAGAGGTTGCCCAGGGAGGTAGTTAAGGCTCTATCCCTGGAGATATTCAAGGTTAGGCTTGATGAGGCTCTGAGCAACCTGATCTAGTTGAGGATGTTCCTGCTTACTGTGGGGGGGTTGGACTAGATAACCTTTACAGGTCCCTTCCAGCCCAAACCCTTCTATGATTCTATGGATATAGAGTATTCTTACTGGTCTGTAGACCTAAAGCTATGTGCTTTACTTGACTTACATCTGCTTCCAGGGGGTTCTGTGCCCAAAGCTACTTTGAAACTTGGGTCCTAATTCACATTGTGAGTATTCATAGCTCTTAGGGAAATGAGATTCAACCCCCTTGATCCTTCATGACACTGTTTTTTTATTTTTTTGGTAGTTCACTAGCCAACATGAATTCTAGGGCATGGACATCTTTCTAGGGGACACTGTCCAGATGAGGTCCATGACTTGGATGCACAGCAATGTTTTGACCTTGACACATGGGTGACATTCAGGACTGACTCATACAGCACATGAGGTCTTCTGAAGAATTTATCCTCTTCCTGTTCTATGCAAAACAGATTTCATATCACTGGTAAAAGAGAATGTAATAGACATCTTCCTTCCTTCACTCTAATGCCTCTGTGATTAGATATTCAGGGGACTTTCTCTCAGTATGGAAGATATAAATTTGAACTCTGTGTGGCTGTTCTGGACTCTGAATCCCACTTGTAGCTTTCAGTCCTCAGCTGGGGCTGAGAAGAGGTTTTATTCACCACTTTTTTAGGTGTCTCAGATCTTTACTTAGAAACAGCTATACCTAGACACTTGAACCTATCCAGCCTCCTGACTCTGGTGATCAGCTTCATGCTACTGCCCATTCACATCTGTCTGGTATTAGATGTACAATTTCACAGACCAAGCAAGAGGACAATTCAAGCCTGTGATCTACACCCACAGATCAGGACAAAGTCACATTGTGTGATGTCTGGTTCTGAGACATATGCAGAGCTCAACATAGGCAGGTCCATGGGCAAGGTGAAACACACTGTGAGATTTTGGATGGAAAAGCTGTTATGGCATGAAGGGAGATTACTGAGAGAAATATGCTGATTTAGCAAGACAGTAAAAGCATGTGCTAATGGAGACAGTCTGGATTATGGAGGTAAAGCCTGTAATTTGTTTCTACAGTCAGAAGGTGAACTCATACAGTTGTCATCTTTACTCCTTTATGTCCTACCATTTTGGGGAATTCATAACCTAGATTAGATGACAGACTCTCTTATCTAATGCAGAATGGCTAGATCCCTAAGAATAGGAAATACAGAAAGCAGAATGCTGAACAGGAGTCTGTAGGGATGAATCTATGGAAAATCCCAGTAGATTTTGCCCGTCCTTACCCTGGAAGGTTTTTGATTTCCCCACGTGCTCAGAAGTATTTGCTCTTTGGAAATTATTGTCTTCCTACAGCACTAAGATTCATCCTGGTCCAGATTTAAGCCAGATGGATCTGTGAATTCCACTGGGGAGATTTTGGAGAATCATGAATAGCTGGGTGTGCCTGAGACTGTGACTAGCTTTGGTGATCATCTTTTACATGATGTCCTACCTACCACAAGGGCAAGGCAAGAAAGTTCTTATCAGCTTTATGAGGGTTGAAGGCAGGCTTAGAAGGGCATAATAAACATCAGACCATAGGGCACCTGATGTGACAGCACTTTCCAGTTTTTTTCTTTTTTTTTTTTTTCTTTCAAAGTTAAGTCTCTGTGCAGTAGTATATGCAACACCGATGGGAACAGAAACCACAAACTGATTATAGTACTCAGCTGGGTTAGAATGCAGGGCTCTGAAGGTGGAGGCTAATGGATTGTACATTATCTGGGGGCTAGTAACAAGGTTAGAACTACCCAGGACTGTACTGGGACTTTAGCATCTTTATCAATAACCTGGAATAGACAACGGAGTGCACTTGTCATGTTTGCAAATGACACCAAAATGAAGAGCAGAGAAGGGAAGGGGGACCCCCTGATATGCTTGAGGGCAGGGTCACTATCCAAGGGGTCACAGACAGGCTGGAGGAATGGCACGAACAGGAACCTAATGAAATTCAATAGACAAACACCAAGTCCTGCACCTGGGATCACCTTTCAGGAATACAGGTGGGGAATACAGCTGGGGAGCATCTCAGCAGAGGAGCACCTGGGGCCCATGACAGAGCTCAACATGAGCCTGCAGTGTGCTCCAGCAGCAAAGGCAGCCAACAGTATCCTGAGCTGTATTAACAGCAGCATGGCCAGTACAAGGAGGGGAATGATTTCCCCCTTTGCTTAGCACTCCTTAGATGACACCTACAATACCACATCCAGTTTCAAGTCCCTCAGTAAAAGAACAATATCAGTTGAATGGAGCAAGTTCAGATAAAGGCTACCAAGATGGTTGGAATATGGAGCCCTTACCTTGTGGAGACAGGCTGAAATATATGGGTTTGCTTCAGAGGAACCTGACTGCTGCATTTGATGTAAGGAGCAAACCTCTGTCTTTCCTAGAAGCCTGCCAGAACCTGTGAGGACCTTACTGAGAAGAAACAGAGAAGCACGTGGGGAGGGTGAGAGAGAATGGGTGTATTTTGGGTGAGAGAGGTTCAGATGGGTATAAAGAAAACCTTTTCCCCCCTGAGGACAATCAAGAAGTGAAACAGGTCACCCAGAGGTGGTCCTCTCCACTTCTAGAGGTTTTCAAAACCAGACTGGACAAGGCTGTGAATTCTGAACCTATTCTGATCTAATATCTGGGCTGAGTTGAATGACAAACTTCCTAAGGTACCTTCATGAGATCCTGTGAATACATAATAGAAGTTTCTTCCCAGAGGACAGAACACCTGTCTGGATGAGAAAATCCTGCCATTTTTTTTTTTTTTCAGGAGAAACTCCTGCCATTCCTATGCTGTAGGCCTGAGGTAGACTCTGTCTTGTAACAGCCTGGTGCTTAAGGCTTTTTCTTGGGATGTGAGTTTAATGCCTCTCAGGCTAAAAAGAACATAAACCCAACTCTATTACTGAATGTAAATACTCAGCAATGGGCAACCAGCAACCATGTTGCTTTGTTGTAATACAGTTACATACAACAAAGCTGTAATATGTTTTAAGGTAGACCCACCTTTGTACATCCTTAGAGCAGATCTTAAATAGCTACTGCCTGTGCTCATGTGGTCATGTCTCAGTAGCCTGAACTCATGGCCACAGGTCCTCTCTGGGGTTAGTGCCTGCCTTTTTCTCAAAAACCTGAAACCTCTGCCTCATTTACACCTTGAATGTCATGGATAGAAACAGTCTTTCAGCCTAAAAGTATGCCAGAAGGATTATGTAGCAGCTCATCATAGCATCGTAGAAAGATTTGAGTTGGAAGGGACCTTAAAGATCATTTAGTTCCAATCCCCCTTCAAGGGCAGGGATACCCCCTACTAGACCAGTTTGCCCAAAGCCCCATCCAGACTGGCCTTGAACACTTCCAAGGATGGGGCATCCACAACTTCCCTGGGAAACTTGTTCCAGTGTCTCACTACCCTCATAGTGAAGATTTCCCTCCTAAAACCAGGATGTAGCCCTGGCTCCTGTATGAATGTAAGCGAAATGCAGAGTGCAATGTCTTCAAGCAGGGCTGGCTGCAGTGGTGAGGAATCATAATTTAGGGCTTCATATGGGAAGTGAGAGGCAAGAATGTTGTCCTTCAAAATGGGGTGAAAAAATATTCATCCTCTTCTGAATGAGTAAATGCAAAGCCAAGGTATTGTGCCATTTTCTCTTCTACTTTTGTTGCACAAAGTCCTCTTGTGATCATCCTCTGGTCCTTGCAGACTTTCTTAGGGAGGTGGACAGGGAATTTTCCTGTGGCTGTGCAGCCCCCTTAGAATGGGGTATCTCAGATACCTTGCCTCTAAGAGAACTAGGGTAGAAAGTTGCAAATGCAAAGGCCTTGTAGGGAGTGGACTTCAGTGCCAAGCTAGGTCATTGTGTCCTCTGAGTGAATATGGGATCATACTCTTTTTTTTAAAAAATCCAAAAACCAATTCTTCAGTAGAGTCAAATTGCTGCAAGTCAATACAGTGGAATACATGGATGTAGCTACTTCATTTCCCTTCTTTCAGTGCCCCTATATGTGCTGCTTGAGTGATATGGGAGGGATTAAACATTTTTCCAGGCAGGAGATGAACAGAACAAAGAAGGTTGATGGGGAGAGAAGGATAGCAATATAATTTACAAAAAGCCCTTAGAAGCAACAGCCTTAGCTTTCTACTGTCGTGGAGTATAGCTGAAAATAGCAGGTAATGGGACCGGTGTCCCTTTAAGAATTCTTGAGGTTACTAATGGATATAGGTCATGGTGACAGCCTTAAATAAACCTTCAGTAATAAACAAATCATTTTGAGTTTTCATAAGATTACAATCACTCGAAGGCTGCTCCAGTAGGGCTAAGAATGCGTGAAGGAAATGAGCATGATAGATCATATACATCATACTGTCATACCCCAAGAAAAGGACAAAAAAAAATCTTTCAAGGAGGCTCATACTGTATTCCTGATAAAAGCTGTTAAGAATGTGCATTAATATTAATCCTCTATTTTACAATAAGCTATTCACTGCCTCTACACAAAATCCAACATTGCATCAGAGGAAAATGAAAACAAAACTTAGGAAAAAAAGATCTTAGCAGGATTAACTATCCTGTTCCCAGGATTTGGAAGCTGAAAGTACCAAGAGGGCTACAAGGTATCATCAGGTATCCAAAATCATTGTAAGAATAATATGGAAGTCTATACATAACAGAAATTCCATATCTCATTTTTTCTGTAGTATATTCCTTACGTACCACAGCTTTACTTTGGTTTCAGTTGTTTACATTTAATTTAAATAGAGTTCATAGTTCTTACCTGTTCTAAAAGTGCTTCCTTTTCAATAGGTTTAGTGTTTTCTTATGGTGAAGGACGACGTGCATTTAAAAAGAAATATTGCCTGTTCTTATTCGATGCTTCTGTATACCTCACTGTAATCAATGTTTGCACATGCTGTTCCTACTATGGCACTGAGAAAACTGGAGTTCAGCTGAAATGAGATATGATTAAAATAAGATTTTCTTCTTTAGTAATAAAGCCTTCTCTAAATTGAGTGTCACTTCATTATTTACATAAGACACATACTGGAATACAAATGCCTCGTGGATTGTTTTTAAACCTTTGATACCTCCTTATAAATTCCTCCACCCTCCAAAATAGAGCATAAGAGTGAAAAGAGGTTTTGGTGTACAGCAGATAAGTAATAGGACTCCTTGCTGAAGAAAAAAATGAGTTGAGATATCTTTATGGATAATGATCTGCCAATGAGTGTAAATACAAGGTGACATCTTTAAAGATAAGGACATTCACAAATCGATTAGACAAATCAGTTAAGCAATGCTATGCAGATATATAGCTATATTGGGACTAAAATATCCTACTGTATGGAACACATGGATGATTGCAAATATTGTAATGTTTTCTTCCTCGTGTCCATAAATAATAATAATCATAATAAATGTGCTCCTGCTGACAGCCTAAGCATCCCAGTAATGTGAATTGATTGTTAGCATTTTGCTTCAGAGATAGATTAATTAAGGCTGAATCATATGGCAATTCTTACAAAAGTACTTACATATGACATCTAAATTAATAACAAATGAATTAATCACAAGCATGGTAATTACAATTAATACCTAATGAATTAATAATGATAGATCATTTATGATTCATGCATATATATACATACATATATATATGTATATGCACACTCACATGAACAGAGGATAGCACATTTGCTGCTGCCACGTGGAAGAGTGAGTTCTGTGAATTTTAGCTCTATGTGAGGGTTCCTACTGGTTTTCAGTGAGCTTAGTGGTGCATTATGCCTCCTGCTGAGCAAGATGGAGGCAGAGAAACCAGCTGCAAAACCATCCAGGTATGAGTGGTGGAGTCACTGCCAGAAAGCTGTGGTCCCTCTTCCCTGTATAACAAGAGAAGATACTGGCACAGAAGCAGGGACATGATTTTCATGCAGATTCAAAGTCACTTTTGATGAACTTTGGAGACTTTTTGAAGCTATGCAGATGGGATGTGGAAGCTGGGCACCTAAATGGTACTTGTGCTCCAGCAGCAGAGGTCTGCTGTGACTGCCTCATTCTGCAAGGAGCCTCCTTTCAGTAGCACGAGCTACTGTCATCTCTTCATCAGCCTCTACAGGTTATCATTACTGAGACTGAGGAGGTTTTCAATGCTAGAAATGCTACTAGGTACCACACAGGGACATGAATGAGGACCTGGAAGAGTTTGGCTCATCCCTACTCTCCAGGTCACTTTTCACAGATACTTTTCTTTCCCACCATTTAAATTTCTTTTCCATCCATCACCTGACGTAGTCCTCAATTCAGACTTTTAAAATCTAATCTAGGTCTTTCCTTTCTCAGCAATTTCTATCTATCTTTTATTTCAAACGTTGTGAAAGTGCCTCCTGCTGCTACCACTTGACTTCCATTGAATCTTCCATCCCTTACTCTGCTATGGGTGTTTTGTGGCTGTAGCCAAGGTTTGTTTTTTTTACTATTTTCACCTTCACTAGTCTTTGACTTCCGAGTTACCAATGATAACTCAAATAATCAATTTGCAATTGATTATCCTCTCCTCAGACATATTTTACCGTACTGCCCCCCTTCTCGACCTCCCCTTTATGACCAGTCCTTCAATGACTGTTTGTTATTTTGTCTCTATCTTTAGTTTGTTCTCATTTTCATCATGGTAATCCTTAGCAGCCCATTTCCCTGTCTACAGTGGTAGCTCATGTCCCCATCTTCTCCTTGACTCACTGCCTGGACATTCTGTTTCTAGTCTTCTTCCAGGGCTCTGACGTTGCTTTGATGTCCTCAGCAACTCAAACTCAGCTTTATATCAACTGGATTCCATTTTTATCTTTCATTTTCCTTCCTTCTCCATTACCAGTATGAATTTCCCAGGCTTCTTGGCAAATTGACATGACTGAGCTCTCAACACATGATCATGATACTGTCTAGACCTTATCTTAATGGGACTGAGAACAGTCTAAATGCTGTTCCTGGCTATAAGCATCTACTCTGCATTTCAGGAACAAACCTCATGCCTGTCACCAGGATAATGTCTTCTGTTTAACAGTCTGGCTCTGGAACTGGTACCTTCTCTGCCCAATTCTTTGCATCAGTTATTATGTCTCCTTGTATCCCACTGAAGGATTATCAGTCTTCATCTGGTTTACGTTTTGCTTCTTCAAGGGCACATGACAGATGCAGGTAAAAAAAAAAAATCTCTCTGTATGCAAACACATGCACAGAGTTTGCTTAAGAGTCTAACACTTGACTGATCTTTCCTAAATAATGCAAGAAGCATGTGCATCTTGGTAAGGTTAACAAAACCATAAAGCCTCCATGCATTTCTGCTACCTCGATTTCCTCCTTGTTCCAGATGCAGTCTTCAGGCTCCATTCAGAGCCATTTAAGAACATAGAAAATACTTTCTCTGCAGCACTGAATTGTCTTTTAAATGAAAAGTTTCATTCATCTCACTTTAGCACTGTTGGTCTTGTCAATAAAGAAGGTCTTCCTGTTACAAAGGCAAATCTATTTGTTCCCTTCTCTTACTTCAAACCCTCTCTCTCTGCCACCTCAGTGAATCCCTTCTCTGTGTGTGTTCCAATACCTGATTCTTTTGTTTTGCCACTGGCTCTTCTTTCCTCTCCACTTCACCTGAAGACTAGCAGCATGAAGTGCTTCTCCTTGCTTCTGCTGACCCCCTCAGCATTGTCTGTTTAGAGTAGAGATGTGAAGATCTCTATTACAGCTAGTCAGGGAAAGACATGCTTATGGCCTTGTGAGTCAATACACAGTGGCATTCAATGATACAATAGTTTTCATAGGAATAATTTAATCATATCGAACACAACTGTGAATTTACACTTGAAAACTTTGACCCATTTTTCATCTGCTCTTTCCCTTATTCCCCACCCATCGATACACTTGGCTGACGCTCAGCAGAAAAGACAGCGTGGTAACCCAATTCTTTCTCCTCCAGCCTTCATGTGGTACCTTTGCACAGTTGTACAGCCTGGGACACCCTCGTTGTTCAAATCAGTGCTCCTTATTCAGCTTCAATCTGGACAAAAATATGTTTACCATCTGGCAAATTATCTTCCTAGCCTACCACACCCACATAGAAAACGGGAAAGGAGCTCAAAAGGTCATCAGGCCTATCACTTGCCCTGGGGCAGGATAAGCCACATCTACAACATTCCCAACAGATGTTTGTCTAACTTGTTCTTAAAACCTTCAAATATGGAGATTTTCTGAGCTCCTCATGTGGTGCTCAATTCTCCTTGCAAATTCTTAATGATCCTCAGTGTCCTGAGCTCTTCAATTACAACCTCTCACATTGCCCCATTAAATTCAACCTGCTTATCTGCTCCTTCAAAGGCTCTGCACAGCTCTGGCTCCATCTGTCCCTAGTTCTTTATGAGAGAGTCTTCACAGGGTGTCCGGGTGCCTTTGCCCTCTTACTGATTAGCTCTTTAGGCTGCATATCTCTCCTCACTTCCATTCTGCACCCAACCATCTCCCCTACCTCCATCTGTCTGGCATCCCTTTGGCCAAAAAAATTGCTTCATCAAGGTTTTCATCTTCACTTTCAGGAACTTTCCCCTCAAACTTTTTTCTTTTGTGAATAAGCAGACTCAAGTCCACTCAAAAATGTGCTTTTTAAAGGAAACAACCCCACCTCTCCCAGCCCAGAAGTTACCACTCAGTCTGCCACGCCGTGCACCCAGCCAAGTGTAGGGCTTTGTTTGCCTTCATTAGCCTGTAAACTCATTTTGGGTGGGGCTGTTTTCTGCCCTTTGTTCTCCACTGTGTTGAATGTGCTGACAGGGCTGAGCTCTTGATAATTAATAGCACAAACAAAGCTTTAAAAGGGATGGATCAAAGAAAGGAGAAAGGGAAGGCTGAGAGAATATAAGGTTTTGTTTAAAGCAGCAAGGAAGCTTCAGGATAAATCTATCGTGTCGGGATGTGTTGAACACCTGTTTAGGAAGAGGTTATGGATAAGGCTGTCAAGCAATCTCAATGAAGGTGATCTTTGCATCTCCCTAAAATGATCAGAAAAAAATTCAGTTAGTATAACAGGTTGACACTTTACATAAATAAATTTGGAGCAAGGGAGACAACAGTAAATGAATGAACCTTGGAAAGCAGGGAAGAGTCAAATAGAAGGAAGAAAAAACAGCACTGACCCTTTACCAGAAGCTTTTGCCTTGGTGTGGACATTCAAGCTTGTCTGCATGTGTCCACTCTGCTGTATTTCTCTTGAGCTGTTGAAATGGGTCCAGGGAAGGTCCACAAAGACGATCAGAGGGCTGGAGCAACAATCCTATGGAGATAGGATGGGAGAGATGGAGTTGTTCAGCCTGGAGAAGAGAAGGAACCAGGGAGATCTTATAGCAGCCTTCCAGTATTCTGAAAGGGGCTTTCAGGAAATCTGGGGAGACATTTTTATTAGGGCATGTAGTGGTAGGATGAGGGGTAATGGTTTTAAACTGGAAGAGGGTAGATTTAGGTTAGATATTAAGAAGGAATTCTTTATTCCTAATGGTGTGTGCCAGTTCCTCTGTGTGGAATTGCTAAGCAAACACAGGCAGTGCTGACTGTACAGGGAGGAAATCTCATGTCACCCCTCTGCATGCAGCAGACCCAAGGTGGTATGAGAAAGGAGAGAGAGGAGCTAGTGCAAGGCTGGTGACGGAGGGACAGCATGGAACATGGTATAGAACTTTCTGGTGGTGTTCAGAGGCTGATCTCATACTCTGGTGAGTGGATCACACAGACCACTGACTGCAGCCATGAGGGTTTCTGCATCCTTATGCACCAACCACTGATGACAGAACAGGAGCATAAGGGCAGAATGGCTCAAAAAGGCCTGTCCTATTAATATGGGGAGGTGAGGGGCAGGACCTCTAAGAAACTGTGCAAGGAGTTCACTCCACTTCTTCAGTGCTAGGACACTTCAGACCTGACACCCTCAGAAAGTCCTGAGGCAAATTTGCATCATCCTCTGTCAGCAAATTACACTGCACCACACCACTGCAAATGCTTTGCTGATTGGGCTACCATGGGCCAACCAGATGTCAGTGCTGTGGTGATAGAAGAGCATGAAGTCTATTATTGCTGCTTTCCCCACCAAAGTCATGTTTACCACAGAAGAAATAAAGCATCCAAATTGTGCTGGAAACATCAGTGGCAGAAGTTCATTGTCTGCCTCTGTGTGATCGAATTGAAACTTACAGAAAATACTACTTGGCCATTATCCAGTCGTTGGGCAGCCAACAACATCAATGTGGGGTATGCCTGTTGGTTACAGGGTGGTAAGGTCTTCTGGAGTTAACATGGGTAGTCAGGAAGAGTAGGATTATGTCACAGTAACATGAATATTAATGGTGTGTTTGCCTTCCTGCTGTTCAAGTGACCCATCTTTTGTTTTGGTTCTTGAAGGTGGAGCTGAATGGGACCTGGGAAAACGTGTCTGCACTCACCTCAGTTCCCTGGGAATATGGAGCTGGATGGCTGGAGATGATATGTCCTGCATGCACACCTGACTTGCACCCTCCTGTCTCTATTATTAGTTATTAGCACTTATTAGGGCCTGCATTGCATGGCATGACAGGTGGATCAAGAAAGAATAGGGAGCTTCCAACAGGACTAGGAGGACTTAGGTGGTTCCCAGGCCTGATACAGGCAATCAGAGAGTGCACCTGTCATCACAGAAGCTGTGTCAGGAAAGCAAGGATGTTGCTTTGTAAGGGAAGAAGCAATTTGAGGAAGTGCTGTAGTACACACATCAATCTGTCTATTTGCTATTATTAAAATTTATTAAAAGTTTTAGTTTGAACTTCCTGCCTCTGTATTCTTTTTTTCTAAAGAATCACATAGTCAGTAAATTGTGTAAGAGGGTGGGTTGTACAAACACAGACATTCCTGCTGTTGTGATAGAAAGGGTGCAAGTGTTAATACAAGCAGAAGGTTGAATGGGCAAGGACAAATGACAGACCGTGCCAAGGAGGACAGTGCCAGGTCTTGCTGGATCCCCCAGGCTTTGGCACCTTTGGGACCAGGTGACCAGGGCCTGCCTGGCCACCTTTGCTTCCCTCCCAGGGGTTCACTGACCCACTAGACTAGGTGGTGGCAAAAGCTTTCAGTCCTTGCTTTGACTACAGCAGGTGATAAAAACAACCCAGAACCAAGCAACTATTTTCCTCCTGGCTCTCGAGGAGGTTGATTGGAAGACGTTTTTCCAATAGGACTGGAAAAAGCCTTTTGGGTTTAACTTAAGCTGCATTTCAGATACAGATCTTTTTATATTGATCAGAACTTTCTTCTCAGTATTTTCTAGGAAAAAAAACCCCTAATTTTCTTTGTGTGAAAATCATTTGCTTTCACATTAGTTTCTATTAGATAGTTAAAAATGTACTAAGGCATGATTTTAGCTTCAAATTATTCACATGGCTGAAAAAGTTTGGTTTTGCTAGAGAGAATGACAAATTATTTAGAATAACAACATGTATCCTTCTAGTCAGAACTTAAAATCTTTTAACTAGATTTTGCTCATACTTGTTTGCCAAGTGGATGTGTTAGTACTAATGTTAATGGGAAGCCTAGGTTTAATTTCTGTCACCATTTGACTAACCAAGCTCATGTTCATGGAGCAGTAATGCACAGTGTACCTGAGTTAAAGACTTCTGCTCCTGGGTAAGAAGAGTTTAAAGACAATCTGGCTTACAGGATAACTGAAGAGATGATCTGTTCCCAAAAGGCTGGGGAGGGGAAAGTGCAGAGAAGAACTGGAAAAGAGAGGAAGAGAGGGAGGCAGGGAGGGAAGGAGGGAGGGAGAAGATATGTGCATTAGAGAAATTACCAATAGGGTGGTGGAAAAAGATTAATTACAGCAGTAGCAGCATAGCAAAGACAAAAGAACGGATAATGCCTGATGGCCATATAAGGTGGATATGTGAAAATGAATGAGATCAAATATCAAAGTCTTTAAGACATGGTGGTGGCAGTCTGTGGCACACAGCTGACATCAGTAATATTACTCCAGGTTTACACTACTTTCAGTGAGAGGAATCCTCTTATTCATTGACTTGTACCTGATGTTGCACTCATTGCCCAGGTGAGTCTGAGAGTTCTCTTTGGAGGATGGAGGAATTCTCAGAGTCAATACCTCTGAGGATCAATTTCTGAAAATTATGAAATTGTCTTAGTCATATTTGGCTGTGTATGTGATTTCAGCCTGTTGAAAGATGTGTTCTTCTCCAGTTCTAGTGAATTATCTTTGTGGTTTTGTCCATACCTGCTAAACAATAGTTTCCTAGCCATGTGTTCCTGGAGAACATCCGTGCAAATGTTGAGGGCCTGATGTAATCACCAGAACAGTGTACCCCAGTCAGTGAGCCACATTCCAAATGGGTTTCATGAAGTTAAATACAAAAGGAGCTCTGAGTTCAAAGGATGGCTGCTCCTCTAATTAACAGTATCTCTGATGTTGCACTGCACATTCAAATTACATGTATGCCTACAGTTCACCAGAGCATCCTCCCTTCCTTCACACAGCTGATTAAGGATTCTTATGCACACACATTTGAAGCTTGAGGAATTTCATTTCTGATGATAATTTTCTTTATCTCTGCTGGCAGGGAGGGAGTGCCTCTTTGTCCAGGGCAGAACGTGGCAAGAGAGGAGGCAGAGCCGCGGGTGGCTGCTTACACCACCCATGTGTGTTAGAGAAGTCCTGAGGGACACCCTACCTGGCACTGCAGCAGCCTGTGAAAATGGATTTCAGGAAGGCCCAGTATGCCCACCTGGGGACATGCTGGGATGGAGGATGGAGGGAGGGAGGGAAAGAACTATAAAGATGATGGTGTTGGGTTTCCACACCCTGAAGGGGTTTAAGATTGTTGTGCTGCCATCTGGGCTCAGTTGCTAAGCGCAGAGCAGTCACAGCATGCTCTGAGCACCCAACACAGCTCTACATTTGCAGCTTGAAACTTCTGAGAGGGAACATGAGAACACTTCCCTCCATGATACTCCACCTTCCAAGACCAAGTCTTCAGGCTGCATCTTTTGAACAGTGTTTACAATGTTTTCATACTACACAGTTTTCCCCAGGGCTTAAGATTTCTGTAGGTTTTATGCCTCTGTGCAAATCTTAATTTTATCTACAAGTGCATAACTTCACTTGAAGTCCACCAGAGAAGAAACCCTACTCTCAGATGGCCTGAGGCATATCCATGGGCATCTGCAGAAGTTCAGAGGGAGGATCCAGTTTTGCCCGATGAGGCAAATGAAAAGTCAAAGACTGAAAGATGAGATATTTTCTTTTTTATTCCTTAGAACACAAAGAGTTATTTATTTGAAAGACTGTCTGAGTGTTACTGTAATTAGTTTCACAATGGGTGTCTGGCTGTTCCAGTCTGGATCAGGGGCCTCTTGTCCTCTTGTTCTAGCCACTAATCTTGTCACTGTGACCTTTGGTTCATTTAATACCTGGTTATATTAGTCTGATGCTCTTTTTTGTTTTTTTTGTTTTGTTTTTTTTTTCCCTAAAGATAAATTTACATTTCAGAGTCCATTCACATGTGCTAACCTAGTTATTATCCAGTTTCACTCTTCATGAACTTCCTGCCCAAAGGCATTTTCTGTAAATTGCTCTAATATGATAACTGGAAATCCTTTTACTATCTCGAAACAGGAAATAAACATCCTGTTGTGAGAAGAGAATTAGAATTATGCACGATGCTTCTTTTGTAATTTACTCAATCTTGATAACATAGACTATGTAGGAGAGACTCCTAGGGCATCAAGCAAAGATGACCAGCTGTAAATCAACCCCGGGGGAAGAGTTTGCTGAATCCCTGTTGAACAGCACTTCGATCATTCTTGCTCAGCTTGAGTGTTAGTAATCTTTTGCCTTTGAGATTGACAGGGAATTAGTGAGATTAGAAAATATTTAGAAATTCAACAGATCTTCTGAGTCTGCATTTTGGCGATTTTCAAATGAAAGCTCAAAGAATTTGTACTTTCTGTCACCTACTGCTATATATTTGGAAGACATTTCCAGAAATGTCTGAAGTGTCTGCCTGCCAAATGTACCTAAGGTAGTGTTTGCTGAGATGGAGATTGGCTTTTCATCAGTGGGCAGCAAAGTCCTGGGTATCTGAGATCTTGAGGTATGTATTCTGCTTCTCATCCTTATATTCCCTAATTGATATAAAGTTCCTCTTCTCAGTCTTCCTAAATCTGCATTTGTTTTTCTCTGTTGGAATGACTGATATGGAATATATTTTCCCCAAGAGAATATTTTCCCTTTGCTTTTCACTTAGTTTAGTTTGTTTTGGTTTTTTTCACTTTCTTTTCAATCATATATATTAACTTAAGATATTGCTGGTAGTGCTATGAAGATATTCTTATTTTAGGTGTCAATAAGAATTTTAAAGTATTGCTTCTCATTTTATACATCTTACATGTCAAGTTAGCGATGAACTTTATTTAAAAGAGGAAAGAGCCAACCACATTACTGCAATTTCTAGAAAGTGTCTTGATGATGATTTGTGGCAGAAGGATGCTACAATATCTCAAAGTTGCATAAAATCACAGAAGTTACACTAATGTCAATGTTTGAATTTCTACTGTCATTTCTGAGAGATCTTTGGGCCAAAACACTAGGGAAAATAATCTTTGTTTGTTATTCCTTTCTGAGTGATGCTACACAATTATTTATGAATTTGGAGTTCTTTGCTATACTAATCATAATATTATGAGAGAAATAATTCCAGTCTGGCATACATTTATAAACACTGTTGAAATGTTTAAGCACTTGCAACAGCTGTAGGACTGATTTCTCTGACCCTTTCTTTCTATGTATGCATCATGTTTGTAGTACTTTTATTTCTTGTTTTCAATAGTTTGATAGAAGCAGCTTTCAGAAGAATAGGAAATAAATAAATGAATGACAGTGCACTTACACAAAGTAGCATTTGAACCCGGAGCAGAGATTATTGATCTGATTTATTCAGATGCTGCTAGTCAAACTGGTTTAAAATGATTTATTTTAACTTGTGGTTTTTTAGCCTTTGAAGGGTCCTTCAGGTGAACACTGAGGTGTTTCATATAATACTCTACTACTTCATCCTCCCCCCATTTTAAGAATACAGTTTAAGTGTTTCACCCAGACACATGTTTCTGAGAAGTGGTTGGTGGTTAAAGGATAGATTGGTGAGTCAGATATATGGGTTTCTAATCTGCTGTCTGCTTTTGAGTCATTCAACTTTGTCGACCCTGATGAGTCCATGTAATTGCATCCCCTCCTTCTCCCCCACACCAAGTTGGCCACGTGTGTGGATTTGCACTGAAGCAGCTGCATTTTTGTGGTGCTAAACCCAAACAACTATATCCTGCCTCTTAGCAGGGCTTATTACAAGCTTGCAACCAAAGCTTTGATTTCACAAGCCATGCACTGAAATGTGCATCCATCCCAAAACCTGCGAGACATGCCACATACCTTGGGGAGCAGGAGCTCTGGGAACACTTCATAGGAGGGAGGCAGTGATGACTTATCTCCCAACTCAGTTGCCAAAGGGAACGGGTCTGGGCATTAGTCTCGTTCCCAAGGCAACTGAGCAATATTGACTTTATTATCCTTTGATGATTTGCTTATTGCCACAGCTGGGAACTCGGATTACTCGGAAGTTGCCATAGCTGTAGGGTCTTGCTGCTGATCATGAGTGCAAAACACACTTGAACTGATCAAGAACCACAGCTGGGCCACTTTGAAATTATTACCTTGGACTTGTGCCTTCCGTGCTCCTGGGTTGAGCTGCTTCCTGTCCATCAGAAGACAAGCAAAGCAGATGTACAACTGTCAGCACCTGTAGGCCCCTCAGCTCTGAAATCAGGCAAACTACCAACCTCCTCCTTCCATCACTGTCTTGTAAAAGAGGTTTCTTACACATCAGGAATTTGTGATTCCTGGTCTTTATTTCCTTCATCTGTGCTTGAATGTATTCTTCATTTATTCTCAGAAATGATTACAACTGCAACATGCTGGTATCTTTAAAAGTGGTTAAAGAAAAAATGTGTCTGCCTTGAAGACTTTTCTGATAAGGCCTCTGTTCTGCATCTTGATGTAAGCTGGCGTGTCCGAACATCTCTCCAGAATGTCAGACTTGTTCTTCCTTGAGTATGTTTGTCATTTTAAACAACAAAGTATTGTCAGCATAAGTTTGTTTTGCTCTTTGTGTAAGTGCATAGATGAACACTCCCTTTTAGTTCAGTGGGGCTGAGGTTTCATTTGTATAGTTATGAACCTCCAAAAAGTCTCTGCAGCTTAGTGTGCATAATGCCACTCTAGAAGTGTTAAATTAATGTTGATATTTTATTGACTTATTAAATGGTGCTGCCTTCCTTTGGATTTAGTATTTGCAGCTATCTGCACAGCAACTGTTTTCATCAGAGTGCTCTGGGACTTGCTTTTGCAGTGTGGAGGGTGGTGAGATCAGTCACAGTTTGGAAATCTCTGTAGCTTCTGCATTCATCTGGATGGGCCAAAGGTGGAGCTTTCTCCCTTACTCTGAAATTCTCTGAATTAGTGCTCTTTCATTTTCACTTTTGCACCCTTTTTGCAGTTGTTGGAACCCTGTCATCTTCAGCTCTCACACCACTTGCAAGTGGAATGTACTCTCATACATTCCATTTCAGCTTTTGTAGCTTCACTGCTGAGAAAGAAATGGCATCCTCCAACACAGCTGTAGGCACCAGCAGGAGAAAGTGCTGATTTCTGTCTAAAGTAATGTAAAGCAATCCCAGTTGTTCAGTGGGCTGATATTGCAAAAGAATCAGTCTTATTTCTTGAAAAGAGTTAGTGCTACAACCCAGCAAATGTGGATGAGTGTAGCAACATTGACTTGAAGGGAGAAATATGGATGGATTCCATCTTAGTGTCTGGTCCACTCACATTGTAGGTAAAGCCTATTTAAATACTTATATTGTAATGACATTAAGTAATGACATCTACACAAAACCCAACACAAAATTTGCTACCTTCCCCTAGAAAGTCCCCTCCCCCCCAGCTGACAACTAATTTTAAGGCTCATTTTCTCTCAAATACTGGATTGAGAAGAAAAATGCATTCTCTTCATTTCCTGTGAAGTGGTTAAAAAATGTTACATCTCTGTAAGCATCACTGCTCACTTTTGCATGAGACCAAAGCTGCTCACTGTTCTGTGTTGTAGAAAGCTGCTGGAGGTTCACTCCTTCCATTAATGGAAGAGTCCTGAGACTTTGCAAGAGGAGGATGTGAGTCTCTTTGGTGGAAACAGAAAGAGCATCTGCTGCTGCTGGTTCCAAAGTATTAATATATGCATCAGAAGTATGTGTCTGAAGTTTTAGGAAGAGCTCTGTTTCACTTCCTTTCTTCCTGGAATTTCAGAAAATTCCTCAACAGCATTCATCATCTGAAGTTTTGGATCATGGGCTGCATACTTATTGAGTCACTTAAGAAAATTATTGTGAATTCCAGGAATACAGGGAAATGAAGATTTGGATGTGAAGAACATATGTCTGTGGCCAAGTTTCAAAGGGCTTTAGATGAAGAAAAGCATAGACAGGTCCCTATTCCTATTTTCAGTTTAATGTACACAAACACACATGTGTTGGTTCCAAAGGGTCTATCTCATAAAGCAGGCAATTGCTACAAGTCCCTTAACCATAAATGCATAAACAGGAAAACAAGAAAGCAAGCACATAGCAGGCACCAGAAGTTCAAGGCAAAAATAGTAGAAAATTCAGTAGGGAAGAAAAATGTTTTCAGTAGAAATGCACCAACTGAACAAAAGGAAACTTTGTGGATTTCAGGTATAAAGCCTAGCCTAGATATGGTTTTCATCCACTTACTAGCTGGTAGAATTCTCAATAATGATGCAGAATAGGCAGAAATATTCAATCAATACTTCTGTTCAGTATTTGGGAAAAAGCCAGGTTATTCAGGACACAATGATGATGAAATGGTTCCCATTCTAACAGTAACTAAGGGAATGTGTTAAACAGCAGATCCTGAAGTTATATACATTAAAATTAGTGGGTCTGGATCATTTGCATCCAAGATTTTAAGATCGATAGTCAAGGAGCACTACAGACCATTAATTTTGATTTTTAACAAGCTGTGGAGCATTGGGGATGTTCCAGAGGACTACAAGAGGGCTAATGTTGTGCCAATACTTAAAAAAGGTAGATGCAGTGACCCGAGTAATTATAGGCCTGTCAGCTTGCCTTCGATCCCAGGCAAAATAATGAAATGGCTGATAGCATGCTTGAGTAATAAGGAATTAAAAGAAGGTAATAAAATTAATGACAATCAAGCTGGTTCTTGTCAAACTAACTTGATATAATTTTAAATCAAATTTCAAATAGGGTGATTTAATTTACTGTTTGTATGCCATAGATTTCACCTCTTTTAAGATGTTTGTGTGGCTTGACATTTGATTATTCAAATAGAGGCCAGCTCTGCAAACAGAGAAGTTAGGAGGAGTTTAGGCATCTGAATCGAAAATGGCAATCCTGAAAGCTCAGCTTTCAGCTCCATGGCTGCCCAGAACTGCCTTAATCTCCTCAGTTTTCAGCTGGAGAAGTTTCCAAGGCAACTGAGGTTCTGCTTTTTTGCACTCCCAGAAGACACCTCAATCCTGACAGGGTTGAGCAATTCAGTATCAATGTCATAACTATACATTTGTCTGCCTGTTTCCCGTACAGAGTTTGGTCCAAGGAGTGTGCTTGTAGCAGACTTGAAGGATCAGCCTATCCACAAAATGCAAAAGCAGGTTCAGCCTTTCCTTAACACATGACCAGAGGAAAAGGTCTTTTATTTGATTACTCAATGGTTAGAGCACTCACTTGCCTGGGTGAGAAAAAATCAAGATTGAATTCTTTGCTCACTTGAAAATATTTCAAATCCACTTAACTTACTGGACCTCACCAATTATTGGTGTATGGTGATGATGAAGAAAGGAGGGTCTGAATACACATTAACAGGGGCAACAATCCTGACTGAAGTCAAGTTACAATCACAACTGCTCTCATCATGAAGTGCAATGAATTTTGAGAATAAGTTCTATAAAGAAGAGCTATGTCAAGAAAAGTGGAGAACCTCATGTGACTAAATTATCCTAGAGGTGCAAATAAGGATAATAAGGTTATTCAGGATCCACACAGTCAGTTTAGACCCCTTCAGAACCCAAGACAGATATCCAAAATCTTTGGGATAAATGCCTGTATTCAGATTCTTCCCTCACTGGACAGTTAGGTGAGCTTAATTAGTTAAATTGAGGAAGAAATCCCACCATAAGTAGATACATATCGATCAGAGATGGCTCTTGAGTTCAGCAAGCATAACAACCAGTGGTGGAAGCATCATTGTAGTAGTGGGATAAGAGTCTAAAATCAAGCAAGGAATAAACCACCAGCTTTTATCAGTGGAGATTACTCATCAATTGTTTACCAAAAGCTACCTTTGATTTGGGGAATTTATTTTTTTTTACATTCAGCATATTTATAAATTGATCCTAAAATCTGTTATTTTGTCTATTGTAGCTGGTGAAACAGGAATTAATTCTGGGAGCTCCCAGGGCTTGTCTTGTACAGAGTGTCATGACCAGATGATCACTGTGGTTCCCTCTGGTTTTAAAAGATCCAGGAAAAAACGCTGAGGACAAACAAACTGAAAACCGAAGCCCATGCAGTAAGAAGCTTTCCCTGCCCAGGAAAGCAGATAATCTAAATAGACAAGACAGACTGGGGTGAGAAAAAGGATGTGTTATCTCTGTTTCACAGATGGGAAACAGAGGCACAGAGAGATTAAGTGATTTACACAAGGTTTGTGTCAGAGCCAGGAATGGAAGCCAGATCTCCTGAATTCTGTGTCACTACCTTAACAACAAGACCATCTCTTTTCTGCCTCTTGCAGTAGCCTTGAGAAGGAAAGACCTGCACCATCTTATACACAGATTTCATCATTGCTTACAAAGTAATCTGATAAAATGCTTTACATGTAGCATACATTTGGTGTTCTGTTTTCTCTTCTGTCAGACTGACTCCTTTTTCCTTCCTTCATTTTTCCTTTTGTCCTTCCTTTCCTTTGTTTTCAGTGTCTCTGGGAAGGACATTGGTGTCAGTTATACCAGAAGACAGTACCCCTATCTCTGAAACAGCATATTAAGACAATCAAACTTTTCAATGTACACTCAGAAGTGTACAAGGCATACCTGGGCACCTGTCTTCAAAGGCTAGGCTTGCAAATATAAATAGAAGAAAAATTAGAAAAAAGACATTTGAGATTTTACCCATTTTATTGTGACTGAATCTGATTACAGTTTTGAGAGAGTCAGGAATGACCTCAACAAGGTTTGCTTAGCTGAGCTGGCAAGCTTCAGTTATGTCTAAATCCTTAAATCTTTTCTTCTGTATCTCTCATTTCACACATGGTTTTGGCCCCCATTTTCTAAGCCCCTTTGGGTAAAAAGCATTCCATTTTTGATCCTGATAGCAGGATTCTGAGGTGAGATAGGACCTTGGACAACAGCTGTAAATACCCATCCTGTTTCTATGGAGGTCCTGAGAGTGCCAGTTTCCCTCCTGATCTATGAAATTCTTGGAATAAGGTCTTTTTCCAAGACTCAAGCTTGGAAGATGCAGGAAGAAAAACGTAATAATGTTGTTCAGATGCAGAACAGAGGAGTATCTGAGACGGTGTCAAAACACTTCCAGTGTGGCTACAGCTACAGGAGGTTCAGCCACGGCTGGCTAGGGGAGGACAGTTTGCCCTAGGGCCCTGTGTTATGAGAGGTTAGAGAGGGCCCTGGCTAATTGCCTAATGATACACAGGAGGTCATAACCTCCACCTTTGCCCTGAGTCCCCTGGAGCTGCTGCTATTGCTCAGCCCTACACTACAGCCACCTCTGCAGCCTGGAGGACAATGGCCAACAATGGTGCTCAGCATTTTATTTTGGGCCAGGCTATCAAAGGCCATGCATAGCAGCTGAGATTTGGAATAAGCAGGGTGCTGATAGCAGGGCAGAGCCTTATGTGCCTGTATGGCAAAGAAGACCCAGGTTGATAGGGGTTGCTTTGGGATCTGCTGTGTCATAAAATATTCTGGTCAAAACTCAGAGAACTTGAACCTCTTTCCAGCTAGATGTGTGTTGGGAATAGGTTGCCAGAATCAGGTTATCCTCCTATTAAGTGAGGCATAAAGGATAGTGCTGTGGGAATTACAATGCTTTTTTATGGAAAGATCAATGGCACGTCCCCAGCTAGAATGCTGGTTTTAGGTAAGAGTAGTTTCACCTTTGAAAGGATTATATGGTTGACATATTTTTAAGACCAGAGAAGAGTAACAAAACCTGTAATGAAGAGGTATTGGAAACACTTTGACAAGAAGATATGGATAACTGAGTAGTGGAAGGTGGCAAGAAAGAGACATCACTGCAATATATAAAATTATAGATGGTGCTGAGAGGTCATGTGGTCACTCCTGTGTACCCTCTCTTGCAATAAATATCAGAGATACATTCAGAAATAAAAGCAACAGGTTGAAATCTAAACCAGCAAATGCTTTTTTAACAGTGTCTCTGCCATGGCCTTGAGAAAATACTGAGGTAAAGAGCTTAGCAGGATTAACAAATGTTAGACATTGCAATCGATACCACCTACATCTACAGTTAAACTATCCAGGGTAAAAGTTAATCTATTAACTCATATTTTAATGTAATGTTATTTTAATAACCTGAATCCCTGCTTCAGGGCTTGCGACATCGAGTGCTTCCCACTCGCAGTGAAACTTGACTGCTGGGCATGTTTTTGGATGGACATTTGTCCTTTGCAGGGGGAGGGAAGGAGTGTTTCTCTGGCATGTGTTCCTGGCGAGCAGGAGAGGCAGGATTTCAGGCTAGCTGGGCCTCTGATCTGATCCTCTCTGGCACCTGAGGCTGGCTCGGGATGCTGAGAGGCGGCTGGCCGGGCTCCCCTGCCTGCGGCCGGGGCTGAGCTCCCAGAGCCCTTCCCGGGGCTGGAATTGCTGCCTGCCAAACTTGGACTTGCAAAACACGGGCTCAGCTTGGCACAACAGTCAGCTTGTGGCATGTTCAGGCAGCTTTGAGGTTTCACCCAAATCGCTTGCCCTGCCCTGGAAGGCACCACCTGTGCTAAACTCACCCTAGGCAGGAAATGGAAAAACAAATCAATCCTAATTCAATTAAAAAAAAAACCACACACAACAACAAAACAACAAATTAAAAAAAAATCTTTAAGCCAAACTGTGCACAGTCTTCTCTGCACACCATCTGCATAGGAGCAGAGGGGATGTGCTTGATTCATACTGTGAATCGAATGGAAGTCAGAGCAAATTGAAGGCTGATATATATCATTGCTGAGGGCAGGATTTAGACAAGTGAACAGTTGTTCCTACTACAAAAACAGATAATGTTGTCAAGTTTGTTCCCTAACCTAAGATTCAATCAAACACTCACCAGATTCGAGCTAAATCTCCACAACCCTTATTGTTTCCTGTACACTCACTTAAATCTTGCCTAACCCCTTCCTGTCCCAGTGCTGGTTTCCTTCTTCCTCCTGAGGGTGGTATTAGTGTCTGCCCGCTAAACCATGTCAGCAGGTGAAATTTATGGATGGGCTACAGCAAGCTATTTATCATCATTTTTGTAATTTCCATCCCCACTCCCCATTAAATGCAATAACCTTCTGAGCACTTTAAACATGGAATCCACTGCCATATCCCAAAGACTATTTCTCCCTCCAACACATGAACATGACAATTCACTGTCCCATGGCACCAGTGCAGGTGCTTAGAAGTGTTTTGAAAGCTTTTTTTTCATTTTTTCATTTTTATAGAGAAAGACATCACTCGCAAGAATTAGGACTTTTACAGGCTTTGCAAATAGTTCATCCCCCTTAATGAATTGTCTCTTTATTAGGCAAAGTAGCCACAGTCACAAGGAGAAATAGCATTGCCTCTCAGTGTTCAGAGACCACAGAGACCTTGTGCCATCCATGACCAAGTGTGGATCTCCAGGATGTGGGACCCCATACTACAGGGCTTCCTTGTGCTCAGCCTCTCCATCCTCATGCCTTCCACATGCCTTTTGCTATTGATTTCTTCTTCCTAGCAAGCAGCAGACACAGATATTTTATAAGAAATTTTCTTAAGAAGCAGATGCCTCATGCTTTTGTTAACCAAGCAAAACTGACCCTGTGACTTTTCCCTGCTCCCAAGCTTGCCTGAGCCCTGCATGGGGAAGGAAGAAGGAGCATCCACTGCTGGGGGCTGCTCCATGGAGCCAACTTTCTGCTGCTGGGTATAGACCAGCATAGACCTGGGAGACCCATGGCTTGGGGAGGTCAGTCCCCCTAGGGAGCTCCACATCCTACACTGACTCTGCTGCTCTCTTCCAGAGTGGATAATAGGAGCTGACACCTGGGGTGTGACAGGAAGATTGACTCATTTTTGTACAGAAGATATTACTCATGAATACATCAATGTGGAAAAAAACCCAACAGCCCTCTGAGAATAATAGAACGAATTATTGGGGAATTACGTGGGAGCTCACCAGGTGGCAACAGTAATTTTTCTCTATTTTTTTTATTCTTTAGTGTTAGCTTCACACTGGCAAACAGAGAAAGAAATGGGAAATATCCTAGGTGTTACATACAGAAAAGGGGCAGTTTCAGAGAGAATTTATTCTTGTTTCATTGACAAGGCAGACTAGAGGAAAGGGCCCCAGGGATTGTGCAGGTGATAAATACCCTGGGTGAGTTTTACTTCAAAGACACTTTCAGCCAAAGACTATTTCAGCTGAGGAGTCTGAAAGAGAAAAGCATAAATTGTGTTGATACAAATGCATGGTAGAGTGTGCCCTTACACATGAAGCAATGCTACTGTGTTGATTCACTATGCAGCCATCAGAAAAATCAAGAAACAGTGCTCTGCCTCTTCAGCAGAGCCAAATTTTTATCTTTGGATGCTCTTTTCCTTTGATAAACCCAGAGTGGCATGAAGTTTCAGTTCCAGTTTATGCCCTCTGTCCCAGAGCATGGGCTGTGTTCCTGAAGGTAGCAGAGCTTTCAGGTTAAGCCAGACCTCTTCTGCCTGCTCTCCCCGCTGGCACACAGGGTGCTGGATGGGGAATGGGAGCACACCCCCTCACTGCCTGTCTTGAAAGCACCAAGGAGGTTGGACAATCTTGCCCAAAGGGTTTACTGCCCTCTAAACGTGGAAGCTAAAAGATTTCAACAAGCAAACTACTCTGGGCTTTAAACCTGACTCTTTTTTTAATTATTATTATTTTTTTAATTAATTTCCTTCTTCGCTTCAGCCACTTCCAAACCCTCCCTTCTCTGGCCTTAAAAGTCAAATGGTGCTGCAGTGCACAGGAATCACAAAATTTATCCCCTCAGTAACTGCTTAAATCTCATCTCTAATCCTCTAACTCCTTGGTTCAGGGTAGTTTAAATTGCTGTAAATATCTTTGAGGTGGATTATACTGCTTAATTGCTGCTAAGGGAATAATAATATTATGTGTATGTGCATACATAATATAATGTACATGGAGAGACACAGTCATAGACAGAAAATCTTCCCAGCAAAAAAGATATTAAATAAGAGTTTAAACTACTCAGGATTTGGGAAAGCCTGTTAGAAGGATTAGAAACTAAATCCAAAACTGGACAAGGGGTAAAGGCAATAATTTCCACAGATGACAGTGGTAGCAACACAGTATTTCCTCTCTTTCTGTATGTGTTTTCCTTATATAAGGTGTATACCATTTAGTGAGAGAACATGATATAGTCTATCAAGTTAACCCTAATTATGTAAAAGATACTCATATTTTGTAAAAGATACTTACATTTGAGGAAGCATAGATACTGCCATCACAAGATGATGGAGGCAGAATGCCCCTCAGTAGCATTTCTCTCTTTGGGAGGAACAAGTTTGTCATCATCTGAACATCAGAGTGGAAAGTCCTGTTGTCCTAAGTAGAAGAATTTAAACCTGAAAGAAGAGCTGAAGATAATTTCATATATGGGTGTAGTCCTACTGAGTTAGCTGGAACCAGTGCACATATGCAGGTACCTGGAAAACTGGGGTCAGAGGATTTGTCCTGAAAAGGTGCAGTCAGGTAAAAACCTTCTAAAGAAAGATTCTGTGATAGTGACTGTTCCTTAGAACAGGCAGAAGGAATATATTAAGAAGATTTTACTTTAAACCATTTATAAGTAGAAATATTGTGATAGGTATTCCCTAAAACTTAGTTCCCATGAAGGAGTGTAATTGTCTTTTTTTATTATTTTATTTGTAATTGCAAATGTCTGTGCTCCTTTGCTCCTCTTCTGCTCTGTCCTGCTCACAAAACACTGCAAATTAATATTTCTGGAAACATCACTGGTTGCCTGTGTTACCCTGGACACGAGTTGGGTTACACCAGAATTCAAGGAACCAGCTCCAGAAAATACATCCAGAAAATATTGAAAGGAGCTAATTTTAAATATTTACTGAAAAGGTAAATTTCTGAATATTGTAGCTGAAGAAAAACACCTAGAGAATAAAAGGATTAAATAATAAATAATATGGCTTTACAGACTTAAGAAAAAGAAAGTAATCCTGATATTGTGCATTCCAAAATGGTAAGAAAATGCAATAGCTGCCAGGCTGTGAGTGCCACTTCTTGCTCAAACTTCACAGCATGGAAGCAAGGGGCTCACTGCACCTGTAGTTTTGAACCTGAGCATGAGCATGGGTTTAATTCCAGAGGAACCATGCCTTGGAGCACTGCCTGTCTTTTAGCATCTGAAATACAGCTAATTTATTACAAATACAGTAATTGGGTGTACTTAAATTACTACCCTCTTTCTAGGTACACTAGACCTGCTTTTTAGCCTAGTGTTTATACTGTGTGATTAAACCAGTTTGATCTTGTTCTGTAGTAAAAAGAAGAATCTCCTCTCTGGAAGGTAAAAATACAAGTTGCTCTTACCACTCCTTGCCCATTCTTTGTTTCATCTTCACTTGATTCAAGGCTACCTAAAAGTATTAATGAATAAAACATCATGTGGAAAGCTCTAAGGAATATTTACTTCATTGAATCCTCCTTAGCATTCTTGGAATACTTTTTCCCGTTTATTTTTTGGGCTCAAAATAGTCTTTCTCTTCAGAGTTTGTACAGTATCTTGGAGAATAGCTTTGGTTGGTGATTTGTTCTTCTTGGAGGTGGCCAAAGACCCATCTACCTATGTGTAGGCAACCAGCAGAGCCACACATGGAGCCAGATCTGGTCATGAGCATGCTAATGTCAAGTTCAGATGTGGTATTGTGTGATCTGTGAATGTAGCTGGGTGTCCTGTGCTCCCACTGCTCCACATGTGCAGGCATGGGGCTGAAAGGAACAATTTTGAATTCAGGGCACAAGATTACTTTTTAAACAGCTGGAGACAAGCACCTCTTTGCAGAGCCCAGAGTTCATGTTGTACAGTAAAATCTGCTTAGAAAGCTAAATATTTTGAGGGTTATGTTCTTTTCTATATAATCGTAGTTTTTACTGTCCTATACCTTAATTCAGCAAAGTGTGCTTGAAATACAACTGAGACTATGACAGTGCTGACAAGTAGGGGGGTGCAGTTGTCCAGATGGAGTCCAGGCAAGACTTGTGGGTTCAGTGTGTAATGACAACTGTAAATTGTCACTATGCAATTATTTTACACTCTCTTGTAGGGAAAGAGAGAAGGCAAGGCTCACAGTACAACAACTGGACCTGTTTCCCTGTAGTGTAACTACACTTCTTAGTGATAAGATGAAAATAGTTGGAATGCTTTGTACTTCTTATGGAAAGGGGATTTTTTTTCCCCCCTTCATTTCTGCAGAGCTTCAGCCTTGGCTGTGCATGAGGCATTTGAAGGAAGATATTAGTTTAGCTCTTTCATCATTACAGTCTATTTTATTTATTTTATTGATCCCTTCCCATTTCTGTGTTTATTAATATCCTGACATACATAAAGTGTTTTCTTTTTTTTTTCTTTTGGTAACAGAATTGAGCAGAATCTTACCATTCCAGAAACAGGAAACTGAGGCACAGGATTGGGAACTGGCCAGGAGTTTTTCAGCAGAACTGGAAGACAAGTCCATCAGTTGCTATGTGCCATCTTCTAGCCTACTGTTGATTTTGGCAAGGATTGAAGCAATGTCCCAGGTTCAGTCACCTGCAATTGCTAGAAGCTTTTCAGTTGCTGGCAACCAAGATGGATCCTCAGCAGAGCTGCTGGCAGCAATCCACGGTTCTTCAGTTTTCTTTTTTCCAGGTCTTTTTTGCTTGCTAGGCCTTTTCATGTCCTTTCCATGGAGAGCATGATTTCAGAGGCGATCTGCTACCTCTGCCTGTGTGATCAGAACTGAAAGCTGTGATCACGCTTATTTACAAGGAAAAGGGGTAGGAAGGAGGAAGAAAGAAGAAGAACTGTATCCAAGATTCTCACCTTTGGGAAGATGGATATGAAAAGGGATAAATTTATCAACTGGATGCATTTTTGGATCATAGTGGGAAAATTGCACAAAACAGGAGACAAAGAAAACAGAATAAACCAGTAACAACCACACTAGCAGCAGTCATGGAAACACTGCAGTAGTTTTCAGGGACATCATGAGGACTCACATAAGATCTAAAAAAAAACCACAACAGCTGCCAGCCTTTCCTTTCTCCTAAATGAAACACAAGTAAAGAATGTCCCCAAAGAGTGTAGCTAAATCTAAGGCAAGCATAGATCAAAATATTGACCCCAAACAAAATGGCTGACTCCTTTCTTAACAGATAGTATATTAAAAAAAGGAACTTGTGCTATGCCTGAAAGAAGTAATAATTTCTGTGAGGCTGCTTGAAGACCCCATACTGGTTCTGGGAGAGATCTGACCATGTAGAAAGCAAATACAAACCAATTCACAGCCACAGAGTAGATGGAGAATGCAAGAAGACAAGTGAAAAGGCAAGAAATAGCCTCCAGAGGAAGATACCAGGTAGAAAAGAAATCATTCATAGAAAATAACCCGCACATGACCAGGTGCAATAGCTGAAGTAAGAACCACCCAGGCAAAGCAGAAAAGTTGGCCATGGGGAGTCAAAACAGGCATTGCTCTCTGTTGCTTCTGTAGCTAGAACTGCTGAAAGGTTATCATTGAAGAACTGGGATCTCTTCCAAGCATGTTTCACCTTGAAATAGAGACAGTCTTTTGGCCAGGATGGCACCTGTGTAACCATTACTCCAAGGGTGAAAGGGATGCAGGCGCCAATGCAGCGAACGGAGGTGGTAAGGTGGTGCCAGCACTGCAGTTGCTGCATCCCTGGTGGGGTGCATGGCTGGGGAGCCAACCTCCACACAGGCAAATGCTTCATTCCCACAAGGCCAAGAAACTTGGGCTTATGACACACTTGTTCATTACCAAGTGCCTGCAATGAAAAACATGTTACCTGACTTGGCAGAGGCAAAAATAGCCTCCATGTTTGGTGCCAAAGATAAATACTGGCGAATACTATTGGATAAAGAAAGTAACCACCTCGTTACATCTTGGACACCAGCAGGTAGCTGCAGATGGTGGAATATGCTGTTTTGGATCAATCCTGCAGTGGAAGAATACTTCTGCTGCCAACAAGATGCGCTAACAGGACTCACAGGGATCAGGGGTGTGGATGATGGCATTCTGCAGTAGAGCTGCAAAGACACTGAAACAAACAGCCACAGATCACAATATTGCTTGCTATGAGGACCAAAAAAAAATAAAACCATAGTTAAATAGTTAAATATTCTTAGTTACAACAACAAGAACACCACTAATAATAATAACAATAACAATAACAATAACAATAACAATAACAATAACAATAACAATAATAATAATAATAATAATGCAGACTGTAGCATCAGACCCAGGACACTTAGAGCATTTCAATATTCATTGCCAGTGCAGGAGATGTGAAGTGCAGGCTGAACATGCCAGCTGGGGCTGGTGAGCAGCTGTGGGGCTTGGGGGAATAGGAAGAGATTCTGTGGGGTGTTGAGGGTGCACTGTATTCCCATAGGCAAGGTGGGAAGGGGCTTTCTGTTCCATAAACTGTTCCATATTAGTATGGTTTAGATGGAGAACACACTGACCTACTGGGTGCCACCAATGTCAAACAACAGGTCATCTGACTAGCTGTGTAGTGTCACATCCAAACTTCCCATTTATTTTCAGGGAAGTTTTTTTTATTTTACCTGGGACTGAGAGCTCAGGCATTCAGTCACACTGGGCCTTCCTTCACCACAGACAGGCAGCTGGGGAAGCAATTAAAATTCCCAGCTGTGGCTTTAAGAAGGTTCAAGAAGCAAACAAAACACACAGCAAGCCAGCCTTGAACTCTGAAGGAACTCTGTCCCTGTAACACTCCATGTCAAGATGTGTCTCTATAGCATTGCCTATGAGTAGCAGTTAGTGCATGGAGGAAAGGAGAAGAAAAAAATGATGTGCAGGAAGGGTATAGCCTAGTACACCAAAAACCTTCCCCACTGGTGGCTGGAGATGCAGTTCTTGGTAAAACTGCTTCCTTGGTACATATGAGGCACGTGAAGGCAAGCTGCACTGATCAAGCTGCAAAGTCCCAGTTTGGGGAAGGTGGTGGTGGGTGGGCTTCTCTGTTGCTGACACCAAAAATTTGTCAAGTTTTACAAAGAGGTGGATTGGATACAGTGCTGTGTGCACTCTGCTGAAATCTGATTAGCCAAATGCTGAAAGCATACATGCTTTTGAGTGATCGACCCCAATGCCCAGGCATGAACTGCTGTCTCCCCTGCAAGAAAAACCATGATTTTAGGTGTTGGTAAGACAGAGTTCTCACATGTGGACTTCAGAGGACTACACTGGTAAGCTAGATCTAAAAGCAAGCCTAGGCAGAGATGTTTAATTTTGCACAGGAACCTGGGAGATGAGTAGCTCACTTTAGGTGGCCAAAGGAAAGACTTTTTACCCCCTCCCCCCTTAGCCTTTGTTTCTCTGCCTGGAGGACAACTGCTGCAATATTTTCTGATGTAAAATGTGCTGCTTGTAACTGGGTATTATCATCATCTGAAATGAATGTGACAAACGGAATGCTGTGATGAAAAGCTACCTCATCCCCGAGCTAGGAGCACAAGGATAGGATTGTGTGGGAACTGTGAGAACTCAGCACATGACCAGAATCTGGTATGGGTGACAGCAATACAGAAGGGGGAAGGAGAAAGCCTGAATGTTGCCCTGTCTTGGAGCTCTCTCTCCTTCTGCTTGTACTCTGAATAGCAAGGTCAGCTGCGATTTTAACCAACTCAAAGAGCAATTCCCAATCTCTTTCCATCTGGACTTTTATTTTTCCCGGCTATCTCACGCATTTTCGGGATCAAAAGTCAAGTTGGGATGACTCTGCTTCCATTTCTATCAGATAATAATAAAGATAACATTCAGGTAGCCAGGCTGAATTATCTGCATTTTTTTGTTGTTGTTGTTGATGGCAGGAAGCATGCCAGCTGCTTACGTGACAGGGAGGAGAGGAGCTGTGCCAGGTGTCTGGGTGGCTCTGCTCTTCACAGGGGAGTGAATCACTGCAGTGGTTACTGCTGCTCCACCCTGGTATTGGTATCTTACCCTGGCAGGAGGTCAGGAATCCAGATTTGGGTCCAGGCTCTGTTCCGTTTCCTTCCCCTTATGGCAGTAATGGATTTCCTGTGCTTCCCTCCCTTTCCTCCCCTGCTTCTTTATACATGTAGCCATTACATAGCTCTGAAAAAAGTGGATTACCAGGCAGCACTCAGCATTGCCTCCACTCCTTTGCCTTGTTTACATGTTTGCAGAACAGACTCATTACTCAGAGGTTTTTAATTGTTGTATTTGCTTTAACAGTGTTACGTGAGGCCATGCCATTCCAAAGGTATGGCAGGCCAGGGGGGTATTTTGTCCATCACCTGTGTTACCTATCTGCTGCAAATCACAGAGGGAGATTCTTGGGTGTTTCTTGCAACCTCTGGTGGGGGTGAGTCACCATTCCCTTGAAGGCTCCATCACAGTTATTGCCATTGCCTCCCCCTCCATGTGGCCGGAGGCACTGGCAGAGCCAGGGGAGCAGCGTCACGAATGGGTGCACCTCCCTGACATGAAGCAAGTGTTTTGGCAAAGGTATCCACGCCAAGTGCCACCCCCAGCACACAGTCAGCAGGGCAGGGAGCAATGGAGGGCCTCATTAAACAGGCTGGTACTTGCTGCTGGCACACACCACTGCCAGTGTCACTGTGCTCGTCTCAGGCCACACGCACGCTCTGCCCATCGCTTGGCAGGAACAGCCTGTGACAGGACCTACTGTTCAAATGGATGAATTAGAAAAAAGAATGGAGACCTAAGTGCTCTTGGGGTTGCCATTTCATTATCACTGCTCACAAAGCTTTCTGAGAAGTGTGAACACTTCCTGTTTTTAGCCAGTCTCTTAATTCACACCACGCTAGGCTCAACCATAGTTCCCACCAGCCTCTTCCCTCTACCACTTTCCTTCCCTACACCTATACTGCTGTACTCTGCCTGTCACCTCTCACTGTGTGACCCCAGCTGGCTTTGTCCTGCAGTGACCCTGCAAATCAGGCTGCTGATGCCACATGGTGATGATACATCAACCTTACAGATGTGAGAGTACGTCCCACATCTGCTGATGCAGGGGACCACAAGTAGCTCCATTGTATGGAGGGCTGGGAGCTGTTTATGGCTCTTTGGTCTCTCAGTCAAGAGATGCTTCAGAGTGTTCATCCTCCTGCTCAGATACAGATTGAACCCATCCTTGCTGCTACTGTCTATCTCCATTTCAGTGATCTTGGGCTAGGAGATCTCCTCTCATATGTGTCAGACCACAGTTCATGAAAAGTCCACCAAAACTTTTTAGTTTATTTTTCTTCTTTGTTTTCTGCTTTATAGTATGCTGCCCCAATAATTTACAATATTCAGTAAGGGAGTTATACATCTGTAAGAGTGACAGCAAATTTTTGACAAGTACCATATGTATACATAATTACAAATATAGTTAATATAATTAAAAAAACCAACAACCAACCAAAAAAGAAACACAACAAAACACCAAACAATTTTACATGGGAAACAATTTTTAAAGACCTTGCATTTATATTTACAGTCAGGGAAATAGATGTCATTAAAAATCTAACAGTGTTACTTGCAACAGCTGGTTTAGCTTATGAAGCTGGTAGGAGTATGGAGAGCTGTCTCTGAGACAGTGATTTTATACTTCAGAGCACTAGTAATCTGTTTGTCCTTGCTTAACTTCTTCTATACCATGCCCCACTTCACATTTGGAGCTATATTTTATCTCCAAGTTCCTATTATTTCTTACAGGTTAGCACAACATATGACCTATGACATTGCAGCCGTAAAGAAAGTAGGCACATGTGATTTTTCTCTTCAGTTTTCATATCTCAGTGCTCTGGCCATTCAATTTACTTTCCCAGGTGCTGACAGCTGGTAATGCTCTTAACTGCTCTCCCCTGTTGGTAAGTTATGGGTATTTCCTAACTGAGGTTTAATTGTATAACTTTTCTTCACTTGAAATGCCAAAGGTCCCAGGAACCTGTTCCTCCTCCAGGCTGATTATGGCACTGAAGATAATACTGTTTGTGGATGGTGAACCTAAACCCATGCCAAGTGTCTTCTAAGATAAACTGACTTTTATTGCATAACTCATTACAACATGGCTGGCCAGAGCTGGCCCAGAGGACACAAAACCCCAATTTTCAGGTTACATCTTCCATACATATAAAAGCAAGCATAAAAAAAAAAATATTTTATCTTTATTACTGTAGCTCACATAGAAGACAGTAGGAATAACAGGTGTTAAGGAAGAGCTGTTCTGTAGTTACCAAAAACAGGAGCAGGGCACTGACTGCCTTGGGAGCTCACAGGTTGATCTTGCAGCATCCCAGGGCCATGAATCAGGATCCATTCCTAAACCTGGTGTCTTGTCCTTGCCACAGGTAGTCTTTCCCCCCCTTTTCCCAGGAATGGCAGCTCCCCACTCCCAGCCTTGGGCACACTGTGAGGTGCCAGACTGTCTCATTAACTAGAGACCAGTATGTTGGTGGCCTCGGGGCAGTAGTGAGTGTGCTCAGGGTGACCGCAGGACCCCTCCTGTGGGCCTGTGTCCCCCCTCCCTTCAGCCTTCACTGGCAATGATTGCCCTGGTTGCCTTGCTTCCTGGGTAGGCAGAGTGACACTGGTGACACTACATCTCCTTGGGCTTCTGCTCACTGGAAGAAACCTGGGTAAAGGACCCCAGGAAGCCAGGAGTCTCTGTGAGAAGTTATCAGGTCTGTGCACACAATCTGTAGGACCAGAAGCAGGTCATACGGGCAATACACCAGTGTTACTCAGCACCAATCTTCTTGGTCCTCATCGGGAATTAGGGACCAAGGTGTCTCTTGAGGGTCCTGTGAAATTTGTCCCTAGTTTTGCTCAATGGGTGAAAGACGCCCTGACTTCACCCCTGGGGGTAAACTGAGGTTAAACTGTGAGGGTAATAAACTGCAGGTAATGAGCAGTAAAATAATGGTGAAATGTTCAAATGCTGTTGCAACAGAGGATAAGGTGGAGAGGGCAGGGCTGACTGATGTCCCTACTTGCTGAAAGATGAACTCTGCTTGATTCCAAGACTATTGAATGCTTCTGCAGCCATGGCAAGGTGGAGTCTGATGGAGAGGGAGAGAACCAATAAAAATGAATACAGAATCCCTTTTGTTCTGCCTCTGCTCTGTATATCCATACCCACATCTACCTGAAAATATTTAACCTGTGCATGGCAGTGCCAGCTTTTGGGGGTACACTTGCTTCTCCCTAGGAGACAATTGAGGTAAATTTGCCATGGTTTGGGTCCACCAGCTTCACTGTGAAAGAAAAAAAAGGTTTGTCGAAACTTCACCTTCATTTTATAAATCCTCAACAGGCTGGCTGAGATTTATTTTCTTTATTGGTTTTCCTTGTCACCCTTCACAAATCTCCTCAGCCCTCTTCTGTCTCCAGCTGGCTGCTGCCTATCCAGCAGCTGATGGGGAAGGATTGGTCCAGTGGGAGAAGGTGTTACAGGCTCCTGAAGCAGCTGGCCAAGCTTTGCTGCTTGCTAGAGAAGCTTGGAGCCTGTAGAAAAGGACAGACTTTTCACTTACCAGGGATCTGTACCCTTCTGGGGGCTTTGCATGAGGCATGGGAAGGGTGACACAGTAAATATGAGGGTTTGAAAATGTGCTGTGGCATAGGAGAGGACCCCATGCAGAGGGGGACCTGCATCTTGTGTGCCCTGAATCCTCTGTCCTTTTCCAGACAGACTATGGAACTTCCCAATGACAAACCATGAACTAGACTGAAGTAGTGATGAGGGTCTAGCAAAAAGCAAATGAGTATTCTGATCCACTTAGTACAAATAGCTGGCTGCTGGTCACCACTAGTACTTCTGTAAGAAGAAAGTGGTTTGAAGAGGTTCTTGTCCTTCCCAGTGCATTCCCTCTCATCCTCCCCTCCCTACTGCAGTTTCCCGTCCCCTCTCACAGTTATGTAGAGGCAGCTATTTCTGCTGTCATTGGTCTAAATCAGATCAGTGCTTTTTCTCTGGTTTTCTTAGTACTGGCCATTTCACTAATTTACTTTAAAGGGTATCAACACACTTAGGAGTGATAAATGGGAGAGAGGAGGGAGAGTCTGGGTGAGAAAAGGCAGGGTTCTCCTTTGGCAGCTTTGCCATTAGATAATTGTAGTGTGGAACAGCACCTTCAGATGTCCACTGAGAAATGCATCTGCATTTGGGCCCTGATGCCAAAAATCATGTCCAAACTTGCTTTGCTGATGCTCTGTTGCTTAATTCTCAGTAAGCTGTCAAGCAAGCACATGTTCTAGGCACCCACTGATTAGTGATGTGCTGCCAAATTGGGGTTTAGAGAGAGAAGTAAATATTGCTAGCTTTGTACTGATGAAAACTACAGAAAACAGTCAATGCAATGCTTTAAACAGAACCAAAATATACACCGTGTGTGCCCCCTTTGCAGGTGCTGGGGAAGTGCAGCATTTTGCTGACCCATGGTTTTTGCTATAGCATTCATCTCTGGTGTTTTAGGCTTACATATGTATTTAGGCTTTTTTCTTCTGTTTAGGTGCCAAATGTGAAGTCTTGCAAGAGTTCTACAGGCCTGTTTCTGATTTATTCTAGTGAGTAGTTTCATGTTCTTGAGTGAAATCTCTCTTGATTTCTGCCAGTGAAGTGGAATGGAACTCTAGGTCTGGGTAGGCAGAAAATGTATACTGGGAGTTGCTGCAGAGATTACACAGTGTCCATGTACTTCTGTTGGTCATCCTGATTGCCTAAGGATTACCTGATTAAATTTGTGATTTAAATGCTACATGTCTTGATAGACAAGGTCACTGTTATGCAGCCTGAAGTGCCACCTACAGTCTTACTTCATATATCTTTGATAATATTGCTCCTGGGGTTGTGTTTGAAGGTCAGGACCTGAATAATGGGGGCAAGATTAGTGAGTGATCACCAGTGGTCTAAGATATGACAACAGTGAAAATTAAGTAACTAGGATGAGCATTATCACAGGAAAATTCCTGTTATTTGTTCTCTCTTCCCCAGCCTGAATTCTCCTCACACAAAGAGATGTGGGCAGGCAGTGGGCTCAAATGGAGATGGCCATGGGACAAAACCACTGCAAAGTCTCCTTTGTGCTTTCTGGTCAGTATACAGGAGACAAAGGTGGCTGCAAGCAGGCCCTCAGGGTGAGTTGTTGTCCACAGGCTCCCCCAGTATACCCGCCAGCCCCTTTGAATGATCTGTGCCCTTGGAGCACAGATCAGCTAAGAAAGTTGAAGTGTCTTCCCTCTGAGGACTTGTTCAGCTCAAGATGTTCACAGAATCATAGAAAGTTATGAGTTTAAAGAGACCTCTAAAGATCATCTAGTCCAACCCCCCTGCCAGAGCAGGGTCACCTACAGCAGGTCACATAGGAATGTGTTAAGGTGGGTTTTGAATGTCTCCAGAGAAGGAGACTCCACAACCTCCCTGAGCATCCTGTTCCAGTGTTCTGTCATCCTCACAGTAAAGAAGTTTTTTCTCATATTTATGTGCAACCTCTGATGCTCAAGCTAGTACCATTGCCCCCTGTCCTATCACTGGACATAACTGAGAAGAGCCTGTTTTCATCCTCCTGGCACTTCCCTTTATATATTTATAAGCATTAATGAGTTCACCCCTCATTCTCCTCTTCTCCAAGCAAAAGAGGCCCAGCTCCCTCAGCCTTTCCTCATAAGGGAGATTTTCCAGTTCCTTAATCATCTTGGAGGGTCTGCACTGGACTCTTTCAAGCATATCCCAGTCCTTCTTGAACAGAACCACCCTCCCTTCTAATGCATCCCAGGATGCCATTGGCCTTCTTGCCCACAAATGCACATTGCTGTCTCATGGGCATCCTTCTGTCCACCCTGCTAGGTCCCACTGGCTGCAAACAGGAGATCTGCTCCTTCCCCCTGCAGAGCCACCCTCAGTTTCTGTCCCTGCCTGGGGAGACCCACAGCCATCTGAGATGGGGTTTCTTATTCTGACTCCTTTCTCTCCCAGTGTGTGCAGTTTCTCCCCTGCATGCTCCTGAAGGGCAGGCTTTTTCTTTCTCCCCCATCTCCTGGGCTCACACATTAAACTGGAAAGACCTTTCTAAGACCAGCATCTTCTGCCACTGAAAGTGAGCCCCCGTGGCTCTAGGAAGGGAAACAGCCCCCTTTTCCAGGATTTTCTGGGCTAACTCTGTGTGGGAATGCCTGAAATCACAGGAGGAATGAGGATGTTCAAAAGTGTGTGAAAAAAAAGAAAGACTGTATTCACAGATCCTAATATTTCCCACATATAATAACCCATAGCATTCTGAATCTAATTTCATTTGTAGCTATATTGAGAATAAAAGCTTTTCCTTCACCTAACAGAATCAATCGGCCCATAGTGGGTCTTTATTCCCATTCAAATTAAGGGCTATTCCATACCGAAAAGGCACTAATGTAACTAAATTGATTTCTAACTTGATTTTAGTTAAATGGGTGTAGTTCCCTGCGGGGATACACTTAAATCAGTCGAAGAGAGGGTAGATTATGCATCTTTGTATATTTCTTTGTGATTTATCTTAATTAGGTTCAAAGGGATCCCGCAGCATCGGAGGCTCTGACCGCAGGTAAAAAAAAAAAAACACCTGCAGAAACCCACATCTCCCGATTCCTGGGGATGCTTAGCAACTCTCCTGAAGTGCCAAATGCTCTTAACTCCTGCTGTCGAGCGCCAGGGGTGTTCTCTGCCTCACAAGTGTTCAGCACTTCTGGAGATCAGGCCCTGCTTTGTCGGCTGTGTGTGTGTGTGTGGTGTTCCCCCCACCCCCATCGCATTTCACAGCAGATAATTGCCTCTCCCCTCAACCCCCCCCAGCCAGGCTCAGCCTTGGCTCTGAAGCACCCTCATTGCTCGGAGAGATGAGGCTAAGTGCAGCCCTCAGCATGCCTAGGGTCCCAGTGGATCTGGAGACGAGATTTTTTTCCTACTGGGCTCTGCCACCCCCGCAGGAGAGCTCGTCTTCCCCATAGGAGAGAGAAATAACAATAAAAAAAACTCCTTAGCAAAGGAAAATCAAAATTATTTATAACCTGAGGCACAGCCAGCACTGGGAGATGCCTCTCGGCTAAGCTCACCCTCAGCTGGGCATAGCCACATCTCTGAGGAGTTTGGGTTTTGCAGTGTTTCTTTGCTCCCAAGAGAAACCCTTTGCCTCTTCCCATTCCTGGTGTCATGAAAGTGGGGGATGCCTTCAAATCAGGGGTGCTCATCAGCCACACTCCCCACCCCGAGAGCATACAATGTGCTATATTATATGGGAAGAAATCATTCACACTCAGTGCTCCTGCCAGCTGCGGTGCTTAAAAAAAAAAAAAAAAAGAAAAAAGAAAAAAAGATATTAAATCAATGTTATATTATTTTAATTATTTTTAAAATGGATGAATTGTAAAGCCACACAGGCCATGTAACCCCTTAAAAAGAAGCAGAAAGGGGGGGAATGGCATGCCCCATCACTCAGGAATATGGATTTTGAAATTTCTGTGGCTAATTTATGGGAGAATATGTGCTGATGTCTATGTTTGGGAGACTGCTGACCTTTCGCCATTGACAAAGGCTGTGGACAGGTCTGATGTGCAGTGGGGTAATGGAAATATAAGCAATGGCTTCCAGGGTAGAGGCCAGAAGCATGGAGGTTGTGGTCATTCTTCCAGGAACAACGTGCAGGCTTGATTGACCAGAAATCTCTCTGAGAAAGTGAGAGATCCAAAGAGGTCAATTCCCTCTCTTCAGTGACTCTGGCTATTTTCTTTAAATTAAAAAGAAAAATGGGACACTCTAGTCCTTTGTGCAGTTTTATAGCCTAAGGAATATTTCCTTGGCTTACTCTGCTGTGTGTGCTATAAAGTAGGATGGGGTATTTAGCCCCTGAATTTTTACTTGGTTGTTTTTTTTATCCTGCTCACATCCATTTACTGTGTGGTATCACCTTCAATATGTTCTGTGTTTTTAGGCTTTTTAAATTTTTTTTTTTTTTGAGAATTTTACATTAATAAGCCATGGAATCATATTGTCAATATTTGCTAGCACCATAGACACATGCAATATTATACAGACATATTTTATTTTCTCCCCTCCTTTTCCCTCCTTTCCTTCTCTCTTTTTTTTTTCTTTCCCTTCTTTCTCCCCCAGCCCGTTACAGTTTTGTTTTTTAATATATATTTTCCCACACTTCCTTTAAAACTTTCAGCACAGGAAGGTTCTCAGTCAGCTCCACATAACGTCAGAGTAACTGCATCCACTTAAAGACACTTCAGAACAAAATGCAAAACTGCAGCACCAAGAAGGTCTGGGCTCTGGATGAAGAGAGCACCACTGTATTTGCTCGTGTGATGACTGCAGTTTCCTTTCCTCTCCTCTTCTCTCCTCAGCTTCATGAGATCATAGTCTTGTTGGCAAACAGGTTTTAAGGCTTCCTCAGCCTCTCTGCTTTTGTTCCCAGTTGAGCACAGCTCACTCCAGCCAGCACATCTCTTCTCTGAATTCCCACAGATTAAAAATACCCTTCCTTAGGGGGGAGACCAGGAGGTGTGGTGAGACAAACTCCTCAAGTTGATCTTTCCACCCAAGTCTTCATTTCATGACACTACTCCCTAAGGAAAGCCTCACAGCTTAGAAATGGTTATGTCTCTATGTCTGTAACAATACTACTACATCTATATCACCTATATCACCTAGATCACCTATGTCTACATCTATGATGTATATATTCTTCTACTATGTCAGCTTAAGCTTTTTCACACTTTTAAATCTGAAGGTATTTAATGCAAACCTGCAGTTTAAAGGAGTTGGAGCCACGACTTTTGTTTCCTCTGAAATTGCAAGGGTCAGGCTATGCTGTTGGTGGCTACAGAGTCTCACAGTGGGTAAGTGCCTTGGCACATATCTACAGCTAACAAGTGTGTTTTCTACCAAAAAATTTTGGGTGAGGAGCCATGTCTGGTGACAAAATCCCAGAGATGCAGCCTCTGTCCTGAGAAGGGAGGGCTACTTCAGCCCTGGCAAAGCTGAGGGTGTCCCACTTGTGAGTGTTTCCATCTCAAGGGCTTGTTGCTGCAGCAGAGTTACAGCCAGTGTGGTGATCCTGACCCTCTGGCATCCTGCACTTTCAGCTCATGGGAGTTTGTGGGATAGAGCTGAAACTCATCATCCTCCAAAAGGCAGTCCCTCGTAGTGAGCCCACACTCTCACTGCCCAGGCAAAAATAAAAAGACAGCTCTGGCTCCTGTTCGGTATTTTCCTGAATGGTGGTGAAAATGTGCCTCATCATAATCTATTCAGTAATAAAAAAAATCATCATTTTTATGTCATTCAGCAGAAGTGTATGGTAAATGAGATTCAAAGGATTAATGCACAAAGGAAACATCAACGTTAACCTGTACAGTCCCTTTAGTCCTGCTTGACATAAATTAAGAGCAGGAGAGCTTGCAGACTGGTTCAGGAAAAGTAAAATTGAAGAGATTAACCATAACTCAGTCTTTCTGTTCCTTGAATTCTTACTTTTGGGGTATTTCTCTCTGTACTTTTTATTAAAAGAACATATATTTTCAGTGAGAGAGAAAAATTACAAACATTAGACCATGAAAGTTGGGGTTTCTTGTAGTCAAGCTTCCACAGGTGGGCTCTAACTCAAATCAGCTGTGCTGGTTTAAAGCCGTGCTAGTATCCTTTATAGCTCACACTGAGCTACTTGGGTTACTCACTGTTGTGTCTTCTATGGGAATATAGGAAGAGACAGGCTGGCTTTGTCTCCCTTCTGACAGAGAGCCTCTGTATCTACTCTCCCTCAGCAATCAGATCATAAAATTAGTGCTTCATGATTGTTGTTTGTTCATCTCTTTTTTTTTTTTCTTTTTCTTTTTTTTCTTTTCCCCTAGATGAAAGTTAAATTTGCTTTGCTTCCCAGTATTCCAGGTCAGCCTGAAAGGAGGGTGTGAATCTCGGGATAATATGAAGGATATCTTAGATCTGATTTTCCTCTGGATGAAGCACTCAGTCTTGCATTGGGATTCACAAGGGTAGTACTTTCTACTCGTTCATTTAGACTGCTGTCTGCCTGCTGTCAGGATCTGCCCAAGCTCTTAGTGTAGAAAGTGTGCATTCAATTGCATGTCTAATTTGTTCACAAATTTTCCATGAGTGTTGAACCAAATCACACTGCAAACACTATGCCTAGTTATGTGCCTAACTCAGCATTTGCACAGAAAATTGCCTAATGAGCATGTGCAATTACAGCAATTAGACATGTGAATTAAGCATGCAAATACCCTAGCATTTGGGTTAGAGAGTCATAGCCAATATCACTAGAAATAACACAACCCAGTTTAAATGTGATGAAAAAGCACATCCACCCTGCCTGGTGTGACCACAATCAGCAAAAAGAGAGCATTGAAGGACCTTCAGCTCCAGGAGGAAAGACTTCAAGCTCTGGATGGAGGCCACAAGGAATCTGCAAATGAAATCAGGCTGTAGGTGCTTCTGCTTCTCTGTCCCAGGTGTCATGTGCTCGTAATGAAATACCAGTGCAGTTTCACTGAGCATACCTTGTATTAATGGAGTTAGTTTTTCTGCATGCAAGGCAGCTTGCATCAGCTGGAATTGCTGTAAAAAAATAAAGTGGGCAACTATTCTTCTACTAAAATCTTTTCCTGTATAAATAAAACGCAAGACAGAACTACCCTATGCCCACATGAATGTCACCTGAAGGGGCTATAAACTGATGAATTTGTTTTTTTAGCAGAATTCCACTCCCTGAGGGAATGCACTGCTGGCTGGCTGTGGCACAAATCCCAGTGTAAAGTGTGAATTTGGTTGGCAGCTGCCAGAACTAAGAGTTTTGCATCAGCTATTGCTGCTTTAGTGAAATAAGGTTAACAAGCACAGAGGTGAGCAGGTGGTCAAATATAAACAGGTGAGGGAGCATATTTCTGTAATAAGCAAAAGTCTTGGGAAGGAAACCACCCCTGTCTCTCAAATTTCTGCTTCATTAAGGTGATTTCAAACTTGCTGTGAAATCAAGGACTCGGTAGCTGATCAGCACAAACAAAAATAATCCAGGTGGCAAGCCTGATGAGATATGACCTTGTTCAAAATCAATAGACTGTTCCCCTTCCACCGAGCACAACCGACTCTCGAATGAGTTTACTTCAACGGAGGCATTTCCCTCACAACATTAACATTTTAATTGCTTGCACAGGATTTTCTGGAAAATTAACCCAGCGATGGTCGAGCATTGGTGGAGGATGCTCGGCGGCGGCTGCGGGGCTGGGAGCGCAAGCAGTGCTGCGGGGAGCTGTAAACGCATACTGCCACCTAAAGGAAAGAAACCTTCGGAAAAAAAGACTGGGGAGCTGCTGCCTCTCCTTCTGCCACAGCTAGTTAAAACAAAGAGTCTTAATTTTTTCCTTGCAGCCTGCCTCGCTGATGCCTTCTGGTGGGATGTGTCCCTGGCCAAGAAGGACAACTCCCATCAGCATCACATGCTCCCAGCATCACATACTCCCCGGTAATGTGATGGTTGGGTGCCCAGGTGCCAGCTCTGGGTAACTCTCTGAAGTTTTCCTGACTTCTTTTTGTGTGCACAGAGTCCTGTGGCAAGGCCACAAATTAGGTGTGGCCAGGTTGTGTGCCAGGGAAGAGCTGCAGGGCTTGGGGAAGGCTCTGCCAGGGAGTAGGACCCCTGGGAGCCCCTGAGCTGCAGAATGGGGCCAGGGCATCGCTCCAGCTCCTGCTGCCAGGTCCTGTATGGCAAGGCCAGCTGGGAATGGAAAGAAAGCTCAGGCCAATACATCAGTACTGGTTGGATGGAGAGGGTGGGTGGCAGCTGAGTAGGTGGTCTTCAGATCAGGCCCGATCTTACTTCATTATCTGGTGTAGACTGTATAAATGCCAAGGGGACAGGACAGAGATCTACTTCAGTCTGGCTGAATATCTTAACTGCTGATGTTAAAGGAACAGGCTTCTTTGAATAGTCTTTTTCTGATTTCATAAATCTTGCATTTCTGGCTGTACAGAGGAGGCAGGCAGAAGAAGAAACTATTTACAGAGAATATATTCCCACTGAGTAGTCCCAATCAGTTTCTGAGAAAAGTTTGTGAAAATACAGGGACGGGGGCAGGGAGAGGAAGTCTTCCCACTGCCTTCTGCAAGCATGTAGAGCAAAAAAGCAAAGCCCCTCTTCCAAACACAGGTAGAGGCACTGCTGAGCCCCAGAGCCGTGTCCTCGAGGTGTGACTGATGTGTCAGTCAGCAGTGGCTGAGCAGATGCCGTGCCAAATCACCAGCAATAAAAAAGGGCGAGTTTGAGAACTTTCCATGTTTGGGAGTGCTGACTGATTTCCCAGCAGCAGCTGCCAATACTGCATTAACACCACACTGCCCGGTAAGGTGGTGTTCCTGAGCCAGCCAAAGAAGGCTGTAGAGGTGTGGAAGCACATGTTGCTTCATGCTGAAAAGCAGCCCATGCCGAAGGGGGCTGAGGTGAGGAGCCTGTGAGCACAGCAGCTCTTTTTGGTGGTTGGAAGGCAAAGCTTTAGTGGTTTTGGGGCACTTATGCAGAGCAGTAATGTTTCTTTACATGCATGCCCATAGGCAAACTTATACACACACACACACACACAGAAGAATCTCCTACCCAAACACTGGCCACAGTCCATCACCTGATGTCTGATGGCAACTAATTGCTTGCACTCAAGTGTGCCCATCACTGGCCTGGGAGGGAGGATGTAGTTGAGAGGCAGGAGGTTATGCAGAGACAGCAGCACCCTACTGAGAAGCCATAACCAGTGCATTCCTGGGATTCCTAAAGGCTAGGCCAAGACTCCAACTCAGAACTCACCAGGCAGAGGACTTCAGGTCTGGTGGGGCACTGGGCCACTCAGAGCTCAAACTCATAGCAGCTAATAGAGCTCCAGGAAAGCTCTCCAGTTAAGCTGCAAGAGCTAGCTGTTTTCTTTTAAAAACTGATCATGATCTCACCAGACCTACTCAGTGTACCCATGGAGCAGGTTTAGGAAATGTCTTTCACTGTTCATGATGTTTTACACTGTAGCTTCGGTGGCAATATGGAAAGTACCTGCTGGGAAGAAAGTTTCTCAGACTGAAAGGACAGAGAATTAATGTGGCTTTTCTTCTACAGGCCTTTAATTTTATTTGTGTAAGTTCTTCAGAATTATGTATCTGTATTTAAGGGGTTTATTTAATATTATCTTGCTTTGATTCTATTAATGAAATAGATTATTTTCCCTGTTTGATTTTGTAAACCAATGAACATATGTGTAGGGATATGGTTTCCAGTCTCTCGCAGCATCTGCATTTCCTGTGAAAGGCACTAGCATCTTGCTCTGTTCCATGTCTATGATATTGCTTAATGGGTTGGAGGTAAATGGAACAGGGTAGGAGTGAAAATAAAAGATGGCTTCTCAAATGGGTTAGGGTACTGTAAAGCACTGTTTGAAAACCTGAGTACATCTTCTTATTAGTTAGCACCACAGTTGTATGGATGTGGTCATAATAAGTGCTGGAAGGGGCACTGTCCTGCAGGGAGAGCAGTTCATGGTTCTTCAAATAGCTTTCTGTGTAGCCTGGAACAAAAAGCCATTTACTCCACCATGCCTTAATTTTTACATCTGATTAGAGTCATTATGATTAAAGCTGATGAAACATTTTCAGTTCAATGACTGGACGAGTTGCTTTTGGCTAAAAGGACTAAAAGGAATATTCCACAGCTGTTCCTCTTACGGGATCAAGCCAAGTTGTCCATTTCTACAAGACAAAAAAAGGGCTTATTTTAACTTGATCTTTTAATTTAATGTTATACTCATGTACAAATTACCCTACTATATTGTTCTATTGAATTACTGGATATAGGCAAGATGGTTTGTATTCATTAAAGCATTTTGATATCATGTCTTAAGGTTTGTACATTAATTCAGTGAATTACTTTTCTGACTGCTGATGAAAAGTTTCATCTTTCTCAGAGTTAAACAATTTTTGTAAAATTATTGAAAAGTTTGAAAGACTTTTGGAAGTATTGGATCTCCTTTTGCTGATATTCCTGGTGCTTGCAAGGTGGCTAGAGCCAAGAACTAGGTACTTCAGGTTGTGACAAAGTGCTACCAACCACTGTCCATAGAGCAGAAAGTCAGGACCTCCTTGACACTGTTGGCAACAGCAATGGTCAGGATTGCCCCCTCACGTGACAGCCACCATCCAGGTTTCTGTCATTGCTTCTCTCAGTACAAGTCATTGGCAAGTTTAGGAAGATGATTTTCATAGAAATTCTTATGTCATGGAATGGTTTAGGCTGAAAAAGACCTTTAATATCGTTGAGTCCAATTATAAACCTAACATCGCCAGGTCCCACTAAACCATCGTCCTAAGTGCCACATCTAAACATCTTTTAAATACCTCTCTGGATTCAATACTTTAGAGACAAAAGGCTCAATATGGCTTTTCCTAAGGCCTCTGGTCACGCCACTGTGAGATGTCTTACAGCTCTGTGAAGAAAAAGGACTTAAAAACTCATCTACAGCATTTCTTCAAGCAGGTGACACTTGCAGGGACAGAGCTGTCATGTTTTCTGGGTGCCAAACAATGTCACATGGGTGCTGTGGCCTCCCAGCACCAAGTGGAGGGCTCCTCATGTAACATGGTAATGTTACTCCTGCTTGCTGATTTATGTGGTGTGATTTTGATGGGCTCTAGCAGAAGGAAGAACCAGCCACCACATGTATTTACCTTCTCTTTTCTCAGCACAATTAGCTCACATCTCTGACTAGATGGCCTTGAGATGGAAGGCTGTGTAAGAGTACCATATGCATCCCAAAGGAAAACCTGTCTTTGAAGAACAGAAAAGGTGGGCTCAAGGGAATATGCATCTGTGATTAATCTGTTCAGCCACTGGGTGCCAATGTTGGCTCATATTTGATAATCAGAGACATTTTTCTATGGGAAGAGGAATTTTTAAAATCTAAACCAAGATGTAATTTTGGAAGGCTGTGGAGCCTGAAAAATACCCCAAGAGCATGTGACTTTTTATTTGAGCAGACCTGGAAATTGAGTGCCAGGAAGGTGACTCTGAGGGTTAGAGAGACAGCAGAGCCCTGGGTTAACAAAAGAAAGAGTGAGACCTTTAATGGAATGGGCTCACTGAGAATTATGAATCTCTGAGCCTATGTCTTGTAGTGATTAATGACGAACCACTGTTTTAACTTTGGATCAAATAATGGGTTGCCTCTGAAAAGCTTCATTAATCACCGTTAGAAATAGGCCTGCCAATTCATTACTTCAGGGTAGACATGAGCTGAACAGTTCAGCAAATTTCAGGACTGAGTGAATTCCAGGCAGGGGCTGGTTAAAAAGAAAGCAGGGGTCTAATCTGTGTTTCAATGCGTTGGGATTTATGAGCGAAGAATATCCTCTCATTGGCAGTTTCCTCTTCTTTCCCCTCCTCTCCCACAAAATCTTTTTGCTAATTGTGATCTGGTCACAATGGACAGAAAAAACAGGGCATTTAGGGCTGTCCCTGGGCTGAATTCTTCTCCCAGGTACCCAGATGTGGCTCCCCTCTCAATCTCTAGAAATTATACTGCATGTTTCAGGGCAGAGCCCGAATGTCCTCAGCTGTTGTTTCTCACTTTGCAGCCTTCATCTAAGACTAATGCTTTGCCTCTGTGTATTTAAGTGCAGGAGAACATTTGCAAGAAATGCATTTACCCCTTTTTGGGAAACTGATGTTGATACTAAGAAGCTTTTGTACTTTTGATGTGATGCAAGATTTTTAAGCCAGCTGGGATATATTCTAATTGGTATTCCAGAACACTAAGGACTGGCATACCCAAGAAAGTACAGCTGATGCTCCCTGCTTGGTAAGAGATCAACTCTTTTTTTAAAGCAATATCCAAATAGCAGCTAAAAAGCTCACTATGTTTCCATGGTGTTTGCACCTAACCATCTTGAACAGGGAAAAACAAAGGCATGGAAATTAAGGCCAAGATAAATTTTTTAGCCATAAGTTTTCCTCCCGCACTGCTAGTTTTGATCAAGGCAAATATACTTCCAAGGTGTAGTGGGAGCTACCTGAGTTATTCTACCTTTACTCCTAAAAAAAAGAAATGGGAAGCTATTTGTCCTGCCCTCATTTCCACCCCCAGAGTTTAAAATGCTTTGATTTTTTTTTTCAGCTCACTCCATCATTTACAAATTTACTTCAACTACTATATACTGAATTTTTCTCAAAGATCAAACTCATCCATTTTTCATTTTTTCCTGTTTGAAACATATACCCAAAACAATAATCTACACAGTTTTGGTTTCCTGAAAAATATGACTACTTTTGTTCAGGATTGACAGAACTTCCTTGAAACAAACAAAAAAGTCATTTATTCGCACAGCTGGAGATAGAGAGGGAAAAACATCTGGATTTGAGAAGGGGGAGAAAATGTGCATTGGAATGGAAAAAAACAGTAAAAGGACAAAAGGTTATAAGTAGAAAAAGAAAAAGGATTGATATGGGGGTTGGTGAGTGTGTCCAGGGATTATGTGAGGGGAGTTATAGAAAGTGGGCCTTGAAAGAGAAATGTAAATATGGTGTTGGAAAGGAGGGGAAGACTAAGAAGAAACAAGAGAAAAGGGGGAAAATGAAAATGGAATAAAATACAATAAACAAATGGGAAGCAAAAATAATGAAAAAATCTTGCATTTCAATGTAACAAAAGAGGCAATAAACATAAGAAGGAAACATGTAGTCCAAGAACAAGGGTAAGAACTGATGAGAGTAAGGGATATGCTGAAAAAGACTTAGAGACTGGAAAATCCTGGAGAAATATATTGCAAAAAAGAAAACAAGGCCCTTTTTTTTTTTTGAATCTTGACCTCTTCCTGCCCAGCTCCAGCCGCAGTGAACCCCTGGCCCCTGAGACTGCAGAATTCTCCCCTGCCAAAATCTCCATGTGGGACACACTGAGGCTGAGGGAGAGCTGGAAGTAACATGTCAGCACCTGGGTCCTGTGTTAATTCGGTGCATCAGCACCTCAGCTTCTACCAGCTCATTGTTTCCAGATGCTCTCTGAGCTCTGAACCGGTATTTAAGGCATTTTAAGGTCACCTTCATTAAGTTTCACTGGGGGCAGGAATTAACTCACCTTTCACGTGTGCAGAGTTCAGTGACAAACTCTTTAGCATGTTGCAGCACTGCCAGCTGCTTTGCAAAATTGAGATGGCCATTGACCAGAATGGTCTGGGGTTTATTGACTCACCAGCATTTCATCCCAAGGGCTTCCCTGCCCTTGCAGAAGGAGCTATGTCCATGATCTGTTTTCCAGCTCCCCATGAGCAAGAGTTGAGCTCTCTGCTCCCTGGGAATAATCCCAGCTTGGACTCAGAGGGAAGTCTGGAGGATAAACCAGTCTTTCCTCCTCATTCATTCTGGGGTGCAAGCAGAGGGCAGGCCATACTCTGGGGCAGATGGGCAGTGGTGGGATTTCAGACCTGCCTTCTGGGCTCTTTTCTGAGGTGGCAGCGGGGCGCTTTCAGATGAATCACCCTTGGAACATTCATGTGTGTCACTCAGGACATGGGAACATCCTAAATGAATAGTTCAGCACTTTGAACTGACCCTCTTCTCCCCAGAGTCATGGAGACACCTCAGGGCCATGTGTGGCCCAGAGCAAATCAAGTACCATGTAGGCGCTGGTGGCTCCGGAGGAGATGAGCGCTGAGCCTGCAACAATGCAGGCAGGAGCTACCCCAAAACTTGTTCTCCTTTCCCTACAGCACCAGCCTTGTGCAGTGAAGATGTGGTCTGAAGTTGTATTTATGGCAGCAACTATTTGAACAATGTTTTTTGTATTTCTCACTCCACCCATCCCATGCATTTCTTCTGCTCGGCTGAAATGTTAAGCACTTAGAAAAAAAAAAAATCTATTTTCAGGCTTGCTTTAGGAGCACTTCCAGGAATAAATTAGAAACATTGAAAGCCTGAAAGGAAAATTAAGTTGTGAAAATTTAGGTGATGTGAAAAAAAGACTGGAAGCAATAAGCACTGCTTCTTAATGGGGTGAGTTGTTCCTGGTGGTTTATTCTAAATAACCCAAGCATCCGGTGTTGTGATTCCATGTCACGTCCCAGCCCTGCTGAAGTTAATGCCTTGTTGTTGTTTTCCAAGAGGAGAACAACATCAGAAAGAGAAATGAAACCAAAGGTCTTTCTCTTCTCTCATATTGGTTTATTCCTCTATTAGGCATTGATTCCAACCCTGCCCTCATCAAATTCCTGTTTTATTAATTTCAGTGGATCCCATATTGTTTGCAGGCCTTAAAGGTAATAATATTTTCTTGTACTGTTTAAGTTAAGGCATAATCAGGCAGAGGTTTAAATTCTTAAATTTATTGAGGGCAATATGGTCCTACATTTGACAATCAACCACCAGCAAACACCTTTTTCATGAGTAGTTATAAACCTGACAGTAATTATTACTACCTTTACTGAGCCATGAAAAATCATTTCCTCTCTAATTCCAGAAAGCAAATGAGCGTAAAGACCATTTTTGCTTTCACTGTGTATCATGACTTGTTGGTGAACACTATTGGCTAAATATAAGCTTGGCCCGTCTAAAGATATAGAAATAATATATACACTCAGCTTTAGACTGTGATATTGTGATCAGCCTGTCCTCAGTGTGATTTGGGCCAATGCATTCAGGTACATAAGGTATTTAGCTCCTGATAACTACAGAAAAGGAAACTGAAATTAGATACCATTAAATTTAGTAGACACTTTTTTCTTTTTTTTTTCTTTTTTTTTTTCTTTTTTTTTTTTTCAGTACAATAAATCAGCTCTCAAAATGAAATCTAACTTTTCATTTCAGTGGCAGCTGAAGTGATTTCCTGAAAATTAAGAATGAAAATTAGAAAGAAATTAAGAATGTTTTAGTTTTAAATGTAAGCTCCTGTTACTTGAGATCAAGTGTGTAATATAGGACAGATTTAAGTCCAGTGAAATCATTAGGAACACATTGCAGGTTCATCCATTTGAAAGTCATTCTGGGAAAGGACTGCTCAAGATATTAATAGAATCATAGAATCATCAAATGAGATTTGTTTTGGTTGGAAGAGACCTTTAAGATCATCACGTCCAGCTGTTAACCTTGCACTGCCGAGTCCACCACTAAACCATGTCCTAAATGCCACTTTCCTCTTAAGTCACTTGTCAGGTCTTTGTATGGATACCTTTCTAGTTTTTAAGCACTGAGTTGAATGCAGTGATCAAAGCTGTGTCCCATGTTTTGAATTGGTTTTCCATATTGTCTCTTGTCCACTCTTGTCCAAAACTTCCTTCTTCTGGTTGTAGGCTCAAGGAGAGCCTATTCCATTTCTGCTTCCCATCTTCCCAAATGTCATCACTGTCTTCAGTTGTTCAGGACTCTCTGACAGTAGTATCCTCCTTATTTTACATTATGCTTCCAGATAAAATTACTCAAGATCTAGTAAAGTCTTTAACTGGAAATATGGTAAGAACTTGCTACTATTTTCCAGACCTGGACCTTGCTGTACTACACACTAAAACATTCCAATAAAGCACTAGTACACAGCTGGGACAAGTATTTGCTATCTACATAGCCATTAATTAACCCTTCTAGAAGTTTTCTTCTTTCTTGCCCTTTCCTTACCCTTGCACTAAATTACAAATGCAAAACCAGAAGCCTGTGGTAGTATCATGTTTTAACAGGCAAGCCTCAAAAGTGAGGATGAAGACATTTTTATTGCAGCTTCTGGGTTTGATCCAGACCAAGGGTGATGCCTAAACAGAATTAAAAGAAAAAAAATTTCGCCCTCAAGGTTGTTTTTGTAAAAAGAAAACACCTCCTTTGGAATTTCTAAGGCTGAATTCTACATTGAAAGCAAGGTTTAACCAACCATTACACTGCTCAGTGTTGCTCTGCAAGCCTTTGATTAATTGATTCAACCTTGTCCTTACTCATGTGACAAATAAATGAAGGGATGGCCACTTAAAACAGGATAGGGAGGAAGATCATTCTGGGAAACTGAATGAAAGAGCAATTGTGCAGTCAAAAGACTAACAAGGTTATAATTTAGGAACAGATCATTATACAAATACTATTTGATAATTGTTAGTGTTTGGATTGTAATTCTACTTGATCAAAATGAAAAAAAAATAAAATCTTTTCTTTTTTTTTTTGGTGAAACGAACACATACTAATAATGCTTTTTGTTTCTTTGTGAAGAAAGGCCCAAAGAGAATATCCAAAAATAAACCAGAACACTCAGAGGTAACAGCAAAGGACAATGGTGTTAATTAGAGGTCAAGTCCTGAAGCACTAAATTAATTAAAAAATGTTGTCATTATGAATGGGTAACCACTAGATTACAAGATACTGCTTTGTTTTGCACAATGAATCCTGTGTTCCCCATTACACCACTGAACAACTTTGAAAGGAAAGGTGCTGAGTCCTGGCACCCAGCTCCTCACCAGCTTGTGCTAAAGGGAGATGAGGATTGCAGTTTCCCAAGTAAAGGAAGCAACCTCAGTCTGATTTCAGAGGAGAGACCTACAGGAGCTGTGTCCAAAATACTGAGTCATACCCCTGAAATGGTCAGGGCATCTTTCTTAGAGGAGAGGTATGATGCAACATGCACTCACAAACTGGATCCATGTGAAGGTGTTCAAGTCATTCTGGGGTTGGACCTGCAGTCCTTGCTCAGGCTTCATCTGAGCCTCACAATTGCAGAATTCCCAGTACAGCATCAGGAGTTGTTTTTCAGACATTGAAAGGCAATTCTTTGTGTATTTGGAAAGAAAATGACATGAGTCATACAGAAAATGTACCCTGGAAAAGGTCTGGCATGCTGAAGGTAACCATGCAGAGCCTTGAAATATTTTGCCAGACAGGAACCATTAGCCCAGGATGAATTTTGTTCTTCTGAACATTTGAACTGCTGCATGAATGGAAAGGTTACATTAAACAGCAAGCCTGTTGAACCATATAAAGCTGCTCTATGAATAACAGGAAGGGTTATAGTGGAGTACCTGGAAAAGTCTAGAAGCTAAGACAGCAGTCAAAAGGGATGGCCAAATCTTTATACAGCAAGTGTAACTCTCAAAATTAAAATCACAGCATACATCATACAGCTGGACAACTGTGCAACATGATGGGTGAGCAACTGGCTCACAGGTTGAGCACCAAGAGTGACAGTGAATGGAGTAACACCAGGCTGGCAACTGGTCACTAGTGCAGTCCTGCAGAGCTCCAACCTTGGCCCAGTACTCATCAACATCTTTATCTATGACTTGGACGCAGGTTTGGAAGGAATTTTAAGCAAAGTGCAGATGATACAAAACTGAGAGGAGAGGCAGGACCTGCAGAGACACTTCAACAGGTTAGAGAGATGGGCATTCACCAACCACATGAAATTTAACAAGGGCAAGTTCTGCACCTAAGATTGGAGAACACTGGTGGCATGTACAGATTGGGGAATGAGGGGCTGGAGAGGGATCCTGGCTGATGGCAAACTGAACAGGAGCCAGCAGTGTGCTCTGGTAGCCAGAGGGGCCAACCATGTCCTGGGATGCAGTGTCAGCAGCCACTCCAGGGAGGTGATTGTCCCACTCTGCTCTGCACTGGTACGGCCTCACCTCAAGTACTGTGTGCAGTTTTGGGAACTGCAGTATAAAAAAGATGCCAGTCTTTTGGAGAGCATCCAAAGGAGAGCAACAAGGGTGGTGAAGGGTCTGAAAAGAATGACTTATGAGGAGCAGCTGAGGTCACTGGGATTGTTCAATCTGGAGAAAAGAAGGCTGAGGGGAGACCTCATTGCAGTCTGTGGTTTCCTCATGAGGGGAAGAGATGGGACTGGCAGCAATTTCTCCTCTTCTGTGACCGAAGATAGGACTCGGGAAATGAAAAGAATTTGAACCAGGGGAGGTGTAGGTTAGATAGTTGGTTTTTTTTTTAGGTTAGGAAAAGATTTTTCACCAATAAGTCAGTTGAGCAGTGGAAAAAGCTACCCAGGGAAGTGGTCACAGCACCAAGCCTGCCTGACTTCAAGAAGCATTTGGATGATGCTCTCAGGTACATGGTGTGATCCTGGGGGTGACCGACACAGGGAAAGGAGTTGGACTTGATGATCCTGATGGGGCCCTTCCAACTCAGCAGATTCTATGATTCTATGATAACATACCCTGAACAGGAATGTAGGTGAGTGGCTCACAGCAGAGCCCCAATCCTGCTTCCCTGCTTTGAGGTACCACAGAGCACCTGGGATAATGGCTTTTTGGGGAAAAGAGAGCAGGAAGTTTGCTTGCTTCCAGTCTGCTATTGAGGAGCAGAGTGATGAAGAAACGCTGAACTTGAGGATGTGCTGCTGCTCCTCTGCATGCTGGTGACAGAAACTGGGTTCATCACTTCTTGGAAAAACTTGAGCAGATTACTGAAAGAGAAGAGTCACTGTTTCACTGTGATGCCAGATGCTTGGAAATTGATCGAGAAAGGGAGAACTTCGCGCCTCGGGGAAGCACCAGCAGAGGTCAGCACAGCCGGGAGAATGGAGCAGCCGGGATGCTGCTGCTGCTGATGCCGCAGGGATGCTGCTGCCCCACCGGGATGGTTTTGCTGGGGCAAGGAGGGTGGCGGGGCCCTTTCCACACTGCTCTTCCACACCGAGAAGGAGTTGGAGTTATTCCCGCTAATTGCCTTAACATCAGTCTTCATGATACATTCTGGGGAAAAAAAACCAGCAGCAGATAGTGGTAGATTATTTATTCTGACCTCGTACGTGCTTTTCAAATTCAAGAAATGTAGCTTGACACTTCATATGAGGGGAAAAAAAAAACACTTGTATTCTTTCACAGCAATAAAAATTTCTTTACAGTTCATATAATATGGAAGAAATCACATTTGTCACTGTCTGCTAAGAAGCCCAGCCTGCTATACTGTATTCTTTTACAACACCAGCTCTCAAAGATCATTACAGAGAGAAAATCCAAAATGTCATTCATCAGACTTAATCAGTAAAACCCTCCTTCATGGAGATGTTTGTTACAGGAAAGTTCTATTTCATGACTCATTTTATATCTGGATCCCTTGATTCCTAGATAGTTCAGGAAACTGAATTTCCTTACTGTAAGGTGATACATCACACCTCTTTTTCCTGTGAACAGTGCTGAAACTTGGGTTCCTTATAGATCAAATGATGGCAATAAAAAGTGAGGTGTAAGGATCTGCACAGGCACACACAGAGCTTGCTCCATCCCCTTTTGAAGTAGAACAGGATGGGTAAAAGAAACTTTGTAGGTAGTGGAGTTGTGTGAGCTTGAGGTTACTGAGTCATAAAATGAATTAATAATGATGAAATGAATTAATAGTGATGTGCAGATAGAAGTAATGCCAGTGACATCATGCCAGTGACTTCCTGGCTGAAGAAAACCACAACTGACTGATTACTTTGCTTAAAATCATGGATTTTTTCCAAATCCAAAGAAGCTGAGTTTCTCTAATATCCCATGTTTACACCATAAGTGGAAAATTAGATCTGGATTTCTCCAAGATGAAGTGTAAACCACAGTTATTTTCCAGATTTTATGTTGTATGAGTCTGATAAGAATACTCAAGTGAAATTATATTTCATCCCAGGAGATATAATTATAGAACTGAGTAACTTTACAGTGATGAGTATCATCACTGGTGTCTCATGCAAAAAGAAGAAAGAGACACACCCATCATGAATTCTGTGTACAGACACCTGGAGTAATTTTGTCATCTGCTACCACATCAGTATGGTGTGATGCAGCACTGGAAAGAGGCACTAACATGGGCCTGGAAGCAGCAGAGATATTTGTATAGTGTTTTCCATCTCATTTGATGTTAGCCATCTCACAGCATTGTTATTTAAGCATGCAGTATCTATGTGACTAAATTGCTTGCTATTCTACCAGTAGCTTGTATGGCACCCACTTTGGTACCACTGTATTGCACACTTGTATGGGCACTGACTTTCCAGTCCCTGAAGGGGAACCACAGGGTAGATGGAGAGGGACTTTTTACAAGGGCCTGTAATGATAAGACAAGAGACAATGGCTTTAACCTGCAAGAAGGGAGATTTAGGTTAGACATCAAGAAGGAATTCTTTACTCTGAGGGTGGCAAGGCACCTGAACAGGTTTCCCAGGGAAGCTGTGGAAACCTCATCCCTGGAAAACACTCAAGGCCAGGTTGGATGGGGCTTTGAGCAACCTGGTCTAGTGGGAGGTGTCCCTACCCATGGAAGGGGGGTTGGAACTAGGTGATCTTGAAGGTCCCTTCCAACCCAAACTATTCTTTGATTCTTTCTCTCTCACTTGAACCCTTGGAAAACAGAAGGTACCAGAGTCCAAAATAATATAACTTATTGTACGGCTGCGGTAACAGCAAAATGAGCATGGGCATCTACTTTGTGCACCATTTTTTAACTCAGAGAATTCTTGTGGGCTGCCACGAAACGGAAGACTGCCATTGTTTTAAATACTGGCAGTACTGAAACACCCAGTGGAAAGAAATCTATCAAAAGAAATGTAAAGATGTATGTAAAGTCTGTACTTGGTATTCACTGTATAGAGAGGTCTGAGTGGAAGTCATATGGGAACAGGGCTTCTACAGCTATGTAGTTAGAAGGCTGAGACAGAATATGAAGATACCACCACCTGATGGTGGTCAGATCCAGGCCTTCAGGGACAGAGCGAGGTGTCAGTTGAAGTGGTAAAAAACAGGAAAAAAAAAAGTATCCAAAAGCTTTTATTGTAGGCTAAACCCATAATAAACTAATAACAGCAAGATCCCAGGATTACTCAGGAACAGAAATGCTTTTGGACTACTTACCTTTCCCTCACTTTTCCAACAAAAATTTCATTACTCAAGGTAATTGTTGGCAGACCCAGAGAGTGGAGGTCACAAAAGCTGAAACTGAGTCGCAATGACCTTGTGAGTGTAAAGTGTGTCACGTCCCTTTATGTGAAAAGAAACATGAAGCAGAATTTCTGTGGTGCCCAATGATGTCTGAGGCCTCAGTGCTCTGATAGAAGCTGAACAAAGAAAACTGCATTTTGATGAATGCATTTAAGTCCATGACAGGAAAAAATAACGCAGCTTATTGCCATTAGTTTTCTTTTTTTTCCCTGAAATTGGTAATACACAATGCTTTTTTTCTGTGATGTAAACAGAATCAGCATTTGTTTGATAAGGTAAACCATCCTAAATGACAGGGATTTACCAGTAGAAGATGATGAATAAGACTGGGAGCTCCCGAGAATAACTACTGTATAATGAATGGTAGGGCTCCCTCCTTCAAACTTAAGAAGAAACATATGACATTATTTCTGGAAAGTCAAGAAAACTACTTATGTGCATCAAAACAATTAAAATGACTTTCCAGTCTATTATTTAGACCTGTATGTGGCTGGCCTACTTGACAAAGGGTGTTGCCTCTGAGATGGTGTTACTGATATAAGTGGTGAAGCAACCTCATTTTTTACTGATAGGTATTTATATAGAATGTAGCTGGGGCTTACTGTAGTACAAAACCCCAGCAACTGCTTAATGTATAGTGATACATGAGAATGATTTTGTCTGAACACAGAGAAATGCAACATTACTAGTAACTGTACAGCTACAAATGGTGTCTGTATTCCCATTATGTAAAAAATAAAAGAAAAAGAAAAACTCAGTCTCATATATCAGAGTCAAAGATACTTCTTGACATGGATTATTTTATATTAAATAAATGTAGCACCATGCACCAGAGAACATTAGTAAAACTTGAACTCATCCATCACTGGCTTTTGGGGAAGTGTAGCTACATCCATTATTTTCATGAAAATCCAGACCTGAGCATCAGTTTATGTTGGGTAAGCATTGCATCACATCACATTAAATTAGAGTGAAACTTGGTGCGTTGTGTTAGTATTTAAGTTACTCCTACTAAAAACTTGCTGCCACTTACCTCTCAGGGAATCCTAGTACACAAACTAATGTCAACAAAATACCCCCAAACCTCAAAACCACAAAACAGCTATCAGTCAGGACACATTTATGTGTCACAGCCTTAGATCTCATCGTGTCTCATCAGGGAATATCACATATGCTGAATATGTTTCTGATGATGCCAAAGCAGTGACATGGAATGACAATGACAAGAGCTGAACTTTCCCCCCTTCAGCACTCCCCGTTGGCTCAAACCTTTCATGGTCTTTATGAGACTTGGACTCTGTTGTGTTCAGACTGGCAAGTCCCATTCCATTTTAAATTCTCAGAGACCTGGTAGGGAAGGCACTGGGCCCATGGTTCTGACACCTGGTAGGGCTGCAACAGGAGGCCGTGTAGGAGAGCCTAGTGTCTCCAAAATGATGTTGCATTTAATCAGTCAAGTCCCACCACTGATGTTGTGCCTGATTTTGGAGAACTGACCTGGGCATCATCTCTTTTCTGAGCAAAATGTTAACAGATTAACAATGCAAACTGATTATCTTGGGTAGAAAAGTTATTGATGCTGCATTTAAATGTTTCATATAAAACCACATGTATCAGTCTTGGAAAAGTAAAGGGTCATATGCCAAGGAAAGACTTGGTAAGTTTTATTCCATCGTTTCTCAGGTGAATTATATTTTTGGATCATGGCATTTGTTTTCCATTTCCCGACATGCAGCTGCAATAATCCATTCTTACCAGGGCAGGCAGGGAGGCAGAGGGCCAGTGTGTCGGTCTGCCTTGCATTAATGTCATGAAAGGAGCTGGGACTTTCATAGTATGGTACATCCTGCTGTGTAAATCATGTGCCTCAAGTTTTGCCTTTGGGCCTTCTGGAACTTCTTTTTGTCCCTGAGTCAAGTAGCTCAGCTTCAATCATCAAGGTACCTCAGAGAAAATTATAATAGGGCATCATTTTATAATTAAGAATGGAAATTCAGTCTCCCAAATGGTCATGAAATTAATCCCTTTTCATCTAGTGTTTTCAGAATGAGAAACCTAGTCTAATGCATCTCTTGACAGTAGCAACAAAATCATCATCCATCACTTTGCACCAGGGAAGTCCCTTCATTTGCTTCATATTCAATCTGGGAATACCATCTTCCCACAAATGAATGAACACCAGAAAAACAGCCCTTCAGATAAATTGCCTCTTGGGGATATATATCTTTAGATACTGCATCACATTCATATATTAGTATTATATGCATTATCTTTCCCATAAGATGAATAAAGTCTCCATACGGCAGAAATCACCCTGTGTATATTCACTTTATGATCAGGATAAACCTGCTACATTACCTTCGGTGTGGGAATTCTGACTGGAGACCACAAAACCACTGGAGGACAGGAAAATCTACTTTATTGCACTGCAAAGTAAATGTAATGGACTGTGCAGCTAGAAGCCCTATGTAGGCAAAAGCTGCTGTAACAGGCATGCACAAATACTAAACATACAATCTGTTTTAAATAACCTTGATGTTGTCTCCATACACTGAGAACAATGATACAGTGATAAATAAGATCTGAAGTTGGGAACTTTTCTAGAGAAGCAAAATCAAATATCCTCTAGCAGGGAGATTCTTTGATTTCATTCAGCAAAGAAATTTTGCCTCATGTTGATGCTTTTGGAAGAAAACAACCCAACCTATTATTTACCAAACATTTGCTTTTGTAATCTAAGCAAAATATCAGTAAGGTTTTTGAAAATAAAGAGAGGTATTGTTCCTCCAAACAATAGTAAAGGATTACTGTAACTAATTTGGTCTCACATAGTCTTGGAAATAATTTTAAGGCAAAAAAGTGGATGAGGCTCAAGAAAATAATGTCTTATCAGATTGTAAGCTTTACATAATATTACGCTGTCCATGAAGGGAGGGGAGCTTAGCTGTATTGCATTATTTCAGTAACAAAGTGCCACATTGGATTGCTTAATTTAGAGGGACGTATATACAGACATTTGTTCAGATCAAAGAAAATTCCACAGCCTGTTCTCAGTGTATGTCAAGGGATTTTGCCTCCACTTTGTGAAGAGTTTAAAAAATTCCTTACTTCTAGAAAGCAGAGCCTCTTCTTCATGTTGTACCTAGAAACAAGATGCTTCACTGTGTGCACCACACAACACCATGGGATTCAATTTGCTTGGCACAAAACATCAGAAAATAGTTTTATCTACTTTATATTTATGCATCCTTCCTATTTTGAATGGGGGTGGCAAAACTCATTCTTACTTAGTACCTGCCACTAGAGGAATTTCAGGCTTAAATTTTTTGATGGAGACATTCAGCCTCACTCAACTTAGAGAAAAGCAGAAGCATAGAGAAACTGGAATTCAAACATCTGGCAGACCTTGCTCATATCAGCAACTGAAGCTTTGGAGCTCAAATGATTGCCTGTAAGAGATGGATCAAAATGGTCCTGGAGAAAAATAGGTGAAGAAATGTATTGTAAATGGGAGGAATATTGTATCAGGGTAAAACAAAAGTGTTTTTGTTGCATTCATCATTTTGTTTCATTACATACATCTTTAGTGAGCACATATACAGACTTGAATAAAAGAGGCTCCAGAGGAGGATTTTCTACACTTTGAATAGAAAATCCATCATACTGTCAAATTATAGATCTCTTTAAAATGGGGTAAATTCCTTATTGCTCTGTGGGTGTTTTGGTTTGTTTTAGCTGGTTTCCTAAACCCAGCACAGGTTTAGGAAGGGCAGGTCTTGTCTGATCAACCTGATCTCCTTTCATGCTCAGGTGACCCACCTGGTGGGAAGGCTGTGGATGTGGTCTACCTGGGCTTCAGCAAAACCTTTGACACTGTCTCCCATATCATTCTCCTGAAAAAGCTGTCAGCCCAGGGCTTAGACAGGAGCACCCTGTGCTGGGTTAGGAACTGCTGAAGGCCCCCAGAGATTGGTGCTGAACAGTACTGATCCAATTGGCAGCCAGCCACCAGTGGTGTCCCCCAGGGACCAGTGCTGGGCCCGGTTCTGTTCAATATCTTCATTGATGATTTAGATGAGGGGATTGAGTCCACAATTAGCACATTTGCAGATGACACTAAGTTGGGGGGGAGTGGCAGCAGGGCTCTGCAGAGGGATCTGGACAGGTTGGGGAGTTGGGCTGATTCCAATGGGATGAGGTTCAACACAGCCAAGTGCAGGGCCCTGCACTTTGGCCACCACAACCCAATAGGGAGCTCCAGGCTGGGGACAGAGTGGCTGGGAGCAGCCAGACAGAAAGTGACCTGGGAGTGTGGATTGACAGGAAGCTGAACATGAGCCAGCAGTGTGCCCAGGTGGCCAAGAAGGCCAATGGCATCCTGGCCTGTATCAGAAACAGCGTCACCAGCAGGTCCAGGGAAGGGATTCTGCCCCTGTACTCAGCGCTGGTGAGGCCACACCTCGAGTACTGTGTCCAGTTCTGGGCCCCTCAGTTCAGGAAGGAGATTGAGGTGCTGGAGCAGGTCCAGAGAAAAGCAAGGAGGCTGTGAAGGGATCCAGCACAAGTCCTGTGAGGAAGGGCTGAGGGAACTGGGGGTGTTCAGTCTGGAGAAGAGGAGGCTCAGGGGAGACCTCATCACTCTCTACAACTCCCTGAAAGGAGGGTGTAGCCAGGGAGCGGTCAGTCTCTTCTCCCAGGCAGCTCCCAGTAAGACAAAAGAGCATGGACTTAAGCTCTGCCAAGGGAAATTTAGGTTAGATATTAGGAAAAAATTCTTTACAAAGAGGGTGATCAGACTTTGGAATGGGGTGCCCAGGGAGGTAGTGGATTTTCCGTCCCTGGAGGTTTTTAAAAAGAGATTGGATGTGGCACTCAGTGCCATGGGCTGGTAGCCACAGTGGTAGTGGATTAAGGGTTGGACTTGATGATCTCAGAGGTCCTTTCCAACCTGGATGATTCTGTGATTCTGTGATTCTGTGATGCTGGATCCTTGAGTCTCACTGCTTTTTTAGACAGTTGTAATTAGTTCTGCTGGTCTAAGGCTTATGATACTCATCTCTTACACCCTTACAGGCAAACAGAATGCAAACTAGACATTTGTTTCAGCTGTGGCTTACATATGTAGATGCTAGGCTACATTTCACTTTACATTGAGGGAAGCTGGTTTCATATATGAGTGGGCAGTTCAGCAGGGATGGATCTGTCAAATTATAAAAGTATAAAAGTTGATGGGGTGGGCCCATGGTACCTGCAGGTGTAGTGCAGTAGTGGGCTGGAGTCTAGAGTCCAATCCCTTCAGCAGTCAGTAATTTTGCACTGGTGTTCAATACAGATTTGGTAGATTGAATTCTTCTTTTTAAAATCAGAAATATAAGAATAAGCACCTCCAGTCCTGCATAGAAAACTGTTGTCATGTATTGTGAAAAATATGTTCTCTTAAATCCTCCACACAAGGCATCACAGCAATAAAACGAGGCTTCAACAGTTTATGGCATGGCAGGGATTCTTAATCTCTTATATAAACATATATAATTAAACGGTATTACCACTGATGATCTAGTATCAAGGAACCCTTCAGGTTTCTCATTCTGTATGTGAGAAATGGATATTAAGTATCACTGGATCTCTGAAAACCACCAAATCTGTGTTCAATTGAGGTAAGGAAAATGCAACTCCATGCTTCACTGGATGTTGGAGAAGCTCATGCATCACCATAGATGGGGAGAGGTCAGCAGTTGCTTTTTGTGCCTTTTATTCTGGGGAAATATTTCTCCAGGCATCACTTTTCATTAGAGATACTTTGTTGCATGTATGCATCATTCTGCGAAATGTAGAGTTGGTATAATAAATCACATTACCAGAGGGAAATGCCACCACAAATTTCACTGAAGAAATGCTACCTCATGATTATTTTGTTTAATATTGGGGAAAGGTAAATCTTTCACACCACTTAACATCACGGAAATGCATCTTGGCAGTGAGCAACCTGTACTGGGGAAACAAGAAATATTTCAAATCCTTAGCTAGAATAACATAGAAGTAAAAAGCATGACTTTTTTTTTTTTAAGTTACAAATGTTAGTTAAATAATTTATTAATATTACCCCCTCTCAATCTCAACAGCAGAGTTACACACTCTTTTTTATTTTTACTCTAGGTCTAGATGATGATGGCATTTTCTAATTCTATCATGTAACCTCTCTGTGCTGATGGCACACAGCGTGGCATCTTGTTGCCCAAAACACAGTAACAATTTTTTTCAGCTTTTTGTGCCCATCTTCTTTCTTCCCTTCAACACTTTAACGTTTCTTTCTTTAGAAGACTCCATGACCACAGGGACTTCCATGGGCCAGGCTGCATGTGATTGAGGTCTTCAGCTCCGACTTGTGGAATGAGTACACTGCTATATGTTGGTTCCTTTGACAGATACATCTCTAGAGCTCAACAAGAGTTTCTTTGTAATAATAGTAATTCAAAGATTTAAATGACTGAGGTTTTTTACTCTAAGGGTAGAAAAAAATCATAGGGGATAATGTTAACAATCTTCCAGTATGTTAGACTCCAGTGAAGATGAGGATAATCTTTCATTGTTGCACCAGGTAAACCCAAATTAGTTATTGACTTCTCTTCCAGATTTAATTTAGTCACACAAACAACAAAATCCTAGTTATTTACAGCTAACCTGCCAGCTACCCCATGCAAAGAAGGCATCAGAATTACAGTGCCCAGCTGTGAAATTGTGGTACTGTGGCTTTTGCAGTCGATTGTGAGAAAATTGCCCTTAAGAATTCCTCAATCCACAGAACCCTTCTAGGGACACTGAGTATGGTATGACCATAACAACCCTTCCATCCACACAGCGATGTTTCGTTGTTGAAGTGAACCCATCCTCTGACTGACAATAGTTCCTTTCAGAGAATGTGCAACAATTTCCCCTTCAAGTGGCTTAGACTTCTGTTGCCATCACCCTCTGGAGTCCACTAATTTTTGTGAAAATAATAACACAATTTGTTTTTACTTGAAGAAGTCTGTAGTACATAAATTCTGTTTGACTGTGTTTAAAATCCCTCCAGGTTTTCACTTCAAATAACTACAGGAAGCTTCTTCCTTGTCTGCAATTTTACATATTTGAAACCCTTTATAAAAAGCAAAAGTCATAACACTGGTGTATTAATGCCTGCACCACAGCAAAGAACTTTTAGTAAAAGCTGTCAGGTTCAATGCTGAAACAAAGCTTTTGGCAGAGTTTAAAATGTACTTATCTTCCAAGGCATTTCCAATAAATGTGGACAAGAATTTGTAACAACATTTTTTTTCCATTTTATATCCAAAATATCACTGATTTTGCCATGTATTGGCTGATCTTTTGACCTCTGCAAAATAACAGCAGAACTTGAACATTATGACTTTTAATAAGGATACATCTGCCTTTCACTTTCGTATATTGGATCAAGGCTGGATCTTAAAGCCTTACCTATAGGAAAATTATATGTATTTTGAAGATATGAATGCTTAAATGCACAAAATGCACAAAAATTATTCCACATTTGAGAAAAAATCTGAAAATATTTTTATCGGGTTTTTTCTTTTTTTTTTTTTTCTATCCTGGCACCACAGTTTACTTTGCAGCTATAGTTCCTACATCCTGTTGTAAAGAAATAAGGAGTACTGCATGTTACAAAGAACCCATGGAGGATTTCTTCAAGGGATGTTTAGTACTGTTATCATAAATTTGCTTAGGAAGTCAACATTACAAGGAAAACTACTTTCGCTGCAAAGAGAGAGCAATGTCAAGAAAATGGACACTGATAAGAGAGAGAGACAATATGTGACAGTAAGAGATTAAAGAGTCTTTTTTTGCTGATCCTGGTTTACGGCCTTTGGTTGGTTTTACGTCGTTAAAAAAGGCTTCAAATCTTTCTGACCTCAGTGCTGCTTGTTTGTAGATCTCAGCTAGTCTTTCTGAAATCTGGAGTAATGAAGTACACTGGAAGCAGTAGTCTATACAATTAGACATGGTGCTGGCCTCTCTCAGGTCTTGGAAGGACATATAGGTCACGTGGCAGTAGCATCGTCTCACAGATTAGGAGGTGTCCTAAGAGAAACCAGCTTGGTCACTGTTATTACCAGGAGCACCAAGATACTGAGCACCCTTTTCTTCTATTTTAGTCTTTGATTGTTCTCATTGCCATGAAGCTGGTCTTCTCCAAAAGCTCTATTTCAGTCCTTCTGACAGTGTGTTTACTAAGCTAAAGTTACATGGACAAAGGGAAATATTTGTGTCTTCTTGGCTGCACTGCATCAATGTTCTTCTCTAATACAGGAAATCTCACAATAGTACTCTGCTTTTCAATGATGCTAGGGACAAGGTAGGGCCTTCCAGTACTTGAAGGGGCCTGCAGGAAAGCTGTGAAGGAATTTTTTTACAAGGGCATGTAGTGATAGGATCAGGGGAAATAGTTTCAAACTGTGAGAGGGTAGATTTAAGTTAGACAACAGGAAGAATGTACTTGGTGTGAGACACTGGCAGGGGTTTCCCAGGGAAGCTGTGGTTGCCTCATCCCTGGAAATGTTAAAGGCCAGGCCAGATGGAGCTTTGAGTAGCATGGCTTAGTGGGATATGTCCCCCCATGCAAGGGGGTTGGAACTAGATCATCCTTAAAGTTTCTTCCAACCATTCTATGATTCTTTGATATGATCTATGCCTGAGTTCTGTTCCTAGGTAAATGACTTCAAACTGGCTCAAGTGATGACTGCAAATGATCCTTGGAAAGAGTTGCAGGATTTCCGAGAAGCTTGAGGATCTGACCAAGTCCAGCAGGTGAACAAGAATATATGATGGTCAGATAGCAAGATGAATAGGCTCTGAGAATTCTGGTTCTTACTGTCGTTGTAGCCAGCAAAGTAATTCAGTTATATTAAGGCAATAATACTAAAAACCTGTCACTTGGTATTGCTATCCTGATTGAGAAATTTGTCTTGAACACTTACAGATTTCCCCCACTCCTAGTAAGACCGTAAATAAGATCTCCTATCAGCTTTCAGGGCTGCTTGGAGATAAACCATGATGTGATACAGCCACCTGTGGAACAGCTCGATGAGATCTGGTGACAAGGTGAGTTCACATATTGGCTGAAAGCTTGTGATAAATGACAGAAGAAATTAATCCAGTATAATGCAGTCTGTAGCTTGGTTTTGACTTTTCAGTCATACATAAACCCAAAGCTCAATTGATGGCCACAGACAAGGAAGAGGTCACATAAAACCTGAAGTAATAGCACTTTACAGCAAAAAACAGATGGTTTGGCCTAAGCCTCTTCCTGACAGGGACAGACCACAAGTATTTCTCAGCTCTATTCCTTTGCTTACACCTACTCTTTTGTGTAACTTCAACCTCACTATGAAGCTGCTAAGAAGGAGTATTCAGAGAAAAAATGTTTGTTTTCCCTATGGTAGACTTCAGATCTCAACTGTTATTCAGAAATACCTGATGGCCCACATTCATGGCCATGTGGGAGATGGTCATAGATGTCTGTTAATGAGTTTATGATTTCAGATTTAGTTTCCATCTCTTACCTCTCTATCTGCTGTTCATAATAATGAGCTCTGGGACATGATTCACTGGGAGGAGGGGGAGCCCTTAACATTTTTTTTCTCTTTCCTACTAACAGGAGAAGTACTGGGACATAATTGTGCATGTAATCTCGGAGGTGCTTCTGCTGCATCATTTCAAACGACCAAAGAGCAGATTTTCAAAGGTATGAGGAAGACTCTATTTGTTTTCCCCTCTGAGAGAGGTGGAATGGTCTGAAGTAAAAAGTTTTATGGTATCCCTTCTGGGAACAACTAAAATAAATGTGAGGCCTCTTTGCAGTTGTACAGGTGTCTTTCAGAGGAGGAGGTCAAAACAAGTAGAAAACATAAAGAGACCACAAAAGTATAAATTAGACACAACTTTTGCTTAGGCTATACAAAGGGAAACACACAGCTTTTAAAAATGGCTGTAATTACTCCTTGCTTCAGCTCAGATCACTTGCATCCCTAGAGGGAAGAATGCCTGATACAAAGAGGAGGGCTTGTTGTATTTGTAGAGTTTCCCATTGTTTGGTGTGATTCAAAAGATGAAAAGGAGCTCAGTGTGAGAACAACACAGTCCAGCATCACCAGAAAGGCTTAGGAAGGGGAAGTTGTGATCTCTGGGCATCATGCAATTTCTGAAATAACATCTGTTCCAATTAACCTCTTGTCCCCAAATGCCTGAACTCTCCGTGAGGTTAAAACACAAGGTAGTTATCAAGCTGTCCCCTGGTTCACTGTCTGTGAGGTGCACAGCACCAGTGGCCAACTTGCTGGGCTACAGCAAGGTGAGCTCCAAGACTTGTCATCAGTGGAGAAAGACAACAAAGCAAATAACAGCAATTGCCAAATCAAGCTCTTCTGAAACATAAATCACCCCAAACCTTGCTTTCTTAATGTGGTTCTGTATATGTCAGGAGAGGATATCTGAAACAAGGCAAGACCAGACTTCTGATGTTGTTTTAAAAATAAATGAGTGTTTTCTACTCTAGGAGAAAAAGGAGAAAAGCAAATGTTAAAATTAGGTTTTGTATCATTAACAGTTTTTGAAATGAAAGTTTAAAAGTACAAAATCCAAGGAGGAAGAAATAGCAAGCTAGAGGTGACTAGATTTTTTTCAGAATTTGAGATAGAAAAGGCACTTAAAGATCACCAACAAACATGGCAGACAGCAAGCATCTGGGAATTAAAAGGAAAAAAAATGATTTAGATAGTGATTCATGTAACAGGTCATGATCAGTGTACAAGATAACTGATTTATCAAAAAGATAGCTTCTTACAAGACAGTGACAGGACATCTAACCAAATCCCAGGACAGGTGATACTCCTCTGAAAATCTTTATAGCTACTCACCTAGGTGGTTGGGTAAGCCTTGGCCTTTACAAATACAAACTCTTAGTGTATACAGATGCTTAATACAAAACATCAAAAAAGGGAAATTGCAGTATCCAGATGTACATGGAAAGTTTCGCATTGATTGTGCAGGTGAGTAGGAAAAAGGCCTTCCAACCTGATGTGATAACCCTCAAGTTTATAAAATGCTTCAGATACTCATCACTCACCTTGTGCAGCACTTTCCAAACCAGTATATTTTTTTATTGCTGTTTGCACAGAAGTTAATGGGAATTAAGATCACATAGACGGGAGTAAGATTATAGAACCTCACAGCATCCAGAACCTGTGGAAATTAGGGCTGTGTCCAGGAGATAGGTGTTCATCATAAGTATAAAACATGGGAAAGTGTAAGGCCTTCATGGTACTTAGCACTTTCCCATTCACAAGCATTGAATCCCCTGGCACTGGCTGACCATGCATGTTCTCCTGTATGTTTCATGCTTATGTGGTTTCTGGTGTTTTGTCCAGGTGTTTGGTCAAGGGAGTTTCATTCAGATGTCTACCTCTACAATGCTTCTGTGAAGGAACATCTTGTCTTTGCTGGCTATGTTTTTCCACCACCTTTTTGCTTCCAAATATTGCTTCCAATCAATGCTTTTTGGAAACACCACCTCCACAATGTTGGATCTCTGTGTGCTAGGCAAAGCATCTCTCATGTGAGTCTATCAGTTTTATTGCAGCAGCTGTAGTGGGAACCAGGCCTACTTCTTGATGAACAACCATTCTCAGTCATAAAACTCCTGCTCTAGCATGGTCATCAACTCTGCTGGATGTGGAAAACTCCTACTGAGTGCCCTTCTTGAGTTTCTGTCCCCCTCCACTGACACATTAGGTGCAGGATCTCATCTCTGCTCTGCCCCTGTGGAGATGACTAATGAATTCCAACAGCTCTAAGTAGCAGCTAAGCTGGCAATTCTTCTGTCTCCTTCAGCTTTGCTGCCTGCAATATGCAGCTGCTACTGTCTGGGCAAACTCATCAGTCAGGACATATTAGAATGAGACCTGTCAAACTGCAGTTATACAAGGAGAATAATAACATTTTATTGTGCTGCTACAGACAACCAAAATGATAACATTTGCCCTTGGCGTGTTCCCAGAGGATGGCTGCTCATTCAGCCCTCCTACTCCAATTCATATGTGGCAACAAAGAACTTTTCCCCACACCACAGGGCTACATCAACCACAAAGAACACTTAAAAAACTACCTTCACTCAACGCTCCTTTATTACCTTCAGTTCAGTACACACACGACCTTTTACTCCTTTTTTTTTCTCCAGGAAGAATAGGGGCCACCTTGATACTTTGCTAATGTAATCCCAGGAAAAAGAAGATGCACATTTTAAGAGGAGTAGTAGTTTACCAGGTGATTACAACAGTCACTACAAATTCTTCTTTTTCCCATTTTAATCTGGCTGTATCTCTTCATCCATTCTGCTGGTTTAGATCCATTGGATGTTTTGCAGCTCATGCATGGCAATTCTTCAAATTTCCATATGCTGCTAATAAATCTCAATGAATTGTTCTTGGTGTGTTAATTTACAAATCTTCCTAAAATTTACCATGCCTACTTGTAAAGGTTTGATACTGATTATGTGACTAATTTATCTGGATGAAAACCAGAATGAGCTATGTGAAATTGCTGTTATTGCTGGTGCTGTTATTTTTACCAGTGCTAGGGAACAATTTGCTGATGACAGACAATAGCTTATATACCACACAAAGGTTTCTGGGAACTGATTAGGTTCCTCAGAAAGCAGTATTTGGACAGAATCAAAGTGAAAAAGGTTGAATTGGACAATGCTGAACTATGGAAAAAACTCAAGGCAAACTCTGGCAATCTGACTAACCTGAGATAGCTGAAGAGTAGGTGACCATTAAAAAAAAAAAAAAAGAAAAAAAAAGCAGTAAAAGCCAGGTCTCCTCTCAGCAGGTGGTCAGTGTCTTGTTGCTTAGCCTGAAGGGCTTAGAGTGCCTGAAGCTCAAATCCCTCTTGCTTCTGAAGAGTCCTGAATACCTCAAATCATTCCCTCCCCTTATCCCTCTGGGTGCTGAGCCAAATTGGCAGGGTACAGTCTGCCCAGAAAGTGATGTTTTCTCCTTTCCTCTTGGCTGCAATGCTGTATTTTGTGTACAATATGTAAATATTCATTGGAGCAGGGCTGCACATCTAGAACCTCTCCTTCCCAGCTGAGTCCTGTAACCTCTAACTGTGGAATGTTTCCACTGGCTGTGGTTCCAGCACAAAGCTATTTACTTATGCGGTTCATACTGGAAGGACTTCAACTGTAAGGCAGAGAGTCACATTCACAAATGTGTTATATAGTCTGCTGATGAGACCATTTGCTTAGGAGAGAGTATGAGACCATTTGCTGCAGGCAAAGAGGGGGTTGAAAATAAGTGTTCTTTGATGCATGGAGTCCCAGTGTCTGGTTAACCCAGTATCTACTAATCTACTTGGGTGAAAAGGACTTTTGTCATTTCTGGCTTTTTCTTTGTCATCTGTAGACCAGATATGAGTCTGGGTCTGCAAGCATTGTTATTATGTCACAACTGCTGTGGCTTGGGTACGAGTTTGGTGAGTTAACACTGAATCCTCCCAGACCCATTTTACAGGATTTCTGGGCATGTAACACAGCTCTGTACCTTCTGCAACTGAGACAAGCACCATTTGGCACTCCAGCGCAGCCCTAGTACCAGAGTACTTGTGCCTGTTGTAAGACTTGTTAGCCACCCTCTAAATTATGTAGTTCTCTGTGTCTAGCAGAAGAAAATACCTTTGGCAGAAACACAGGTGGTAGGTAACTGAAAGATATTTTTCACATTTCAGACCTTATAAAGGCAGTTAGATGCTTATGTCCCTCAGTGCTCTTCAAACACAACCAAAGACTGCACAGCACAAGGAAAGCATCATGACCTGGGTACCTTCAAAATCAGTTCTTTAAACAGATGTCAGATGCATCCACCCAAGGTCAGAAAGTGTGAGTGAAAACCTAGCATCTTACGGTGTGTGGAAAAAATGTCAGTCTAAGTGTGAGCAGTATACAACACAATTATATTAGAACCCACCCTTGTGGAAACACAAGTGTGATTAAGTGGTGTAAGCAAGAATCAGCACTTAAAAGAAAAGACAAAGCAGTCAAAAGGCACAGTAGGGGACAAGGTTCTCAAATGCATCTGAAGAAAGGTATGGTTTTCAGTCTGTCTCATTTCTGCATTTGAGTCACATCCTAGGATCTGGATGCCCTTGAGCTATGATGTTGATGATTAGTCTTCCTGCTGCTATCAGCACATCCAAGGTCACTTGTTCTGCTTCATCTGAGCTGGGTCAGGAAGGCATTGCTGACTCACCATGCTTCAGGAAAAGATGTGTGGTGGATTAGGGACAGGTCACAGCAACTGTCACAGCAGCTAAACCAAGGCCCTTTGGTGAATGGTGAGTAGGTCCACATGTCACTATATAGAGATTTTCCTGATCCCCTGGTGAACTTCCCCAGTCACCCAATGCATGGGTGGGCATGCACAATCCTTCTGCCCCACTGCATCAGAGCAGTGGATAGGGCCATGGCTGAGAGCTGCATGTGCTGCTGCTTTCTGATGGGGCTGAATGTGTGGGTTTTTCTAAAGAAAAAACTATAATATTGGGCACTGAGGACACATGCTACTGCTGACTGTGGTGTCTGTCCAAAATGCTGCCATTGTGGTATCTCTTGGGCACGATGGAGACTTTTGTAGCTGGTATAGTCCAGATGGTCTGTGAGGAAGGTTTGGAGCCCTGTTTTACAGAGGTCTCAGGCAACATCAGTGCTGTGGTAGGGAGCCTTTCCCTCCCTTCCTTCTGTGCTCAGCCCCTTACTGGATGCAGAGATCTGAAGATCCCTTCCTGTTCTGGATCGGTTTGGTTTACCAGATTACTCCACTTTCCCTATAAAATATCAGTGTCAAGCCCTGAACCAGGACCAGTCATGAGCAGCCAGAATATTTCTCACATTTATCTTCAAGTTATTCTAGTTGATGCTAAACTAAGCTTGAATAAACAAGGGGCTCATACAATTAAAATATTCTTTCTGTGGTGGGTTGGCTCTCACTCAAAGCTTTCCCCATTCACATGATTCTTTTTTGAGTCTACTTTTAGTAGCTAGTATTGCACATTTGCACAGCAACTTTCCTTCACTGATGACACTAATATGTCTGTCTTGCCTTTACTCAGCTGCTGACTTTCACAGTCACTTGTGCAAACATAAATACATCCAGGACTTCTATCCTTTTTTAAATCAGGTTGAAACTCCTTGGGTGTCACCAGTCTTTAGGAGGGCAAAGGACAGACATATAGCTAGACCTCACACGTTTCATTGTCCTCAGAAGACTAGATAAAGGAGAATTTTTTTCCTAGCAGCCCTCAAGGGACTTTATAATGAAAGCACAGACCTGGAAAGCTGAACAGTAAGGAAGGGGCAATAAAAAGGAATGACAGTTTTTAGCAAATACAAGTGATGTGTTGTATTTATGCAGGAAAATACATCTCTGAAAAAGGTATTAATCACACATACGGGCAATATTTATAAATGGCTTCTTCCCTAAAGCTTTTCTGAGTAGATGATTGACTCTCTACATACCATAAACAGAAAAGGATCTTAAATTTCCCAGGTAATCTCTCAAGGAAGGGACAGACCAGGAGACAAGTGGAGCCTGCCTGTGTAAATGGTCCCCAAGTCTTAAGTTTCAAGACTTCACCCCTAAAGGAGAGCATATGAACACAGAAGATAGATTAATGGTTTTGGAAGAATTTTGACCAAATGTTCTGTTTTCAGTTAGTTAAAGTACATATAACACATTCCCCTTTGTCTGTGAAGGGAACAGCCAACTCCTTGGTTCCATTTCCATCCCTGCAGAGCTCTGCTTGGAGGCCTTGCTCTACAGGATGTGTTCACATCCCACCACAACCTTAACAGTGTTAGTGCCTCTGATCTAGAGCAACAGACCAACTCTACTATTCGTTTTTGTTGATCAGTGAATTTAATCTCTAAACCATCAGTTTTTCATATATAGCTTGGTGTTTTTGTGCAGAAGTGATGATTTTTGCTTGCCCATGCATGCCTGTATCCATGCCCACTGGAAAATCAATATAGTCAGAGAAAAGCAAATAGAAATGAAAAACGAATAGTAGAAAGAATAATAGAAAAGCAAACTAAAATGCATTATTCTGTCATAGTAATCCAATTTGATCTGTCCCCATCTTTCTCCTCTGGGATTTCCAACCCCTTCCAGTGGACTAGAGCTTTGGCTTCCATCTGCCTTTGAACCAAGTTTTTTGAATGACTTGTGTCTGTAGGCATACTCTGATAGCATTCTTATTGCCAGGGCAGTGGTCCTGATTGTTTTTAAACCAGGGATGACATAAAAGATGTCAAGGCCCTGAATCTGGATGTAACTTGACAATGGGAGGAGACCAAAATAAAAAGCAGGGGCCTTACTTGTTTTTGTTTCAAGAGGGAGGGAAACAGGCTAGAAAAACAAGGAGGGAAAAGGTCAGGTGTCCATGATGTCTTCTGACTAGACCCACAGGATCCCATGGACTGAGAGGCCACTTTAGCTGCAGACAAGTGGCTGTCAGCTGTTGGAGTGGCAAAGGTGAGTGACTTCATCCAATGGTGGGTCTGGAGTGTCTCCAGGATTCCTGTCACCTCTTGAAACACTCAGACTATCTTCCCTGACCTTTCTGAAATATCTTGATGAAAACATGTATATAAAATGCAATGGATCTACCTATGCCAGCACAGCTCCCGCAGATTCAGATTTAGCTCTGCAAGCTGTTTCAGGATATAAGTGTCAGAACTGATATCCTGAGAAATAAAAAGTTATTGTAGCAGAGATAGGGTGACCTAACATTCATACCAGCCTTTTTTTTGGTCCCTGAGACAAACAGTTTGCATATTTTTTTTCTTTAAGTTTAGCACAAATCTTTCCACTGACTTGAAAAAGAGAGGAATTAGCCAGTGCTGAGGACTTTTGAAAATTCCCCTTACAATATTGTCAGAACTGACTATCCAGTATGAACTAGAGAAGGAATGGATGACTTGAAATGTTACAGCCTAAATCCTATTAAGATGTAAGAGTTCACTTTCCCTGTGTAGCTGAGATGATAAGAAATATTGTAAATAGCAAAATTGTCTTTAAGTGTTTTGTACTTCCCTTTGCCAATGCCATTTAAAGAGTGGTAGAGAGAAAGATCTAGGAAAAGCCTAAAGGGACAATCTTGACAGAACTCCAGCTGGCAATTTTTTTAGATTTTATACTTCAATCTTGCACTCCAGTGTTTGTCATACCATGGAAGGTAGGGAATTATTCCTCTTTCTTCATATTTTTCTCTCCCCACATAGCTGTACTGATTTTCTCTTCTGCTCGTCTATGTGGCTGAAAGTACCAATGAATTCTTACCCTAAAATCCCAGGACCTTTGACTTCCACAACTACCAGATGAAATTTCATGGGCCTGCACTGTTGAATCTTGCCAGAGGTTACAAAAACCCTGGAAAAGCAGTCACTGAGCTATAAGTAGCTGGGGAGGTGAAGAGGGAGGGAAGAAAATATTGTGAGCCCTATCTCATGAAGGCTGTAGTTAGGACTCAGCTGTAGGAAGCAGGGAGCCTGATGTGCAAGGACCCGACAGCTCCTTTTGGGGGTGCTGACTGTCACCTTGAGTGCTCCACAACAAACACTCAATAACACGGTGGTGGATGCTGAGCTGCAACCACTGCTTGTGACACTGCTCATTATTATCTCCATCTTACCATCTGCTGTTTTTATGGATAGCTTGGCTTTGGCTGTTCAATTAGCTTAGGAGTTTGGATACCCTAATTCATCTCTGGAGCCATTCTCTCTAGCACCAGTGGAGACAGCGAATATTAATAGCACTTTTGTGGAGGGGCACCCTCTTAATTCCATGGGATCTGTGCCAGAGGATACACATTACCATTTGACTTTTCATCTTCAGATCTGAACAGAGATCCAAAAGTTAGGGAGAGTCTTGTGCAAGGTCTGACACTAATGCAGGACCCCGGGTGGCCAATCCAGGACAGAGTGCCCTGCCAGGATGGCTCCTTTTCCCTGACAGCTGGAAAGCTGCAGGCAGTATCAGAGTTGTATGGTAGCACAGGATTATATATAGCAGGCATAATACAAAATGAATTTGCTCTATCAGAGCGAATGAATGGATTGTAATCCCAGACCCACAAAATTTGGAGCTGGGGAGCATGCTGTGAAATTGTTACTAAGGAAAAACTTTGCTGCAAATAGCATCATAACCTTTCTTTAAAATAAAATCTTTGATGGATTTGGGTCTGCATCTAATTTCAGGTACAGAATATGTGTCACGGATTATCTTGTAAACACAGCTGTTAACCCTGGCCACATGTACACACAGATGCTGATTTTACAAGAAATGAAGTGATAGGCACCTGAGAAAGTGAGATCAGAGAAAAACTGATAATGTGTTCTTGACACCACACAGTGTGGAGGGAATTTACAGTGAACAGAGATAGTTAAAGTAAAAATTTAAGTCAGTTCTGGGCTCTGAGTTAATAGCCATGGTATCTTCATTCAGTCCTTTATGCCTCCCTTACCAGAGTAAGTAGGTAAGGGATCAACAATGCAATGTTTGCTGGAGAACTCATTAGCACTAATGGTATTACAATATCATGCAGAGCTGAAGGGTGAACTCCAAAAAAATTGTCAGTGAAGGTGACTGGGAAGCATTTACATTACCTAGATGTAGAATGAAACCTAAAAATTCAAAAATGTTCTGAGATTAGAAATTGCAAGGTGTTTCCTTTTGGAAAGACAGGAAAATCTGGTTTCCAAAATAAAAGATATTCCCTGGGCAATCAGGTACTTAATCTGTACGATTGAAATGGAGAAACTCCAGAATGCAGTCTGTGTGATGCTTGCCATTTCAGTGTCCCATTGGCAGCACCATGGGTGGACAAAAGGCATCCTCACGGACTCCATCCTTCTCCTGTCAACTCACCAGGAGAGAGCTGGGTTTCAATACAGAGCTGCCAGTTCTCCAGGAATCCATAGCCCACAATTAGATTAGTGACTGTCTGAGTATCCAGAGATCCAGACAACATGACAATCTTGTTGAAGGCATCTAAGCCCCTGGTGTCACAGGCTCCCAGGATTTAGGCTCTCTTAGATGCTGCAAGTAACTGTACATCTTGTAAAAAAATACTGGCAAGCACCTGCCTGTCCTTCAAAGCCTGTTAGAGGTTGGTTAAAATAATGCAGGCTGATTTTGGTGAACTAGGTAATTCAGGTTGAATAACAGGATTGAGGATTTTGCTTGCCAGCTCTGCTTTCCAGTTCAGTTTTAAAGGTCTAGGTGTGGTGCTTTGGTAGCTCTTGGGGAGTTTGCAAGCAATGAATACTAATGGATTTTTTGCTTATGTTTTATTTAAGATAGGCACATTCAGGATAAAAATAGAGGTTTCCAGGATGTTCAGGATAAATGTTAGAAAACTATTGAGAATAGATTAGTAGATCACAGAATCATAGAATGGTCTGGGTTGGAAGGGACCTTAAAGACCACCTAGTTCCAACACCCCTGCATGGGCAGGGACACCTAGACCAGGTTGTTCAAAGCCCCATCCAACCTCCCCTTGAACACTTCTAGGGAAGGGGTATCCACAGCTTCTCTGGGAAACCTGTTTGGGAGACTTGTCACCCTCAGGCTAAAGAATTTCTTCCTAATATACAATCCAAATCTAGACTCCTCCAGCTTAAAACTGTTACCCCTCCTCCTAACACTACAGGCCCTCTCAAAAAGTCCCTCCCAGCTTTCCTGTAGCCCCCTTCAGGTACTGGAAGGCCACTCTTCTCCAGGCCGAACAACCCCAACTCTCTCAACCTGTCTTGAAAGAAGAGGTGCTCCAGCCCTCTCACCATCTTTATGGACTCCTCTGGACTTACTCCAATAGCTGCATGTCCTTCTTGTGTTGGGGGCTGTAGAACTAGACACAGTACTCCAGGTGGGGTCCTACAAGAGCAGAGTAGATGAGGAGAATCACCTCCCTTGACCTGCTGGCCATGTGTCTTTTGATGCTGTAGAGGTTTGCTGTGTTACAGGTTGCTACAATTTCGTCCTTTGCAAATCAATACACCCATAGTGACAACAACACAAGGCTCAGCTGCACAGATTGACACTGGAACTATGGCTAGCTAGGTAATGAAGTTTCTCTGAAAACCCAAGCTCCAGAACCTACTGGAATTTTTAGTAACAGGTTTTTGCTAAACCAGGCAGCAGGGGGGATCAAAGGTGTGACTGTGCTTTTTTGTGGCATGGCTAGCGAGATGGAGTTATTAAGGGCACTGAATTCCAGAGAAGAATGAAAATTACTTTGCAGTAAAGGTCATCCAAATGGAGAGCTTTAATTTTAAACTCTTTGAACTACAGGAGTGGATTAAGGTCACGTTTGAAAGATTGAATTCTGCTGCCTCAGTTTTGGCTTTGTTTCAAATGGAAAAAAAACCCACAAGTGCAGGTAACTTTCAGCTCTACAGTCCTATAAGAATGACAAGTGTGAGTTCAGACTCGTGGTGGCCCACAGTGGCCTGCACTGCAGTAGGGATGGGTGGGCTGGCTCCCACCATCCCACCTGCCTGGCTAACAGGAAGCCCTTGCTGCCAATCAGTCCCTAACATAGGGATGAAGTCATTTTTTTTTAATCAGGCAGCTTTCTATAAAATGTTAAATGCCTCTTCAGGCACAACCTCTTCAGGCTGAAGAGCTGGGTGGAGAGGGACCTAATCAAGTTCCACAAAGGGAAGTGTAGGGTTCTGTACCTCAGGAAGAATAACCCTGTGCATCAATATAGGTTAGGGGCTGAGCTGCTGGAAAGCAGCTCTGTGGGAAAAGATCTGAGAGTCCTGGTGGACAACAGGATTACCATGAGCCAGCAAGGTGACCTAGTGGCCAAAAAGGCCAATGGCATCTTGAAAAAGTGTGGCCAACAGGTTGAGGGAACTTATCCTCTCCCTTTACTCTGACCTGGTGAGGTCACACCTGGAGTACAGTGCCCAACCCCTCCCAGTTAAAGAAAGACAAAGAATTACTAGAGAGAGACCAGGAGAGAGCTATGAAGGTGGCTGGGGACTGGAGCATGTCTCTTATGAGGAAAGGCTTAGAGACTTGGGCCTATTTAGCCTGGAGAAGAGAAAGCTGAGGTGGGATGATCTGATCAGTGCTTATAAATATCTAAAGGACAGGTGTCAAGAGGATGGGGACAGGTTCTTTCTCAGTGGTGCCCAGAGACAGGGCAAGAGGCAATGGGCACAAACTGGAACACAGGGAGTTCCACCTGAACATGAGGAAAACTTTTTTTACTTTGAGGGTGACAGCACTGGAACAGGCTGCCCAGAGAGGTGGAGTCTCCTTCTCTGGAGATATTAAAAACCCACCTGGACAACATCCTGTGCAACCTGCTTGAGGTAAACCTGCTTTAGCAGGGGGCTTGGACAAGATAATCTCCAGAGATCCCTTTCAGCCTCTACCATTCTATGATTCTATGAAATGCCACCAGCAGCCGCACAAACTGAAATCAGCTGAAACAAGACAGACCTGCACGTTTAATTTACTGAAGAGAGACCACTTGGTGTTCTTCCTCTCAGCCTTTCTCAAGGAGACAACAGAAGGAAATTGATTTCCTATCCTTGTTTATGGTTACAGGAAGTAAAACATCAAGCCTTGTGGTTTTGTCATCCTCCATAAATTCAGAAGATTTTTGAGACAGATGCACTTGTACATATTCACTGGTATTTCCTGATTTCAGGACATTTATATAAATTTTTATGCTACATCTAGTGCCATGAACTAATTTATTTTTTTTTTTTAGTAATTGGAGATGTTGATTTTTATTCTGTTAGGGAATGAGGTGGCAATTTTTATCTCCTGCTTTTAATAGTTCTGATTTGCTCTCCCATGACAAGCTCTCTTGAATGATATTTATGGATATTTTTTAGTCTCTCATTGTAAAAGAAGTGTTTTTAGATATGAATTGTTGGCGGGTTTTTTTGTTTAGTTAGTTGGTTTGGTTTGGTTTGGTTTGGTTTTTTTACACTGTGGTTAAATGGGTTAACTGAGTTTGCTGTAGCATATGACAACTTACAGATAAGCACTTTTCTCTAACACAGGAGAAAAACATGAGGCTCTTTCAACCATCTTGAATATGTGAACAAAGGCAGTTGATTATAGGACTGGGCTTTAGGCACTGAGAATTTTCTCAATAAGCTGTTTTGAAAGGAAAGCCATATAGAAACTATGGTTGTTGTGAGCACAGAAGGGGTCTTCTTCTTAAGAGTCCTGGAAAATCTGTGGAAGACAGCACCTATCTTGATTAAAAAAAAAAAAAAAATTAGGAGAAAGCCTTTCAAGGCTTTTTAGAGTTTTAAAGCAATTTAAGAAAATGTAGCAACCCTTAAGCACACAATAACAAGCTGTAAATGCCACTGGAGTATGTTCAAGGGTTAAACAGGTCTTTCCCCTTACCTTTCTGGTTCTTTGGCAGAACAAAGTAAGGGAGGAGCTGTGTAAAGGGAAAAAGCTTTCCTTTGCTACAGCCATGCTCCATGGGAGAGCTCCACAGGAGTCCAAACAAAAGAGGCCTCTGGTTTGGGAGGAGGAGAAAAGAGGCAGTTGTCTTTTCAAGACATAGCAATCTTCGGGGAAGGACATGTTGGAGTTGAATCTCCTTTTTCAATGAGAAAAGGATGACTTGGAAGTAGCATTGCCAAGATGACATGAGCAGAGTATGAGAGAACTGCGTGCTTTTTCCTTCTAGGCTTTCCAGTGAAAATCCTCTGTGCCTGTATTGGCCTTGAATATGAGAGGCGCTTGAACCAAAAGCAAATGTTTGTTTTCAAGAAATGGGAAAGAAATCAAACAAGATAATGTGGAAAAGAGAAAGAGATACCCAAGCACCCCACACTCATTCTTCTTTGATCCATAACATGGCTCTGCAGCCCCACCCAGCTCAGTGACCCTTCTGCTTTGTTGTTTCACAAAGTAACTCTGTGCCTTTCCCACCATCTCCTCCTTCACACTTTGTTTGGTGGAGATGCTGATACAACACAGCAGGCATAGGCACGGGTACCTCTGTGCCCAGCTCTGGATTTAGGAAGTGTTAATAAGGTTATACAAGTCCGCAAGATCTTGATGGTTCTCATATCTTTGCTGTATCAAGGATACACATCCATGAAAGCCAAGAAAATTGAGGTGCTCTCTGCTCACCCGTGAGGATTCATTTGTGCAGCCAAGTGCAGGCAAAGCCTTGGGCAGTGTGCTGAGCTAGCTAGGTCACTGCTCTCTCTGAACAAGGCATTCACTTGCTTGATTTCCCACTGAGGGATGCCTCGTACCTGGCCTTGTCAGAGAAAGGCACAGTAAGCTTTGTTGTATCAGCTTTGGACTTCTCACTTTTTGGGTTTGTTTTGCTGTAGGTACTGGAGCTCCTGTTCTAGCAGATGCTGTTTCTGCCGGGCCAGACATTCAGCTCGGGAAATTCTTTGCAACCTTGTAACTCATAAATATACCGCTGGTTTTCTTACATCCTAATTTCTAAAAAGAATTGCCCTATGCTGTACTCAAAACTATCAGTATTGCAATGAGCTGAATACAAAAGATTGGTCTCTTGGGCTCCTTTTCTTAGTTGTTCTTGTACGTAGTGTGCAGCTTCCTTTAGGTGTAGAAACTAAGGTGGTGTTCCTAATGCTCTCTTTCTGAGGACATATGAGAATATAACATCATCCAGCTACTTCAATAAAAAACAACTGTTGAAATACTATTGAAATAAATAATGAACCTAGCTCCCAAAGAGTCCATGGGGCTATATCTTAAAATAAATCAATAATAAATGAGATTTGCTGGGCTTTAGCCAAGTCAATTTGTTTTTACCTTAAATATAACTAGTAGTTTACTTGTATCTTCTTACTACAGTTGGAAAACAATATTCCATAATCAAGATCATGCACATAAATGAGTTTTTGCATCTAAATGTGTTGAGCAATGGAGATAAGTGAGTACCAGCAGCAGCTTGAATCCAGCAATTTTTTTCAGTCTAGGCTGAAGAGGCTGAAGCCTGCCTGGCAACTTCTGCTATTTCTAACCTTGATAAATTTTGTCTACCTTCTACAGTCTAAGAGAAAAACAGTAGCAGCTCTAAAACCTTGCATTCTTGATACTGGCAATCTATTTTTTTTTTCCTACTTCTAATGTAATTAGAGATAAGACAAAGCAGACTTATTCATCACAGGACTGCTGGATCTGAAGGCACAGAGGGGACACCTGTAGGGTGTGCTGGCAGGTGCCACACACTTCCAGAATCACTTGGAATTTTTACTCAGCTTTTTTGTATCTTTATGATTCTAAGAAATATTTGAAGTAATGTCACAAAATGAATGAGGCAACAAAGCCTCTTGCATCAGAGTTTAAGACAATCTTCTGCTTTAGGATAAGGATAGAGACTCATCCAGCTAGTCAAAAGCTCCCTGCAGATTCCTCTGAAGACATAGTCCTCACAGATATTTCTTTGGAAGCAGCTGGGCTTTTCCCTGTTGGAAACAGGATGCTGTGCTAGATAGACCATGTGTCTCATCTGCTGTGGCAGTTTTTGTGTTCCTTTATGCTTCAGGGATGCTTTAGGAATCTGGGGCCAAAAGTGACAATGAATCTTTAAAAGAATGTTCTGTGTAGATATGCTACAGAATTTGCCTGTGGCCAGCCACGCTGACCATGTTTCCTAACATGAAAAAGATGAATACATAAACACTCTGCTGGCAGTGTAGCAGAGAAAGAGACAGATAGGGCTTGCAGAAGAAACATCCTGATTAGAAGCAGTGTATGTGATGTCTAAGGAGATGAGAAAAATGAGACTGAGCCTGAGGAGACTTGAATTAGTAATGACAAAAGTTTAAACCTCTGTTTTCAAAAACATGTTAAAATGTCTGAGTGCTTAATGCATTTCAGATGTCTTTGATCTGCTTCCTTACTTGGATCTGAATATGTTTTAGATAAGTTATGTTGTCTCTGTCAGTAGGGAGATGGCGAAGACCTATGCTCAAATCCAATTTGAAATGATTTTTAACTGATTGCTCCAAATATAGATTTTGCTTCCACATGTGTTAATCTTAGGCTAGCTTTTCACAGCATCTACTAATATTCAACCTTTGCAAACTGCCTAGCTTGAGGCTATTTCTACAGTCTGGTCTTTCTCAACCTTTTGAAAATGTAACTATTCCTCAGGAAATTTAACTCAAATCATACTCTTCACCTCCAAATCTCTCATGCTGAATGAAAGCCTCCCTTTCACTTTTTAGCTATAACATGCTGCAAGCAGGGGCAATCTCTGCTGTTACCCCTCCAGCATTGTTCTGCAATAGGGATAAATATCAAGGTTCCTTATACAGTAAGCTATACCACTCTTACAAATGTCATGCTACCTGGAGTTATAGGAAACTACCCAGGTCTTTGATCCACATAGTTATCATTTAGCTATCCTTTAGGCCATAGAGAAAACAGAAAACATTCCTTCACTCATAGTCAGACAGCAAAGTTTCAGATTATGGATAAACATGTTTGGAAATCAGAAGGATTCAATACACATAGAAGGCACAAAATGTTGACCTCCTGGTATTTGAAACAATCTCATTCTTATACATAATAGGTACTGGGTGCTTTTTGTTTTCCAGACTGGGAATACTGGGGGTCCAAGATTGCAGACAATTTGTTTCCTTTGTTCTATTTTTCCTCACACTATGCCATCCCAGAATGTATCACATACATGATTTCAATGTCACTGTGTACACTTCCATGGGTTTTGTATTCTGACCAATGGTAGATGGCATAGAGGTTGGATTGCCCCAAACTTCTTCTCATAGGTGAAGAGCAGATATCATGTGAAAAAAAAAAAAAAAAAAGTCTGTAAGGCTTATTCTGTCAGTGATGGGGCTAGGAGGGAGGGTGTTCTGGCAAACTGGATGTGCCCAGAGCTGTGGTGTTGCTGCCATGCAGTAGGAAGCAGTTTCTTTGCAGAATAAGTCGCATGGCAGAGTTACCATGTTCAGAATTTTACTTGGTAACAGAACAGCACAGCAAACACACATCTCAGTTATATTAATTGTTATTGACTCCAATCACAGAACTACACAGCAGTGATGAATGTATAGTATCTTGAATATGATTGGAGGAAAAAAAAAACTTTTTTCACCATTCACTTTACCATTTCCATGATATTTTGCTGCCCCATCTCAGTCATCTGAAATGCTCTCCTTGAGTGTGACAAGGTGGCACCATGCCCAGAAAGGCAATAGCTCTTGTTTAGTCTTTTCCTTGCATGTTTTGGAATGAGGCCACTAATGAAGCTTGCTAATTTGCATTTTGGTATTTTTCCTTCCCCCATCCCTTTTTCCCCTCTCTGTTCCCCTCCTACTTTTCTTCCTCAGTCTGAGAGTTTCCACATAGCTTTTCAGGGGGGATTGTTTTTCATGCTTTCATCTCTACCTCCCTCAGCTGTGCTATTGTACATGTCTTTGTTTTTCTTTAATGGATTTTCTTGTAGTGGTGAATAATTGTTTGGTTCACTGCTTCGTTTTTCATGCTTAATTTGCCTCATGTTCAAACTTTTGCTCTCCCTTGAGCAATTCACTTTTGTTTCTTCTGCTTTGCTCTGCAGCCTGTGGCTAAGACAAGTGCTGAGCCTGGAGTTCAGGCAGGGGCTTCTCAAGGCAGCAGCTGTGCCTTGCTTTACTTCTGGCTTACTGGTTTCTGTAGCATGAAAGCATCATTTTCCCAGTGGTGTTTTGTACATCTAGCTGGTGAAAAGGAACAAGGAGCAGGTGGATTAGTCTGCATCAGCTCAGGGGATTGGCAGCTGGTGTCAGAACAGTCAGAAAATTCTTATCATTATGGTAAAAGCCAGAGCATGAACTCAGAAGATGGGTGAGACCTATCTGCTTCCAAGTTCTCTCTGCAGCTTGCCTTTAGAACACATCTTTCAAGTGTTACTAATACTTGCAAGGCCTTTCTAAACATAAATGACCTTAAGTAATATGTCACCATAGGTATGACTAATGGTATGTGTAAGCCATGTCTGTGAATATATATGCATTTGGTGATTGCTCATCTTGTACATAAAACTAAATTATTCTGTTAGCTAAAGTAGAAATGAACCCATTCACGTTCACCTTACCAGCAGGAGAATGGTGAGAAGATGGAACCAGTCTGGTCCATTCTTGAAGGCATTTCACCATGCGTTTTAGGTGAAAAGTATTTCATTTCACTAAGGGTAAGCAGAGTTGACCAATCACAGCATGCAATGTTTCCTTGAAGGATGTAGAGGAAAGGCCCTCTGCAGAGATGAGGCACTAAACTGATCAGAGGGCTGGAGCATCTCCCCTATGAAGACAGGCTGAGGAAGTTGGGGTTGCTCAGCCTGGAGAAAAGGAGGCTCTGAGGTGACCTTATAGCAACCTTCCAATATCTGGAGGGGTCTACAAGAAAGCTGGGGTAGGGCTTTTTACATGGGTGTGTAGTGAGAGGGCAAGGGAAAATGGTTTAGAACTTGAAGAGGGAAGATTTAGGTTAGATATTAGGAAGAAATTCTTTTCTGTGAGGGTGGTGAGACACTGGCACAGGTTACCCAAGGAAGCTGTGGCTGCCCCCTCCCTGGAGGTGTTCAAGGCCAGGTTGGATGGGGCCTTGAGCAACCTGGTCCCTTCCAACCCTACCTGTTCTGTGATCCTATTCTATGATTCTCCGAAATACTGTATTTTTCCATAAAGTCGCTGTCTACTTTAAGACAGATACTACAAGAATTACAGAATAATGACATTTCACCTACTTTTGCCCTTTTCTGCACAGTGCTTCTTGTAGTAGATGTCAGCTCCAAGGAGGCCACATGGATGTCAAAATTGAAGACACCTTATATAATTATTTGTTTAATTTCTGGATACCATAACCTAAATCATCCCATTTGCTCACTCTGAAGAGAAACAAAATAAGAACAATAGGATTCTAGATAGATTTAGGTAAAAAGAACCAGTTACCTGATTATAATAAAGGACACTAAGTGCCTACTATATTATTTGCTTAAGTATGACTCTATCAGTTATTGTATTCTTCTGTCAGAATCAAAATAACTTTTTTCTTAAATTAAAATTTGAACATTTGAACTTCATAGTAGTGTATGTGCAACAGCAACAAAAAAAACCCCAATAAAATGGCATTTGGGAAAAAAAAAACCCACCAGCTTTCTAATAAACAGAGCAGTTGTTGTGATTTAGACTTCTTGTGATGATTTCAGAGCAATGCTTTGGTTGGTTTCATTTCAGACAAGATATCAAACCAATTCCCTATAGTCATGTTACCCCCAGCAAAACACTGTTTTAAATCTTCTGAAAACAAATGAAGACAGCTGGGAGCTGGCTGTAGCTTGGGTTTCACTGAGCTGGTTGAGCCAGGAAAGAAACACAGATGGTGGTGGGTATAGGACTGTAAACATGGGAGGCTTGAAGATAAGTGGAAAGAAGAAAGACTGAGTAACTCTTTAGACCCTCTTGTAAAATACATAGACAAGGTTTATATTAAACTGAACAGGTCCAAGAGACACTTTATGACTCTGAGAGCTCACCCTCTCTCTTCTACCCCAAACCAAGGAAACTTCAGGGAATCTTTTTCTATATATAAACATGGAGTATCCCATGGTCTGTGTCACCTTGAAAATCATTTCAACATTGTATGGAGACTGCAGTTCTCCTAGGCTAGATCCATATGTGGTGGAGAGCATGCTATTAAACCTTAGAGGTCATCACAGACATAGTATAAACCTGTGCCCTGGCTCTTTCTCATTTCCTGCTATAGAGAAAACTCTATGCTCCCAATTTTGGAGGGTGCTTCCAGTCAGGATGAAGGAAACTCATTCTCACCAGGTCTGCCAGGGCATTGTGCAGGTTGGGGCTTGGTGAGAGCAGTAACCTTCAGGACAGGCCTCAGAGCTGGCAGTGAGACACTGGGGCAAGTCTGACCTGAAGGATGGCTGACTTTGTTTTCAGAACACTACATATTTATGCCAGAAAAATGAGTGTATGGTACAACAACCATGAAAAGAGAAGAAATGAGTCACAGTTAAATGTAGTGGCTCTGTGCTCAGGATGCCTTGCTATTCAAATGAAGATAAGTATTTACATCTAATAGAGGACATTTTGGGAAAAGAGATGTAGATTAGTAGGGTATTTCATGTTAGGGAACAGGAGCCAACAATAACACTACTTTTTTGGTAATAATGGAGATTTCTAGTTTGTGGGTGACCATTTGTTTGTACTTTTTCACTAAGAACTTACTCAAGACATTAACAATAGGTAACCTTTTATCAGAGAAATAAGACTGTTGATAGAAAGCTTAATTTCTTCCATAGAAATTAAGAGAGGAGGCTGAGCGAAGATGTAAGGAAGAAGGCAAAAATAAACAAATATATATATTTTTTAAATCGGGTAAATGCATTATATATATATATATTACTCTGGAGAACCCCTAGGCAATAACAGCAATGTCATATTAGGCTGGAAAAAGGAAATGATGTGGTGCTCTCCATAGCTGCACATTAACAGAGTGATCCTATGTTTCCAAGGGATGCACAGACATACTGTCGCAGATATTATCTCTTTCAATAAAAAGACTGATTTAATTTCAGGACAGACTGCACATCAGTTTAGTTAAACACGAGCTAAGGTTTGGGTAAGTTCTCTTTATCATGAAGTTTTAGAATCATAGCCTAAGCTGAAATTCAAGCCACTCAAGCTAAAATAAAAAAATAAAAAAAAAAAAAACAAACAAAAAAACTGAGCAGAGTCTGAAACAAATAGCCAAACAAGATTTAACTATTACTTCAAATTAGGACTGAGGCACATGACTGACTTATGATCACATACCAGTTGAGAGCCTATTGCTACAGCAACCCAGCTCACAGCCACTATGGCTCTGCCCATACACACTCCTGCTACAACCTATTTGTGTACATACCTGAACTCTGAAACTGAGTTGGCAGAAACAGGTGGTATAAGACCACTTATCTTCAGAGCTGCAGCCCCTGGGGTGGGCATTATTTCCCCCAGAGATTTAGTGCATAGTTAGACCACTGAAATATTTCCTTTCACATTTTCTGTTCTTTTTATTTGGTTTGTGTTTCTTTCCCTGTCTTGCTGTTAAAAGTAGAAGCTGAAGGGAGAAAGAACAGGAGCATGAAGAGGGGAGGAAGTCATCCTTGTGTTTCCCAGAGTGAAGCAGCTGCAAAGAAGGTCTTCTTGACCTTCATGTGGACTGTACAAAAGAAAGACAAAATTTTCCCCTCTCCATGCCCTTTCAATGCTGTCAAGGTTGCAGCCCAATTAGTGCTGTGTGCTAGGCATGTAGCATGGCAAGGTTTTATTTAGTCACAAACATCTTTATCTCTGCTGAATTCACAGCAACTAATTCAAACTTCTTCAGACTGCACAACCAGCTCCTATTAACAGTAATTAGGGTGAAGTATGTGCATTGAGGGAAAACAGCTGTAAATGATGAAGAGATGGCAAGCCTGGTCTCAGTCCCTCCCAGATAGTTACCCTCACCTTACAGCTTGAAGTATCTGCCCACAAAATGTCTTCCAAAGGGTTTGACACTTTCCCTTGAGGGTGGAAAACTTAAAAGGAGTGACACATATGCTGTTGCAGGACATTTGAACTGCCTGGCTACATTAGATACAACAGCATCTTCAGAATCTGTCAACATAAATAAACAAAAAAAAGTTAAAAGCCCCTGTGTAGCAGAAAAGTCCATTTTTGGAAGCTGCAAAGTAGAAGCACAAAGTTCATTTAAGTACAGAGACCGCACGTCTTCAAAAGCAGTGAGACACAGGGTGGGGACGTATTGTTTGGGGGACTTCCAGAGGTCACATTGAGAAGCTGTATTTCAGCTTCACCATTGCCTCTGTAAATGCCGAGTGAACATTTAGGTGTCACATTTCTCTGGAGGGTGACAGGGATTTCTTCCCTCAGAAATATTTGAAAGTGGGGACATTTGAAATTTTTACATTTATAATTTGATTATGACTTGATAACAGCTGTGTTTATTGATTTCTAATGCACAATGATGCCTTCTAGAAGAGATACTCCTCCTATGTCTCACTTGGAAGCAGCCCAAGCCCACAAAATTCAGCAAGAAGGAAATATGAAATAAATCTCAAAATGTTTCCTTTTTGGCCATTGTAGTTGCAGTTCTGAGAAAGCTCTCAATAAGTGACTATTTTTAAAGGCAACTCCAGTAAGATTAACATTTCTATTGTCATCATCAGAATGAGTCAATGAGTAGCTTTTACTAGCTTTATGACAGTTGTGACCCATGGTATAAAAGAAAACATAATATTTTCCTTTTTCTCTTTTCAGGGCACTGAAAAATGGCCTTATTTCATTAATCCAAACACAAGGAAAAATTGTACTGCTCTGAGTAAAAATTTCTTTTCAACGACAACATGTGGCATGGAAGACAGTTTGGAACAGGAAAGATGCTGGAGGCTCCACAGAAGGATCCTCAAGGTGTTATTTTCTCCTCTCCACATTCCCATTCTCTTCTCAACTCCCAGCTCTTCTCAACTTACAAAAAAAATACTTATAAAAGAGAGAATATCTACATGATGGAGAATGCTTAACACATTAACATCAAAGTTCTCTCTTTGTTATAACTGTTTTACTATGTCTGCTATTGTTCCTTTTTATGACAGTTATCTTACATGTGTGAAGGTAGGGGAATTCTACCTGCACAAATACAGTTTTTAAAGAAGATACCAGTAAATATTTTAATTGGGTCTTTTTCCCAAGTTACTCCTTGTTACTAAAATGAATATATAAAAAATAGTAGTGTAAGAAAAACTTGCTACCTTCCTACAATGGGATCAGCTAATTTCACAAAGTCTCTCTAAAAGAGTTAAGAAACTTAACTCAAAAGTCATCTTAACATTAACCAACTTAAAAAAGTCACAGATGTGGTTTGATTTCAAAATAAATTACAATGAGAATGAGGCTAAGGCCAAAGCCAAGGCCCAGGATAAGGATGCGGATAAGGATACTCCAAGCATCTAAGGTAAGGATGGGAGGATAAATCACTCTCTGGACATGGTAAGTTTGTCCTTATCTTTTACTTGCTACCATTGCTTCAGACAAATCTCAGCCTAAATTTTTGGAAGTCTATTTCGAAGTATACACAGATGTTTCATTTTACCCTAGAAGTGCATTTTGCCTTAATTTTGGCTTGGTTTTTTTGTATGATCTTTGGAGTCTCCACATGCTCACTTACCTTGGAGTCTACTAAGAAGACAACCTGACTTGAACAGTATATGACCAGGGAGCTTCTTGCCCATTGAATTAAATGGCCATGCCTGGTGCCATCAACAGAGACAGGATTTCATCCTAAACCTCTGCAATACTGCATCTTTTCAGGGTCAGCTCCTTCGTGAAACATGGAGGAAGCACTTGGTGCAGAGCCCATTTCTTCTCATAGAGAAGGGAACATAGCCATTCTGAACAGCTGCAGGAAAAGCATGTGAACAGGTTTGAGGGACACCTTCTTACCTTGGATAATCATATAAAGTATTAGGTTTTCCTTTGTTGTAGAAAAGAATCATAGAATATGCCAAGTTGGAAGGAACCCATCAGGATCACCCAGTCCCATAGTAAGCTAACAGTAATGCCTTCTATTGGCATGAATTTTTACCCCAGTTACAGAGGAGATAATTTATAGACAAAATTCCTGTTCACCTTACACCTAAATAAGAGCACAACTTTACATGACAAAATAAGACTGAGGCCTATTTTTGAATAGACACTAGGCTTGTTCTTTGCTCTTGCTCTCTTCTCCCAACTACTGTAATCGAACGATCTTTATTTTTACAAAAGTGCTGTTTCACATAAGCTCTTAGTGCTTGAGAATCAATGAGAGATGCTGGAAGGTGAAATTTAGACTGACAGAGGAAAAAAAGGGCTTTTGCAGCACATTCCATTATTTTTAAATAAATGACCTTAATGCATGCGTTAAGCAGGAGCTGGCCTTGAAGAATGGCAATGGTAAAAGCACTGCCAGCTGGACTGGAACATGGGTCCTTTGTTCCAAATATTACGTATTTATTCTGGATCTAAATGAATATAGGATTTTTTTTCCACGCTTCTAATAATGAAATGAATGCCTGCCCTCCCCCAGGGGAACTGACACTGACCAAGAGGCAAGTGGTTGTCAGACACTGCCTGCAGCAAAGCTTACAGCTGCTCCAGATCAAGCCACACTGAAGAAAAGACTATTAGGTCTCTGGGGACGCAGATAATAGACAAAAATGATAATGTATGTGGACAAAAGTAGAGGACAGTAGTGCTTTCTGGGATTAAGAAGCAGGCGAAAAAATGGTTTTGTTATACCCTGCAAAATGATTGCTGACTCTCGTTTTAGGATGACCCCTGACCTAAAGGAAAATAATGGATGGCCCATCTGCTTGATACACAGGAATCCTCAGGCACCATTTTGTCCTATTATGTCAAAACTGGTGCTAGAATTATGAATGTGTTACCATTTGTCTTTCCTTTGTTATGTGAAACAAAGGTACCAGATACTTAACAAAACTCACCCTCTCCCTTCCAAGCTTTCACCCCCCTGCACAGGGATGAAATAGAAACAGGTCTTCTTCCTGCAGTCTTACTTCTCACTTTATTTTCATTACAGAGGAAATCATCCATCTCAGCTCGGAGAGGACATTTCTTCAATGAACTATGGATGGCCTGAGAACTGCTAATAGGATATGGAGACTTTCATTACTGTGCTGGTCATCTGAACCTGGGCCAGCTGAGAACAGGCTGAAGGACATTATTGTTTGTCAGCTATGTGAAATAAATGAGAGAATCTATTCTGCCATCTTCTTTATAATACCAACAACATTTCCAGCTCTCTCAGCATCAGAGTGAATGATTTACAAGAATCTGAACTATTTCCCCCAGCAGCAGTACTGTTCAAGCTGAGGTTGAAGCATATTGAACAGAGAGGTTGTTCTGGGGTTCCTGTGTTAAAACTCTTGTGTAGAAGGAAAAGATGCAATTCCAGGCCCATCAACCCTGGAGCTTGCACAAGAAGCTGGAATCAAAGTTGCAGAACTGAGGTTTACATCTAGCTTTTCTTTCATAAATTGCTGTAGGTCACCTACCACCCCCAGTGACTTCACTGATGCTCAGAGAGGTTGCTTCGTTTGTCTGTATAGACATGAAAAGAGGAACCTAGAAATAAGGCAACATTACTCCTTGGATCATATCTTCCACCTCCACCACAAGCAGGAAGGGACTTGTGAATCTGCACTGTTCTCAGTGCAGTTTGTAATTTCTTTCATCTATTGTTCAAAAAAATCTTTCTCCTGGGCCTGGTCCAGGACACAAGGAGGTGGCATTGCTCACAGAGAATAGCACAGTGATCTGCAGTGGCAGACATAAAGTCACCATGAACATTGCCTGAAGTCTTCCTGTGTTTATACTTTCTTCACAATCTGTTCCTGTTGTTTCTGTTGCTGGAAGCATTTATTCTAATGATCTCTGGCATGCAACCTTCATCCTGTCCTTTACCCTGCAGCAAGCCTGGGCAGATAGAAGTAAGCTGGCTCCCAGATGTAATCTTAAGCCTGGTGAGTCTCCTCCTGGTTGCCCAAATACACCTTCCTGCATCATCCGGCACCTGCAAGGCAGCAGTCAAAAATTTCCCCCTAAGGAGAAAAAGAACCAGCGTGGATTCAAAAGGCTTGACAGAAAGGCATGATCAAATCAGCTGAGTAACACAGAGGATTATTATTATTATTATTATTATTATTATTATTATTATTATTATTATTATTATTTTCAATTTTCCTTTTTGTAATTGGATGCAGACATGTTGTGGTACACCTGTGGTACACACAGCTAACATCATCAGCACTGATGTAATATCCCTCACAATGAAGGAGCTGTGTTGGCTGTTGATGGGAAAGGGAAGGCAACACAGGAATGCATCCTGAGATGCAGTCAGCATCCAAGCTGCTGCTTCATGCAACTTGTAAGCAACACTTTGTAATTGGCTCAGTGATCCTTGAAAAGTTTGTAGATGACCTGAGAGAGATGTTAAGAAAGAGAGAGAAAAAAACCCAAACAAGTGGAGAGCTAGAGGGACCAGTGTACCATAGTTCCTGCTATCAATTTTGGTAAGTATGGCAAGCTGGATGTGGGATACCAGGTGACACTCTCTAGGAGAATTTCATTCAGATAAATGTCCCTAGCTATGATGTCATTATATAATTATGCTTATTTGATGTGGAGCTAGAGAAATCTGACTCATTTGCAAGAGCTTCAGAACAAAGCTCTGTAATAACATCTTGCATTTACATAACATTTTTTCATGTCTGGAACACAGAATCCACTTAACAATTTATCAGCATCTTCATTAGGCAGATCCACTATGCAGGTGGGGGGAAGTTTACATGCATAGAAGTTAAATGGCTTTTCTGAATTCACACAGGAGCTCTGACTCAGAGCTGGGAATATAATTTGGAATAATCAAGGCCTCATCTTCTTTTTAACCAGTAACCTACAATCTGTTATCAAATACTTTTTGCTTTTGAATTAAAAGATACAAACTCGATTTAACTTATAATACACAGCTAACTTGATTTCAATGCAAAAATCCTCAGTGTTCAAAAGTCTGAGATAAATAAAAAGCTAAAAATATTCCTGTCTTTCTGGTGATTTATAGGAATATGAATCACAAGCACCAAGAAGGCGTGACGTGCGGGCTGACATTTTAATACAACATGTTCCAGTAAATACCAAATCCTGTCCTCCGGATTTGCAGAACCAGAGAAAACAACCACAATGCCACTACAAAGCAGCATTTCTTCTGTTGGAACATCTGCCCTTCAACCATAGCACGTCTGCTCCCTTCTCTATTGGGCCCCAAAAAAGTGCTTTTCCCCCAGATCCATCTGGCCCTAGCTTGATACCTCAAAGCACGAGGATTCGTGGTTCTTACCGTGTTCTCATTTCAGGCTGAGCTGTAGATGCTGCTCTTTTCTGGAATTTACAAGGTTTCTTCCTTCAGTAGTATCCTGTGGCAAATGAACCACACAGGTTAATTCTAAATAGTAGAAAAGGAACTACTTGTCCTGTTTTATGTCTGTCACCTTTCAATATGGATATTTCTTGTCTTTCCAGTAATCTAAAGAGCAAAACTTTGAAATCTAAAGTCAGGTAATCTAAAGGATCAAACATGTGTTTTTCATTATATCTTTTGTTATTTTATTTACTTATCACATTGCCTCCTTTAACTGTAGCTTTTCCTTTAAAAATGACCCTAGTCCTCCTCATAGCTTTAACTTTTGTATTATCCCACTATAAACCTTTTCAGCATTTGCTAGATCCTTTCTTAGACAAAGTAATCAACAGGGTTTATTATATTTACCATAAAGAGCTATTCACACAATACTGTTCTAAAAACTGCCACTGACTTTCACAGTCCTTTGACACAGGTAACCGTATTTATTAAAGATTAATTTCTCTGCTTTCATCTTTTCAGGTTATTTTCTCTATATTTCATTTTCTAGGGGTTGCATAATCCTCTGTAACTGTCTTTGCTAATTTAAATAAAGACTGATATTTGTTAAATTTCTCTTTCCACATTTATTGATCCCTATTCTCCAGGTGTTTGACAATGAACTCACCAAACTCATCTACAAAGCATCACAAATGGTCTCTGGATCAAATCCAGTTATTGATTCTTACTCAGATGCTTTGCAACCTTTAAGTAGGAGCGTATTTTGCCTTTCCAAACAGTGTAAATCTTTGAACTTAACATCTGGGGTGCTTTAAACCTGAGCTAGTATTCAGCCAGCTCTATCCAACAATACATAAAAAAAAAACCAAGAAAAATTGTCAGTGTGTGACAGCACACACCTATTCTTTAACATGTTCAAGATACAAGATTCACTTACCCAAAAGTGAGAACTATTCTTATATCTTTTAAGTTATGATAATTACATTAATAACCTTGGCACAGTGCACTTCCCCTGGATTAGTGGCTGACCGGGATAAGTGGTCTTAGCCTCAAGTGTCAACTCTTTCCCCTTCTCCATCAATTCACTGAACCTGTCCAGCACCTCCTCTGTTATTGCTAAGTAGTAATGATTATTTTAAATGTTAATGTATATAACTACTCATTTACAATGGCATGAAGCATGTTCCAATTACTGTTTCTAATAACCTCACTGTAACAGTGATCTTTCCATAATAATTAATGACTGAATAATTTCTGTAACGAGAGACAAATGTTGGTGTGATAACATAAAGTAACATGGCTCCCTTTCTCTTCCAACATACTGACTCTGCAAAGAAGTACTGTGAGAAAAAGGAAAAGACACCCTTACCATTCACTCCAGATTTGTGATCAAATCAATCAATCACAAATGTAAAACTGGAATGATGCAGAAAGGGATCAGACTGAAGTATCCTATTTGTGTTTTTTGTTTTTTTTTTTTAAATTGTGTACATTATCCCAAAGAGCTTGGGTAATGAAATCCAACTGATTTAATGCTCTGAAGAAATCAAAATCTAATAAGCAGTTTTATCATAACTGAATCTCTCTCAACATAAACAGATTAATGAATGAAAACAGAAATTGTCTGTTAAACCACACTTCTTTATCCAGTTCTTCTTCTACAAGGTACTGTGACCTAAGGTTTTGTGCCCTATTCTGTGGAACTCAGTGCTCACAGCAGCCACTTGGAAACCTGGGGAGCAGGGGGGTCTTCACTGCTGGGACAAGCAATTGAGCAGTTCTTTAGAGCAACCTCACACATTGTGTGATAAGTCATTTCATAAGTGCATTATGTCCCTGCCCCTGAGGCTATCACTAACAGCGCAATGATATTATTTTAGCACACCAGACCAGAATGTCTCTTATTGTAGCTGTTGAAAGAATAATAGTACCATCTCTTTGGTTATCATTCATGGTGACTGAGGACCAAAAAGCAGCATTAAGAGGACTGTAGCTTACCTCAGCTTCAATGTGTATGTAGTTTTCAGTGTCTCAGCTGATGGATGGCTTTGCTTGCACTGCTGTGCACATTCCTTCCAAGTGCCCTCCTGGAGGTTGTGCATGTGTACACCATAACAAACAAGCAGCTCCTCTCTGTAATATGTGCCATACTGGCTGGTTATTTGTCTATTATGAAATGGATCTAACTATATATTATATAATCTTATAATAGTCAAGTCACTTGGGTGTTAAGTCCAAGTGTCAGCAAGCTGCTCATACAGGAATTTACTGACAACATTTAACATGGAAAAAAACTGAGAAGAACTGGCCTGGAGCAGTTAGTAGGGTGCTATCATGCTTATATATTTAATATAAGATAGAAATTTCTGATCTGCTTCCTGTCAGACTTGTGAAAGTTGTCAGAACACATTAAGCTTGATTTTCTTGTATTTAAGACAGAGGTGGAATTTCAAAAGGCATTTGAAATTTCAAAAAGTGTTTCATCTAATCATTCAAGCCTTGTGTTTCTGTATTTAGTGTGCATGCCTGACCTTCATGGCTTCCTCTAAGGTGTATGAAATTAAATATTCTGAGTTACACATCAGTTGTTACCCCTTGCTGACAGCTAGGTTTGGTCAACCTAGTATTTGCCAACATGATAGTCTGAAATCCTTTCAACGGAGATACACTACAGATGCAGGCAGCTGCAGCTGCTTTTTAGCTGCTGTGAATAAGGATGTTGGACAGGCATCAGGCAGGGAATAGCACATTAAAGTGTGGTGTTTCTTTTCTTTCAAAAAGCAAAGCCTTTTGTGGCAGACAGGAAGGGAACAAAGTATTCTTCTTTGTCCAATCCATTTATGTGTTGTGTCACGACAATATCAGGAAAGTAGTGGGGTGAAGCATGTATTTTTGTAACAGAGGGAAGCAGTCCTGAGAGGCCTGGTTATCTGATCAAGCTTTTTACTATGTCCATGTCCTACAGTTCATTTGATCAGATGACAATCCACTCACTGGTGCTGCAGCAGTTTTTAATGGTACCTCATAGGAGATTTTTTGATTTTCTGAGCTGAAAACCTATTACCTAGGCTAATTACTGAACCTTTTGTTCCCCTGTAAGTACACTGCCAAATTCTCCTCACATTTTTTCCTATGCTCATAAGAAAAATGTATGTGTTCTTCCAAGAATAGATCTAGAGGCCATAACAGCACTCCTCAGCTCATCCCTCTCTATACTGGATTTTAAGACACCTTAAAGGGTACATCTTAACAAAATGATTCTCCAGACATTAGAGAAACGCAAGATTTGGCCACTGTTTTTAAAGTGGCTTGGAGTTTTGAATGTCTAAGTTTGGGGGTGTATCGGTGAGAAGCCCCCGCTGGCAGTCTCATACTATATCCATTCAAACTTCAAAAAAAGTTTATCAGTTTATCAAAAACATTATCAGCTTTTAGGGGCCTGTAAAACCTACAAGTGACTTCTTGTCTCCACTTTGATAGAATCATAGCACCACAGCATGTTAAGGGTTGGAAAGGACCTCAAGAGATGCTCTAGTCTAACCTCCCTGCCAAAGCAGGATCACCCAGGGCAAGGCACAAAGGAATGCATCCAGGCTTTGGAAGTCTTTTTTCCTAAATAAGCTGCATTGTTTGTATTAATAAAGTAAAATAAACCTGAAGCAAGCTTCCATCTCTATTGACACCTAAAGAAAAGGTTTTTTTTATACATACAGGTAGGAGATACAAATACACATAAGTGCTAGCAGTGTTGTCAGTGCAAAGAGACACTGATGAGCTGTGAAAAAGCTGTGAAAACCTGCAGAGCTCTTCCATAATTTTTTCATCTCCTTTCCTGTGAAGAATAGAAAGACATCTGTTATTGTTAAGGTTGTTCTTAATCTTTGCTTTACTTTCCTCAAGGCAGTACAGGAAGTGCAAATCCAGTCAAAGAGATGTCTCCTAGAGACACGGACAGGTAGCAAAGCATCACATCAGAAGAGGGAGACTCTTTCTCTGGCTGTGAAATTTTAGTGAAGATACAGCATGGAATTAAATCAGTGCCCTGAGATACTCAACAAAGGGACTTTTTCAATCAATGAACCTCTTTCTCTCTCTCTCTCTCTCTCTCTCTTTTTTTTTTTTATTTTTTTTTTTTAATGTTTTTTCTTTACTTTTTTTCCTTCGGTGTTTTAAAAAATGTACTCTTTAAGTTTTTATTAAATATTGCTGTGCATTGCTTCTAATGAATTCTATTGTTTCGCACAGTGATAATGTTATACTAACCTGATTATAGATGCTGTAGTTTTCAAACCCTTTTTAAATATGAGGATTTGACTGATGAATGTTCCATCTTGTGTAGGACTACATTCATTGGGTTATTTAACTTTTAAGCTTGCTCAGGAAGATCCTTGCCCCTTTCCTCTATAATTTACAGTATGTGGGCTTCTTGAGCTGATTTCTCATCCTTCTTTGTCACAGTCATATCCTTTATCCAGCATGTCACAGGGGATGAAAACATGCTCCTGCTTTATTCCAAATGCAGAATAGAAAAAGCTGCTATCCAGCATTTCCCATCTTTCTGAGTCAGTATTTATGATTCACTGAGAAAGAAGTTAGAAACTGAATGTGCTTGCCTGAAAGGAACACAGCCTACATTTGGGAAATCCAGTGATAATATTAGATGTAAATGTCTATTATGTAAGATTTTTCGTAGTTTCTCACTCCTAGCAACAGTCTGACTGTTGTAGTCTGAAGTGCCCAATGTAACACTGTGTTTATGCAGTAATGTGTTTTTCTCTCCCTCTTCCACAGCTGCATCACTTGCTGTTTGGTATTCATTGTTGTTTTAGTACTCAGTGCTGCCAGAGCTCAGGGTTTCTGAAGGACTGCCACCAAACCCTTAGAGCAGTTTGCCTGGGTACTCTCCAAAGTGAGGCTGTCTCTTTCTGAAAGAGCAGTTATAAGCTTGAGTACTGACTTGCGAGTCCTCATCAGGTTCTTCAGTTATGTTGAGGAGGTCCTACAGCTTTAGCAAAAGCCATCTCTGCATTATTTAAAATCTGCCTCGAGGTTTTCAGGAAGAAAGTTTTCTGGAGAGTTCTATACAGAGTTTTCACGTGAGAAACATGGTAAACTTCCACTTTCTTTCTTCTATTTTTCTGATCTCCACAACTCAGACATACCAGGCTGCAGTGGGCCCTCATCACAAGCAAACCTTGCAGCTCTCTGACCCAATTGTCCTCTTAAGAATAAGCAGCATTATGTTATTTCTTTTGCTTAACACTTAATGGAGATTTTGATGAAAATACAGCAATGACAAATTGGCAAAGTATGCCTTAAGTGTCCTATGACAGAAATACAAGTGACACTTGGCCAGTGCATCTTTTTTCTTCACTCACCAAGAGATGTCAATCAAGATATCTTGCTCCCTGGCAGACTTTCCATCTACTGGAAATACTTAAGAAGACTTGGATCACTCTTTTCCCTATGTTAACAGGATCAACAGCGAGCTCTTTATCTAAGGGTCAACAGGTCACTAGCTTGTCAGCTTGGATTATTCACTGTTTCACTCCAGGGTCCCCTTTCCCTGACCAGCAGCACAGCATGCAACGAGACTTGTCCTGGGTTCTCTTCCTGGGAGGGGAACAACTGGGTCTCTCTCAAACAAAACCCACAATCACTTTGATGAACCTATTGAAGTGGGACAAGAGGAAGGCTACAAAGATGATCAGAGGTATGGAACTCCTCTCCTATGAAGACAGGATGAGAGAGCTGAGGCTGAGAAGAGGAGGTTCCAGGGAGACCTTATAGTGGCCCTCCAGGACCCAAAGAGGGTCTACAGGGAAGCCAGGGTAGTGGACTTTTCACAAGGACATGTGGTGATAGGATGAGAAGTAATGGTTTTAAGCTGAAAGAGGTTAGAGTTAGATTAGATATATTTAGAAGAAATGGTTTCTTTTGAGGGTGGTGGAGACACTGGAACAGGTTGCCCAGAGAAATAGTTGCTGTTCCCTCCCTGGAAATCTTCAAGGTCAGGTGGGGCTTGGAGTAACCTGGTGGAAGGTGTCCCTGTCCATTCAGGGGAGCTGGAACTAGATGATCTTTAAGGTCCCTTCCAACCCAAACCATTCTGTTATCTATGATCAACCAGAAGGAGTTCCATTAGGTGTTAAGGCATAGCCTATGCACAAGTCTCTACCCAGCTCAGGCCTCCAGTAGGTGTCCAGTATATGAAATCTTTTAATGTCTTGTGATATCGTAGCCTGCTATATGCAGCCCACACTCTCAGTGGTCTTCTGGAAAAGTATAAATGTCCTGCAGGTGCCTCGTTTTCCAGGGATATTTTAAAAGAAATTATAAATATTTTTAAAAAGTTAAAAAAACCCCACAAACCAACCCGCACTCCAACAGTGAAATATGCAGGACAAAAGAGAAGCTTAGCATGGACTAGAGAACTCAGACTTTAGTAGCAGAAGGACCTAAGAAATCCCAGACATGGGGAACTGGAAGATTTTCCATGTTTGCCCAGGGAAGAACAGAGGTTTACTTTCATGGTCAGAATTTTGAAGCTTAAATCAGGCTGTGTAGCTTAAAGTTAGACTAAAAGTGATTCAACCTGAAAACCAACTCAAAACAGATGATTAGTCTACATCAAAGTCTTGGATGATGATATGAAGTGTACTCTCAGACCATCTGTAGATAACATTTGACTAGGTACAGTGGATGGCATAGTGTATACCCATTGGTCCAGAGGGTGATGAGAAATTTGAGTATTGTGACAACCACCACCATAAATAACCACAAGTTGCAGCTTGGGAGGTTGAGATTAGGAGAAAAAGTTACTAGGAGGGTAGCGTGCCACAGAAAGAGGTTCAACAGACATCCTTCAAATCTGGAGGTTTTAAAAACTGAGGCAGAAAAAGCCACAGATTACTTGTTCTGATCTTAGAAATGGTGCTGCTTTTAATGGGAGATTTGACTAGGTATCTCCAGAAGTTCTTCCCAAGCAATGGTTTTGTGAGTCTATGATCTTCTTTGCTGTTCTCATGTCCTCATCAGCTACGCAGCCTTGGATAGTGACATTTGGGGTGCTTTTAGATTTGTTTAGACCCATGAAGTGCCTTTTCCCCATCTACTAGCTGTAAAAAGGAATGCGGGTTTACACTTTCCAGATGTCAGGGAGCAGCAAGGGCAAACAGCTCTGCAAGGGAAGGGGAGTGATAAACAGAAGGTGATGGCAAGGCAGACAAGGTCTGTGACCTCCCCAACAAGTAGTCAGGAAGTTTAGACAGCCAGGGTGAGGATCGGGTCCAGGGACAACGATGAGAGTCAGCTTTAATCCAGTGACAGCACTGTGGGTTCATCATGATCAGACTGATCCATGGTCAAGCCAGGAAGTCAGTCAGGATTAGGGTGAGAACTAAGGAGATATTATCCAAAGAAAGGCTTGGAGGCCAAGACATTGCTTCTAGCTTTCTTCACAACAGTTCTTATTAGGAAGGGAGTTGAATTAGGACTCAGTCAATTAGACTCCTTAACTGAATCAAACAAGTGGTGGGGAGCGTGCTGAGGACCCTGACTCCAGGGAATTTCTACCCAGAGATCAACAGCCCAGAGCCTAGATCTGAAGAAGACAGCTTCTCTGGTCCATAGGTCCCTAACAACAACTTGGGTACAAGGCAAACATTGATTCAAGTTAACAGGTGTATGCCTTTCCAGTAAATATTTTAGCAGATCTATAACCTAGAATCCCTTGGACATATCCCACAGTGGCAGATTCCATCCAGTGACAGAATAGGTTATCTGCGGATGGTTCATCTTTCTGACAGAGCAGCTGGCTTGACTACCTCCTCTTTTCACAATAATTGTAGCTGTAGTCAAGGCTTATCTAAAGGGTACTTATCACTCCTACTGAAAGCATCTGCTGAATGTGATCTTCCTTTTCTTCTCACCTTTGCAGGAAGCAGGGTTTTGGCATTGTTTACAGCTAAATTCTTTTTTTGTTGCACAGGTGGGAAGCCTTCCTTCTGGCTATGCAATGCATCACATGTTATTTAATACATTACAGTACATTTAAATACATTACAATACATTCAAACCATTTATTATTATTTAATACATACGTACTTGGCTTTATTTATAAGCTTAACATAAAGAACACAATGAAGAAATGGGTACCAGGCTGCTTTAATGAAAGAGACTCCTGCCTTTTTTTAAAAGACTTTTTAGGGTGTCACGATATCCAGGAGCTGGCATTCGTGGGGGTGCAGTCCTACAGGTCTCCAAGCAGGGTAGGTAAAGATAAGAATGAGCTAATACACAGTAACACACAGTCCTTATACTGCTACTACGTTGTACTGAAAGAGTCTGATGAGATCTGGAGTAAAGTCCATGTCTTGTAGCCCATGGAATATGAGCAACCCCTCAAAACTGAAAGTAGGGAATAAAACCCTGTGTCCTAGCTGCATCCACAACAAAAAGGCATTCATGAGAAGATGGCAATTCAAAAGCAGTGATTAGCTAAGTAGCTGGTGCTGTTGGTTGTTTCAGAGAATTCAGACTTCCAGCTGACACGTGTTCAGCTGGCCAGTGATTGCTGGCTCTCTGTACTTGTGGTCATGGATAATTACACCATGTGATGAACTAAAATACTCCCACAGAGTACAACTGTATTGATCCACAACCTTCTTCTAGATGTCTTGAAAACATCTTTCAAGGGGCATCAATGAGTAGCCTTGCTCTGGAGGAAATTGAGTTTGATTTGGCAGCATTAAACGTTTAAAAATCACTCACTGAGCAATTACAGTGTCACCTGTGCTCATCTTGTTGAGGCTGGAATTTGTTGACCTAAGGAATGATACACTGAGCCTGCATGCATAGGTGGAGATTAGGTATAAAAGTCAAACCATTATTGTTTTATCACAGAATTGTTATTTTCTCAGGACCACATTCCTACTACTAGAGGTGTGGTACTCTCTGCCAGGGCCAGTAATTCAAGGAAACAAACTTCTTATGGATATCTGGGCTTGTGGGGAAAGGTTGATTTAGGGAAGACCACTGTTTCGTCAAAAACCAACCTCATCAGGACAATTCAAAGAACTAGACTATATGCAATGTAGCCTCTCATTTCAGTGTATAATTCTTGCTGCTTCATATGTCTGGCTTTTCTCCATTGCCCACCCAACATGATCTCTATAGACTTAGACTAGCATCACTGTTCTCTCAGCAGTTTCATCTTGACAGCATTAGTGTGAGACAGCTTCTTTGGTGCTGCCAGGTGAGCAGGGATGATGTAAGGCAGAAGAAACTTGTCACATCCCATAGCTAAGGAAAACTCAGACTTTGAATCCAAAAAAATAAACTCCTGAATGGCTGTCATTCTTCAAGGCAAAGAAAATCTCAGTCCAGTTAAGAGCATTAGAAAGGGTCTTTGTTCTGTCTCAAATACTTGTTTTGTGGTGTGACTTCTGACTATTATAAAACATAACAGTATTTGTTTTAGATAATTGGTTATTTAATGATTAAAACACTGGCTTTCAAAAAGTTATTAACAGATGAGTACTCAGAGGTTTTTAGCCCATTTGCCACATTGATATTCTTCTTTTAGACCTTCTTCTCATGATTCAGAAATCACATTACCCATGTCAAAGAATCAGGACCTGTAGCATCTCTGCATTCTACACTAATGTTTCAACCCTCAGTATATGGAGTGGGAGATTTAAGTCAGCAATGATTTTGTTCATTGCCATTTAGTAGTTATGTGAACTAAATGGGAATAAGATAGAGACTTCCTCTGTCACAGGACTGGTATGTTGATACTGCAGGATTCTGCTTTTACTATTAGAACTAGTAATAATAGGCCCTAAGTTAAGAGAAACTACACTGAGGATTCTCACACTTTGTGGGGCAAGGTAACAGGGTACTGGAATAAGGAGTCATTCATTCTTTCTCAGAATTCTTAATCTGTGAAATGTTGCTCTTCCATTGAGCTTTAAAATCAGAGGAATCAAGCTAAATTAGTAATGAGTATATTCATATCCCCTACATTAGGATTTCTCTGCTGAGATGTGGCAACTTTATACGTTCATGGCATATGCTCAGCCCTGAATATAAACCAGGGATTTAATTTTGTTGCTTTTATTGCATCACACAATTGGGTTCCCCCAGCTGTCTCCAAAAGCATACGTAGTAGTTGCTGTACATAACATGTTCCCATGCCCGATGGCCTGTGCTAAGTATTTTAGTTCCAAGCACAGCAGATAGAAAATATCGATCCTGGGATAGAACCTCAGGCATGCCAGGGCACGTTCGAAAAGGTTTTGACAAATTTTAATGAGACCACACTTCGCTTCATCCCATCCTTCTCCAGAAATCCTTGCTCGCTCTGCCCCCCTATGGAAGCCACTGGGTGACACAAGGAGAAGCGAGGAACTCGCAGTTCCCTGCTCCCTCTTCTGTCAAGGCAGCTCCAGCTCTTCCCGAGCCCAGGCAAACTTTCAGATGCCTTTGTAGCCCTAGCAGCGTGTAACAGGAGCTGCAGACCAGTGATCTCACTGACAATTATTAAAAAAGCAGTGATGGAGAAAGTGCGCCTGAAGTAGCACTGTAGGGAAGCACTGCCTGGAGCTGGCAGAGGGCTGTAATCCATGCTTTTTGTAAAAAAATAAAGCAAAAGGGGTATGAATGGACAAAACCCTAAGGTGTGACTTTGCACATAAAATTGAAACAAATGGAAAAATCTCTTTTCATAAAACAAAAAAGGAAATTACTCCACTGTGTAGTGAGAATGGACTAAATTTGAAGCGTAATAATGATATGGCTGCAGATCCAAACTAACATTTTGACCCAATTTTCACATGGAAAGATGGTGTTGATGAGATGGAAGCAAAGGCTAAATGGCTAATGGAGCTGAATTCACTGAGACAGAAATGACCACATCTGGGGTGTAAGAATACTCAATATGCTCTTTTGAGAAACAAGGTAATTTACACACTGCAATCTGAAAAACATTCTGAATTTTTAATAAAGCATGAAACCTGACCAGAAAACAGCAAGCGCCCTACCCATATGTATGAATGGGATGGGGGGGGGAATAATCCAGAATCAAGAATTTGATCTGAACTGGACGTGAAATTCACACTTATTTTGAAGTGGTGACTGTTTAAAAGCAGGAAACTAAGTAGAAACACAGATAAAGTATTATATGCACTTAGTAGTGTTAGACTGGTTGGACAATTGTTGTATTTTTGTTAAATGTTTCTAACTAAATCTTTGTAAAATGCAAAAAAAATCCCCAAAACCAAAAAAAAACAAAAAACAAGCCATGAAATCCAAAGCTGTCTCATCTATCTATGCTGTAGCTAACTACTGACACTGCTAGTATTAACGGAAAATCATTATTTAAAGAGGTTGTATGAAGAAAGCAGCAAGAAATATGAGTTCAGAATTAACAAAACAAGAGAAAAATAATTAGTCTGGAAAGAACTACCGTTAGTGGAAAACCTTAAACATTTGGGATTGATTTTTTTAACATCTTCATTAATGACTCTGGGATAAGAAGTTAGAGTTTACTAATGAAGTTTGGTGATGACACAAAGCTCAACAGAGAGGCAGACTGTAATATTGTGCAGGAAAAACTAAATGACCTTGAGAGTAGAGTATTAGAAATGGGATGAAATTTAATTGCATAATGTGCAAAGTCATGCACTTAACGAGCTTATAACATGAACTTCTGCAAATTGGGAGTTTCAGATGAAAATGACAGAGGAAGGGGACCCTGGGGCACTTGCTGATTACAGAAGGACTGTGAGCTACCAGGAGGGTAGAGTTGTGAAAAACCCCAAGTGTCACACCTGGAAAATACCTTTCCTGGTATAGTCAGGAATGTGTATAGCCAGGGATGTGTTCGTAACACTGTGTGAGAGTTAGGGTTTAGGGTTAATTTACCTCATGTTTTTTCTGCCGCTCCTTCCTCTTCAGGGGGAGGACTCCTCACAGCCTTCCCTTGCTCAAACGCGGGGTCCCTCTCATGGGGGAAAGTCCTTCAGGAACCCCTCCGACATGAGTCCCTCCCACAGGTGCAGTCCCTCAGGCACAGACTGCTCCAGCCCGGGCTGCACACAGAGTCACGGCTGCTGCGGGAGCAGTCACCTCCTCTGCCACGGGGCCCTACATGGCTGCAGATCCACATCTGACCCTCTCTGTGATCCTGCACAGGCTGCAGCTCCATGTCTGCCCACCTGTGACACTCCAGGGGTTACAAATCCACATTTACCGCACTCTGGTCCTTTGGAGACTTCTCCTCTCTGCTCCTCCATGCGCTGCAGGGGCACAGCTGCCATCTCGCCATGAGCTGTGGGGAAATCTCTTCTCAGGCATCTTCTCCCCCTCCTTCCTCACCGACCTTGGTGTCTTTGGTCTGGCACTCCTCTCCTCTCCTCTCCGCTCCGCTCCTCTCCTCTCCTCTCCTCTCCTCTCCTCTCCTCTCCTCTCCTCTCCTCTCCTCTCCTCTCCTCTCCTCTCCTCTCCTCTCCTCTCCTCTCCTCTCCTCTCCTCTCCTCTCCTCTCCTCTCCTCTCCTCTCCTCTCCTCTCCTTTCTGTTTTGTTTTCCCTTTCTTGAATATATTATTCCCAGAGGCACATCCAGCTTCTCATACCAGCTCAGCCTTGGCCAGAGGCAGGACCAGAACTGGAACCAGGGGATCTTCCAGCAGCTTCTCACAGGAGCCACTCCTGTGCCCCCCCCTGCTTCCAAAATACACCTGCACTAATGCAAGACATACTAATCAGAAATCATGTGAAATGTCACCTATTTCCCTTACTTGAAAAAGGCAGTTTCAGATAGGAATAAATGTCATTTCAGCTACTAGCATTTTCATATGTCTGGAGACAGGAATTCTCTTCTGTGTGAAGGCAAAGGGCAACATAGCCAGGTTGACATCCCTGGCTACCCTGTGGGCCTGGGCCCATTCCCTGCAAAGTGCTGTGCCCTCTCTGATGGGTTCATCAGCCCCAAACTGTGCAAGCCCATCATGAAACAGAGATGTGTCCTCCCAGAGTTAGTTTTCTTGCCCTAAAAAAGTAAAAATATCTAGAAACTTGATCACTCTCTATAAATAAACACTGGGATTTGTAGCTGTCCTGCCCCCTAGAAGGGCAATCTTAAGGAAAAAAAAAATAAACAGGGAGAAAAAATCAAATAAACTTAGACTGAAAATAAAGAGAGCCTTGTAACCAACAAAAGAAGAGAGATTTAGCTGTGAAATTGTGGAGGAAAATGAACTTGTTTTAAGACTGATCTCAAATTCTTTAGCATTCTCTATTCATATTATTTCCCAGCCCAGAGCCAGAAAAAGCCCTATGTCCCTGATTTGTCCTGTAGGAGCAAAGCACCAACTTCTTAGTTTAAATATGCTATTTGTTAGGAAATGTGTTAATTTTTAACAAGTTATCTCATTAATTCTGCATGGAAAAAATACATATTCAATTCAATTTTTGGGTCTTAGTGCTTTTTTTTTTTTTAAAGAAAACTTAGCACAAGACTATGTTGTAGGAAAAGAAATTAAATTACTGGCGTGTTTTTGTAGTTTCTGCATCCTTTACTGTGATCTCCCTTTGGTTTTGGTGAACATCTGTCTGCAGGAAGACAAGTCAGCAAACTGAACTGAACATTCAGAAATGTGGTGCTCATTTCTGGTATGTGGATTTCTCCCCAGACTAGTCTTTTCACACTAAAGATGGTACAAAAGAGGCAAAGTAATTTTTCCACTAACTGGTCTCAAATATTGATGTTTTCATCATTAGGACACCAATTGCACTGACAAATGATCTTCAGAAGGTCGCTCTTGGGCACATATATTTCACCAGTAGTCTCCCTCTCTGTGGCTTAGAGTTGTTTCTTTGGAGATCTAAAGTACTTGTCTTCCCTGTGATCCTACTAGAGATAAGTCACAGGCTGGTAATTTATAACTCTTTGATAGTGAATTCTCAATATCTCAAGTCCTTGAGCACTTCTTCTTGAAGACATTTATTTTAATTTTTTAAATGTCTTACAGCTCTCACAGTCATATGTAATTATGGAGATTAGTTTGGAATTCAAGGAGGAAATTATAAAAATATATATATATATTCCTACATGCCCTGCTGTTTTTCCCGTGGTTTTACATTTGTCTATAGCTTTTCAGAGATGCTGAGAAGCACGTGGTTTTCAGCAGTGTCTGGGACAAGTAGATACTTGTCATCTCTTCACATTATACTGAAGTTCCATAGGAAAAAAGAGAAATAGGCAAGAGGAGAGACAGCAGGACTTGGACAGCCTCTGTTCTGCAACAATCTACCTGACATAGGGAGGGAGACAGGTCAATTAAATGATAATTTCTCAACTTTTTTCCAATGCAGCACATCATAGGAAGAGTGACAGACCAATAATCTAACCTTAGCATTAGTTTGGAGCAAACTGCTGCACACTTCCATTGGATGATCATAAGTCCTGCACAGGGAAGGGCCACACTCTCAGCAAGACAAGAGGACACGTTCTTAAGTTGTGCCGGGTGAGGTTTAGGTTGGATATTAGAAAGAATTTCTTTACCGAGAGGGTGGTCAGGCATTGGAATGGGCTGCCCAGGGAAGTAGTGGATTCTCTGTCCCTGGAGATATTTACAAAGAGACTGGATGTGGCACTCAGTACCATGGTCTGGTAACTGCAGCGGTAGTGGATCAAGGGTTGGACTCGATGATCTCTGAGGTCCCTTCCAACCCAGTCGATTCTATGATTCTATGATAGGCCCTTTCTCTGGGAAATCACAGCCCAAATTTAAATCATGATCTAAGGGGGAAGCAAGGCCAATTGTATCCAGCTAGTTAGGCAGTAACTGAGCTTGACCACCTGCTCAGAGAGCTTCTGGGACTCTGTGCCTCTTGTGACACGATCTGGCAGCTGTGATGGACCCCAATAACACCTGAAAGAGAGGGCTTGCTGGAAGATTTAGGTGTCTTCCCTAGCATTTTTGCAGTTACAGAAGCCACTGTTCATGTGTATACATAGGAAAAAGTAGGTATTTGCAGTAGTATATGTGAGACTTGGAAGAGTGATAAGGGAATACATTTTCTCCCTCGTACTTACACACACACACACACAGACATACAAAGAGAGACATGTCTCAGAGCCATTAAAAATCTCAGCCAAAGGGGGGAGATTTCTCAGGATGTGTGAAGTGACAGTCCTTGGCACTTCTCCAGCCATCCCTCCTGCAGGTCCTTGCTGCATGAGAACAAGCTGATTAACAGTTTTCTGTACCCTGAAGCTAGGGGCACTTAAGGGAAAGGGTTGTTCCTTTTATCCTGCAGCAGCAGAGAGGGGATCAGTGCAGACAAGGTAATGAGAATTTTCCAGTAGTCCCACCTTCCTCTTCCTAACTGTTTTTCTGGCTCTTCCTCTGCCCCTCCTCCCTCTGTCTTCGATATACTTGCTAGTTAGTGATTACAAAAGAAACCCACAAAACCAAAACCCTGGCTTGTACATGCAGAAGTGCAAAGCTGCTGCTGAACACACTCTGCTTGCCCCAGGATCGGTTGCTGCATCTGCTTGCGAGGCTGCCAGTCAGGGCTGCAGATGATTTAAGAGGCTTTCTTATTGGCAATTTAGTTAAACCTGCTGTGCACAGCCAGGTCTTGGGAGAAGGAAGATGAATGCACATTCTAATGACTGAATCAGCATATATTGGGAATCAGGATGGCAGTAGCCTCACCTCCCTAGAGGCTCACCAGCTATGACAAGCAAAAAGCCTCCTGCCTGTTAAAAAGTACATGATTGCTATATGCCCCTCTACTTGAAATACACTCTAGATGGATTGTGCTGGGGCTCCCTGATGAAATTAAAGCATACCCAGTATTTGCAAGATGATGTTGATGCTGTTTAGACCCTGACTCTAGTGCTGCATCCCAGGAGGGATAAAACCAAAGTGCAGAGTGGCTTCAGCAGATTGTTGCATCCTTTATGTTCCTGTGAGAAGTGCTAATGTAAAACGTCAAGCTGCTCACAGGTGTAGTAGTTGTTTTGTATACACACACTTACCCCTGTGCTGGCTAGTGTAAATTAGCACACAGTCAGTGGAGTGGTGTTGATTTATATCTGCTGAGGGCTCCAGTCACAGTGCTTGCCTTTCTTTCTGTATATGTATTCACATATGCATTTATATCCTTCAGTTTGTAACCGATAGACTTCAGCTATCCAGAAGATTGTGTGTCCTTCATCTGTTTTTACTTCTGACAAAATCACTGCAGTCACTGAGTCACAAATGTGGAATTAGTCTATATCCTCAGTGACACTGAGACAATTGAATTTATATTGCACATATGAATGTTTACACACGCAAAAAATCACAGTCATTATTACTGTTGCTGGTTTATATTATTCCCATCTAAAGCTGCATGTACATATGGACGTAATTAATTTTAAAATATTTCAAAAATAAATCACCATGTAACAAACTAAGCAATTAGATGTGTCCTATTATTCTTTTCATCTCTAACTATTCCAGTCGAACTACTAACCTTCAAATCCCTTTTTATTGCTTCAGAAGTCATATTCTCAGACTTTGAGCTCAACAGCTCAAGGTGTGTTGGAGCAGTTGCTCCAAATGCATAGGAGCAAGTTGCAATTAGAGGAAAATATGCAACAGACCTTGTGAAGTTGAGGAACCCTAAATATAACACATTGAACAACAACAGGTATTTCAGGCTTTTAACAACTGAGCATCTGAAATCAGTATGTTAGAATTCAGACTGAAATACTGCTTATGTGCAAACTCATCCTAATCTTGTAAGGCACCGGAGAGCAGCCAGGCTTTTCCCAAGAGGATTTCTATGAATTGATTGAACAGCCATCCTAAACCTTCTTGCTGGTCTCATCTACTTTCTGGACCATTTGCCTCTCTGTGAGCATTTTTTTGTTGTCCCTGCCTACTTTAGGTTGTCTTATTTCTGGATCAAGAAGAACATTAGCTCTGATCTTCACTTCCTGAGGCAGTTTTGTCTGCAGTTTTGCTGTACTGTTCTTGAAAGGTTATATCATTTAGGTACTAGCTATGCAAAGCATGACAACTCTTAGGTTTTTTCCCTCTGAGAAAGGACACTTAATGGTTTAGCAAGACAGTGTCATTGCTGTTTAGTCAGAGTGGCACCGAATTGGTGAGTAATAGAACTCAATTAGGAGCAAGTCCTCAGGTAATTTAAGTCACAGACATCTCACCAAGTCAGTGCTGCCAAGTTAAACAGACTAAAGACAGGGCCAAATCTGTACCTGACTTACACAGAACATCTGGGTTTAAAGTCAACAATTCTGACACCCACATGATTAGTCCACTGGAGAGACCCTTGCAGCTTTTTGGGTGCTGATTGGTCTCCTGTACCAAGCTGCTCAGCCTAGATCTACACCATGAACTTCACAATCCCAAAATAAGCCAGCTACAGGTTCACAAATTTAGAATTAGGCAAGACCTGAGGGGAAAATTCTGGATGGCAGTTCTGAGAGCTCAGCTTTGCCTGACTTCTCCTGCTGGCCTCCAGCTCTGTGCTGGATCTCCCTGCCAGCTCCTGAACTTCCCATTAGCCAGGAACATTTCAGCTCACCCTTTAGCTGCTCATAAGCAAAGCTTTGACTCTGTGTACCAGTTATACACAATTCAGAGAGTGACAGAAGTGGCAATTGCATGCAACCTCAGCAACAGAGTGAATTTTCTCCATCAAGAGTAAAAATGGCAAAAGCTAGATCCTTATTAAATAAAACATATGAGCAATGCATTTGCATATGTTCTTAATTTTTGGGTATACATTCATAACTTTTTTAGAAGTTCTGGAAAGCTGGGTGGATTTATAACATGAATCCCTCTGAACTGTGATCTAAAAGTTACTTCTCTCTTAAGAATAATGATTTATTTGGTCTAAGCAGTTTTAGCATTATTATTTTTTAATCTTCTGGGACTTTCAATGCAGTTACTTTCAAAGGAAATAAAACCAGATGGTAATTGTAGGCTAGGGAAGAAGAATGAGCTCCCAATTAATTATTAAAATCGACTGTTAATTTTAGAAACTTGCAGCAAATTGTTTGTAAAAGAAAATTTGAAGATACAGGGACATCCTATATTATATTATTTCTCAAGTTCCCTATTCACAAGAACTTTTAAAATATATACAAATATATGTAAATAGTAGAGAAATCATATTGAAAAAGTAAACTATACTATATATAATCAGGAGATATAAACACATCAGAGATGTATTTCCCTCCTTATATATGCACACCATTCACAAACACTAAGCCTATAAAATACAGAATATAAACATGGTTTGCATAATGTAATATATCTGCATTTCAGTTTGAAAGCAGAGTGAGAGCATTTTTCCAGTTCCTTGCAATTTTGGGGGGGATTGAAAAATCCATTCCTTATTGTAAGGAAAATATTTAAATGGTTTTGGGCCTTACATGGGTAAGAAAGTAATACCAGGGATGCAAAACTAGCTCCTAGATTCATGGCACTTTGGGGAGTCAAACATACAGCAAGATGCTGCATCACTAAAAGAAAACAAAATGCTTTTCTGCGAAGAGAGCAAATCCAGTAAAAACTCTTTATCACACCTAGCCCATGAAGCAGCCAACCACCCGGTCCTTCCGTGGCTTCTTTTTTAGTTCAGTTTAGTGCTGAAAATATACCTTGTCTTTCCAAGTTATCTCACTGTTCCCCATTAAAAGAGAATCAACATGTGTGATGACAGGGACAGGCAGGTTAGAATAAATTTAATATCAAAGTTCTGTTTTAATTTGAGGAGAAGATGCATAAAATGTCCTCTCTTTTCTGAACTGATCTATTCCCTCCACACATTCGATCAGTTCTAATGCCTTCAGTGACACACTGTGATTACCAGCACATTTTTCTTGCCTTAGCTCTGCATATTCAATACTGCAAATGAGAAAAGGAAAGGATGCAGCTCCAGCCTGTGCACATTGGCAAGTGAGCTCTTCATGTCCGAGGCATGCCTGTATGAAACTGAATGTCTCACATCTTCAAAATTGCTGTTCCTGAGGCCATAGCAACTGTTGAGGGTAATGACTGGGACAATGCAAAGAATAAGATGACCTGAAGCATGCTCTGAAAGTACAGAGTAGACTTTGCAAAAGGAAAGTGATGAGGAAGTGATGAAGTGGTGGTGAGAAAGAAACCTGAGAATATTTGCAGTGGGATCAATATAAGACTCTTCTGTAATATGTTTAGAGGCTTGTTCCTACCACAGCATCGTGCTTTATGTCAATCAACCAGTGGATCAGCAGGCAGTGGTCACTTAACAGCAACACTAAGGGGGAAAAAAAGCCTACCCCAATCAAAAAATCAAATAAAAATATTAAATCCCTAAATATTAAGCATATATCAAATTTGGCAAGTCATTTGACTGCCTAAGGCATTTGGTTTATAGAGTTATGTTCATTCCACTTAATATTATTAACAATTCCCTTGAAGTATTGCATAGTTACAGTAGCAAGTGCATTAATCTTTATCATATATGCAAAGGTGGTAGCTTGCAACAGGATTATGAAAACAGAATGCTTATTGTTCTATTTCCAAACTGATGTCTATGTGGAAAAAAATGATCTAATAAGACTACTTACTGACTGCTAACTTCCCTGGGGCTGCAAATGCTCTCCCATCTAGTGCTGAGACAGACTCTGTTGTGAGAGCTTTAAGCTCTCTGCCTTTGAGCTGTTGCTTTATCTCCTCCAGTCAATGCTATTGGGTCAGAGGATGCAACTACCTCCTACTCCAGTTTTAAACATGCTGTGGGTTAAACTAATGGTAGTCCACATTAATAATTCTAAAAGTACAAGATGTCTTCCCCACGGATTCCTTTTGCCTCTGCTCAAGAATATTGTGGGGTTTTCTGTTAAAAAGGAAGTGACTCTGGCTGGAAGTACACTCTTTCAAACAGGAAAAAATTGCTGGCTCTTCCACCTTCAAGAGAAAGCAAAGCTGAAGGTGCCTCTGTTGTGTTCACATTCTCAAAACCTAAGTTGTATATGAGACCATAAAAGCAACCAGGACTGGCTCAGATCAAAGGTCCCTCTAGCCCAGTGCCTGTCTCTGGTATTGATCAGCAGGATATCTAAGGAGGAGAATAAGAGCAGAGCAAGGATATAGTAATTCTTTACCAAATATTACTCCAGCCTTCAGCAATCTGTGGAATAGGAACTTCCTGAGTCAGAGGTCATGACTTTATGTTTAACAGCCCTTAATAGATTTTTTCTTCCACGGATATGTATGACAGTTTTCTGAATCCTGAATTCCTGTGGAAATGAGTTCTACAGCTTCACTAAATATTTTGTGAAAAGTATGTCCTTTGGTTTGATTCAAAGATAGCCCCTCGTGGGTTTCATTTCTCCTACTCCTTGAACTGGAAATTATATAGAGATACTGGTAAAATTTATCTTCCTCGTGATGCTCATTATTAATATTAAATGATGAAAAAAACACACCACTATTGTGTCTACACTAAGTCATCTCTTTTTTTCCCATGCTGAAGAACTCTACTCTGTTTAGCTATTTCTTATGCAGAAGTTGTTCTATATCTTTATCTTTTGTCATGCAGTTTTTCAATTTACAAGATCCCTCAGTAATTAACACAGGAGAGATGTCCAAAGCAAAGAGACGGAGACATCTGGCTTTAATTCACCGCTTCCCATAAATTATACTCCACAATGTACAGGGGTAGTAGAAGAAGAAATGTTCTTTGGTGGTACATTTGGTCAGGCTTATTATGTTGGTAAGAGCAGATGAGCTTGAATTTGGTTGCCAAGGCCATTAGTCACCCAAAGTCTTTCAAATACAGCTTAGCATGGGCTCGTACAGCTCGTGATTTTTAGGACCTAGTTTAAGGAGGCCCTCTTGTCCCTTCTATGAAGTTAGCTTACAGATCTCTGTGTTGGAAGAGAGGTGATAGTTTGTGAAGCAGGGACATATCCTATGGAGCTCCTTGTCAAAGGACAGTATGGAAGGATGTTCCAAAATTGTATAGGTTTTCTGGGAGACACTGGGAAAGCTTAAGGAGGAAAAATTTATGCTAAAACCACAAGCATTGCAGGGGAAATCCCTGAACTGAAAATGCTTGGGAGAGGGGCTGGCAGAGTGCAGGGGTGAAGCTTTTCCTGTTTTTATGTTCTTCACTAGACATTTGCTGTGGCTGCTGGTGGTGACAACACCCTGAGCTGTATGTACATGTAGTGTGACCCAGACGAACTTGTCTTATAAACAGTCCAGGCTGCCATCTTCATTAAGGCAATCTATCTATAATACATGGCCCAGGAAGATGACCCTTTCTGTGGCTGCTGCAAATGCCGCAGGAGGCTGTGCTCTTCCTCAGTCTCGCTGGAAAAAAAAATTAAAAAAAAAAAAAAAAAAAAAAGAAAACAAAAAGAAAACAAAACAACACACAAACCGAAAGGGCAATGTGAGAAAACAAGGCGGTAAAGACCATGCCGCCAGGTGAAAGCCCGCACTGCAAAGCGCGCAATGCCCGTCTGCGCGGCTGCTCTCCCGGCCGCCAGCCGCCCGCAGCTCCTTTGTCACCATTCCCGAGGTGCCGAGCCCGCAGCTTGGGAAAGCCGGGAGGCAGCCGGGAGGGCGGCGGGAGGGTTTAGGACCCAGGGGGACGGCAACCGCCGAGTGGAAGGACCCAGGCTTTGGTGCACACGCCTCCTACCACAAAAAAAAAAAATAAAAAAATCCTAGCCCTGTGGAGCTGGCGCTCGCTCATTCAGTTTTCTAGAGAGATCTGAGCCGGAACCTGGGAGTCGGGAGATCTTTCTCACGCACCCAGCTCAACAGCAAGGACACCTACAGAGGGGGAAAACCCCCATCCCCCGCAGCCCCGCCGCCCCCCAGCATGCTGCCCGGCGCTCTGCAGGTATTTGGATTTGCCTTTTCTCTGTTTGCAGCAAGGAGGCTCGCAGGGTTCCAGCCCCCCCACACCCCCCCGACCCCATCCCCCAATCACCCCCCTCTTCCCCCCGCTCCTTCGGTCCCGGGATACAGCGGTTCAGCACCGCCGGGCGGACAGCTCCGGCTCCGGCCCCAGCCCCTACGCGCTGCCCGATGCCCTGCCTGTCCTGCCCTGCCTGTCCTGTCCTGCCATGCCTGTCCTGCCTGTCCTGCCTGTAGTGCCCTGTCCTGCCCTGCCTGTCCTGTCTGTCCTGCCCTGCCTGTCTTGCCTGTCCTGCCCTGCCCTGCCTGTCCTGCCTGTCCTGCCCTGTCCTGCCCTGCCTGTCCTGCCCTGCCTGCCCTGCCCTGCCTGCCCTGCCCTCTGCCCCATGCCCGCTGCCCGATGCCTGCTCTACCTGTCCTGCCTGCCCTGCCTGTCCTGCCTCCCCTGCCCTGCCCTCCCCTCCCCTACCTGCCACCTGGCCACTGCCTGCCCTGCCCGCTGCCTGTCCTGCCCTGCCTGCTGCCTGCCCTGCCTGCTAGTTGCTCTGCCCTGCCTGTCCTGCCTGCAACCTGCCCTGCAATCTCCCGGACTGTTGTGCCTCCTACCTCTTGCCTGTTTCCCTGCCTGCCTTTGCCTGCTCTGCCTGCCTTCTTCCACTGTCTCCACTTTCCTTGACTCCACTCTTTCACTTCCCTACCTGCCCTGCCTGTTCTGCTTCTCTGCCTCTTACTGGCCTGCTTCATCCCTGCCTCCTTAATCCTATTCCCTGTCTCCCCTGGCTGCCTCTCCTGCCTGTCCTACCTCACTGCTCTCTACCTCCTTCCCCTTCCTCCTTTCTACCCTCTCTCTCTTCTTTGCCCTGATCCCTGCCTTCCCTGCTTGTCCTACTTCCCCTGCCTGCCCTGCTTTTCCTCTCTGTCCTGCCTGCCCTACTTTCCTTACCTCCCCTCCCTCTTCTGCTTCCCCTGCCTCCCCTGCCTCTTCTCTCTGCCCTGCTTCCTGCTTCCTGTCTCCTATCTACCCTGCCTTTCCTGCCTGTAGTCCTCCTTGCCCTACTTCCCTGACTCCTGCCTTCCTGTTTTCTGCCTTCTCTGTCTACTCCTCTCCCTGTCCTGTTTCCTTGCCTCCTTTCCCCTTCTTCCCCCCCCTCCTCACTTTCCTGCCTCTTCTTCCTCTCCTGTCTTTCTTCTCCATCACTAGCCTCAATGCTTCCTGTAAGTGGGCATGGGGGATAGAAAAATCAGCTCAGCAGCAGAGGAGCTGGGCATGCAGGGAAAAGAACGCAAGTTGGATGGAAAAGTCCAGGTGCAATTTGAGAGCAGGGGAGAGGTGAGAGGGATGGAGGAGTAAGGGTTAAACACAGAAGTAAAGGGACAAAGTAAGGACAGATAGAAGCTTGCCAAACAGCAGCAGATACCTGTTTGTTTCCCAACAAGAAGATGCCTGTTTTGACCCCGTATATTCAACCCAAAGGGGGATGAGAGGTTAAAGGAAGGAGAGAATGTGCTGGGTCAGTCCAGTGTTTCCCAGTGGCAAACAGTGATAAATAATGGGGTGCATGGAAGAAGTGAGGTGAATCATGACTACCTAGGGGATCCTTTGCTCCAGGAAGTCAAGAATTAAGTTGTGGTCTTTGCAAGCAGTGAGGATGTTCAGACAGGGCTTCATACAGAAAACAAACACAAAGCAAATAACAGCTGGAGAAACCCCATGCATGCTCCTGGCCAGACTTTAATTCTATTTGTAATGGTTTAATCCTGGGAGGGTGAGGAAGGTCACAGGAGAAAGGGAGCTTTCCCTTTTCAAAATGCTGATTCCTCAGTCCAGACAAGCTCTGGGAATAATGAAGTTAAGGAGCAGATGGCTATTTGTTGTCCATCACTAAATGGTGAGTGGATCATATTTGGAAGGAAAAATTAAATTACAGAAAGGCTGCTTTTATGTGCTTTCTGACTAACCGGATGATAACATGAATTTTCTCCAGTACTAAAAGTTAAGGCAATGCCAGCATCCAAATGACATATTATGTAACAGCATTACGCCACGCACTGCATAGCAAAGGTAAGGGTCTACTTTTTCCTCTAACGATAAGTTGGATAACCTTAGAGAGCTTTCCCTGGTTTGCAGTCTGTACCCAAGCTTGAATTTTACAGGGGCAGCTTGTGTTTTCAGCATAATCTGGTCTGATATGTATATGTTAAAGAACATTTCCAATTATTTGAAGAAATCTGTTGATTCATGCAGCTCTGAGAGCTACTCAGTATTTTCTAAAAATTAGACTCTTGTGAGGCATATGATAAACAATGAAAGATACTACAATCTTTTCCAAAATGCCTTCTTACTTTATTATTTCATCATTTATAACTTAAAAGCTGGTGCAGAGACCACATACCCTTATACTGAGTAGCTCTGAGTGCTGCGAGTCGGAGTCTGTAGGGAGTCTGAGTTCAGCAGTGGAGGAACTGCAGAATCCACTCCACAGCACTGTGTCATAATTCCTTAAACTCTGTGTGATTTGCACACAGAAGTTGTTTCATTGCAACATTTAATGGCAGCCTCACCATCTTCCAGAAGAAGACCATATAAATTAAAATAGAAATGATCAGCCTCATGAAAGGATGGAGAATATTTCCTTCAAACTAAGGCATTTGTTAATGCACTAATGTAAGTGTGCATTTATTGAAGCTGGTGTGCTGTTGTTTGGCAAAGAACTATTATTTTCTCTCTCAGCCCGTTGCTGTGGTGTCTGGCACATACATAAACAAGATATGACAAGCAGGTCCTATAGTGAAAAAAAAAACAACAAAGAAGCAGCATTAGTCTTTTATGGAGTGGGAAGTTAAATGAGCAGTTCATATTTTTTTGGTAGATGAGTTGTAAGTCCTTTTCCTCTTGATACTAATGTTGCTCTGGGGATTTAGTTGGAGAATATCCAAACAGTTTTGGTTTTTTGAGGTTTTTTTCCCTTCAGTAGGATTTATGGAAATAAACTCATAAAGTCTGCTATGTTCCTCCACTGAGAAAACAAACCCACAAGGTAATATGAAATTATAATAAACTTCATTTCTACAGTTTTGAGGAAAGTGTCTGTGTGCAAATCTTCATGTTTGTGCTCAGACTTAAATAGGAGCGAGAGAAAAAAACAGGAGAATCACATGAATTCCTGGGTGCGTATTTCCCTGCCTCTTTCATTTCTCTCTTTTCTCCCTTCTTCTTTCCCTCCTTTCCTTCCTTCCTTGCCTTCCTTCCCTCCTACCCCTCCCTTTCTTTCCTTCCCATCCTCCCCCCACTGCCACCCCACAGGATGACAAATGCCTTTCCCTGGCATAATGTATGAAGCAGAACAAAGTCAGCCACCAATAGGGAGTAATATGCCAGCATTGCATTTCAGATTTTTTAAAGGAACTTCATTTTCAAAACATGGAGCAAAAGAACTGTAAAATGAAATGTAGAACTAGATATCTCAATAATATGTTTTGCTCCTTCTTCTACATATATTTGTGCAGATGATGTAAAACAACTTCTACAGTAGCAGAACAGGGATTTTTAGACATCAACATTATGATCCTCTGTTATCAGGTTTCTGGGAATAGCTTAATCTTCGGTCTGGGGCTCTGAATTGGTGTTTTGCATATTGCTGATAATAACTGTTTCTATAATATCAGAGAAGTTTCTATAATATCAGAGAAAGTGACCTCCATCAAATAGTGGCCAGGATGCTTTTTGCATATTCACTTGGAGCAGTTTGTGACTGACATGGAAGTGCCTCATAGCTTGATATTTCTTTGACAGAGGTCAGGCCTCCCTTTCCCATAGGGATTTACAGCATATATGTACTTCTAAGTACCTATACATACTTAAAAACTTTAATTTAGAGAAAAATTGAAGCAATATCATTAAGTTCACAGGTGATTTGTTTAACTTTTTTTTATTTAGAAGTTATTTAAGTTTCCCTCCTCAGCATGTGGTCCTATTGCTTAGTATTCAGGCAGGCTACAAGTTTTGCACATTTCAGGTCAAAAGATAATGAAGCAGATTTTTTATTTTACATCTATTAGACAGTCTTGTCAGTCTCACCCCATGCTCATTGGCTTGTAGCAACAGCAGGACAACTGCAGGTCAGCGTTGCAGACGTGCTTGCCCTACATACTGTGCAGAGAGCTGCAAAGATCAGTGGTGTTGATGCAGTTTTTTGTGCTGTGCCATGGCTAAATTACCACTTCTGGACAGCTAGAAGTGGCCTGAGGGCAACCTGGAACTGACTCAAGCTAACAAGAAGATTGTAATATGAGGGGAGTAGGAATGTGTGATGTATTATTTTTCCTGAACTGAAAGAAATGTTCATTTTTTTACCTAAGCAAGGTGATTGTGTCCTGGGACAGTGTGAGAAAACTTCAAATTCCCCACACAGATGTTACCGGCACAAAAAGTTCCCTGTTCTCATATTAAAGAACAATTCCCTAGTGGAGGTTTACAGGAGCAGCAGGAATTGAAGGAGAAAGTCTTGCAATGTTTAACTCGTGTAGGTTCAGTGTGAGAATCTAGTCCCTTAGGCAAGGGCTACAGGGATGCAGGAAATGTTTATAATAGCCAGCATTGGTGAAGGCACATCCACGGTGTTGGGTCCAGTTCAGATCTTTTCAGTGCTACAGAGACATGGACATCTTGAAGAAGGTCCAATGAAGAGCCACAAGGTTGATGAAAGCACAGAGTATCTGTCTTTTGTGAGGAAAGGCTGAGAGAGATGGGACTGTTCAGCCTTTAGAAGAGCAGGCTCAGGGGATCAATGTATACAAATACCTGAAGGGAGGGTGCAAAGGGTAATGCTTCTTCAGTAATACTCACTGACAAGACCAGAGGCAATGGGAACACACTGAAACATGAGAGTTTGCCTCTGAACATCAAGAAACTTCCTTACTGTGAGACAGACCAAGCACAGGCACACGTTGCTAAAAGAGGTTACAGAATCTCCAGCCTTGGAGATTTATAAAAGCTGCCTGAACACAGCCCTGGGCAACTGGTTCTAGGAAGCCCTACTTGAGAAGGGGAGTTTGGACCAGATGACCTCTGGAGGTCCTTTCCAGTCTCAGCCATTCTGTGGTTCTCTGATAACCTGAACAGCAGTCAGGCTGTGGGAGCTGAGATGTGAGATAGAGCTGTTGGGATCCTGGGGAGTTGCTCTTGACAAAAACACAAAGAAATTGTTCACTTTTGGGGTCCTGATTGTGCCACTGAAGCTTTAGGGGGATTACACTGGGAATATTTCCCTGTGTGCAACATGCCTTCACATTTTTCTCATGATACAGAGAATTATGCATAGTTGAGAAAGACTGTCCAGATGTTAAAGTGTAAGATTGAGGCTCAGGAGACAAATGGTCTGTTCCCAGCTCTGTGAAATATGTCCTCTATGACCTCAGGTAAATCACTCAGGGTTGTACTTCTCCCCACCAACAGCTGAAGGTGGCAGGATCCAGCATCCAAGGACAAGAGAGTATTTTTTCTCATCTCTCTTCTGAAATCAGTTCAAAGAGCTGGGCTACATTCCTTTTTATGCCTGAGTACTCCATTTCCAGTGCACAAGGCCACAAAGTGCCACAGGACCCATTCCTCTTAGAACAGCTAAGGCTTCATCCTCCCCTGTCCTACTGGAGCCGTCCCTGATATACAGAACATAGGCCCAAGATGTTTTCCATGGTTAACATCAAAATATTTTTTACAAAGCAATTTAATGAGATGACACCCACACTATGAGATGAAATCATTCTAGATTACCATTTTCCCTCTCTGCCTACTCCCTTCTTTTCTGGCATGATCTTAGAAAGTGATGTCTGTATGAATGATAGGAGTTAGGAACTATATAATGAGACAAATGATAACAGTGATGCCTGTTAATACCAGGAGAGGATCAAACCCTAGTGTCTTCCCTGTTTGCAAGTTGCTGCAATGAAATTTCACATGCCATAGAGCTTTTGACTGGATGGAAGACACTTAGATAAGAGGCAACTAATTCTGGAACTGAAGTGGATGGGGAAGGGCCAAATGGACATGAGGAAAACTCTTCAAGAGACAAATGGTGTGGTAGGGACAGCTAAGCAGGCAGGAACTAAATGATCCAGACAAGCATCATCATCATCATCAATGAGAACAGGTTTTGGCCAGATTTCCAGGAGGTGTACAGCAAATAGGTGTTGGATGCTGATAGAGAAGTTGTCATTGAAGAGGAAGAAGTGAAGCATATAAAGATCTTTGAATGGAAAGTACTGTATATACTTCCATAAGATATTATTTTAATTTTAGTTAATTATTAAATACTACTACAGATTTCACTATTAATTAAATTTTGATTTTGAGAGCTAGGCTGAAACATAAGCTCTTTTTCTGAAGATGGTATTTCATTTCCAGTATTATAGTCATCCTAAGGCCACTCTCTGTCCCTTGTTATTCTCATGTTGGGAAAGAAAATGGATAAGATGAAATGGTATGTAATATTACAACTTTGATGGAAATTTCCCTTTTTTCCCTGCATTAATATATTGTGTTTCAAACCTTTTTTTTATTTTTCCTTGTTTAAAGTTGGGACTTGTTCCTTTGAGGGGATGATTTGTTGTAAGTGGCTGTGGAAACACACTAGGACAGCAAATAGTCCTTTGAGAACAAAGAGTCACAGCCCAGAAATACAGCTGTTGAGACCCTAACAATTACTCTAGTGTGCCAGTATGGAGCAACAACACCTAAAATAGGAAAAAAAATACCAGCAACTTCAAACTAAAAAAAAAACAAAACCCAAAGCCAAACCAGAATAAAATTGTAAGTTTCTGGAAAATCAGCAGATACATGAAGAGCAGTACACACCACCAGAAGAGAAGGAGAAAATGCCATATGTGGGAGGAGGTGAAAATGGAGAAGGTGCTTCTGTTATACCTTTGGGAATCAGAATAAATCAGAACCATTTGAGAAAGCACAGTGAAAATTAAACTGGCTAGTTATGGAACATTAAATTTATTGTCAAGGTAAGCAGTGGGAGAATCAAATCATCCACTGGTATAAATCAGATACCTTGAAGTCAATGGTGCTAGAGTAGTTTACTAACCCCATGATTTGTGTTATGATTCAGATAGCAGCAACATTTTTCATACATATTTGGGATTATTTTGTAATATATGACATTCCAATAAAGTATTTTACTGCAAAGTCTGTTCTGGGTGATAATCAGGATAATCTATAGAGGCTCTCTTGTAAGCTGTAACCCATGACTACAGCTCACCTCACTATAAGTAAACTCTGAAATGTATTTTAAAATGTATCTTTTGTTAGACTGAGTATTTGTAAGTTGCTTTTTAGCAACAAAGTCTGACAGGAGAGTACTGTATCTCTCTCACCTTGGGATCATCCTGGGCACAAAGGGTGCCTGTCCATTTAAACAAGGTAAAAAAATAGGAAACTTTAATGATATTCAGTAGCATAATTTTCAGCACTAAATGATGAGATCCTGTAAGACAATCTGAAGGGCAAGACTTTCTCTCCTGGGTGTAACTCCATTTTTTTCTGGAGTGTATTGCACCTGACCTTTCATAAATTTGCCTTAATTCCAAAGAAATGTCTTGGTGGAGGTGAGAGTCAAAAAAGGAGTAGAGGAAGGGACCATGCCTGAGAAAATGTATGAAGCCAGAGAGGTCACAGTTACCTGCCAAAAGTCCTTGGACTTGTTAGAATGGATCCAGAGGAGGGACACATAAATGATCAGAGAAAGGGAACACCTCTCCTGTGAGAACAGACTGAGAGACTTGGAGTAATTCATTCTGGAGAAAAGAAGGCTCCAGGGACACCTTATTGCAGCCTTTAGGTATTTAAAGGAGGCTTATAAGAAAGGTGGAGAGAGACTTTACCAGGGTCTGCAGTGATAGGGCAAGGGTTAATGATTTAAAACTGGAAAATGATAAATTTAGGTAGGATACAAAGAAGAAATTATTTTCTGTGAGGGTGCTGAGACACTGGAACAGGTTGCCCAGAGAAGCTGTGGCTGCCCCATCCCTGGAAGTGTACAAGGTCAGGTTGGATGGGGCTTTGAGCAACATGATCCAGTAGAAGATGCCCTGGCTCTTTGCAGGGGATCTGGACTGGTTGATCTTTCAAGGTCCTTTCCAAGCAAAAGCAATCTGTGTTTTTATGATTTCATAATTCTAAGTCAAGCAAGTCCCAAATGTGTTTGAATTCATACTAAACCCTGAACCAGAGATGATGCAGACCTCAGATAAACTCTTTGCTTCTACCCCTCTGCTAACCACCCTGGAGTACAACCAGCCTCCTTAGGCTGTGTTTTACTATTAAAACTAGTGAAAGAACCAATCATTGCACCACACTCCCCCAGTGGCAGTGTCACACTTAAGCACACAGAGCTCCCCTAACAAGCTCACAGGGGCAATTGTAACTGAAAACATGATTTATGCAAGAAAATGCTAATACCACCATTAATTTGAGATCTTAAGCACAAAATAAGGGCCTGATTTTCCCATGGCCTACATCAATTTTACATGAGTGCAAATTCAGTTGATGTTGTTGGAGCTATACTAGTTTGGTTTAATGAAGCTGAGAGGGAAGCAAACAACTGTTACTTCATTTTTATGTTTGAAATCCACCAACTCTCATTTTTTCAAGAACTGCATACCCCTCACCTGTAGATTACCCCTTCAAAACTTTCGGGCTTGTTTTTCTGGAGCAATTTGCACACTGTAGTGATTTGTCAGGGGCCTTCTCTCCTCCAGGCTCTGCCTTTTCCCATTTTCCCAGGTGGATGAATCAGTACTTATGCTGCCCTGCAGGTAGCTATTCCTAACTCCAGCTCTACAGTTCACATAGTGAGAGGCTGCTTAACAAACCCACAGGACAACTCTAATGCACATGGCTGTTGAATGAAAAGCTTATCTCCCACCACAAATGCCCTTCAAGCAAGTGTGCAGAAACTTGGATTTCAGTATTCAAATTTTGGGATCTCATCCCAGAGCTGCAGCTGTGATATCTACAATGTAAGGTTTTTATCAATGACATTCAAGCTCACAAAACAGGGAGCTTGTGCTGATTGACTTCCAGCTCCTGCAATGTAACTTTGAGCAGCTCCTGGATGAAGAAATGACCTGACTGCTGCTGTCCCCTTTGTTTGATATGAGAATGCTGAACCCAGGGGAGAAGCTGAGTGGAATGGTTGTTTTTCTATAAATAATTCATAACTTTCCAAACAGCTATCTTCAAATACAATTAAGCATGTCTTTCACTGAGGGATTCCTTTTTAATTTTTAAACAAATTTTTACTTGTTAAGAAATAAGAAATAGAGGGAGATCAGTTAAGCAGTGGGGTTTTTTATTTGCGTGTCTGTTTTTGTGATAACTGAAAAATTGGATGGATCTTGATCTTTTCTTCACACACATTTCATACTGGGGCAGACCTTGATCTTATTTCACACAAGTGTAACTACACAGACTTTGGTGACAGCCTCTTGCTCATTATGTCACTGAAATGTGAGAGATTCACTGTACCGTTTTGCTCAGACATAACAGCTTAAGCATCTTTTCTTTTAATGCTTCTAAAAAAAATTCTAGGTGAAATACAGGAAAGCAAATGAAATTCAGAACTATGCATTCAGGAAAGCTACAAGACACTAGAAAAAAAGAATTTGGGATAACATACATCTCTTTCTGACTAAAACACCAATCCTGTCAAATTAGATTCATCAAACACTTTATACATGTGAAGATTCCTATGATGATGTATCAATTCTCCATGGGAAATATTTTCAGTGAGGTTTACCAACTGGAAAATACTCCTGATATTGGTGATATTGTGGGGTTTTTTTAAGTAGTTTCACAATCAGATAGGAAAGCTAAAAGCTGATAGTATGGGTGATAAAGTCAACTAAATCAGTTGTAATGCTTATTATGATAAGTGAATCTGAATAATTAGGAAACTGAAATATAGCTCCTGTAAGGGGTGGCAAAAAAAGGACTCTTACTTTTTTTTTCAGTCATCCTGGGCTTGAAGTTGCAGGGTACCAGAACTCCCACACTTCTATAAGACAGCTTTGCAAGTTATATTCTAACAGGAAGTTGATACATCTTAGTATTAATTGTCAATCAGATTGCCTTTCTGAAAGCTTAAATATATACATTCAAGGTGTCAGTGATTGCCTTATATTAAATGCACCCATTCTGAAATTATTTGATGTCTATTCTCATACATCTGAAGCACACAGAACAGTTTTATTGTTATATAAAGTTCAGAAATGTGTTTGTGTAAGCTTTATATATGTATTTGATCTTTCTTTTATGTATTTGCTTTTTCTTTTAGTATGTGATGGAATAAACAACACTTTCCCTTGGATGGATTATACTGCCAGTGAATTGCCTGTTACTCTTTGTGCAAGAATAAGAAAATCTCTTCACTTTCATTTGTGAAATATTGGCTTGATAGCAAATAGTTTCTGAATGGCTCCTGCCCACAGCAGCCCAACAATTGAATGGGATCAGCACTTCTCCTACTAAAGCATCTGAAGTTAAAGATTTGGAAAAGAGATTTTTGCAGAGATGACCCATTTACAAGCTGGACTTAGTCCAGAGACAATAGAGAAAGCTCGCCTGGAACTGAATGAAAACCCAGATATTTTGCATCAGGATATCCAGCAAGTCAGGGATATGATCATCACAAGACCTGACATAGGGTTTTTACGTACAGATGATGCCTTCATCTTGAGATTTCTCCGAGCCAGAAAGTTTCACCAAACTGAGGCCTTCAGACTGCTGGCTCAGTACTTCCAGTACCGCCAATTAAATCTGGATATGTTCAAGAACTTCAAGGCTGATGATCCAGGAATCAAACGGGCTCTCACAGATGGGTTCCCAGGAGTACTGGAAAATCGTGACCACTGTGGCAGGAAGATTCTTCTGCTTTTTGCAGCCAACTGGGATCAGAGTAGGTAAATGTAGATAGTGTCCTTATCTTTTTGCATATACTCACACTAAACTTGTAACAGAATATTTATGACCACACTTGAAGCAGCAAGGTCATTTCCAGCAAAATACTTTATAACCATGAGTCCATTTCACTAAACATTTCTTCTAATCTGATTCCCTCCCATTCTTCAGGCATAACACCATTGAGAGATAAAGGTGTCAGATGAGTAGACCATGTTTTTTTCCATAAATTCTTCCAGGTTTTAGCCAGATAGTGCTGTTTGCTAAAAATACATTAATACCTATTTTATAATTGCTTCAGTAATATCTCAGACTAGCCAAATGGGCTGACAAAAAGCAAATGTCTCAAAACACATGGGGGTTCTCATAGCTCTTCTGGTGCATAAGGAACTGACCATATCTACTCTGTCTCCAGAATTCTTAGCAGATAATTTTAAATTTTTATTTAACCATTTCAGGAATTATAGACTGTGTTATAAGATTTCCACAAACTGCATTGTAATTTCTTCATACTCTGATCAGTATATGATTGATAGTCTGATAAATTGGAGATTCTTGAAAAGAGGATTTTCCGTTCGGGTCATTTCTTTACAAAACTGTAGGAACAAAGATATCTCCCAGCTATTAATATAAGATGATGTCCTTCAATGTCAATGTGATTAGTCAGCTTTCACTAACTATTGGAAATGGTAAAGAGAAAAGGGTCTAGTCCAGGAATATCATATTCACATTACCCTCTTTGTGAGAAGTTGTTCCATTCCACTTTCCCTGCCTCCACAGTGAGATGGAACAATGTAATCAGCTGTAGGATTTCCATGTGCTGATTTTTTTATAAAAATCAGATCGAAGAACAAAATTCCTATCCAGATTTTTACTATCATAAATTCTGATGGGTTCCAGGTAGGATTTTGTTGGGCACAGTCTGAAGTTATCCATGAAAACATCTCATCCTTAGGAGTCAATAGATTCGAGCTTTGAAATCATATTGTAGAAATTATTTGAGAACAATATGCATATGCCTGCAGTTTTTCATGTTATTAGTTTTTCAATCTGAAAATGGAGTTCAGAAGTGTTTCTAATTATCCTTTGCATCTGAAAATGCAAAAGCTGCAGAAATGTAATTTCGCATAAGCACAAATATTTGGCAAAATGCAGAACTGAAGGCAGTGCTAAAAGTCTTATTGATTACAAGGTGGGCAGCAGTTTATCTCCTGACTTTCGGAACTGTCAGCTTGCCTTTCTTCCAGCCACAAAACCCGTCCTGTAGTAATTGGCCTGAAAAGAGACATAAGTAAACAGGTATCTTGAATTAATGGAAAGTATCAGCTTTAGAGGACAGTAACACTGTGGTTCTGCTGGTTGCATTAAGGGATTTAGGTATTATGCAGAGCCAGCTTTGGATTTCTGATCCCTCAACAAAATGAATCCTTGTGATTAACCTCTTACATTAAGTCCTGCTCTTAAAAGACTGAGAAAGCTGCCATCTAAGGCTACTGCACTGTGATTTTGACAGAACCTCGATTCCTTCCACATTCTGCCTCAAATTTTCTGCAAGTCCTTTACTATGCATCCACGTATATGTGTATATGTGTGTGTGTGTGTGTGTGTGTGTGCGCAAAGCCAAAGTGAGCATGATACACTACATGCAAGATACCTTGTTTCTGAAAAATATAATTTTTCCTTTGAAGAAGTAAGGCCAAGGGGAATAGCGTAGTATATATTTTCCTAGACTCCTCAGTGAAATTAAAAATCACAAGCAAATTTTGCCTTCAGCCACTGAAACTCAACTTCCCCATGGATGCAAAGACAAGAAGTATTGTGTCTTTGAGCTTTTTATTCCTGCAAGTGCGACAATGATTTGGAACAGTATTCTATAACTCATAAACTGATTTTTAGTCCAGACATTCTTCCCATTTATATTCCTGGCAATATGGTGGCTGTAGGGATCATAAGTCCAGGAGGCAGAAGCAGCCTCAAATCCTCTTGGTTCAATATATTCATTTTTTAGAAGGAAATATCAGTATTTGTATAATGTGATTAATTGGACAAATCAGATCCAAGATGTTTTTAAGGGTTTCCCTGTTTCAAAGATAGAACTTCCATGTGAGCTTTCAGAATGTAGTTAATAGATCTAACATCTCTAGAAAATTAGGTTTTAATTTCCAATCTCAATGTTTTCAGTTTCATCTTCCAGCTGCTGAATTGAGTTAGATTAATAGACCACAGAAATATGACAGCTTCCCTTGTTTGCACTTTTGTGTCCTGACCACATCATCCTTTAATCTGCTTTTGAATTCACTGAGGGGACAGCTCTGCAGAGAATGTTACTGTCAGGCAACAAGAAGATAGTACATTAGCAATAAATAGCAGTGATTCTCGTGTTCTATTTTAACCATGATGAAGGAAAAATATCAAACTCCCTTTTCCTTGAGCTCAAAACAACCTTGTGTTGTCCACAAGGTAAAGAACATGCTTGTGGGCAGCACTCACAGTAAAGATAATGTTCTGAAAATTAGAGCACTGGCTTTGTGTCTTGAAGTATATTTATGCAACCAAAACTTAAATAGATTTAACTTGTTCACTCAGAATTATGGAGCTTGCTATAGCTCTTCATCATTCTTTTCTGGAACTTTCTTATCATTTTAGCATTTCTGCTGATGTGCATACAGATGAACAGAATACAAACTTTCACTGATAATCTATCACATGGTAACACCATCTCACACTCTTCTGCTCAGTATTTATTCCCTGCTTCTAGAAGTAAGATTGTCACTGTTTTCTTAGCTACTCTGTCACATTTTGAGCTCATGTTCCTCTCATGTCTGCTTCAAAGTCCCTGTTTCCTAAAATACAAATTTACCACACTACTGGCAAATGTGTCACACATTCTCACCCATCATGTGAGCATGGTCTAGCATGTGATTCATGCTCTTCTGCAGAGCTAAACCTGCCCTTCTCATCAATTACCATTGCATGGGTTTTGTGACATCTGCAAAGTTCACTGGTGGGAATTTCATCTTTGCTTCCACATCACTGAAAAAGATGGTGATTATTCTTTTGACCAAAACCTCCTTGAGGTCTGAGAAAAAAACCATGAGGAATGTTAATTCTTTTCTCCAAACCAGTAGCTGAAATCTAACATGGTGCCAGGCTTTCATTCATTTAACATGTGCTGCATTGATTCAATTTTGCTCTATTTTTAGACAGGTTTATTAGAGATGATGCCATCACTTTCTCTTTAGGTCCTGCATAGTCTATTTTGGACCTGTTAGTTAATGTTTGTCACAGCTGATACAGAACAGAAAACTTCAGAGGTATTGAATAAGTGAAAATGAGCAGATAGATAAAAAAAAAAGAGATCAGATTAGTGCCACACTGAGGGAAAAGAAAAATCTTGACCTATAATACTGTATACTAGAGAATCCAAGCAGGGAGGGCCACCATTCCCTTTGATCAGAGCTCAGTCCTAAGAGGTGCAGAATAATCCATCCACAAAGTGTGAGCTCATTTAAAACCCACAACAGCTTCACATATACCAGTGATTATAGAGCACCTAACTTTGCAGTGGAAATCATGGAGGAATAAAGACAGATAAGGGTGTTAAGCTGATCTTGTCAGGAATTTTTTTAATTAAATTTGCATCTTAAAAAAAAAACCCAGTTAGTAAAACAAACATAGCTGTACAGAAAAATGTACAATTTTGACGAGACCTAAACTAGGATTTCACATAAATGCAAATGTGTCATGTGATGGATAAAGAATACTCTTTCTTATACTTTCTCATTTCATCAGTCCCACCAAATCTAATCTATAAGTCCTCTGATGGAACTCTAGTGGAACTGAAGCTTTTAAAGAGGTCAGATCAGAGTGACATCTCTGCTGCTGGATTGAGGAAAGCCACCAGTAACCACCACAGCTCTTCCTGGGTCTGCCACTGCCTTCTAATATATCCTGCTTATACAGCTGGGACATAGGGCATTTGGGTGAACAAGTAATTCAGCAGAAGTTCTCATTAATCTTCCAAGTAAAGATATTTCCTTCAAGGTTGTTCAGCCAAAGTAAAATTTATTTCTGTATGGAGGGCCACTACAAGGACTGTCTCCTATCATGACATGCAGGTTGTGTGATGATCCTCTGCAAACAGGGTCTTGGGGTAGGAGGGCAGAAGGTTGCCCATTGCCTTTTGCAGAAGACAATCATTAATTTCTGTCTTCATGTTTGGACTGTTGTGTCTTAGAAGCTGTCAGATAGCTCAAAAATTCAGTGAGTCAGATGGAAAAAAACCTGCTACTTTGTTTATAACATGCATTCCCAAGTCAGCTGTTACACATAAATTATCTAACCAAGGAATCTCAAATGCCAGATACTTTCCATTCTGTAGGGAAGTGTATTGAGATAGGCTAAAGGGCAAAGAAATACTCTGACATAATGGTAAATCAACAGTTATAAATATTTTAAAGGATCACAATAGAATAAATTATGTACTTGCTAAGAATGCTCATAGTGGTGTAATTACAAGGATATTATCATCAGCAGATCCTGATGGTATAAATGAATATGTCACAAATGCTGATTATTCCAATATATTTCAAGGATAATCTCAGATGCTTAATAGAATACGGAGGAATAAACATCTGTTGAGACTCTTTTATTGCTACAGGCAAACTGTGGCAATAACATCCTCATAGCTGTTTATTATGAGATATTATGGCTGAAATAGGGCCAGCTCTGCCACCAGAGTGATTTTTACACATCAAGTCTTTGTGTTTGGTTATGAGATAGTGCTTCTGTGCTGGGAGATTCTTACAGCCACACAGGCTGAGGTTGTGGTTCAAGCATTACTGTGACCAGTAAACAACCTGGAAGCACACTGCATTAAAAAATTATTCCTATTACATTATTACATTACTGAGCTAGTCTGAAATGGCAGCAGAATTCAGGGAAACAGAGGAAGCTTAATCAGAATAGTCATTTGAAGGAGTAACAGTTGTGCAAATTAAACATTGGACAAAGAAATAAAAAAGGATGTCTGTCTTGAAGTGTTTTAATTGCCTTGGAGGCAATAAATTAATACAGTTAGTACCATTTATTATAGAAATTGTGTTTAGGAAGGACAGTGTAGTCCTTATGAGTGACAGGAGGATGGCTTACACAAAGCAGAGTCCTGGATAGGGCTGAGAAGGGAATCAAATAAAAGAGAGAAAATGTCTGAAAAGAGAAAGAAAAACAACATCTGGGGAAGTTATGAAGTATATGTTGCAGAAAAAGACAAGCCTGACTGAAAGGGGAAAAAAAATCAATGGAGGAGGGTAAGGCAATAAAAAACATATTGAGAGGGAAGAGAAGGTGAGTGGAATGTGCCAGGCTGAGAGCTGACTGAAGAGCTGAGAAGGATGAGGCCAGTGGGTGAGACAGGGAACTGCTGGAGCTGGGTACCCCTGAGGGGTAACAAAAGGAATCAAAATGCAAACCTGAAAATGTCTTTGGGTTACCTCCCTCCTGTGGAGAAAACAAGGCAAATCCAATCCACAATCTTTATAAACTGCAGGGAAGGAGAGTAGATTAAGAAAACTGCACACGTGCAAGCAGACAAACACAATAAACACGTGCACACGTGTGCATACACACTCACCCCTTCCTTCTGCCTCAAAAGATGCAAATTTCATGTCTGGGTGGAAGAAAAGAAAATCTGCAAAACGTTCTACAAAATAACATTGTTATAATGTTACATCTCTTATAGATATATGAATAGCTTGAAGCCAAAAAATATGACATCTCACTTGGCTCTTTGTCCCTTTAACCCCTGGCAACAGCTGATAACTATAAATGAAAGTGCTTATAAATAGAAGTTTTTTGAGGTGAGATGTCATAAGCAGAGATCAGAATATTTTTTATTGGAGCTTTTCCTAAATCAGAATTTCCAAATATCTGGTATTCTGATCAGTTGCTAACTTACCAATCCAATTAAAAGGAGCTAAGAAAAATTCATGCATTTCAACATGAACAGTCTACAGAGATTCAGGGAGGGAAAAATGTAATTCTCTGACTACCTGTTTAATAGGCTACATACAGTAGAAGCATTAAAAAATAGATATATTTAGCTGGAATACTTAAATACACTTGAAATTTGTTATTTCTAATAATTTCATGATGTATTATTTCCCCAGGCCATGATTTATTTTAGACTCTTTCTTCTGAACCATAAGTATTTTGTATGAAAAACAGTCACATTTTTCACCACACCCTGGCAGGTGCTGAGCTGCACTTGAAGCACCCTCAAAGCAACACAAAGGCTGCTTGGGAATTGCTGCTCTTAGCAGTCTGGGTGATCCCAGAGGAATTACAGTGGACAACATAAATTGGATCAAGGTGTGCATGATGTGGAGGGTGCTGAGCAACATGAAACCTCTGAGCAGGATGCTGAGTTTAATTCCACCCTGCCACCACTGTCACCCTGCTTTAGGGTGCTTGTCCACCTTGGTGAGGACAAGGGAGACATCAGTTGCCATGATTTCACCATGGGAATTCACTGACTATGTATCTCTGAGATGGTCTTGATAATATGAGGAAGGAAGCTGTAGAAGCACCAGTCTGACACAGGTAGCTAAAAATTAACAGAGCAGACAAAGGTGGAGGCCAGAGGAAAAGGTGTAAGTTTAAAGATATTTCAATAAACAAGCCTAAAACTTGAGTTGTTAAAACTCTTCCACAGAACATATTTCACCTCTTTTGACATGGGTAAGCCAATAAAACATGTGGAACATCTTATATATGCCATGACTGGAGATTTGATTCCTAAAGAGAAGAAAATAGAATCACTCCTTGAGGAAAAGGAATTTTTTTGTATTAAATTTTCATTACACTCTTATAGTTTTTACTTCTAATAAGTGCAGCAACCACAGGGGAAGTAAAAGCAACTTTTCCTTGCTCCCAGCCTATCATAATCTCAGCTCTAGAAAATTCTTGGAGGGTGGATTTATAACAGGGGACAAAAGGCAAATTCAGCCTATTAAGCCTCCTGCTGGAACTATGCCCCATGAGACTGCCTATTTTCTGCCCATGCTGAGAAAACTTGCATCAGTTAAGAACAATTTTTAAGGGAAAGCTAATATGCAAGTATCTTAATTGGATGTTTTTTCTTTATAGAAAGATGCTATCACTTTTTCTCTTTTCCATTGCAGACATGCAGGGGATGGCAGTGTCTGTGCATGAATTAACATATGGTGTCAGTTTTCTTTCATATAGGCAGTATAAATTACAGTACAGAGTAATGTTATGAGGCTATATGATCAGTAACAATATATTTGAAAAACATATATGGATTATCTATATAATACGCCCTAATGCATATTGAGAGGTAAAAAATTCAAGATTTATCTAAGATAAATCTTAGAATTTGTGAGATTCTAAGATATTGCTTATCTTATTTTTGAAGTTGTCAATTTATATAACAAATATTTGTTTTTTCAGAGGCATATTGGTATATTTTATATTTTAACCTCACTCACCTGCCGTTGATACCAATCCCCTTGTTAGGGACCTGCTGCTGACCATCATCATCACAAGGCTTTGGGGACAGAAGAACCTTTGGTCTGATCCAGTAGAACCACTCTCACATGTACTTTAGAAGGCACATGCTTTTGCATACTCTACAGAGGATGCAGCTGACGGCCTGAACTAACAAAACATCAAGCTCCAGATTTTGTTCTTTTACCTTTTCAGACTAATATGGTTTTCTTCACTGAGTTCCAGTTACAAGCCATCCCCATGCCTTCCTTGTTCTTTCCCATACAGAGTCCTGGGCTGCCTTCCACAAAGCCATAGTTTCAGCTCCTCTGGTTTTAGACCATTTCAGTGTTCCATACATCTAGGTATGAATCAAGTGAAAAAAAAAAAATAAACCAGTGGTAACAAGCACAAGACCAATGCTACCATGTGACTGGGAAAATGCTGGCCCCTTGACATCACTAAACCTTTCACTCTTTCCTTTCTTTTGGCTTCTCTTTACAGCAAATCAAAAAGATGCCACTCATGTGTAAAATATGCAGACCAATCTACAGAATATATGTGGTGCCTGTAGTCCTTTGGAGTGCTAGGGTATGTGTTAGCACACAGAATGTTTTTCATACAGATATTTCCAACCAGGGAAATCCACTTCAGAATGTGACAACCTTATCTAAGGCATCTCCATCCTCTCCTATTATCTTGGATCTGTGATCCTCGAAGCTGTTCTCACTGTGTGAGGCTTCTGAATAAGAATGCATTGTTATGTTTTCCCAGGGATAATCCTGCTTGTCTGTTGTGTTAGTACAAAAGGAGAAATGTGATTTATATCGAAAGAGTGCTGAAAAATCTGGCTTCCAAATGCACTGCAATATTCATTATAGAACTGAGATTAAAAAAGGAGGAGGAATAAACTCTGACCTAGGGAGAGACAGTAGGAAAGCTTTCCATTTCCTAGGTTCTCATTTACATATAAGCCACTTCTAGCTAGCTGCTGTAATTTAAATTCAGTTTCACTCTGATAAAGCCTTCAATTCTGTTTGAATAAAAGAGCTTTGAAAGTCTGGGGGAAATGGCAATTTGTGTATGCTGTAGCTGCCAATGAATGCCTTTCCTTTTTTTCAGCATCTTATTATTATTCTCTGCTAAAATGTATACACATTCACTTTCTTTTGGAAAACATTTTATATGATTCATTTAAAAGTAATCCAGGATCATTTGGGGGTTTACTTCCAAAAGAGGAATGTCAGATGTAGACTCCATGTTAAAAGCCAAGGAACCCTGTGAGGCATCAGACTTAGCAGCCATTACTGGTTTAGTACTGGTTCACATGTTCATCTCTGGGATTTTCCTCCTCTTGTTTTGTTAAATAAGGTACTAATGGCTTATTAGTGGAGAAAATACTGAGGGAGCACAACAGGATTTGGGGGATCAATGATGGACTACAAATGCAATGATATAGTAATGTGATACCAGCAGTGTCCCTGAGCTGTGTTACAGGAATATTGATGGCAGAACAACAGAAGTTATTCACCTCTACTCACCTCAGCTGACCAATAACCTCGGCCATAGCACTGGAGGCAAAACTCAGCTAAAAAGAATAGTAAAAAAAGAAGTCTGGAAAATATAACAGTCTAATAAAAGTTGAAGACAGTAAGACATAGGATAGAAGTCTTCCAATATATAAAATTTCATCTTAATACCAAAAAAAGCAGTGAAAAGTTACCCATTTCCTTGGGGATGGGAATATAAAATAAAAGCAAACTAAGTAATCTTAGGAAAAATTAGATTCCTGAAAATTAGAGAACGTTTTGCAAGAATTAAGTGATTCTGGATCTGAACAGTTAATGAAGGCACTCTGGAGTTCTCATCACTGTATTTTTTACTGAAGAAGTCAGAGACAAAATAGGAGTACTTACGAGGATTCAGTACAAGAAGTGTATGAAATGCTGTCAGATCACTTCTTATCTCCTATTTATAAGATTCATTTAGCTGTGCCAGAAGCCTCTGAAGAGGATAAACTCAGAAGGTGCTTTAAGCTATCTTGCAATTTAAGAAAATATATACAATTTAATGCTTAAGAAATAATTTCCTGTCATGCAAAGGTCACCTATCTAATTGACCAAAGGAGGCAAGTACATGTGGGCTTTTTGGATTTTAGAATAGCTTTTTATACTGTCACAGAACCCTTCTGGATAAATAAATGTCCAGCATGCAGCTACACAAGTGCATAATACATTGGGTTAGCAATTGGCTGATGGGTCAGGCTCAGAAAGTTATAGTCCATGGGGTTACATCAGGTTGGAAGTCACTCACCAATGAGGTTCCCCAGGGCTTTGTTCTAGGGTCGGTGCTCTTTAATGTTTTTATAAATAATCTGGATGCAGGAGTCAAATGTACATTAAGTTTGACGAGGACACTAAACTAGGAGGAGCTGTGGACTCTCTTGAGGACAGAGAGGTCTTACAGAGAGATCTGGATAGCCAAGAGATCTGGGAAATCAGCAACCATATGAAATATAGCAAGAGGAAGTGTTGGATTCTCCACCTGGGACGGGGTAATCCTGATCATATGTACAAAGCAGGGGGTGAGAGTCTGCAGAGCAGCCCTGCAGAAAGGAATCCGGGGGTCTGGGTTGATGGAAAGTTGAATATGAGTCAACAGTGTCTCCTGAAAATCAAAAGGGACAACAGCGTCTTGGAGCTGTGCTATGCTGGATGGTAGAGGGAGGTGATTACCCCACTGCATACTGCACTGTGCAACCCCACATCAAGAACTGTGTGCAGTTTTGGGTACCTCCAAAACAAGAAAGACACAAAATTTTTAGTGAGCGGGATGACCAAGATGATGGAAAGTCCTGAGAGCAAGATTTACAAGGAGTGGGTGAGGTCACTGTATCTGTTCAGCTTGGAGAAGAGGAGGCTGAGGGGTGACCTCATCAAAGTCTTCTTCCAGGGGGGCAGTGCAGAGGAAGGTGCTGATATCATTTCTAGAGGCCAGTGACAGGACATGAGGAAATGGAATAAAGCTGCACAAGGGGAAGTTCAGAAGAAAATGTGGCTGGCCTTGCCACCCAGCAGCCACATCCACGCATCCAAGAAAATATAATTTGTGTGAAGCCACCTTCATGGTAACTCTGAAGTACACTCTGAGACTGCTCTGGTACAGCTGAGCGTCTTATCTCCAGGGCATTAAACTTTGTTCTTGAATACTGTTTGACTTACCAAGCTAGAAATACTGACTGTCTGAGAGGGGGTTTGAACTTAAGGAATTTACTGAGTTGCCTCATTCAACTGCACTAGAGACAGAGAAAGGCAGTGAATAGCAAAATTTATATCATCATATAATGCAGAGAGGTAACCTACAGGCAATTGTCAAATATAATAAAATGCAAGTGGTTACATCCACAACCTTTAAATGCAGCTTCACAAAACCCATGCCCAGTCAATCCAGACCATGGCTGTTGTGCTGGGTGACTGCTTATGGCATGATATATCTAAAAGGACATTGCCCTAATACTGATTAGTTTGTGATCACCAACAACCAAACCAGTTTTGCATGTCAAATTTGTTTGGTTTTTGCTATCAGCCCTAACCCAGGTCCTAGCACACTTGGATGAAAAAATAAAGTAAGGCCTAATCCCATCCCCAGAAATTCTGCAATCTAAATGGACAACAGAAAAGAAGCACTGAGTAACTTCCCTAAATGAAGAAGAGTGTCAGCTGGTAGGTGGGTCCCTGGGGGCTCCCAGGAGCTGCAAGGAAGTGTCAGGCAGCTTGCAGCTGCATCGTGAGGCAGGAGTACACCCTGAGAGTGATGGACGGGCTCACAGGGACTGAACACAGTCAGAGAGTAAATCAGTGACACAAGGAAGAAATAACTCAATGTTTCCTACTTGTCACACCACTGCCTTGAGAACAAGGTCTTCTTTAATCCTACTTCCTGAAAAATATAAAAGGAAATCTGAAATGCCTCTCACCATGACCCACAGACACAGTCCTGTGCAGCCCTTCCACCAAGTGGTAAGGACAAACCCTTTTGTTTGCTTTTTTGTCTCTACATCTCCCAAGCGTGTGGTGGAAAATAAATCTCTTGACTGCCACCTCAGCCTGGTCTAGGCTATGGCTCAGGAGAAATGTCTACAAATGCATCTTCAATTTAAAAATTGCTATTTTCTTGTCCTGAAGTACCCAGCAAATGAGACTTGTTACTATGCTAATTCTATATTGAGAAAACAATCATTTGCCAGGCTGGTGGTGCTGAGCAAATAAGGAGGACACATAAACCATGGGCAATACTCTTTTCTACATGTGTTGAATTGCTTCAGTTTGAAAAAGGCAGGATAATAGAAAAGAAAGCAAAGGAAAAAAAATGAAATAGCTATCCTGGAATAAATGCCAGCATCAGAAGACACTTATATCTCAGCATATATATATATATATCAACTTACATCTCAGCATATACATTTATATCTCAGCATATATATATATCAAGATTTATGTCTCAGCACCTTGACTATCTGGGTCCTCTGAGGAGAGGCTCTGGCTGGGACTGGAAGAGCATCAGAGTTCAGGGGTAAAGTGCTGTGACCAGGCTGAGGGGACAAAGGTTTTCAGCAATGTCCTGCATATGCAAGGTCTTCCAGTGCTGTCCTATGTCTTGTAGTTTCCTGTTTCTGGAATGAAAAATGCCTTTGGTCTTGTTGTGGGGCCCTTAAGAAAATTATTGCACATAACTAGATGAGAATAGGTGAATTATAAGTCTGTTTTCCAACTTTCATGAAACTATGAATTAGCAGATTGCATGGCTGAAGCCCAGGAACTTCCTTATCTAATTCTTTCAGAAACTTACACATTAAAGGAGTCATCATTTTCCAAATACCAGGAAGACAAAGAATAATAGTTTTTTTCAATAATGTCTAATTTAGTAGTGTGTATACACACATTTGCCTATGAGCAACCCCAACAAATTCCACTGCGGTGACAAAATCCAGCAATGAGACTATTAATATGCTTTAAAATAAATATTTGCCTAAGTACTGTATGGTTTATCATACTTGTGCAGAGATGAAAACATGCATTTACTTGACTGCTAAACATTGTTGATTAGTAGAAAAATTGCAAAAAACAAACCAGATCTAAGTCAACTCAAAGCAAGGGAGTTATGAAGGCTTTTGTCAGGTCAGAGGGGAAAAAACATGAAGTCTGGAGTTGCTCTGCTTTTTGTGTGTTTTTGTGGAGTAAAACTAAATGCAGAATATTTGGATTAATTTTGCAAAGACTTGGTCACTTGTGGCTTTTCTCTGATATTGCCATAAGGCCTTTTTAGCAACACTTTTATGAAATCAAAGCTTTGGCTAGAGTAAAGAGGAGTGTGTACTTGAGTTGCTTTTAAGCAAATGAATTCTGATGTTGTTGCAAGTGTGTCATAAGTCACCACTTAGATCTATAGGAATGGATGGTCCCTGCCTAATTTTCCCTTTTCAATACACTCTAAACTGGGAGAGAGTAACAGAGAAAAAAGAATGTCCAGTGTAGTACTAACAAACCTAGCAATTTTAACAAGCCATCCCATATACCAAATTATAGCTTTTGTATGCTTTATAGTCCAAAGACTGTATCTTCCCTGTTACAGTGAAGGTGCCATCTCCTGAAAAGTAAGCTGTGCTACATTTTAAAAAGACTTGAAGGGGCAGCTATGCCAATAAAGCATAATACATACAGAGTAATACTCAATTCTTTACTTTCTAGTCATCAAACCAGTTATATATCAAGGAAAATTAATTGTGACTTCCTGTTTTTATAAAGTTTTCTTTTTTTATTGGAAGGAATAGGTTAAAAACTCAGGTGTTTCTATGTGAACAAGCTTCTACCAATGACTGCATGCACCTGTTCCCAGAAGAGGAAGTAAAGAAAAAGTGATGATTTATTTCTTCAAGACTTTCATATTCACCTCTAACATTGACGTTTTCCTTCTGGCATTTTTCTCAAGACCACATAACTAGACCTGCTGTTACAATATCTGCTGATCCTTTTTCTGCCTCTTTTGCCTGACAAAACAGAGCATCCCTGCTATCTGTATCACCACTGAAGTGTTCACTACTGCTTGTGTTTGCAGTAAAGATCCTGGTTATTCCAGCTCACTGGTTCCAGAGCTGCCTTCTTCGAAGGGGTCTGGTAGGATATCATTGTGCATTGAGTTTAAAAGCACAAAAATTTTGACTATTACTTTTTGTACCTAGTTGCTACATATGTTTTTCCACGAGCAATAATTTATAATTGAATGAGTAGAGTAGATTAGTGACTTCAATCATCAGCTGTTCTCTGTATGGATTATGTGAGAATTCTTACTAGAAGTGTGAAAAAACCCAAATTAATTACATTAGCTTCACAATCAAACCCAATTCAAACAGAAAGTATAAAACACTGCATTATTAATGTACAGTGTGCAGTTTCTAGGAGTTTCTAGGAGCCCTAGAACACAGCTCTTTCCTCCAGAAACAGGAAACTCTGAACCAGTCATTGACAGGAGGCATAATGTACCATAAAGAGGTTAGAATGATTTAAAGGACATTTCTAAGAACTTGTGTAATAATTAATGAAACTTTTCTTTCAGAATTCTCAGCATTGCAATACACACAAAATTCTATTTTCAACTCAACACAATCATAACAATTAATAATCCACTTAATTTCTTTTTCCATTTGAAATTTCTAAGAAAACTTTATATTCTGCCAAAATAATAACATAACATTATTATTCCAAGACAAAGACCACTCTGCAATTCTGAAACTAATCTGTACCATACTGGGAACTAGCATGTAACAAAAATTTGTACTGGATTCATGGAAATAGAGGATAGTTGCCTGTGTTTTCTTTCACCATTGCCACATATTCGATGCAAGGCTCCACAGTCCTACTTCTGCCTTCTTTGGGATCTCATCTTTATCAGTAACCACACATCACTGCTGTCAATATGTGACAGGAAGATCCATCCCTTCCCATCCAGAAAAAAAGCCTTAATGCTGCTAGATCTTAGCCAAAAGGCACAGTTTATTACAGACATTTAGGGTTTCAAATCCTGATAATGAAATACAAGGAAAGCATTGATTAAATGCTTCAGGTAGATTGTTCATTCTTTTTTTTTAAAAAAAAGAAATTATGAAGTATACTAGTCTTAGAATTTTAAAATAGATTTAGATTTTTGCTTTGTGATTATGGTGTATGAAATCATGCTTAAAAAAGCAAAAGTCTAAATATATGTTAAAATTCTAAGACTAGTATTTCATAATTTTTGAGTACTTCATTTTCTGTGAATGCAATGACTTAGTACATAATTTCCAATTTGCAACCTACATTTTAATACTTTTGTTCCATAGTTAACCTCACCTGTTTTTAGAAAGCCAGTCCAAACACTGTTTCTAAATGAGCTGGGCCAGCCCCATTAATTTGTTCAGGTTGATGATTTGGAAAAATGTTCTCTTGGTTTGTGTGGTGCAGGGAGTCCTTCTGGCTCACTGTGTTTCCCTTTGTCTTGCAGTTCTCTCAGAAAACTGCATTTTGGAACTTTAAGGTATTGAAATACACAAAACAATCAGTCAAAAAACCAAACAACCAAACAAAAACTGACAAAAAACAACAAAAAAAAACACACCAAAAAACAAAAAACCCAAAAACAACAACAAAAAAACAACCAGCAAAACAAATGCCAAAGGAGAAAGGACTGTTTTGTCAAAGAAACCTCGTGCATCCAAGCAAAGCTCACTTGCTCTCTTGCAAAGCATCTGATGGTTGTAGCGATCTCTGGATCTGAACAATTTTTGTTCCTCTCACTCTCCTTAGTCTACATAAATCCACACAAAAAGATTTTTATGTAGCGGGAGGAGCCATTCTTGCTCCTGAAGCTCGACGAGCTGCTGGTCTCTTCCAGGACTCCAGCCACCACACAGCGCTTCCAGGGTAGAAGTGTAGCGGGAAGAGCCTTTCTTGCTCCAGAGGCTCGACGAGCTGCTGGCCTCTCCATGCCTCGCACCAGAGTGAGCTGAGCTGCCTTCTGTGGGTGTGTGTCCCACCTTTATTGGCCCCCTGGTCTTGCTCATGCTCCATAGGGGCCCTGCCCTGGCTGGGCACAGGTGGAGTTGATAGCGGCTCACACCCACTTCTTGATGATCAGAGGCACCTGGTCGCTCTGTTCCACTACATTTTTATCCTTTTGGCTGACATCTTTTGCTCCATTGCTGTCATCCATGCAAAAATACTCTGGAAGTGACACACAGCAAGAGCTGGGAATGCTCATTTCTTTATTCAGCAATTCTCCTTCAAAACGAGCAATCACCTCACTCTCTGAAGTCATTACAGAAGCAATTGTCATTTTTTTAATTTAAATTCAACACTACTTTCTTAGGGTTTGTTTTTTTTTCATTTTTATATGATCCAGATTGATGGTTTCTTCCATAGCTTTTGTTTTCTGCTGGCTGCTTATAAAATTCACTCACTTATCAGTCTTCTGTTACTTGACATATTGGGAAGTCATGTATCAGTGGAATCCATCTCCCCCAAAGCAACTTCTGTAAGGTGTTTTCCACATGGGAGGTCTAATACCCAGTGAAGTCTGAGGCAAACCTGGAAAACGTGAGTAGGAAAACCTACCTTTTTCTAATTCAACCTATGCTTTAACATCTGCAGCTGGCAGGGGGGTTGGACTAGATGATCTCCAGAGGTCTCTTCCAACTCTTAACATTCTGTGATTCTGTAATTCTGCTGCTAACATTTGAGCAGACTCCCCACTGCTGGATAGATTGCATCATGTTTTCTCTCTGGAGTTTTCTACAGATATCTCTCATTTACACTTTCAGTGGATGTCTGGAAAAAAACCACTTCTCTCTTAGGGGGAATCGTGGTTGTTATTAATGCCTCCACTTTCTTCAGCTATGTTACTTGAAATATGATCTACTTGAAAGTGTCTAGGGTGAAAACTGCTTCATTTTCTTGAGCTTCACAGCACTGCATATCCTTTTCAGAGTATCTGCAAAGCAGTTTCTTTGTGGCTGGCAGCATCATGATCCCGTAAGCTTCTAACAGTCTTCTCTATTTCATAAATCTATGCAGGTTAATTTTTTCCTGGCGCTTCTGCCTTGTTTGGTGGAATCATTACAGAAAATTTCCTTCATTGCTGTTTCTGAAGAGATCTGAAGTTAATTTTTTTGTAGTTTACTGTCTTGTGAATCTTTATAGCATCTCTTTTGAGTTTCCCAATGATCATTTCTAAACCAATAACATCAATCCCCTCCATCTTGTCAGCTCTATCGAAGTTGCCCATCATTTGAGTGGGAGAATTTTTTTTAAAAAATAATACTTGACACACCTTTTCATTTGATACAACAAATCATTACAATATTTTCATTTCTGTCTTTTATTGGTCCTGAGGGGATCCAACAAAAATAAATTATAACCCTTTTTCTGACTGACACCACTTTTCTACATTTTTTCAGTGTCTTACACTTTTGCTACCCAGATTTAAGCACAGGCATAAGCATAAACATAGGAATATGCTTCTTTGCTTTATTTAATACCCATTACAGGTATTCACTAAGATATACTTGCATTTCTATTTTTTTGTGCTTCTTCTCATGTCTTGATAACCTCTTACATGATATCTCTGAAGAGATTCAGCTTTGCTTTTTTCTCTTTGGTGATGGCACCCCACATGGCTTCATCAGTCTGTTCTTGCTGTTTTAGTAAAACCCTATTATAGCCAAAGCCAGACAGTTGAGCTTCTCCAAGCTTTTTAATAAAATCTTCATTTTTATGTCACCCTCCATTTTATGATAGTTAAAATGCAGTTTTTACTGCTGTGGGGTTGTAATTCTAGAGACTGTGATATTTCTGATTGTTTTCTTTGCAGATTGTGTCTTTGTTCAGTGGCACTGCTGCTCACTGGCAGTACCTGTACTGTTTTTCTCTTTAATTACTCCTGAAAAGGGAAAATAAAACATGGTCTCTCTGGATATCCTTATACCATCTGGTGATCCGGAAACTACTTTATAAATGTTTATGTGGACATATACATCCCTTCCCCATGATGATCTTGCCAATGAAGATACTTAGGACATTTTCCACCTTCTTTCTGTGAAAAATTTGTGGACATGCTCCTGCTGAAGTCTGCAACAGTCTGTGTGCACATTCACTTCACCAAGACCAAAGAAAATGTTGCACTGACTTCATAAAATCCACCAGGATGTTGCATTTTTCTTCTTCATTTTATGCTTTTGTTAGTGACATATAACTGTGCAGCTGTGACCTTCATGCACAGTGTCTGAAATTTCATGCATGGAGCTCTACCCATAACTCAGTCTGAGTTTACTGTGGCTTTTCACCAGGATCTGCTTAGCTCTTCTCATCCTGCTTGATGGACTGTCATTTCTTGAGCCTGATGGAGTCTGCCTCTCACAATCTGAACTCATTCAATTTTCCAGTTTTCCTATGATTTTTATGACTTTTTTTTTTTTTAAGCCTGTAGAATCAAATGTACCTTCCATAATTCCTCACACCGTAAAAAAGAACCCTTCAGCAGAGGATTTTTGAAAGCATGGGCTGCTTTCACGGGCAAGTTTTGACTTTCATCTATCAAGTACACTGATTATACACTATTTGGCTCTAAAAATCTGAAATTCAGAAGGACCAGATTTGTCCTCTGACCTTAGAGGTCAGACTTCTTAGAGATTTCAGACTAGGTACTAGAAGGAGAGAGGTGACTTCATGCATACCTTTTGGGTCCATTGTCAGTTTTCTATTACCAGCTGAAAATTCATTACTGTAATTTCAGCCACACAGAAGTAGTCTGTTTCTTAGCCAAACAATTAAACTTTCTAACAGAGATAGAGAAAAGTGAATTTCATAAACTTCCAGGGATTCTGCTACATTTATCAAAGCTTTCTAGGGTGTTAGATGAGTAACCAAGTGCTGTTTGATTATCCACAAACAACAATCCAACTTCTGTGGTTCTGAACTCAGCACTCTTAGAATATGTGCATTGGTAAGCAGTTATTTTAACTTTACTATTTCTTCTAGTCATTGCTGGGGGCTCTTGTAAGAATGATGGATTGCAATGAAAGGGACCACTGGAATTGTCTAAGATAATATATGTAAATACATCATTTAGTTAGCTAATAAAAAAAATCTTCCTGTGAAGTTTGTACTAAAGTCTTTTCAGAAAAGTTAATAAATATAAATAAATATACAGGTGAATTCTTGTCTTGCATATGGAAGTGGCCCCGATACTTCATGCAGAAAGTAGAATTTGTAAGTAGAAAAATTATCAGAAGAATGCTCAGCATTAATATCCTTGTGGCAGGTAAGGTAATAGTAGTGTGACAAAAATAAATGGAAAGTTGTGTAGGTTAGTGAAGACTAGCAAAAATTGAGGGAAAATTCTAGAATGACCTAGAAAGGCAGCACTTATTATGCAAATAAACCTAAGTGCAGTGCAAGAACTTGTTAGATTTTAGTATGTGGCTACATCTTGAATGCAGACCTTATATCCTCACTTAACTTTATGCAATTTCTTCTGGGTTTTAAACTTCTTCTAACCTTTTAAGAAAAACATTAGGTCATTATGGACAACATGGGTACTTACTGTGCGGTGGTGGTCAGAAAAATTAATTAGATGTTAGGCTGCATTAAGAATGAAATGGAGAATAAATAGTAAATTATAGGGTATTTTCGTACATATGCCAATATTCTAAACTGACCTTGAATACTGAATTAATTTTGCATTGTATAGCCTCAAAAAAGAAGAGGAAGTAAAACAATAACTGTCCAAAAAACACCAAAACCAAGCAACCAACCAAAAAAAAAAAAAACCACCACAAAACCCCAAAACAACCCAAGAAACAACGAACAAACAAAAAACCCAGAATACCAACAAAAGAAACCGAAACAAACAAAAAAAACCTAAAAAATCCCCCAGGGAGTTAATTATAATCATAGAATGGCTAGGGTCGGAAGGGACCTTGAAGATTGTCTAGTTCCAACTGCAATTAGCATTATTAACAAGTGAGGTAATTGCATCAGGAAGGAGCAAAAAGTCCAGGGCTGTCTCAAATGGAAAGATGCTGAAGATGTAGTGATGTGTGGGAGATACTGTTAGAGGAGACGCAGTAGAATCACACAGAGAAAACATGACAGCAGGGAGATTGAACTGGCCATGCCATTTGTATCTTCTAATAACAGGACAAATAAGCTGTATAATTGGTTTCTGTGATTAAAAAGTAGCTTCACAATGTTCAAGAGAAAATCCTTTCCCTTTCTGTAGTGAAAAATTAACTTGTGGAACTCAATGGTTCAAGAAATTGAGTAAATAGCTTAGTGTGATGCAAGGATGGATTGTAGTGTCAAGAGGGAATAAGAAAAGCCTGTGCAAACACACAGAGTAAAATAAAACAACAGAGATCATCAATCCTGATGCTTCTAACCATAAACCATTGATGTACCAGCATTCCTTTTGTTCATTATTACCACAGTTGTGCTTTGGGGGAACAGTTCACACCACTGAACACAACAGGTGGGACACTGAACAGTATCCTTTCAAACAATATCCCGAGCTGGGACCATCAGTCTCTTCCTATGTGTCATCTCCTAAACTTCTAACAGGGGAGACTACTAACCCAAAACCACCCTCCCTGAATGTGCTTCTGCTATAATGTATTCTTTGTCCATCTTCCCCATGTTCTTCGTGAGGGGTATTGCATTTGGGATTATCCAAGCACATTACTGCAGTGACTCTACTATTGATTTATTGGTTTCATTTAGGTTTGGTAGAGTAGGACTTTATCATAACACACTTCCCACAATTGTCCCTTTTTCCTTCTCAGCAGAGAAAATTTCAGTATGAAAGCATGACATTGCTCTGGGTATTAAAATGGAAGAAAATCACCAGCTCAGAAATGCTGCCTCCTGAAGGAATAAGGCAAATCCACAGTCAGAGGAAAAGTCATAAAATAATGTGGGTTGGAAAAAGCCTCCCCTGTTGCAAATTGAGGCCATTTCCTCTCATCCTATCTCTTGCTATTTGAAAGGAGAGACCAACACCCACCCCACTACAACCTACTTTCCACTAGTTGTAGAGACTGATGAGGTCTCCCCTCAGCCTTGATTTCACTGAGTTCCCTCAGATGATCCTCATAAGGCTTGTGCTCTAGACCCTTCACCAGCATCATTGACTTTCTTTGGACACACTCCAGCACCTCAGTGTCTTTCCTGTAGTGAGGGGCCCAAAACCTAACACAGTATTCAATGTGCAGCCTCACCAGTGATGAGTACAAGGGGGTGACCACTTACCTTGTCCTGCTGGTCACATCATTCCTGATACAAGCCAGGATGACATCAACCTATTTGACCACACTGCTGCCTCATATTCAGACAGCTGTCAATCAACACCCCTAGGTCCTTTTCCTCTGGACAGCTTTTCAGTCACTCTTCTCCAAGCCTGTAGCATTGTTTGGGGTTGGCAAGACTCAAGTGCAGGAGCCAGCACTTGGGCTTGTTGAATCTCAAACAACTGGCCTTGGTCCACCAATCCAGCCCCTCTGGTTCTACAGGTTCCTTTGTAGAACCTTTCTATTCTCAGGCAGATCAACACTCCCACCCAACTTGGTGTCATCTGCACACATACTGAGGTGTAGTCACATCTCATCTCAGTTTCAATTCTGGCTTTTTCTTTCATCAGTAGACTGCAAAGCAAAGCAGCACACTGCTCCTGAGAGTTTCACCCTGCACTGTGGTGAATGCTCTCTGCCTGGAGCCCACTCAAGCAATTGGCCACCCTCCTGCACCCAACTGGACTCCTTAGCAGTCACCAAACTTGTGCTGTTATGGGTTACAGTCGGCTGACTGCTCCATTTGAGAAACAAGTTTCTGGAGACCTCAGAGAGGGATTTTTATTTTTTTTTAAAGCTCTCAGGTAGTGTAACAATTTTATGCTTTATTCTGGACCAATATCCTCTTAGATAGTGTGGGACATCCCTGAGCTGAGGCAAGAGGGAGCAGATATCATCTTCTCATTCCCCTTTGTAGGTCTCTGGTGGAAGCTGGTCCTACTAGGGGCTGAAAGAGCCCCACCACCCCTATTCTTCCTCCCCGAGCACAAGGACTGCAAAGGTCCCTGGTTTCCAGTCGAATTACACATAAAAAGAGGTTCTTGCACTGCCACTTTAACATCAGGGACAAATCATCCATTTAGTGCCCACAGTATGAATGAGTTTATGTAGGAGGAGATTCGTAACACTGAGCTGAATGCGGAGTGTGTAAATTCAGGGGCTATTGGTTGCCATGGAGTTCAACTGAAGTGGAAAGTGATGGCAAAAAAAAATCATAATGCTTGTATATAGAAGGACTTTCAGCAGAAATATATAATGGGGAATATATTTATATCTTTAAGAAAGCCATTGAGAGGCATTTTTTGCATGATAAAAGAAAAAACCATGACAGATTCTTTCAGCTACTGGTACATTTATTTCCCTTTCACTGGCAATAGCAGAGGCTCCATCTCATTCCTACAGGAATTCAAAGCCAGCCAGGTGTCTGTGGGTGACTGGCCACCATTCAATTATAAGCTAAGTAGTTAAATTGATAAATTTAGTAATAATTTCTAATATTAATATTCTTAAATACAGCTCAGTTTCATCTTAGTCTACTAACCATTACCCTACAAAAAAAGCTCAGCACACTTAGCAATCCAGTCTGTTATCCTGAATGTAAAGTTGCTTGGGAATTTTATTTATAGACTCACACAGATGCTGTGGGGAAAAACTTGCTATCTTTTCATTACAAAACAGGAGAGGTGCCTGTCTGAAGCTGACATACTAAAACAACCAAAGATAGCTACACCGGATGTGACAGAAGAGTACTTTGGAGCAATGACACTAACTTAAGGCAAAGCTTTACTCAGTAGGAGTTATATCTCTATATATTTTGGTTCTACATAGAAATTTAAAAAATCTGTAAGTTCACTTTGGCATGAAAAAGAAGGTGTTGGGACCATACAAAATCAGATAAAATCTCATGTTGTTGTGTAAGAATTTGTCCAGTTTTTGTGCCAATGAATTGTTCATATTTTTGCAGCCAGGAAGTTTAAATAGCTTGGAATTGTTCTGTGCAAAAAGTTCCCCATGGCTGCTCAAAAATATTTGTTGTGAACATTTGCTGTGAATGCAGCCCATTTTCTCTATGGGTTTCACAGACAAGCCTTGCTAATTTCTGTGCATGTAGTCAGACCTAAGGCAGATGAGACAAACATCCATTTTCAGTGCTTAAATCAGCTGTGAGCTCCTCTTTTTGGCTGTTCATCTTCCTTATGCAGTCTTTCTTTCTGATTTTTTTTCAGCCAAGAGCTGCTTGGCATTGTGCAGTGTTCATGTGAGGCTCATCCTCACTGAAAGGTCTTGCAGTAGTTGGAGGGGCTGCTGTTTCCCTCTGATGCCAGAGAGGCAGGGTGGCTACCCATGATCATGAGTTTGAGTCAAGACATGAATCCTCAAGGACTGTATGTCAGTAATTTCCAGTGCCTTTTTACAGCAGAGTTAAGTTTTAAAACTCTAAAGTAAATACATTAAAGAAACCCAGGGGTTTTTTTAAGAGCAAATATCATAAACTAGGGCTTTCTTATCAATACTTCTGGAGCAGAAAGGAGAATTTAACCTGCTCAAATAAATTACTTCATATGGTTTATGAACACTGGTTCAAAACCCAATGTTGACTGGATTCTGAGGGTTTCTCATGAACACCATACCGTGGCTGTGTGTGGGAACAATTCAAAATGCTTTTTCATGGGTTCTCCTTTCCCTGTCAGCACAGATCTGTGTTGTTCATGTCTCCCTTTCTAAGCTTTTACTTACAGCTTCAGCTAGCTCAACTAATTTGGGACAATCTGAGAATGCTTCCCTGGCCCTTTTCTCCACTTCCTCTTCTGCACATTACTCCCAGTGGGAATCCTTTCAGGGCAGTGACAGCTCTCCCACCATGAGAAGCTAAGAGCACATTTCTACTCTCTCTTGGTGTTTTACTGTGTGGAGAAGGAAAAAAGAAAGATGTGGTCTCCTACATGATTTGTCTCTATGCCAACTTTGCAGCTTTACAATGTTAGTCACCTGTGGCTGTAGTTTTTCCTGAGGTGCACTGTACCCTCTTCTCAGGTGTTCAAACAGACTCAGTGAAACCACTTTTATGTTGCTTAGCTTTAAGTTAGTTTATGTTAAGTATGATGGTGTAGTTACATGTACAGTTCTTTGTTACATATGAAAGGTGATAAATTAATTGGTTTGGTATCTCAGGACTTTTTTAACAAGTAAAAAAAAAAATCCCTTTGCATGTGCATTTAGCTAAGCCACCTTTGAAGTACTACAGGAGAGAAACTGACTTGTCTGCAGCTGCCAGGATAGCAACACTGGTCCAAACTTTGTTAGCTTGATGCCTTGTGGGACAGTCAGGGTTTTTAGTGACAGTTTGGTTTTGCTTACTACCAGACAATCTTTAATGGCTTCAGCTGCCAGTACTTCTGTACATTCATACTTTTAGCCATCTGAATAATCCAATTAATTTCACTAGCATGCCTAAAACAGACCCTGTGCTGAACTGAGGGTTGTTATGTCAAAAGCCTATACTGATGCTATCTTCTCCAAAACACATCACTTTCTTGCAGCATGTCTTTTTGACCCCTTATTTTCTGACAGTACCTCAGCTCTATTATCCACATATCTCTTCAAACATGCAAATAGATCATTTAATTTCCTTGAAATGTCTTTATCCCCTTTAATTGTTCCCATTGCACCCTGGTACTCCACTGAGCCTTTTGATTCTCTCACAGTCTGCTTACGCCTCCTTATAATTAAGTAATTTCTTCTTATTTATTGTCAAGTTATGCCTTTGGCTAATCTCCCCACCAAATCCCTCAGCTAAACCATCGTCATTTTTGTTTTACGTTATTGTTCCTTATCACTGGCTTCTGTTGGGTTAACTTCCCACTTTCCAAAGGATACTTGAAGAGCCTCTTTTGTGGTACCTTTCCATTCAGCCAAGACAAACAGACCCTCTCCCCTCCCTCCTCCTTTTTGTCTTCCTGTGGCTTGTGCAAAGCTTTTGCAACTCATTAGTGGCTCTCTTCAGTAGGATCCATGCTGAATCCTTATAGCATCTTGTGCATTTCCCTTTGTGTAATAGTAATTTATTTCCCTTTTTTTGTGTGTGAAAGGGTTAAACTTATGGGAAGGAGGGTTGGAGGAGGGAAGGGAACATTAAGCAGAGGAACAAAAGAGATGGGCTAATAGAAAGGGGTTCTGTGTTCATGAATAGAAAATTAGTTGGATGCAAATCAGTCGCACAGCTGACTCCAAGCCTCAAGATTAGGGAGCAGAGGACTTCAACCTCAAGTGGCACTCTGATTTCTACCCAGGCTCTGCAATCACACACCAGTGTGACAGCAACCAGCCCTCCTGGAGGACTTGTGCTCTGCTTTCATAGCTCCTTGTACTCATCTGAAAAAGGTCTTTGTGTTCACTTTGAGTTACTTCTTACACCATCTCTTAAAACTGAAAATACATAGAGGAATGGGGGGGTCTGGGAAAGGGATAAGCAGATTACTTGCACAATGAGAAAAATTGTCATATGTCCCAGGCAAATAGTTTCTACTTCAAGTACAGGGAAATACTGGGGAGTATTTGCTTGATAGCCTGGCAATTTATTTAGGTACCCTAACAAAGATTCAAATTCCTTAGCATAGGGTCAGAGAGGAAGACTTTGCACTCAGTCAAATGAAATACTTGATTGGGATTTAGAATTTAAGTGGATTACAGAAGATGCCTTGTATGTACCATTTCCATACAGTCCTACAGAAATCATTGCACAGCCTTTTAAAGCGTCAGAGGTATCAGGATGATAAATGTGAGTTTGAATGTTTCATTAAGGAAAAAAAAGATGGCTTTCCACAAAAGGAAGATGAAACATTTTCTCAACACAGTGTGCCCAGTGTTGCCCTATTTTTCACACCCACAGTAACAAGTATTTCACTCATTTTACATTTTACAAATGTGGAGTTAAATCAAACTCTCAATGAGTCCATCTCCCCCAGTCTAACCAGAAAGCCCATCCATATTATTCTCTGTTAGTGCCAATAAGAGAGTGAAGAAGGCTGCATCTATTTTCTGAGCCACTGCACAATTCTGGGACCTTTCACAGTGCAGTTCTTGTGGAAAACTGATCCCCCTGAATAGGGATGTTGGGGTAGAGTAGTGTAGGATATATTAAGTAGATATGGTGCAATTTCTTCTTTCATCACCAAAGGTCTAGTAATTTGATGATGTTGTTTGAAAGTCATTACCCATATCAGAGTTTTTTTAATAAATTTAGACTAAAAATAAATGTCAGATGCCAAGCCAACCTTATGTTGCTAAGGAATGTACTCCTATTTGTCTGCTTAGCACAGCAGAATTTGAAAAGGTCAAGGTTGACCTGTTACTGCAAATGAGGGAAGAGCGGCCTTGTATTCAGCAGTAGCAAAGTTCAATAACAAATAAGTTCTATGCATTGCAAGTTGCCTCAGCAACTGTACTTCAGAGAAGATTGTAGCTCAGCAAGAGAGACACAGTTCAGAAACTTTTTGAAGGGCCATGTCCTTAGAGAAGGAATGTACATTTCTACTCAAAACCTGTTAAAAAAAGGAAGAAGGGAAGGAAGGAAGGAAGGAAGGAAGGAAGGAAGGAAGGAAGGAAGGAAGGAAGGAAGGAAGGAAGGAAGGAGGAAGGAAGGAAGGAAGGAAGGAAGGAAGGAAGGAAGGAAGGAAGGAAGGAAGGAAGGAAGGAAGGAAGGAAGGAAGGAAGGAAGGAAGGAAGGAAGGAAGGAAGGAAGGAAGGAATGGGCTGCCCAGGGAAGTAGTGGATTCTCCGTCCCTGGAGATATTTAAAAAGAGACTGGATGTGGCACTCAGTGCCATGGTCTAGCAACCGCAATGGTGATTCAAGGGTTGGACTCGATGATCTCTGAGGTCCCTTCCAACCCAGCCAATTCTATGATTCTATGATTCGAAGGAAGGAAGGAAGGAAGGAAGGAAGGAAGGAAGGAAAGAGAAAAAGAAAGAAAGAAAGAAAGAAAGAAAGAAAGAAAGAAAGAAAGAAAGAAAGAAAGAAAGAAAGAAGAAAGAAAGAAAGAAAGAAAGAAAGAAAGAAAGAAAGAAAGAAAGAAAAGAAAGAAAGAAAGAAAGAAAGAAAGAAAGAAAGAAAGAAAGAAAGAAAAGAAGAAAGGAAAGGAAAGAAAGAAAGAAAGAAAAGAAAGAAAGGAAGGAATTAAACACTTCAGTGTTTAATTCTAATAGAAATTTATCATATGATGCTGCTATTCAGGGCCAGAGGTCTTGAGGATAGAGAAATTTGTTTTGACTAAAAGTAGGGGGTTTTTCCTTAGGTAAAATTTGAAACAATGCTCTTGTAGGCTTAGAGGGCTTGCTTTAAATTAAAGAAAACATCAGAAAAGGATTAAGTTAAAATCTCTGTGGGAGAACATGGTGGGAACATTCCCTATAATAGATCTCAGGCCCCCTCAGAATTTGAGAATTATGCAGAGATAGAGCAGAGGAAATAGCAGTATGTTACAACTTCATTTTACAGAAGGTTAAGGTCTGCTTTCTGAAGATTTCCTTGCTTCTTGCTCTCTAAAGTAATCTATTGTTTGTAAATCATCTTAACAGGAAGGATAGATGACAGGAGAGCCCAATTCAGCTTTATTATGTGTAAATATTAAATAAGTAATTAAAGTGTCCAACTCTCTTCTGTAAAATATATGAGATCTAAGTAGAAACTGGCCCAGGATCCTCATACAGACTTTTCCATTTTAGAAAACATTTCAGCATTACTTTCTCTGTCCCTTGCTGTCTCCTTGGGGGCCTCCAAGGTCTGTAGTTATTCTCCTGGATCTGAGGAAAGCCTTGCAGCCAGCCTACTGGGAGCTGCTAATTAGTAAAGAGTTCCCATTTTGAATGGATGCAGTTGTTTTCCATATTGTATGGGGTTTGCAGGAATAAGGCAACATTCAGATTTTATTGTGGAAAGTCTTGGATATTTCCCTCCACTCAAGCAGGAAGTCAGGGAGCCTAGAGTAACCATACCACCAAAATTAATATTGTACCGGTTTATTTACTTTTCTGATATTACTCCTTATAACATGAAGAAAAGAAGAGGACAAAAACTCAAACAAAAAAAATGGTAAAATATATTCAAAGGATCAGGGATTTAAATGAGTAGATGAACCTGCTTCATTTCACCACAGAGAAATATTTTCCCAAAGTAACTTAAATTTATTATAAGGAATGCCAGAAGAATCAGAAAGATTTAATGCAGGATTTATTTTATTCACCAGTGAGCAGGACTTAGCACATCAAGCAGAGGAATATGAGTTTCGGAGCATGAGAACTTGGTGACACCTCTGAAACCACTGTCTTTTCAGAACAATTCTCTCAGAATAAATCCCTGCCCCTTGTTCATAGCCCATCCACAGCAAAGCTGACTATCTTAAGATTTGAAGATAACTGCAACCATTGATTTTTATTTTTCCCTCTGCTTTGGCTTTAGGAACTCCTTCATAGATATCCTTCGTGCTATTCTACTGTCATTGGAAGTGCTCATCGAAGATCAGGAGCTTCAGATAAATGGCTTCATTCTAATTATAGATTGGAGCAACTTCTCCTTCAAGCAAGCCTCCAAGCTTACACCATCTATCCTCAAGCTGGCCATAGAAGGGTTACAGGTAGGTGTATGGATGTACATGTACCTGTGATTTTCAGTGCAGCAGATGGTGATTTTTGCCTCATCAGGCACTGGGTAAGGTGAAAGCTGGTGGGAGAAAATAATCCAGAATGCTGTAGTGTCACACCCACTTGCAGCATAGATTGACTTAACATTTAATTTCGACTTCATTTTGCTTTTATTTCAAATCAGTGAAACCAATGTGTGTGTTAACTGCAGTATTAAGAAGGACAGTTAGAGATTTGGGGTTAATCCATCAGAGCATTGAGTGGGATTAAAATCGAGCAGCATCTGCCTCCTGGAGTGTGCAGTCCACATGCAATCACATCTGTAGGATAAGGGAGGGTGGCAGGAGAAGAGATCAGCTCCTTTAGCAGATGGAAGAGTGCTGTCACATTCATGTGGATGCATTTGAGTTGGAGGGAAATGAGGAAGAGGCAGGACAAGCTCCCTGTCATGGCCTCATTCTGACGGCCTGAATTTGTCACACAGGATCCTGTTACATTATGGTTCAGGCTGCTCTGGGGCTGCACATCACTTGGTTCTTGCAAACAAATAGGAGCAACCTAAAACCATGTGGTGTTGCATGGTAGAAAGTGAGAAGACAGCTGAGGTCTGATGAGGCAAACTGAGGATGAGGATAAACCATGGTGTTCAGAGGAGATTTTTGCCCTTCCCACTAGAGTTTGAACTATCTCTGCTGTTGGACCTGGACTGGATTTTTAGGTTTAAAATAGTTTGACACAACCTTATTTGATATAATCCAATGACTATTTAGGCTGGAAAGACCTCTGGAGATCTTGTCCTACCCTCTGCTCAAAGCAGAGCTGACTTCAGTCTTAGACTGAGTTGCTTAAGCACCACATATTTCATGTAACTAGTTATTTAAAGGCAGAGATTATATATATATATACTTTTTTTTTTTTTTTTTTTTTTTTTTTCCCACTTTCAGTTCTCTAGTAAGAGGCCAGTCCAGCCTTCATCTCATCTCATTTCTGGCCATGGCACTGTCAGGTTGTCTGCCTACTGTGAGAAATGATGGGGAATGTCCACCATATGGTATCTATTTTCCACTGCCTTTAGCAGTGGAAAAAAAATGTATTCCTTTTGAAGGCAGTTTCTCCTGCTCACAGGCTCTTCTCCAACATCCTCATTACCTGGTGGGAGCCCCCAGTTTATTTGTAGTTGTTGAAAACAATATGTTTCTGGAAGTCCCAAAGCCTGGAAGTCCCAAAGCTAGTCTTATGATGGTGCCACTAGCCTGGCATCCTGTGCTGGGCGATTTTAGAAGGCTGCCTTTCCCTTTGGTGGGTGGGCATTTCAGTTCTCATTTAAAGTCACATTACTGTTGTCTGCTCCATAATAAGGAGAAATATAACCATCTCTCGAAAATGTACAAATTGGATTACTGTGTTCTAGACTTTTCTAACCACTTGTGGGCTTGACAAGTTGTGGGAGTTGTGAATGCTGCACTCCAGTTGAAGTAATTCATGCTTATAAAGCAGGTATTTAGCAAGCAATGTTGGTGGGAGTTTTTTAGATGTGGCTTTTTTTTGGCTCCAACAGTTACTATCGAAGCACCTTCATTAAGACTATGTTCTATTATTATTTTAAAAGAACTGCTGCTATCCTAATATAAAATTGATATAATGTAGTTGGAATCCAGGTAGGACCTACATATATAAAAAGGACAGTCACAATATGAGTAGATATTGTGCAGGGAGGTCGTTGAAAGCAAAAAAGTCAGGTTCTGCCCTCACGAGACTATGATGTCTGAAAAAAAATTGACATTGTTTTAGTTCCTTGTTGTTTCTCACAGTTAAGGCACTGCACACATGCAGATCCTCAGACAGGCAGGCTGCATGGCTATCCCACTTCTCCCTTCTAAGAGATTTTGGGTCATATTAGGTCCTGTGCATATCTAGTGAAGTGAATAGAGAAAAATAATTCCCTAACACAGTTTCAGGTAGGATCAAACCCATATGTTCATATGTTGGTATCTGAGCCAGGAAATTCTCTGTCTGCAACAGTAATTTTAATGCCATTTCTGAACCATTTTTCCACAGCATTGTTAATCTCAGGCCACTGCTTTTTGAAATATAGAGCTCTACAAAATAAACAGTAGTTTATTTAAGCATTTAAATTTATGCTTATAAATTTTTTTCTTTATTTCAAATTGGCAAGTTTTTTTGCATGTTTATTCAATTTATTCTTTCCTTCATATTGCTGATGCAGTTATCACTAAGTGAAGAGAACAAATATTACACAGGTGCATATGTTAGTTCATCCTGTTGCAAGACCAGCACTAGTCAGATGGGATAGAATTGGCTGCAGAGATAAATATGTTGCTAAAATATAGGATGCTCAGTTCCAGATAGTGTAAAGCATGTTAATGATCAGGTATGAGGTATGAATTATATCACTATATCTGAAAGTGCATTTTGCTCAATACTGCACTTTGTTCTGTTTGGATTCCTGTGCATATTGCATCACACGACATAGCTCACTAAACTGAACAGAACATCTACTCTGTTTCTCAGTTGTGTTATTTAATGACTTTAAAGCAGTGTAACATCTGCACTTTAAATAACAGTTGTTCAGACACTTAACAAGTATTTGTAACATATGACAATTTTCATTATGCCACATCAGTACAGGGACAAATGTATTCTTAGCTCCTAAACCATCTCTGATTAATGAGCTCTGCTCTTTTATCACAGAGCAATTGCTACTCTATACTTTGATCTCATACCATACTCATTCCTGGACCTTACTGATCTTTTGAGTTTTAACACATTATAGCAAAGACTCTCATGTGGATGGAAAGGTGAGGAAAGAGATGTATATAAAATGGATTTATTTTGCCAATAACTTGATGAGCTTTGAATTGTGATCCTTATTATTTTGATGTGAACAGCTCTTCCCTTTCACAGCGTATTTCTCCCCTCTGTTCTCTTCATCTGTGAAGTTAAACTTCTCTCTGTGTTACATTGATCTTATAATTATCCTTGGTTGGTATTTAATTGTGGCTTAAGTTAACCAAAGACTGATATTCTTGCATGTCCCATAAGAGTTTAGAAGTGTCAGAGTCTAATTGCAAAGGCAAGAAACCCGTGTTGCAATCATGGAACAATTAACACATGTAAAACCTGGTTACCTCAATCCTTTCTAGTATGCAGTATGTTTGCTGCTGACCACTGTGTTTGAAGACCTCTGACAAACATGGGAATTTTAATTGAATTGTGTGTGTAACAGTGAACATAGCCTAGGTGTCCAGTGAATCCCAGGTTTGGGGGTTTTTTTTGTTTTATTTTGTTTTAATGATGGCTTGGTTTGGCTCAGATAACGTAGTTGCTTTGCCTCCAGAAAGGATTTTTTTGTTTTAGAGTGCTCATACCAATCAGTCTAGAGAACCACTGTTTGCTTCTGCCTTATCCAGTACCAGAGTTATGAATTGCAGTTTGAGTACATCCACACTTGTATCAATATAGAAATATATAGAAATATATATCAACATACAGAAATTCCCCCACCTAGTCCTGAGTGTAAATGCAGCAACTTCTCCAACAGCACACAAAAATATTCCAAAAACTTTCACACCAGCACAAGGTCTGATATCACCTACCACTTCTTTGGTGAAAACAAAGCCAGAAGGCCACTGACTACCAAGACCCAGCTGAGTGGACTATGCCACAAATCAGCGAGGTGGATTTAAAACTGACCTGAAGATCAGTTGTGCACTTCAGCATCATTAGTGCTGCCTTACAAAAAGGATAACTTGCCTCAAGTTTGTATCAAGATGCTGAAATAAGCCAGGTAAATGATAATATCATGGAATGGTTAGGGTATATATCCTGGCCATATTTTTTTTTCTTGCATAATTCTGTAACGTGCAATTGTACGCACGTATGCGAGAATGGTGACCCTTAAAAAAAAAGCCCCATGCCTACTTTGTGACAATGATGAATCACTGCAGGAGTGATCTTTAGGGTTCAACAGGGCTTTATTCAAATTTCACAACTGTCGAGGTTTAACAAAACCAGGACAACAATCATTGCAGCAATTAGCAATAACAACAGGGAACAGACAAGATCAGCAAGCAGGGATTTGCCCCCGGATTTTCCTTGGTAACAGACTGACAGAAGTTATGACAGTTATGGCCAACAATGTCCTTTAGGATATCTATTTAAGTTCTTCATTTTTTTTCAAGTTACGTTCAGTTCATAATCATCCAGTGAAAATTGGAAACTGGGATCTTTGGGAAGACGGGGAAATAAAAAGGAAATCAATAATGCTTAGGAAAATCTTATTCACATACTGATATTGATAAAATTCATCTGCTAGGGGAAAAAAAAAGGAAACCTTCAAATAACAGAAACTTGAACAGGGTCCTCTTAATAAATAGCCTAAGGTATGTTTGCCTAGAATAGCTTCAGTGCTGAGATCAAACCAGATGATCAAGTTAATAGGTTTGTTTTCCAGTACTGGAGATTATCCCACTTCAAAATCTGGAATGAGATACCATATTACGAAAAACTCATTTTACTTAGAATTATATGCAGTTTTTTTGATCTTTAGTATAAGCAATAGATTAAAATGAGTTAATTTGGGTTTTTTTTTTTTAGATTTTGTCCTACTGTAATTATGTTGGGTTGAGAAATTTAATGTCAGTGAAATTATAGTAGCAGATTACTTGTCTCTTGACATTATCTTAACAATCAAATATTTTTCATGCTGCAATTCAGAAGGAAGAGCTAAAATGCAAAGTGTGCTCAAAATGCAGACTAGGATATAGAGCTTGAAGGATAAATGTGTCGTTCAGCATCATGACAAATGTATAAATTTTTGTTTGTTTTTCCAGATCTCAGTGAACAAAAATAGCTTTTACAACTGATAAAATTTTTCCAGCAAATTATATTTTTCCTGGAAAAGTGTCATGTTTTCAGAACAGAAGTATTAGAATGCAATATGTTCCCAAAATTCTCTGGAAAAAATCTGGAAATAATTCTTTTCCAAAATTATCATCTGGAAAATCAAAATACTTAGTATATCATTTCATTGTGAATGATGTGGAGCACTTGATTTCTTTCTTAATTGTTGTAACTTCTTTTTTAAAGTTGAAAGCAAGCTGAAATAATGGAATGGTAGTTCGGGTCATCATGACTAGGACTAATGGGTATCATAACATCTTTGTTATGGTCAAATTGGGATTTGAACAGAGCCCAGGCAGCCCTGAAACATCTGGAGACTTTGCCAAGCCCTCTGCCCTGCAAGTCTGGTCTTTCTTTCACCAACGCAGACTCTGGAGTTAGGAATTGTCTCTTTTCTCTTTGCCTAAAGACATTTATATTCTGAAACCCATGGTAGATGTGATCTCCTTCACTTGGTGCTTCCAGCTGAGCTCTTCAGCAGTCATCTGAAGGATGCAGGCTATAAGATGCCTTATGCAGTAAGAGTGAGATACAACTGGTCTTCCCATAGTGTTTCTGAACATAATAGTGCTGCTACTTGAAAATGTGAAGTAAGTGAGAATATACATTATAATAAACTGAAGAATACTCTAAAATTCTGAAGAACATCCTACCTCAGCCTTCCTGTAGAAATCTGTAGTGTAGGAAAAAGTCTGTCTATGGTAGAAACATCCTATGACACTGTTATGTCTCATCATGTATTTATAGCAGGTTGAATTAATAGAAAGACAGGGGTCATTGCCTACTGAAGGCAGAACAGATCAAGTCCTCAGTAGCAGCAGCTAGGCTGGTAAAACCATTTACAGCCACAGGTATACACTGGATTGGGCAAGGATAAGTAAAAACTGAGTACCTGGTGTAAAATGGCCCTCAGTGTGCACTCTAAAGCTGTTTATCTCTGGAAGACTAGATGAAGTCTCAGAAGTCATTGATTTGTGTGTTTGGCTGCTGCTCCTCAGTCTTTCAGGTTGAAAATCTGAAAGACAAAAACTATCTCAGGGCAGGTGCTGGGGGGGATGTAAGTGGCTGGGGCTCTGTGTGCATCAGCAGATTTATGGTAGCTTAGAGTCCATTTCTCATGCCCTTCCCCTGTTAGAAATAAACCTATGTGCAGACAGACTGCCATTTTTTTTCCTTGGTTTGTGTCCAGAATTTAAAGACTAGTATAAAATTAAGGAAATATTTAGATTTTGGATTTTGTGATGAAGTCAAGTTGTTATCTTTCCCAGGATGTGAGGAAACTGAAGAAAAAGAGATATTGAGGATGGAGAACCATTTACTTAGTAGCAGCCTACCAGAGGACAGGCAACTTCCTCAGAATAAAAAAGCAGGATGTTCCTCTTTGTTGATGTGTCCAAAAGTCATATTGTAGCTTCTCAAATTAGAGTCTCTTAGAAGCCCTAAAAGACTTGTTAAAAGCTTAAGCTTATGTTCATAGAGACAAGCTTAAATGTGTAACCACTGCTATGCCTACAAAAGAACATGTAGAGAGACATGATAAACCAGGTGCCTCGAATTGCCAGTAAGTGGGTGTGAGTCCACCTGTGCCTGATTAGGACAGGCCCCTATTGGGCATGAGCAAGACCAGGGGGCCAATAAAGGTGGGACACACACCCACAGAAGGGACCTCAGCTCACTCTGGTGCGAGGTATGGAGAGGCCAGCAGCTTGTCGAGCCTCTGGAGTAAGAAAGGCTCTTCCCGCTACACTTCTACCCGGGAAGCGCTGTGTGGTGGCTGGAGTCCTGGAAGAGACCAGCAGCTCATCGAGCTTCAGGAGCAAGAATGGCTCCTCCCGCTACAAGAACATATATCTGGAGTATTAGGAAAACAGAGTACGCCTCCCAGTAAGAATGATTTAACTGTTACTGAAAAGAGACTGACATCCAGCATCTGAAAAAACAGCTGCAGATCAGAATTTAGCAGATGCTGTAAGATTCAGTGGGCTGTCTCAAACATCTGTAGCAAAACAACTTTCTTGATTTGAAGTCCCCAACCAGTATGAAATGTAAGTTTTTGTATTTACACAGATACTTAGATGAAACCATTTCCAACCTATGCACATTAAAATAAGACCATTTCTTTCCACTGACTGCTGTCTCAAAAGTTCAAAAACCTGCTCTCTAGTCATTTCTTTATCTATGTTAGAATGTACTTCATTATAGAGACCTTTGTTGAACTGCTGAAGACAAGATCACCGCTAATGATGAACACTTAGTATCTATTGAAAGAAGGTCAGTTTGAATCATTCTGGAAATGCTCATGCTATCTGTCTCCAACAGCTGTTGAGATATGTAGAGTCAGTACTTTCTGAGCTGCCAGTAAGGATGCCTTTAGGAGGCAAGAAAAAGATTGACTTACATATAAAATAAAGGTAGATAAACAGACTTTGGTCTCTTCAAGAGAAAGCCTATGCTTGTTGTGTGCCAGTCATTTCTGGGGAGCTGACTGGAACAAGGAAAAAGAAAAGCATAGTAGACTCACATTTTTCACTTGAAAATTGGAATTAACTGCTTAGTAGAATTTATCAACTCAGTCATGTTTGCCAGTTGAAGTCTTTGGCACTTTTGGTTGTGAGTAAAGGATAAACTGCTATGTGGAGAGACTGAGAGGATGGATATGCTAAGTGGAAGCTCTTTTTTTAATGCCAGTTATTGCATTTTAGTAAAGGTCTCATTGAGTTGCTGATAAGAATTACACAAGGAGCAAATACTCTTTCAGCCTTGACGAGGAAATGGGAAAGTTTATTGCAATAAGTCTGCTTAGAATAGAAAGCAGCTCTTTCTTATTAGAAGTGGTAAAAAGTCAGCTAGAGTTAGCACCATCCATGCTCAAATCTTCCTGCCAAAATATGCATAAGTAGCTCATGTTGTACCTTGAACTTTTCTTTGTCTCATAAAAGTGAGTGTGGCCAAATGTCTTGACACTAATGCACATCATCCCTGTCCTCAGGAATTTCATAGAACTCCAGGAGTGATGCATCTGTAACTGTTTAACTTCTCTAACAATCCTAAAATCCTTTTATTTTTTTAGCATGGAAACTGAATGAAAACTTCCTGAAGAGAGTGTTTACTATACCTGTCTTCTTGCTATGAGAAATAAAAGGGTATTGTATACACAAGACTAGAGCAGAAAGATACAGGAGTAGTGACATTTCAGTGAGAGCTCAGTGACAACAGAAGCACAGAGGGGATTATTTTGTCTGAGATGTAAAGTGGTGATGGAGGCACATATGGGCAGGGAGGTGGTGGAAGTCAGAGCAAGAGGAGGAATAACAATATGTACACTGTGATATGTGGCATGGATTATCTTCTGAGCACATTTATATAAGGAATTTGCTCTCTTTAGGAGTAGCTGCATGCTGGAGACTCACTAGTGATAGCAGGACTGAAAGCCACGTTCCCTGTGAAAAAAGCTGTGGCAGTATGAGATCATATGTCCCTTTCCACCTCCATACCACAGTCCTCTTTTTAGCTCATGGTTTCAAGGATGTGCTGCTTCAGTGGCACTGGCCACGGGTCCCTTACTGCTGCCATTCCAGAGTCAGCAGCTCATGGGGATGCAGGAGAGGACTCATGCCAGGACTCCGTGTTCCCAGTGTCCCCTCTGCTGCTCTAGGCAAGGTAATAATTTCTGGTGCAAGTTTTTAGCAAAGAGCTGAACACATCAACATCTTAATGTTCTGCAGAAAGGTGGTGATTTCGAGAAAAGTTTGCCTGCTTGTTGTTTGACTCCTGTTGTGTGCAGAAAAAACTGAACTCTTCTACCACATCATTGTCTTTTAGGCCTCCTCTATCATTATCGTCTTCTAAACAAAGCACCTTGTAAATTCTTTAATCTTTGGTGTGTTACAACATATTTCTATAGTCAGCATGTGTTTGGTCAGTATGGTTAAACAGAGGCTGTTATTCCACCCCTATTACACTATGGCAGGAAGTGATTTTCCACGCCATAAGAATTTTCCAGCCTTGCAGGAAATGTCCCTGAACATCTGAGCACTCGTCTAGTGATCTTCAAGCACTTTGTTTTGTTCTCAAACATTTTTATGTCTCTTCTTTGCTGTGTAGAGCTTAACACTTGAAACAAATATTCCCAAAGAGCTTGGGTTCCTTGACGCAAAAATATCAACCCGAAACATCCCAAACACTGCAATCTTGCAATGAAAGACAAAAAAATCAAGTGAAAAATTAATCCTCTTTCTTTTTCCCTGTCTCTCCACCTATTGCCACCAACTAATCATGCATTTTGACAAATGAGCATTTTCTAAAAAAAAAAAAAAAAAAAAAAAAAAATCAGTGGAAATACCTCCACAGTTGTAGTGCCCCTTACACCTTACTATGATTCTTTCAGAATGTGTTTTACATCCCTTCCTGGTAGACACATCAGACCACTTGGTATGAGCTCTGCTTTTCAGTCTGAGCATACTCCCACTGTTTCAAACTGTTTGCAGTAGAATCAGTTTAAATCATGGCCAAGGCTTACTAATAAAAATTTCATATCAGAGGAGGCTTTCTGATCAACTCCAGTCTACATGCAATGAAAATGCAGCTAAGTAAAAGCTGACACAAATACAATTACAATGCAAATTTTCTTCAAACAGCAGACACATCTAGAATGCCATAAAATTGATAGTTTTTCAGAATAATAAGGCAGAAGCATGAATATATATGTGATTAGCAAAATACTTGATGCTTGTTTAAGAATCACAGAGGAGAACAGCAGAACTTTTAGTCAACTGAAAATAGAATTGAGGCTTGCCTAAGCTTATAGGGTAATATAAATCTTATTCTTCTCTTTCCCAAGAGCATCTTTGAATTAGTAGAATTGGGCTCAGTAGCACATGTGCTCAAGGTATAGAAGAGATGGGTTTCTGCCTGGCTGGTGGGAATGCTCATGTAAATGGACATCTGCAGTCATTATAAAGTGTGACATTTCATGAAGACTGCCACTGGCAATCCTAACTTTATTTGGCTTCATTAATAAATACAGTGAACCTGAATTTAAAAGTTTCTCAGGAAATAACATCTCCTTGGTAGAACATAGACAACATTTCTCAGGAAATAATGTCTCCTTGAGATGGTCCTTTCCTTTATCATATCTTTTGATATCGGTTGTCAGACTTATGCTAAATGTGAGGAAAGCTGTGAGGGGAAAGTTTCAAAGAGATAGAGGTTCCTGAATCTGTACTGTAACTGAAATTAATGAATCAGTACAGATAAAGCTTCTGATTTATTTAATCAACATGAGTGGGCTCTCTCCTAACATGTGAGACAGTATCTACTACTCACTCTGAAAAAAAAAATATCATTTTACTGCACAAAAATTTTAACCCACCATATTTTCAGATTAATTACAAACATGATTTATCAGACCAAGAACTTTTGCCCTCAAAACCAGCCAGGCAAACCTGTTTCTGCTGCTGGCCACTGCCTTTGCTTAAGCTGACTCAACTACCACTGCAGCATGGAGACTGGAGTCATTTGACATCACGTGCAGAAGAGCCACTTGAACAACTGGACTGAAAAAGGACTAAGGAAGGAGAAAACAGCCAAGCTGCAGTCCTGGACAGGTACTGCAACACAGTACAAGCAACTAAGTTTTTCTATGAAAAATCAATATTTTCAGGAAGAAGCCCAGGGCTTTTTACACAGAAATAGTCTGTCCAGAAAAGCTGCCTCCTGTCAAAACTGAGGGAAAGTCTGTTTCTCTGCAAGATTATAGCTTAACCTTAAAGTGTATGACCCCACATATTCACATCAGTCCTTGCCATTTATAAGTGGGTTCAAAGGGTCTTCTAGTCATCCAATAAAAATTTCTCCTCATAGCAGAACTTGTAAATATCCCAGATCAGTTCAGCCACGGCCATCAGATCAGCTGGCCATTATGTCTTTTTCCCATTCCTTCCTTCCTGCTCGTTCTCAACCTTTGCTATTACTTTCTCCTTGGAATATTAAAAGAGAAATAAAGCTGTGGGGTAAACCAGGTGTGCAAGGAGTGCACTTTGTGGGGTTGAGCCACATGGCTAACAATGTTAGGTATTCAAGCACACCAAATATAATTAACTATTCAAGAAATTTCCCCCCTCCAATTTGTTATACATGCCTGAGTGAATGTTAATGGGGTCACATAGCTCTTTGAACTGCTGCTGACAGAACAATAAAGAGTTCCTGTGGTTTTCAAGAAACAGCACGGTATAATTTTGCTTGCTTTGCAAGGGCATTTCTTAATGATATCATTATACCCTCTAAACTCCTAGTCCACTCTCTAACTCACAACACTTCAAATGACAACTTACCTTCTCTTCTCCCTGGGAGAATTGAATCTCAATTATAATTTATAATGTGTTACTTACTCAGTGAATATTCTTTTCCTGTGCCTCTGAGAGGTGCCGGCTACGGTATTTTAATGAAGCACCCCTGTTTTATAGCCTCTCTCTTCAAAAACTAGAACAACAGCATTTAAAGGGCTAGACCTCTTATCCAGTTTGCTGAACTAGGAAGGCAAATAAATTCCATTTGAACTGTCTTAAATGACAATGAAAATAAGTCAGATTTGTCTCCCTTTCAGAGACAAGAATGCATAAATAACCTTGCCAGCAAATTCCTGACTTCTGTGATAAAATCCATTCAAATGTTTGAAGTATTTTACTTTGACTGCTATCACCATTTTGAGGTTGTTTGGTTTGGGAAGATATTCTAGGCAAATTAGCTCAGGAATGTTTGTTAAACTAACAAACATCAATGAATGTTGCTATTAGCTTGAGTAAATTTACTTGGTAACTAACTCTGAGGATAGCCCAACTTTGTGTGTATATGTAGATAAAAAAAAAAAAAAAAAGAAAGAAAAACGGGACTCTTTGTAATAGTGCATTCCTTTTCTTTGAAACTAACGCAGGAAGTACATCTGCAGGATTCTAGGTTTAAACAACAACAACAAAAAAATCAGGAAGTAATCTTGCATGTTTATAGGAGATTTTTCAAATTAGTCCTCTGTTGACTTTTTTTAAATTGGAAATTTTACATAGTACAGGTTCTGTAATAGAACCGGAACAGGTTTTTCAGAAATTAACTTTTAACAACAGGGTACTCAGTTGGGCACACACACTTTAAAAAACAAATACATGACATAAATGTATTTCTATGGAGTTACTTTGTTGTCAGGCTTCAGTTTTACCTCAGCGGCAAGATCTGGGCTACTGGGTCTCCTCAAACTGCCCTGGACCAGTCAGTAAGTCAGTCTCTAGCACTACTAACAGGACTGTACTAACTATCCACAGACAAAAATCCATGTTTCCCCTGGTTTGTATATCTGGGAGGTTGTGCCCAAGCCCAGAGAGCAGCTTCATGCCACCAAAGGAGCATAGGACTAATACTTTGCCACTGTCACTATGGCACCCATGACTAGTTACTGGTGCAAGGACAAGGAGGTTGGAAATGAAGCTATTTTGAACCAAGTTTGGAACAAATGAAAGGAGACAGCTCTTGCTGCAGCAGATATGAAAGTCTTTGTCTCGAAGGATATGTGGATGCCACATGATGTCAAGGCACACTGGACAGGTTAATGGGAGAGAAATCCAACAGAAGTGCCTAAGGAGTCAGGAATCATGTCCAGCTCTAAAAGATGAGAATAATTGAAGGCTGAGAGTGTGCTGGGTGAAGCCATGCTTACCTGTGTCTCCCCTCCCCCCCTCCCTGCAGCTGTGTAGAGAAGGTTCTCTAGAGAGAGAATACAGTGCCAGGTGAGTCTTTGGCCTGGCTTGTTTGACTGCCTTCTGCTCCAGAAGCTGGAAATTTTTCATCTGCCCTAGGGGATTCCTTCAAGTACGGCCTGGTTAGTCATGGTAATAGTTATAAAAAATTTCTGTCAGAGAGTGCAAAGACACCAAGCAGAATTGCTCCTAAATTTCCCCTGAGATGCAACCAGTGCCAGGACAGTGGACTGGGGTTGTGGCCCAGGGGCAGCTGTTGGCACCGGGGGACTCAGCTCTTCTCTTGGTGGTGCAGCTCAATGGTGCATTACTGGCTGATACTGAAATGCATAAAAACAGATTAGTATTGACCCTTATGAATATTGATCAAGCCCATCACATAGAAACTGTGGTTTGCTCAGTCAGTCACTGTTAATGATGTTACTGGCAAGGTAGTGTATACCCTTTTCCTTCAAACATCAGGTTATTTCCAGTTTCTAGCACAAGGGAGGTTCCTGGGTTTCCTAAGTAAGTAAAGACCTGATTCTGTTCAATATGCTTAAAATGTGCAAAAAACCCCAACCACAATTTCTCTCAGATCTCCCTCAAAAGAGGGAAAAAACACATCCTGGAATGAAATAAAAATGTCTGAGACAATGCTGTGCAAGCCACCAGGAAATCATTGGGTATATACTGCCCATCCCCTCTGAGCTACATGTTTCATTTTGAAAAAAAAATTGTACTTGGAGGCATCAGTAATTATTTCCATTTATTTTCCGCTTCAGTGATATGTAAAGCTGCAGTTTTGATATGGCTTGCCAAATGCCTCTGTTGATTTACATAGAAGGTTCACAGGAGGCAGAAATGTTTGCCTGAAGGATAAAAATAAACATATTCATGCAAACAAGATGCTAGTAAAACTGTAGTAAATTCTGAAATTTAGTGAAAAGCTGGTTGTATTTTTCCCTGTGCTTATTTAAGCATGACCACAGCAGAGCTCGGTGGATCAAAGCACAGAGAATTCAGCCATTCCCACTGGTCCATCCCCTGTCCATGAATGGCACTGTTGCCATTCTGGTGGCCTCTTCTGTAGGTGGATGCTCCAACCAAGGTGGGTAGGGGCAGGACCTGCTGAGCTGAAGGTCTAACTCTCCTTTTGTAGTGCTGGTGATAGAAAAGGCAGTGAGGGAGGGAGTCCAGAGCCTTTTCCTACGTCCCTGTCAAACCCCCTGTCACCCTGTCCTGGGGCCAGATGAAGTGGTCACCATGGTGAGATGAAAGCTGGACTGTGGCATTATTACACAAAGCACCCAAAGCTCAGGGAGAGCAAAAGACACCTGAATTCCCCAGCTGTGCTCTGGCAGAAAACCACACAGTCTTTCCCAGTGCTTTTCAGCAGGAGTCCTGCACAAACCACAAAACTTAAAAGGGAGAGAGTTTCATCCAAAAATCCTGTGTTGCACCTGGCTCTCTATAAGGAGCTCACAGAAACCTCACAGCAGATCCTGTTCTCCAGGTGGGCAAGAGACTATCAATAAGACTGCTCCATAGTACCATTTCAACCTCCCTCTGCGAGCATCAAAATACTCCACACTCTTATTTCCTTAATGTCATGATTTTTTTTTTATATAGAGATGCAAGCACAAGCAAAAAAAAAATAGGACTCTTCTTTTGCATTTATAGTTTAGGTTTTGAATCTCTCAGATGCATATAATGTCTTCAACCTTTTATCTGATACCATGAAGGCTGGAACCATTTTCTTCCCATTTTTATGAAAGCCAAGCTTTAATGCAGTATCACAGGAATGGCAGCTCAGGCTTTAAGTGAATCTTTGAAAAATCACAGGATTGATTGCCAGCACTGCTTCTGTGTCTCCACAAACAGGAGGTTTACATGTGCCCTCACTCCCTTGCAAAGGGGTCAGCCTGCTGATGCTGCTCTTACAGAAAAGACAGATGCTTTAGATATTGTTGTAATGGGATGGAGGATGAGAAATAGATGGACAGCATCTCTCAGCCCAACACCACACAGCACCTGTAGCACTAAGCTCCAACACTTCCCTTCTCAGCAAGGTCACATCTAAGTGTTTTCCATGGAAATGCTGTTTATTTGCAGCTAAAATGGTTCTTTACTAAAGACCCCCTCCCTCCTCCTTTGGATGAGGTCAAAAAGAATTCTTGGGGTGTACAAGATATACAAAGGTCCTTCTTGCTTACTTTTGCAAAGTGACAATCTGGGGTGTCTTTCTGCTCAGAATAAGGGTTAATATTCAAGAAATCATATTCTTCCTCTTCAAACCAGAGTAAAAAGGCTTACCTTGAGGATGGAGTGCTGTGGTGCCATTTGGTCCCACTAGCCCTGCAGAATCAAGCTAGAAAGAGGACATCAAGCTTGATTTTACTGCCACTTGCATACCCACTGGACTCCTATGAAGTGGGGATGGGTGAAAAGAGAAGAGCCCTCTGTTATTGCTGATTCCAGGCTTTAGCTGGGAAAAAACCCCTCACCTCATCGCCTTGCAAAATGGGCTCAGTTTGGTTTGGAGACCATAAATTCAGAAAAGAGTTCCAGTGATATTAGAGAGCCCTTAATCTAGCTGGTGAAAGACCAGTACAGACCAGAAAATGGGTCTCTAGTTCTGTCAGCCACTACATCATCTTATCAAGAAGTGCAGATCTTCCACCATCTGAACTATGCTAGTGAATGCTTGAGGGCTTTCTTGAAGATGTGTTATTCCTAGCTGCATTTTCTGGGAAGTTTGCAGCACTCACTTGGGGAAAAATTTTTGTCTTGTGCTAAGAAGTAGTCTAGATCAGATTCCCATCTTTGTCCTTTAAAGCTCTGCGTGGCTTAAAAACAAGAACTCAGACCAGTTCCACTCAGTAGCTTTTCAAACTCACAATGTACTTTTACTGCTCTAAGTTCCCTTGTACTTAGGTTTTTTTTTTAACTTCACCTTTTTAACACAGGCTGCAGTGTGAGGCTAGGAGGTAACTTAAAGTGTCCAATTTAGAAGGAAAAACACGTTTCTGTACTGGAACAAGAAGATTTTGAATAGGAAAAGATCTAAATGAGGCACCTAACAGGATTTTGTTATCCAGGTTGTCTTGTGCCTCTTCACCCAGCTATTTTACCACAAAAAAACTACCCCAGACTAATAAAGAATATTGATCCATAGCTGTATCTCAACAATACCTTGTAGGAATCAGAGCACTGGAAGTGGAGAAAAATGCAGTGTCTTTTTCAAAGGTGCAAACAGGGCTAATAAAGTGGTTAATGAAGTATCTTCCTGCATTTTGATTGCAATGAGAAATCTCCATGGGCATAAAAATGGATTATTGCAAATGAAGCAAGTAACAGTCCACCCTCCCTGAGAAAGGAAGAACTGATAAGCACATAGAGGTAACACGCCTGGTGCAAGGGGAAAGGATAAAAAAAATTTTCAGATTTGGTGGAAGGAAACTCTGCTTCATCAAGGATTGGTAATGGGTTTGTTTTGTACTCAGCCTTGTATTCAACTCATGGTGATTTTTAAGACATTTTGCTGACAGGGCAGGCTGTCAGCAGGCAGCTGGGCTTCAGGGCACTCACATCAATGGTACTGCAATTATTTACAAAGAAGATCAAGTAACCTCTAGTTCTTTGGACTGTAGTCCCCTTTCACCTCCCCCACCCTCCTTTCAAATACAGGGCTCAAGAGAGGGAGATAAAGGTAAAAATGTTCTCTTTGGGGTTAATCTCCTAGCCAAACAGAGGTGGGAGGGAGGAAGGAAAGAATCTATATGTGCATTTTCTCTGGTTTTATTTTTCAAATCCTATAAAAAGGGAAGTTACAGATCTAATTGCAGAGTGAAAGTAAGGAAACAGAGGGTCTAAGTGCATCTGTTTTTCTTGAAACAGATCTATTTTTTTTCCTTCTTCTAAAGTACATTTCTGGGAACAACAGCCTGTGTCTAGGTTTCAGAAATTCCCTCGAGAGGCAGGAACTGGATCTTTCTCTCTGAGGTGTTTACAATGAGGAAGGAGGTGTTATGGAGGAGGGAGTTGGTCTGGGCAGACATGGCAGATCCTTGCAGGAGGTGCCTATGTTGGTACCACCTATGGTTCAAGAAAAGCTGAAGGGTCCCAAGGTGTAGAGCTGAGCATCTATTGCTGCCAGAAGATCAGAATTAGGGAGCACTGACCATGGAGCGGTGAGGGGTAGCAGCAGAGAACCTGGGATGGGAAAGCAGGGAAGTTGGAGACTCTGGGTAGAAAGGGGTTTGGGGAAGGAGGTTGGAAGAACTGTAGAGATTTGGACTTTGGGAGTGCTCTGGATAGTGGGGTGTTTTGGGAGAAAAGAGTGTGGGTAGACTGGTATGTGCTGCAAAGTTTTGTGAAGCTCTAATCTGAGATGGAGTTGTGGAATTAGAAATAACATTTAATGGGACTTTTAGGCTGATAAGAGCTGTGCAGTTGGAGATAGGGACAATAGGTCTCCAAGATTGTTAGACCAAAAAGGATGGAGAAAGGTTAAGAGGTTGCGTGGGTATAGGTATAAAGCAAGACTCAGGAATTCTTGTGGTGACCCTGGTTTAGAATGGGAAGTACATAGTGAGGTCTCCTATACCACCTTGTATCCTTCAGCAAAGGATCCTGCCTTTTTCCATGTCACCAGAACCACCAGGGCAAGCATTTAATCAGACTTCATAACATTACAAGTATACAATTCATAACACTACAAAGCCTGTATCTACACCCCACTGATAGGCCTAAATATGGAAAACAGAATTTTTTAAAACAGAGGAGGTTAGCCTCCCTTTTTCACTCTCCTCTTTATCATGTGAAGCCAAAAGGATCCTACCTCTACCTCCAAAGGAAAGCAACAACAGTAATTGAAGCAGGTAGAATCCATACTGAAAAGTAAGGTCTTTTCTTCTCATTCCCCAGAGCTTCTTCTGCCAAGACCAGTTAACACTGCCTGGCCTTGGTCACTCCTGGGAGTATCTTTCTAATACCAAAAGCTTGCAGGGCTTTATTTTTACTGCATCACCAATTTTTTTTTTTTTTTTAGTACAGTTTTTGTGTACCCATACATGACAGTTCTTTTTAATAAAATGTCAGGGCTATGATTTTGAGTTAATGAATTGGAGCTGAAAGCAGTGTCAGCTCCAAAGCAGGTTTTGAGGATAACTGTTTGAGTCCTTCTCCACTGCAGTACTCCACTCCCCATCATCCAGCCTCTTACAGCTAAAAAGCCCAGGTTGTAAGGCACCTAACATAATGTAGACATTAAGAAACTTGAATTTCTTTGTATTTTACCTTCTCCTTACTGAGTTTGAAAGGATTCATCCACTGAAATCTGAAACCCAACAATAATTGGCAATAAGTGCTTCTTTATTCCTAAATTATATTTCCTTCCCTCCTGGGCTGAAGTCTTCTCCAGGTGGTAGTGACAGGTTAAAACTTTATTCTGACATATGTTTATTGTAGCTGCAGCTATGAAAAGCAGAAGGGTGTACTGGTTCATAGTTTAATCAATATTCTGAGCTCTTTATCTACCTTAGGATTTTATAAATTGAAATGTCAATACAATGAGCAGGTACATGTCTTAAAATTCATTGTTAGACTTGAAGCCATGAGTGTCTATTTTAATCCAGACCTAAAGAATATTCCTTGTGTTACAAATTAGTACTTTATTTCGTTCTTCATATCCCCCCAAGCAAACCTTAAAAGGCTCTCTCCCTCTCTCCTTTCCTTCCTCCTAGCACTGCTCACTTCAGGGGTCTTTAACAGAGCTAGAAAATGACTTTTCATCTTCCACACATGCTCCAGGCTACAGAAAAGATGGTGACCACACAGGCTTGCTAAGCTTTTGACATGCCTTGCAAGACCAGAGAGCAATCACCTTTTCCACCTTGTGGATTAATAGTGTTAGGGGCAAAGAAGCAAGGCCTCTTTTCAGTCATGGTCCTGCTGCAGGAGTCCGACACTCAAATCAAGTATTAATCCCCTGTGCATTTCTAACTCTTCCCAGATGACTCATGAAATGACACTACAGTAGTAGCCACCTTCCTGACAGCAGTAATCGAGCTACAAACACCAGTCTGGTTAGGTATTTTTATAAATGTAGGCATGTATACATTTATAGGCATATCTCTAAGGTGATGTTGGCTCAGTGGAGCTCTTTTCCAACACTGATGTCCTCCTGCAGCTCCAGTGAGCTCTTCACAGAGCTCTGTGTTACTGGAACTACAGCATGACTGCCAGGAGGTGTGGACCAGCTGCCTTGATACATGCTCACCATCACCACAAGGCCCCGTGGGATCTGCTATTTGGAAGTGGCACATCTTAACCAAAATGGATGCATTTTTTGTCATAGTAATATTTGCATTGATTTTATGGGGGAAATTACACAACGAGAATTTCCAGTGCAGGCAAGGTTTTATCCTTGACCCTGCAGAGCTTCTGTTTGTCATCAACCATATAAAGGTTGGTTTTATTGGTTTTTGGGTTTTTTTTTTTCCCATCTGAATAAGGTTCTAACTGTGAGACAAAACCTGTGACTACTTCTATGTCTGTCTGTCTGTCTATTTTATTTAGAAAAATACTAGCAGAAATCTTACTTCAATAAGTACAAGATTTTGCCTTCTGAAGGAAGTACAGTGGGAGTTTTACAATAGGCTTTGCAACAAACTTACCCAAATCTGTCTCAGATACATATTGTGCATAGCTATGATTATTCTCATTGAATCGGAGTTTTACAATTTTACATTTATTGAAACTATGTATAATATGTACCCAGCTTTCCTTAGGCCATTTTTCACCTGTTCTCATTTCAAAAGTTACCTATACTTCATTGCACTTGATATTTTAAGCAGTCCTATCTTCCTCTGAATATAGATAAGATGCCTTGTAGGGATGGAGGAAGGATACTTTAATTCAGGAGCTGTAATTTGCAATTGATGTAGAAATAAGAAATAGAAGCTTGCTAATTTTTATTTCAGAATACTAAGGATTATTTTCTCTGGGGCCATTTTCTTTTCCATCCACTCGTTTCAAGATTTTGTATCCATATGAATTTTGCCACTAGCAAGATCTGACAAGTAAATGTACCACTTGCAAAAATTCTCAGAACTGACAAGGGCAAATCTTTTGCTGACTTCAGGACTAAGAAATTCAGACTAATGATTTGTTTTGAACTTTTTTGCAGTTCTCAGAGTTCATAATCACAGGGGACTGGACACAAAAATGGGAATCCAGAAACTGCTACCTTGTTTTGTAACTGCAGATGCTCATTTATATGATTCCATTGGATAATGCATGTCATCCAGGGAAGAGGAGTATTTAGCATCATGGAAGTTTATGATGTTCATGAATTTTCCTCTATTGGCCAATACCTGGTTTTCTTTCCAGCTGTGGATGACAGTTTTCTGAAATAACATTATTGCTATTTTAGCTACATTTACAGCTTGTCAAAAAACTTCCCAAACAAAAGCAATTCCATAGTGAAACATTTTAATTAAGTAAGAATGCACAGCCCTAGTTACAGAAATGCCCTTTCTCCTGCAATGATGTGATGCTTCTCAGCTCCTTATCTGCTGATGTCTTGCCAGGGCAGAGTAGAACAAGAGGGGGTAGATGAGAGGGGGTAGGTGAAGAGGGAGTTGTATCCCCATAAATAGTTATTTCAGATCTCATGGCATTTTCCTCTTTCCCGTGTCCCACTCTGCATCATCCTATGGGAACATGTACATGTGGGAAATGGACCTGTGTCTTCCAGGGGAGGCAGATAATTTATTGCTTATGTTAAACAATGCAAAATTTTGGCAGTTCTCTGCACCTAGGACAGGTTGTGTAGTCCAGGCAGGAATGACAGCATGATGCTGGAAGCTATCAGTTCTAGGATGGACAATAGAAAGACTCCCTCAGGGACACCCTTAGGGAAGGGGTTAAGGGACTTCTTAAGAGACACCAGTCAAGTACATGACCTCTCTGAGCAACTCAGACATTTTTCCCCCTTGCCAGTACACTTGCCGAAATATCTACCTCTCCTCAGAGATCTGAAGGATATGATTTAAAAATATAGCTCCTGAGAACACAGATGTTCTGCTTTCAGCACCCCATTGCTGGTGTTTCTACCAAATGCTCTCCCATTTCCTGGGCAGATCTCAAGAGAGCCAAGTTCTGCTCATGTAGCCAAGTTTGTGTTCAGTGCTCCTCTTCAGTTGGACAAAAGGCCTCATTTTTGCCTGAGGCTCATTAACCTGGGTTAATAAACTCTCATTATCCAAGGTTTCCTCAATTGACTGCTGAATTGATGATGATCCTTTCAATACATGGCTACATCAGACCGAGGAGCTTAGCATCATGTAATTAAAACCCTCATTACTCTAGCATGAAGGTGACTGAACTAACACAGAGCAAACCATGCCTACTAATTCAGAAAATAATGATGCAAAGTGAAAGCATTCAGTACTTCTCTCATCCAGAGACCTTCCCATGACTGCACTGAACACAGCTAGAAGAACTTCAGGTACTAAAAGAATTAGGAGGTACAAACAAGTCATTCAAAATTGGAACAAATCAGAGGAGGTGCATGATACAATGCTACAGCTTATCCATACTGCAAGAGAAAGGACAGAAGATGTATAAGATAATCAATTGGTAGGGACCTAAATAGGAAGGATGTAATGCTGCTTCAGATATGCACATCCACACTGCATCAAGTAGTTTTATTAGTTTAGTTCATGTGTAGCTGAGGGATGTATTCCGTAGAGAGGTGTAAGCATGACTTCGATAGCCCTAGACTTGCCCTGTTGACACATTTCTTTCCCTTTTTACAAGTCAGATAATTTTTCTAAGTATCAAGTGTATGGTTCTGTCCTAGGGCACGTGTCATCCTTTTTCTAGTAAGGTTGAAGGAGAAAAGCCTTTGTGGAGCTGCCTTTGACAATGCTGAGTTATAAAATACTCATTATCCAATAGTTCATTTAACCAGCAAGTCTGCTAGAGTTTTCTCAGGGTCTTTAGATCTTTCTGTCTTAAGTGAAAAATAAACTGGAAAATGATTATGAATGTATCAAGTCTTCCAGGAAAAATAGTTTTGAAAGCAAAAAAGCCGTGACAAGATGGGAAATGAAGATGTCTAGATATGTGTTGATTATACTGGAAATTGAACTCAACAGGGGATGACACAATTTTCAAGTGATAATAATCAGATCAATTAATTCAAAGTCTTATGATAATGTTCTTACAAAAGCAAAATTTATCCCATATCTACACGTGTCTGGACAGGTGATTCTGGTATCAACAGAGAATGATGGATTCTTCAGAGTAAGTTTGCATTTATATCCGATGAAGGTTATTTGCCAATGGGAGTATGAGACTCTCAATTCAACCAAGAAACTAAAATAACCATTTAAAAAAATTAGAGCAATTTAAAACATCTGTTCATTTCATAGTTAGTCTCTCTGGGTAAAACAGCAAAGCTTTGCTTCTTCTACACACAAGACTACTGTATACTAAATCAAAAGTAGAACCATGTAACCTGGAACAACTTCAGCCTCAGAATAATCCATGCTAGAGCCCTGTCAAAGAAATGATGGAAACAGGAATAAATCTCCTGACCTTTTCTTCTCTCACATCCTAATTCCATGGGGCCTGATATCTGCCTCTTCCCTTGTGTAACTCAATACATCCCTGTCACATGAGCAAAATTAAGCTGCCTTTATTACATTTCGGAATGAGAAGGGGATGTTGCATTTGGTCATGTAAAGTCTGTGCTTCCAGTGGTAGAATAAATACAAAGATGGGTCTTATAGTCTTCTGGTATCTCTATAAAGGTTAAGCAGTTGCCAAAAAGATTGTGCAGGTGGCAGTTTCTAAGGTCTTGTAAATGCTGTGCAATTCCAGCAGGTTTGCAACCTGCTTGATGTCCTGGTTTGGGCCAGGATAAAGGTGATTTTCTGTCTTGTACTTTTGCTTTTAGCTAAGTCTCTTGTAAGTAGTTGCACTAGCTGAAATTAACAGCAAGCTTCTCAGTGTCTGCTTCTAGGACTGATAACACTTGATGTTTATAGTTACTGCTAGAGACTGGTATGCAGAGTCAAGGACACTGCTCAGCTCTGAGGAACATTTTACCCTCCAAGAGGGAGAAAGAGGTCCCACCTGCAGCCCTCCTTTGGGGAGGAACGGACAAGACAGATGCCAGAACTGACCAAACAGAGTATTCCATCCCATACACGTCATACTCAGTATAAATTTGAGGGATCACGAGGGCCAAGCCATGCTTCCAGCTTCCGGCTGCTTGCCCTTCCTACCTTTCCTGCTTCCCTTCCTTTACCCGGCATCCTGGAAGGATTCCGTCCATTCCTCTGCCTGTGTTCTTGATCTGTGCCAGCCCATATCTGTGTGTTCCTGCCTCCAGTTCCCGACTGCTGCCGAGCCCAGGAGTCCAGCCTGGACTTTCCCAGGGCTGCCCTGCAGCCTTGGTGGTGACGTGAGAGTTACTGGGGGAAAAGGGGGGAGGAATGTGGTATCCATTTTCCTGTATATTTGTATATATTTAGTAATTTTTCCTATTTATCATTACTGTTTCATTAAAGCTGTGTAATTTAGTTTCCAACCTATAAGTCTCTCTCCCTTATTCTCTCTCTCCTTTCTTTATCAGGGAGGAGAGAGAGATTAATAGAGAGCATCTGTTACTTGGTTTAATTGCTGGGCCAGTGTTAAAACGTGACACTTGAAAACTTCCTGAAAAGATATGAATGACATCAGAACCTTTGACTTTGAAGCTAATCAGAAGATTTGGCGTCTTTCTGTCTAAAAATACATGAATTCTCTCAATCCAAAATTTGTTTAATGTTAGACTACATTTTAAAAAATACTTATGTCTCTTGCAAAAGATCTTGTATTGAGGAAACATAGTTGACTACTGTGTGACAGCAAAGGAAAGATAATCAGATACAAATACTAATTACATCTGTTTATACTTCAGATATACATATTTTTGAATATTATTTAGCTTTCCACTTTGGGAAAGACATAAAACATACATTTTTCTTCCAATAATTTGGAAGCCACGTGACAGTGGGTTCTGCAGGAGGCCTCACAGTTAAGACCTTATTTTTTAAAGATAAATGCAACATTTGAGTGCTTCATTGAGTGAGTCTATCCCAGACTTATGGTCTTTTTAGATTTTATTGTGGTCTCTCTTTGCTTGGATGTATGGCATAAAGGAAGCTGTTTTTTGGTTTTGGGGGGGTTTTTTTGGGTGGGAAGTTCCTGTTCTACTTCTTAGCCAAGTGAATGCAATTTTCAGTAGTGATTTACAAATCCACTTGAAGGACTTTAGTCTTGTCATGTGAAGAGGTGGCAAATAATTTGGAAAGATGGTTTATTTCAACCCCCAGCGAAAAGATTTGGGTCAATCACTGCCACTTGTCCCTGTCTCTGCCCCCTTAACCACACGCAGGCTGCATTTTCACTTGTTTTCAGATTAATTTTCAACTAGAGAAGCATTTTCTATTCAATTTCTATTCACCCTCTCTTGGAACGGGACAGGTCTTGTTTAATGCTTTATTTTACAACACTGAAAACAAAAGGAGGAATGGAATTGCTTTTCAAGTCCAAGGGTGTTCACTTAGGCATGTCTGCTTAGCACTAGGAATTCACAGCCCACAGCTTCTTGGTGTTAAAATGGACAGAACAGCACTTATGTTTTCACTTGTGTTCAAGTCATCTGCTTGAACTGAGCTAAGTGTTTCTGGTTTCTGGCCAGACTGTGAATGTTTATCAGCTATGCAGGTGTGAATAATAGCTATAGTTTTGTTATTACTACTAAAATTAGAGAGCTTATCACAGAACACCAGACTAAATGGACCACAGGTCCCAATCTAAGTACCTATGTCCTACTGTGGAGAAGGTGATCTGGAAATGGAATAATAATTTTGTGCAGTGCATAGCACTTTTTTCATGTAAAATATATGTTCACTAGTTTAATTATTAACATGTTAATCTAGACTGTGTCTAATTAAATTTCATACTCAAGGTGTCAATAAGATGTCTGCAACATTTTACTGTGCATGCACACACCTCTCCTGGTACACTGCTTTTTCCCCATTACTTTAATGGGCAACTCAACAGCAAATACTTCACTGGCCAAAAAGACATGTGGATCATCAGACCACCTTGTCCAGACTGTTCTGATCAGATTTTGACTTAAAGAAGTATGAGAAATGCTCAATAAAATAGACTGTCCTAATGTCACTGTGAAACAGTGAAGACTTCTCCCCTGCACTGTAAAATAAGGGACATTATTTGGTGTTCATTAGTTCATAAGCTGAACATGTTCGTGACATTGGATAAGTTGCTTATTCAATGTGACCATGAACCACACTGAATGCCTCATTACCCACTTAACAACTAGAGAAAAACAAATTGATTTTCTAAGTCGTTGTCTCAGTATGAAAGTTGTAAAAGCAATTGTTGTGGGGCAAAAAAACCCTGAAAGCATCCGGTTCATTCTTTGATTTACAAAAGCACTTTGTGTCATTTTGTAATGCTTCTTTCTCCATTTTAATATCACGTTGAAGCTACATATAGAAAAAAGAAATTAGAATTCAAGATAGAAGTTAGAAATACTTCTGTCTGTACATTTGCTTGATTTTTTTTTCCTCGTTCATTTAGGCAAACTGCTTCATCAGATAAGTACAACTAATTTCAGTTAATTTTTTGTTTCATTAGAGAATAAATTGCTTTCTTAACAAAATTTGGCCAACTGGGTCCTGTTTCTATAGTTGAGGCAGACAGATGCTGTGCCATTCCCACTTGCTAAAGCTAGCCTGAAAATTCAGTAGCCACTCTTGTGGCAAGCACCAGAGCTAAGAAGCTCTCCTGAGATGTGAGTACATCCATTCCATTAGACGTGCCATCGTGTCAGCATACCTGTGCAGCTTTCCTAAACAACTTTTGCCTCAGACAGCAAATGCATGATGTTACCAGAAATAGATCTCCAAGAGAAATGTATATATATATTTTTTTTGTTTAGTGGTCCAGCTGTTACTGTCTGAAACAAGCTGGTATCAAACTGCATCACCTTGCAGTGTTAAAATTCAGATAGAGGTGGATGCAAGAGTGGACATCCGTCACTGAGGGATGCAAGGTCCCAATTTGGCAGTGTTGTCACCAAGATTATTTCCTGTTTACCTATTTAAACAATTAAAAGATCATGTAAGAATGATTAAGTGCTTATAAAAGGCTTCCTGTGGTTTCCCAGTCTGGAGCCTGTTTACTTCACAGAACAGATGGTGTTCCCAGGGCCAGGGAAGATGAGTATTTAAGTGTTTCTTGCAGGCCAGGCACAAGGGGTTTGGTCTAGGGTGAGGATATTCACATCTTGATTCTAAGGGAAGATGGTGCAGAAGTCTGTGTGCCCTGTGCAAACAGAGGAGACTTTTTGCTGCTTTTAACCATTTTTTTTGTTTGTTTGTTTTGCCAGGGACTTTTACAGGCACTGCAACCCTACCGCATTCTGAGTAGCTGCAGTAAATTGCCTCCACTAAGAAGCTGAATTAGATTTTACAGATTTTGTGGGTGGTTGTTTTTTTCCTAAAAACAGAGGCCTTTATGGATTAGACATTCTGTTCTACAGGAACAGGGTTGGGTTTTTTTTGATGACTGCTTGTTTCTATGTTCACCGTTTTGGTACCATACATAAATTATGCTGAATAGCTGTAAACAGTCAGAGTACTAGACTGACACTGTGGAGTTTTTAGAAAACACACTTCATTCCATTACCAGCAGTAAAGACAGATACAAAAAAATAAAATACTGGAATAAGGGATGCATTCTATCTTCTAGAAGATACTGTAGTCCTTGTGACCTTGGAAGAGTCAGCATTCCACTCCCAGTAACTAGACAGCTAAATATAAAAAATGGTAAAGGATTATTGAAGATGGCATATTTTGCTGAACTGAGGTAAGTATAATACTGTTTTTCTCCCTTTTACTCTACACTGAATCCTACTAAACACTTGGCACTATCAGGAGCTCCAGAAGTACTGCTGCAGAATGTCACAAATGGCAAGTGCTGAGCTCTCAAATGGCAAGTGCTTCTGGATGAAGTGGAAAGATGTTGTTTTCACTTTCCTTGCAAATTGTTTTCTTACAGTCAAGCTCCTTAGAACTTCTTATTCAATTCTTTTCATGTCAGAAAACCCACATGCCTCAGGCCTGGAGGTGAAACTTAAAATGCAATGTCAACCTAAGGAAAAACAAGTGAGTGTTTTGGAAAGTTGTGTGTACTTGTGAGTATTCAACACCAGAGTGCTCAGCTAGGTCAGGCTCTCAGGTAGTCCAAAGACATCTGCTACCATGTGGGTCCCAAGGTCATTATCACACTGTGAAATACGCTCACAGCTGCTCTCAGCTCCAGGGATGACTAGAAAAGTTATCTATTACCTATAGCAATGTAACCAACATGATCATAAAGATTCTGCTTTATTTTACAAGCTGTTAAGCCTTATTGCTTAAGCACTGCAGAGGTGAGCAGAGCTCTCACAGGATTCACTAGGATCTAAGGTGTGCATGTAAAACTTTCCTGGCTAGCACTGAAAATGTTCCTGGACACATGGGACCTGATCTGAGACACAGAGAGGAGCAGATGGAAGGAGGTTGTGCTACAACATTAGGGATCCTGATTCATGCTCTAAGGCAATAATAGGCTTGACTCCTCCAACATTCATGATTTCTAGTATTTTTTCCAGGGGAAAATTCTCCTGCAAGCTCCAGAGAGTGCCAAAAGGGTCTTTCAATGAAGCAAATAATGAGCTATTGACTGTGGCAATACTAAAATATGCTGAAAGGGCAAAACCAGAGGAACAGAAATCATGATATCCTCTCCCCCTTTTCATACCAAATCCTGACTTTCAAAGACAGCGCTGAAGCTGGCAGGCTCCCTCCTGCTTTACTTAGGAATGTTTTGATAGGAGAGAGCTCAACCTTGCAATCTATTCCCAGGCAGGCAAGCTGGACTCCTAAAGTATTGATAGTCTTCAAAATTCCCATCACTTCAGTTCCTTCTCTTCTTTATCTATAGATGCCTAGGATTGAAAATCATGAATGAATTGTTATTAGAGATTAAATGCCTTGGAGACAGAAAAATCTTTCAGGAAAAAAACAAATACAGGAAGACTGTAATTGGAGACTTTTATCTGTACTCCTGGGCTGTATGTCTTTGACCACAGAATATTGGGCTAGCTGGATCTGTCTCAGTAAGGACCTTCCCATGCCTTTAAGAAAAGTTTTTTTAAAAATGGAATTTCAACATGGAAGTGTGGAGTCCCTGAATATTTTTCCTGATGTTAATAAACCTGATTCAATGAAAGGCAATCAGAGAGTACATTGGTGTCAGCAGTCAGCCATTAACACAGGTAATAAAGGCCAAAGGGTGGAAGAGAAGGAAACTATGTTCAGATCTAGTCCCAGGACTTGGGGAATTTCCTGCTTCTGCATTTCCTGCTTTTCCTGACAACAGAAATTTCAGGAAACAGTCATGTGCCAAACAGCAACAAGTAATTGATCATATGTGGAGGGCCACCTTAAAGTGTTGCCAGAGCAGCATGTCCTTTGAAAAATTCCTTCTTTGAGGAACAAATAAGGGAGTGTGAGGGTGCTACTGGATGGAAGGGTGACCATGATCCAGCAATGTGCCCTTGTGGCCAAGAACGCCAATGGCATCCTGGGGTTCATTAAAAGGGGGATGGTTAGTAGGTTGAGGGAGGTTCTCCTCCCTCTCTACTCTGCCCTGGTGAGGCCACATCTCCAAGGTGATGAAGGGGGTGGAATATCTCCCTTATGAGGAAAGGCTGAGCTGGGTCTCTTCAGCTTGGACAAGAGGAGAATGAGAGGTGACCTCATTAATGTTTATAAATATGCAAAGGGCAAGTGCCAGGAGGATGGTGCCAGGCTCTCCTCAGTTATGTCCAATGACAAGACAAGGGGCAATGGGTACCAGCTTGAGCATAGGAGGTTCCACATAAATCTAAGGAAAAACTTTTTCACTGTGAGGTTGACAGTTTATTGGAACAAGCTGTTCAGGGAGGTTGTGGAGTCTCCTCTGAAGACACTGAAAACCCACCTGGACACCTTCCTATGTGACCTGCTGTAGGTGGCCCTGCTCTGGCAAGGAGATTGGACTTGATGACCTTGCAAGGTCCCTTCTAAATCCTAACTTTCTGTGATTTCTGTGAGGGGACGATAATCTGGAAGGTGATTTCAGAGAGGAAGATACCTGAGAGGTCTTCCAAAACATGGCCTTGTATTTGTGCAATGAAGAGCTGTGGAGATTGCAGAGATGGCAAGGGAGAGTTTTCAATGTATGGTGCTATTCAGTGAAAAGCAAAATAAAGGGTGAGCAGATTCCCATGCAAATATCCAAGCTGTCAAGCCACCATAAGACTCACCTGTCAGTCATGTTTGATCCCCTTTCATATTATCTGATGAATAATCCCTCTGGTGGTCACACATCAAGGCAAACAGCCAGGTCTCCTTTGTGGGCTTCTGCCAATAAACTCAGTCCATCATGATAACACAGGGTCAGCATTCAGTATTACTTCCATTTAAATGTCAGATTATTTCATCATCTCAAAGCAGTGGCAGTGAAGGCAGCTTTTTAAATACGCTGCCGAGATGTTGCAGTTGTTTCCTCAAAGTCTGATACCTCAAACTACTAAAAGAAATCTCAGGTTCTTTAGGGGTGTGTGAAAAGCTCTTACAGCCACTGCAATATGTTTAAAATGCAACGTAATACCTGAAATCTCTCCACTGCCCTGACTCACCATTGCAACCCCATTTGCTTGCTTGCTTGCTGTATATGTCAGCAAGGCTGGAGCCATGGCATATAATGCCACATAGCTCAGCAAAAATGCATGCTTGAAATCTTCCCTCTTGCTATGCTGCAAGTTTCATTGAAAATACACCTGGGCCTGTATTACATATTGCAAAATACACAGATGTGACACAAGGCTGATCCAAAGCTGTGTGTGGAAAATCACATGGCAATTAGAATTAGATGGAAAAGGTTCTAATTCTCCTCAGTGGAGTCAGACCCTTAAGGACAGAGTTATTCAGAAGTTTGTAGTTTTGGCAAACAGTTCTGTAACCTGAAGTCATTGGAGCTGGGCCTGTGCTTTGGCACTACAGTTTCTTCTGGGACTCAATTCTACCATAAAGCCCAGACACTCATCATGCAGGAAAAATAACAAACACACAGCAAGTTGCACTGCTTCAGGTGCTGACAATGTTATATTTAGGTCCTTTTCTAAACAGAAAAGATGGTCCATTCTTTCTGTATGTCACCTGCAGAATCGTTATATTTTCTTCAGTTAACCACCTTCTACGAACATTAAGCCTATGAAAAGATATTTTGTAAATAATTTAGACAGTAAAAACATGATTCAATGGGCATAAATTAAGAAGACTTTTACAAGTTACCACATTTTATTAAGGGGAGATAAAAAATGTACCTATTGTTAACCCACCAAAATTCTGCAGAGAGTAGAAACTCTACCCTTACAAGTGTACACTTGGAGGAGTACCAGAGATGGACACACAGTAGTATCCACCTCTTGTAGTTTTCCACAGCTGTGGACCAGAAATACTCTCTTATGTTTCAGGGCAAATATTTCATGTTCACTTAAGCCCTCTTGAAAAGTTTAATTTGTAATGCTATAGGAACCCTCACAAGGCCAGGTACTGTGATGGTAACCAGCAGTGATGGGACAATAATCTCTCTTTATATTTCAGAATTCCACTCCTGTTTTCTTGTGCTGAGTTTCACCTACAACAATTTTTCCTGTGCCTCAGCAGAGGCAAAGCCTGTCATTTTGTCTCTACATCTTTAGAATGGCACAGAATTTGTGCACGCAAGCAGATGTTGTTTTCTTCAGCTTCCAGCTGGTGCTGCCAGCTTCATGTTTTGCTAAGATGATCGGATTTTTCTGTGGTATGTACTATTTATTTAGAAGAATACTTTATAAAGCAGCAGGGAGCAATGCAGCTTTTGACCTGTGGCTCCAAAAACATGTGGGAAGTCAATCAAAATGAAAGACAAAGCACACACTGGAATATATTGTCCAGAATTTTGTATTAACAAATACAGCTTAGCCAGGAGAGGACTATGGATGATGGGAAGGGTGAAGGAATTACCACAATGGAGGGGGAAAAAGGCATAACAAAGGCTTTTTTTTTTAGCCACAAGTTAGGCCGTGTTTTGTAGTCTGAATATGAAACCTGTGACAAGTCTTGCAGCATAACAGAAGCAAATATTCCTTAACTAATAGACAGGGATTCTCTTGGAGGAGTAGGAAAAGGCAGCAGAAGGCAAAGCAATAGAACATTAGCATCCCATTGGGCTGTACCTCTTCCTTCAACTCATCCACATCTACACTGGTAGCTCAGAGAGGAGAGGCCAGAGGGAAAGTCAGAAAGAAGGTGTAGGATGGTGTAATATGCACACATATGCATCCATGAGCATAGGATAGGTCCAGCCACACAGGGTAGAGCTGATGCTATGAACTTAGCCCACGTGGGTTCTTAAGTTGGGGTCCATCCTGGGGAGGGGTTGGACGTGCCTCAGGGAGCTGAGTCCTGTACCCCTGCTGCAAATGCCAGGGTTGTGCACACCTCTGGTTGTCACTGGTATTAAACAGGCCTGATATCCTTACAGCAAAAGTTAAAGACTGTCTCGTGGAGTATCTGATTCCAGAATATTTTAACTGCAATTGTGCTTTATTTTTACATCAATTGCTGGTACTACTACCTTTATGTTTCTGTAGCATACCTGGTTACTTGCCTCGCATGTTCTTTGTTTAGAAGAATGGGCAGGATAAGCTATATGAATGGGATAAAAATGTTTTTTAAAGAATGTAGAAGCAGGATTAAAGATGAAACCCTGCTTTATGAAATAAGAGACACCCTGTAGGGCTGTGACGTGAGTGGATGAGTAAGCCAGCTCTCCTTCCTTTTCATGAGTAGGGGCTTTGCTCTTATGACCAGGGGATCTGCAGCTACAGAAATTATCCAGCTGTGAAAACTCAATTGGGAAGAACACTCTTCCTACCTTCTACCTCCTTCTTTCTTCTCTATCTTAATGCTGCTTCTTACCAGTCTGGTCTCTGTAAGCAGTATGGGGACACCTTATCTGATACCCTGCAAAGGAAAAGAGGCACTTCCTGACATTTTTGAAGGAGATGGAAAAAAAAAAAGCTGTTTCATGCCTCCAGTCCAAGTTATGAGCTCAGCAACAGTGGGTGTAATAAACTGATGACTGTTAAATCTCTGGAAGGGAGGAAGGGATCAGTAATCATTTATGACGAAGTGGCTATTTTAAGGTCCTCCTACAAGTTCTTCATTTTCCCACAGCTTCCTGTCCTAGGCACACAATTGCTGATTGTTAATTCTACTCAGAATCTCAAAGACCATAATTTGCCATTGCTGAACTGACTTCTGAAGTGCCCTGTGCTGTCACATGGACCCTTGGATCTCAGCTGTGATGCCCATGCCACTGTTTCTGCCAGCACTGGATCCTTCAGTCCTTGCTGTTGCATGTCCTGGGACTCAGCTACCTCAGCTGAGAAAGCCTTCTCCACCTATTTCTCCTCTGTTTCTGTCCATCTGGTGCAGCAGTGCAGCTTGTACCTGGGATGAGTCCACTGCACATTGGCATGACTGCTTCCCACCTTTATCATGGCTTAGATCATTTCACAAACCATACTGGGCTTGATACTTCGCTCTATCTCTCTCAAGACATCTGCGAGGCCAAAGTGACTCTGACAGCTGTCTGACAAGCACAGGCATCTTGTTTGCAGAGTTCATCTGACCTCCCATGCATCACTGGTGCCACAGTAATTTCACAGTGTTAACCACGGACCTGTTTGTGACCTACCCCTCCTGCATGTAGCTCTCTCAAGCTGCTGATGCAGGCAGCTTGATAAGGTGCAAATTTCCTTTCCCCCTCATTTGAATTGTCTGCTAAACAAAGCATTCTCACAGGGTTCTCTGGAATATGTCTGTATGCTTTACATGTTTATTTGTTTTATTTTTGTCAGAATTTCTTGTGCTTTCTGAGTTGCCTGGAGTCTCCAGACATCAGCTTTTACTATTTCCCCCCTGTATCAAACATATTTTTTGCACAACTTAGTATTGTTTACACTGTGAAATGTGTTGCATTTCATCAAAAGCTTCTGAGTTCAAAAGATCTGAGTTCATTCCAAGAAAACACGTCCCTAAAGAGAGAGTGTTCATGCACAAATGGATGCTTCAGTTCCACAAGGTCATCTCTCAGAGTATTACTGTCCTTTCAATTTCTCATTAGAAACATTGCAATAGGTGTCATTTTTATTCATATGCAAATGAAAGATTTCAGCATTTGTCTTGATTTTTTACCTGATCTATAAGAGCACTGTCTTAATTTATTCTTCCTAGCAATACTTTTCTCCGTATAGCAATTAGATTTCTCTACTGTATCTCAACAGTATCTGTATTTCTCTTACTGCTCTCAACAAGTGTCCATCCATTGAATTAATTCACTCTATGAGATTCAGATGTTGACATCTTTTTATGTCAGTAATAAGTACCTTTTTTTCCTTCCAGTAGTAATATAAATTTTACATTTTCCATCTTTTTCAATATTTTCTTTTATTAAACACTTACTGCCATATTTTTATAATGGAATAAAGTTCACCTCAGTAAGACTAGAGTTTAGTCAACTCCTACTATTAGTAACTTTTCTTTGCTGCTGTTGACATCCCTGGTGCAACCACAGATCTTGGAAAACCAGACCACTTCCCCTAGGTTTTCAACAGGTGGCTGCTCACCTCTACTATGCTGTTTTCCATGACAGCCATGAAGAAGTCTGCTTTTTTCCTCTACAGATCTCTGCTGATGCTTGGAAATGCCTACGTAGTGTTGTGATCCTTTTACAAATGTTATATATTATCTTGGATGAGTTGCTTTTCCACACAGAGTCCTGGGCTCTGTGGACTCCTAGAATAACAGTGTCAGGCTCTCCTACATCAATTTCATTTACAGAAATATTGTGGGTTTTTTTTCATGCCCATACTGTCCAAGAAATACCTAACCTTCTCAAACTTCATGCAAGTCCTTAATTGCTTCTGAAATGCTAATTGCTTTGATATAAGTTGATTCTGGGTATTTCAGTAGACACTTCCTTGAATTATTTTTTTCCAGAATCTAACAGTGATTTTATCATAAACAGAATTTGATTACAACAACTGAAAAACTTTTAAAAACTGACTATCAATCACAAACTTAATTTTATTTTACCTTCTTTTTAGTGACTGTATAGACACACTCCTGTGTCTATATGACAAAAGTGTGTCATTGCCAAAAGAAAAGAAAAAACAAGAATCCCAGTATCTACAATGCATTCAGCTGTACTGATGCTGGCTTTGGTTACAGTCTCCAAATGTTTTCTAAACTACTGGATTTCCAGCAGAAATTGTTTATTTCCTACCAAAATCAGCCAAACACTACTGGAAAGCTGTCCAGTGGACAAAACACCCTTTCCTAAGCTGATACCAGATATCGATTTCAATAATGGAGAGATTTTAATTAAGTTGATAGTCATAAGTGAGATTAATATGCATTGGAGCATGTGTGAAACATTGTAGCAGTTAATAGGGGCTGCAGCTTTTCTGATGACTTCTGTTCATCCAGCACATTCCTGCTAACAAGGAAATCCTTCATTTTTGGAACAACAGTTCAGTGCAGGGAGCTAGTGATATAGATTTTCCTCTGTTCTGAACAGATTGCTTTCTTTTGTTTATTGCTATCATTTATGCTCATAATATGGGTTTTGAGGCAAAGCATGTAATAAATAAGCCTCGGTTTCCTGCCCATTAGTCTATAATAAATTCTGTGGCATATTTTAAAGATGATAAAAGCTGCTTCTTTAATTGGAAACTGCAACCTGAAGCCTTGTGTAACCAGAGATAAGTCAGTGATAAGTGTGCAACACAACGAAGTAAATTGCAGAGCAGGAACAGTCTGACAAGTTCAGATACACACATTCACTCACATATAAAATACTGCAGAATAATGCAATGATTAAGCTTGGAAGAGATCTCTAAAAGTCATCTGATCTCATTCATGGCCTAAAGGAGGGTAAATTTTGAGGTTTAGATCAGGTCACTCAATGTCTTTTCCAGCTGAGATGTGAACATCTTCTCAGATGGGGCTTCTATAGCCTCTCTGGGAAATACGTTCCTGTGTTTGACTGCTCTCAGTGAAACTTTTTCCTAAAACGTGGCTTGGCTTTGTACCACTATTGCAAGTCATGTCAATCACCTTGCCTTTTCTCCCTGAGAAATGTCTGTCTGTCATCTCTGTACTTGCTCATTAATTAGGTGCAGGTAGCAGTAAAGAGTCCCACTTAACCTCCTCATCTGTGGCCTGAACATGGATGTTCTCTGAGCATCTCCTTATATACCATGTGCTCCAGTCCCTGGACATCTCAGCAGCTGCTAATGGACTCACACCAGCATGTCAGCCTCTCCTATAGTGGAAAGCCTAGAGATGGACACCCTGTTTTAGATAAGGTCTCATAGGTACTAAGGAGTAGAGTCACCTCCCTCTCTCACTGGTTTCACACTCGCTAGTGTAGTCCAGGACACAGTTGCCACATGAATACCCAGCTGACTCATATTTGACTCATCCACTTGGACACCCACGTCCTCTTCAAAGCTGCTTCCTGGTTGCTCAGCACTTAACCTGTCCTGCTGCATGGGGTTATTCTGCCTAAGATAAACCACTTTGTGTTTATTGATGTGGTTTGCAGTAATTAATCTCTCAAGCCAGTCAAAATACCTCTGAATAGGAACCCTCTGCCTTAACTTCCAGCATATCAGCTGCACTCCACAGCCTGGTACCATGGGCAAAGCTTTTGAGCTGCTGGTTAGTCCCTACCATCACCCAGGTAATTTATAATTACATTAGTGAACTAGCTCCAGTTTCAGACCCAGAGAAAAAATATTAGTAAGTGACCATGGGGCAGATTTTGTACCTTTTTTTTCAACACTCATATGTCAGCAATCTGATCAATTTTTCATCCACACTGTATTCCTCCTTTCCAAACAAAATCTCTCTAGTTCACTAGAGGGACAATATTGGGTCATCATGCCCAAAGCCTTGCTAAAGTCAGGGTAAATTACACCCACTGAAAATCGGTGTGATTTGAAATTTGAAAATGCCCTGGAGCAGTATTATAGTGTTTGGAATTTAATAAGGAAGATGTGCTGCTTCATGTCTTCTGGTGAAAAAAGCTCTCAAAGCTTCTCCTTTAAAGGAAAAGTGACAGACTGACTTCCATGTATCTCCCAAGAAAAAGAAATTATCTCCAAGGATATGACATAGCATAATCCAAGCCCTTGAGTGGATAAAGCTTAATGTATGACTTCATCTGCCAGTATCTAATCTGTAACTCTCATCCAATATGAGAAAAAAGTGGAAGAAGAAAATATGTATGGCTGTTTAATCCGGAGTGGGTGATGAATAGGGTCACACCTTCCCACTAGCTGTAGTTTTAGGAAATTTAGAGAAGTCCCTTTTTTTCTGCATTTAGCCTTATTAAAAATAGCCAGAGAAAATTTGTAAGAGTAGAAGAGGAGAATGGAGGAATCATTAGCTCACACACTGATGCTGGACTGTGTGAAAATGAAATTAAGAATAACCTTTGGGGGTAGGAAGTGCAAGCTCTACTCAAGCAGTGAACTCAACTGGTAACCCTCAGAATCCTCTTGTTCAAAGACTGTTGTGGGAGCAGGTGATAAGAAGTCAAAGGAGTGAAATGGTGTCCTGGAATTATCCCAGCAGCCTGATACCCATGTTGGGCTTATGATAATGAAAAGGCTGAGAAGCTGCAGTGATCAGTGCCCTGCTTTCCTTGCACCCACACAGAAGCAGAAATTATTTTCCTAGCACTATCTTTTAAAGTTGTTCTGAAGTCAGAGTTAAGGTTGCAGTAAAACAAGGCAGTGAGAATAAGAAGTGTGAACTGAAGGGAAGTTGTGTTGTGGGAATGAGAGACCTGTTGCACAGACTATAAGCATTTATTGTGTGTAACAAAAAGTACAAATTTATGAGGCATCTAACACTGCCAGAGTGATAAAAGCCCAGGATTTTGAGTGATTATGTTATGTCTGTCGGTCATTAAGCATTGCTTTAGGCAGTGAACACAGTACAAAAAGAATATTAAAATGGCAAAGTCACTTAGAAAAGAAAACATCCCAATATCAGAGTACAGCTTCATGGGGCCCTGACTCCACCTGCGTTTTATGATACCTGTAGGAGGAACCACTGCAGGGAGAGCTCTACCTGCAGGTGCTCTATTGGGAGAATGTACCTGAAGAATTCCAAGGATTTTGACCTATGATAGTTTTTTAAGACAGTAGAGTGTATGACAAGTCCAGCTTGTGAAACTTCTCAACCTCCAAACTTCCCTGAATGATTTCTGGCCTAGGCAGCTGCAAATCCTCACTGTTGCAGTCAAACCATGTGTATTAGGAGAATCTGTGAAAGGCTGGGTCCTTGCCCCAAAAGCTTTGGGCTTTAAATCTCCAGGAGTTATAGAAATGCGTTTTAAGTGCAGAAAACAATATTCCCCCACAGCCCCCTGAGATTAAATCACTTCCTCATCTCTATTCTCCAGACCAAGCTGTCCATATAAAAATATCTCTAGCATCCTGCTGAAACTTTCAAGCCCAAAATGTAAAAAACTATGCAAAGTTATAACAAATTGCAAATGGAACACCAGAAAATCTTAGCTATTAGTGGTACTATTTTCAATACCTACTTTTACAGCCACAGGGGAAAAATATCAATGTGTTCTCTATATTGCATGGTACAAATCTCTTCACTACAAAATGAGTTTCAAAATTTGTTTCTTAAATGCAGAGTGTAGAAAATGTCATTAAATTTAAAATGCTGTCACTGTGAAACAGCTTTCCCCAAAATATATTTTACATAATGTATCTTCACATGTATCTTTACATCTTTCACATGTATCTTTAGTATTACTCATATTGCTTTTATTCTCAAAACTCATTTCAAGAACATTCACTTACAGTTAGTTTTCTCATTACCAACACTGCTCCATTATTAGAAATAAAAATAAGAATACAGAAAGATCACAAAAGGGCAGACACAAAGGGGTTACATTTTACTGTAGAGCTAATACATGGGTCTGTGCTTGTCAATTCTGCCCTGTGACTTTGTGGAACTTTGGGATACACAAATACATGAAAGAAGTTTCCCTTCAGCGTGGAGGGATAAGAAAGCTAAGAAATTCTCTAGCATACTAAAACCAGGGAAGAGACTGAATCATTCAAATAACAAAAGATTTTATCCCTAGCCTTCTATTTTTTTGAAGGATAAGAGCATGAAGCAAAGGTGCTGCTTCTGTCATGTGTTTGTCTAACACAGCATGAGCTGCCTCTTACCGAATCCCTCCAGAGAGATTCCACTATTGCATAAGCATTTAGCATTTTTTATTCCCTTTAAAACAAAGCAGGTCACAGGGTTTTCTCACCTACCCACCCTCGCAAACACACTCCTGTTGAAAGAGAAAAAAGAATTGAAAAAAATATCTTCACCATGACGACACATCAGGGTACATTCACTGAGGATGCCAGAGACCATAGAGGTTGTTTTAAAAGGGGTTTGTATGAGACTGAGGTGAAGGGAAAGCTGAAATTTTAAAAGGAGGTTCCAATCTCAAAGAAAGACTAAAAACTGAAATGCTTAGTGAAGTAAGAAGGGAATCTAGCTTCTGTTTATCAAATAGCCTTAATAAAATGGGTGCTAGAAGCCACCCATTTTGACCAATACCTTCATGGAGATATATGGAGAAGTCAATACAGAGGATGTTATTAACTGCTTGCTAGATGCAGAAAAATTTATGGGAAAAGGAATAATCTCTGTCAAATAATTTGTTTCTGTCAGACAACAAATGCCAATAAAATTACTTGATCATTTTTTTCTTGACCTGTGCTAGGCTATAATCTCATCACAATAGTAGTTTATAATCTCCCTTAGATGCAGCTCTATATGTGAATGCACATGCAAAAAGCTTTAATATGATTCTAGGCTTTGTTCAAGCCAAGCTAGAGCAGATTTTTGTTCAGTGCCAAATAGGTTGCCTAGCACTATAAATAACAAGATCTCCTTCTCTCCATCATCAGCTTTCAATCACAACGCAAGTGTAATTCGGCTGTATGATTTCTGTGTAACACCTTGGCACTTTCACAGGCATGATGGAAAGCTTTTCTGCAGAGTCAATAGGTCACCTGAGAAGAAAAGCAAGTGCCACAAAACCTGGTTTTAATTGCTTTTCCTTAGCTGACTTTAACTAATGCTGTGGGCATTTGTCCTCACTGTGACAGTGTGGCCTTCGTTGCCCCTTTGCTCAGACACAGGACCCCTTTGGCAGAGAGCAGGTACATAGGTACAGCAGCTGGGGATGTGAGGAGAATATAGAATAAATGCTTTACATACATGATGTAGATTCTCAGTGTACCACTGCATATCAAAAGAAGGAGTCTTTGTACAATCTTTTTTGTTTAAAATATTGGCACGGGACAAGAAATAAGGTGCTGTACTTTGTCCTTTTCTTGACTGGCTTTTTGACTCTCACTTGACTCTCTCCTTTCAACAGCCTTTTAAATTCTAGTGGATATGCTTCAGTGTCATCTCCTTCCCTGCTCTAACTCTTTCATTGTCTGTCCTTTCAGCTGCCCAGTCCCACAGATTTATTGCTCTCCAGGATGGGTGCAAGGCCTATCTATGGACATAAAAATAGCTAAGGAGAGAGAGGTTTAAATCAGGTCAGCTAAGGAAAATAGTAGATTTTATCTACAGTAGTTAGTAACTCTAATAAATTCTGTTCGGAGCTTAATTTTTGTAAATGCCTTAAAAACTATTTTAAGCTTTTATATGTCAAAAATGCATGTTAAAAGTAGATTGCGTTTTGAGTGAGGTTTTCCATGCCAAGCTTTTTAAGCCCAGTGCTCCTGGGTGCCTCTCCTAGATGCAAGGAAATTAGAGTGGCCTTTCCCTAAAGATATTTTAATGTTGACTTTTCCTCTCATTGCTGGCTGTGCTCACTCTGCATGTGGCTATTTTGTTGCAGAGGTCTTGCATTAAAATCTGGCTACAAAAAGCACATTTATCAGATACCAAAAACTGAGTACACAACCCACCAATGGCTCAGAGATGAGCTGAACTGTTTTAACTCCTGGTGTCAGAGAAAGGACTGGAGGGCTGTCACTGCTCTCAGGAACCTGACATTTGCATGGACACTCTTCAGATGGTGATTTTGAGCTTGTGGGTCAGAGCCAGGCAGGGGCTCAGTATCCCAGGAAGAGTGAAGCATCAGTGCCAAGCTGTGGTCACACACTTCAGCCAGCAGCACCTGTGTTCCTCCAGCAAGCCTCCAGGCCGGGCTTGCACTGTGCCCAGCATGTTTTGCAGTCTCTAATTAAGCCCTAAACTACTTTCAGCTTTGAAAATCTTCCCACTTCTTTTCCCTTCCCCCGTGACTAATTTCAGAGGTTCATGTTCAGAGAGATCCAGGAATAGAAGTGATTCAGCTTGCAGTCACCCTCACTTAAGAAAGCTGGATATGAAAGGGTTTCTCAGCTACAGTTTACAACAAAAATCAGGACACTGGAGACAATCTAGCCCAGTTTGCTAAAGCTGATTGAAAAGATCATAGCAAGTTCCTGAACTAACTCTGCAAAATAGCCTCTGGCAAGTTTGTGTCCCTACCTATGCTGCCACCTATTCCTGTGGCTCAATCTCCTGCTCCTTAGCGTAGTGTGTGACTTTTACTCTTCATGCACTACCAGAAGCTCCCTGACCTGGCCTCACCTCATTTGACTTAATCTAGAGCATATTGTGGCATACCAGTCATACACATATATGTGTTATTTCCAAATTAGTGTATCAGCATTCTTATTACTATTTAATCATTTTTTTGAATTTCTTTCTTCTCTGGGTACCTCTTCAACCAAGGCCTTGAATGAACCTGCTCTATCAATGTAGTTTCATGGAATCAAAGAATCATAGAATGGTTTGGGTTGGAAGACACCCTAAAGATCATCTAGTTCCAACCCCCTTGTCATGGTCAAGGACACCTCACACTAGAGCAGGTTGCTCCAAGCTCCATCCACCCTGGCCTTGAACTCTTCCAGGGAAGGGGCAGCTACGACTTTCCTGGGCAGCCTGTGCCAGCATCTCATCACCCTAATAGTTTAGGGGGGGGGAGGTGTTTGGTTTTTTTGTTTTGCTTTGGGTTTTTTGTTTGGGTTTGGGGTTTTGGGGGGGTTTTTTTTGGGTTTTTTTGTCTGGAGGGAGCCTCAGCCTGTCCAGCAGTGTCACTGCTTCTGAGCTGGTTCAGCAATGGGTTTCTTGGAAAAAGGTAGTGAAGAAAACCCCCTTTGGCCCCAAGGTTACAGGTTATTTTGTTAGACCAGATGATATGACAGCATGATTCCACCAGGACATATCAAAGTTTAGTGAGCAAATCTGTGTTCTATAGCCTGATTTATTGGTGCCATCTGCCAACACCCTTGAACAGATGCTCTGTAGGACCTCACAAATGTACAGTAATGACTGGGAGAAACCCACTGCAAATGATTGAATTTTAAAAGTTATTGAGTGTAGCAGGAGAGATAACAAACATAATGAAAACTGTCTAGGAGAATGCATCTCAGTGTTCACTTTTCAGTTCCATTTCCCTGACAGCAGAACTTCACAGCATACTCATCTATATATGTGGGTATCCAGTGTAAAAATACACCAAGCATTCACTTATCCCTGTGATTTTGCTCCAGTCCTTGGCTACTGTGTGCCTCAAAGAAAGAGAATGTTTTGGTGTGAGCAGTTGCAGTCACAGCTTACTCAAAAATCAGTGAGGTTTTCCTGGCTGCTAGAATTCCTTTTGCAGGTCAGGACTGCCATATTGCTAACACTGATGACACTAATGTCATTTTTTTTTCTTTTTTTTGAAAAGGTTTTCCTCTGCTTTTCAGCTATTTCCAAGCCCTGTCTACTTTGAGGGCACACCAAGTTAGAAGCAAACGACTTTGCAATTATTGCCACCGGCAACATTAATTTTGCATTCCTGTCTCTTCCAAACCACAGGGGAGCAAAAAGAGATAACAGAAAGATGAGCAACTTGTCCAGACGGAGGTTTGAAACGTGCCTGAGCTCAGAGCAGGCACTGTAGAAAGCAAGGGGGAAAAGCCCTGGCTCCAGCATCTCCAGGGAATGCTGGCAGGGGCATGGGAGCAGTCTGGTCCTGGGTCTCAGCAGCCCCTGGCCCTGCAGCTGCCTCCCATTGCCCCCTGTCTGTGAGATTTCCCAAATCATCTCATTCATCTTATTCATCTCTTAGGATCTGCATTAAAATTAGAAGATGAAGCTGTAGTGAGGGGGGCTACACTTTTTCTTCCCTCCTAGCACCTATAAGGCAACCTGCCCTGTCCATATCAAGGGTGTTACATGGTGTTCATTCAAATGTACTCAGGAGCATGTTTTTGATGCCCAACCCATCCAAACTCTGACAAAGTCATAGAACTGGGGGACAACAACTTTCATTCACTGCCACTTGTTAGGAGGCTGACTTTGGATGCAGAGCTGGAAGGTGGAAAGCCTCCTTCCCTTATCATGCTAATCTATTAAAATCACACACTCACAAAACTCTCTGTGGAGGAACTATCACTGAACTATTAATAAAATCTTCCCCTACTATAAATATGCTCTGTGGGAGTTTTCATCCACTGCAGGGACTGGTTATGTAAGTGCACAGGCATGGAGATGGTTTTTTTAATCCCCAGTTCAAATGACCTCCTGGTACAAATAGTTTTGCTTATGATTGAAATCTTCCTGACTCTAATGGAAATTGCTTTCTTTCATAGGGGATTATATTTTATTTGCAGTAAATTGGCAAGTATGGTCAAGATTAAAGTGCATTTGGATGGACAGATCTGTGTTTGCTTTTCTGATAGCAAAGGACAGAAGTTAAGAAAGCATTTTAAAAATGTTTGTGTCACAAAATTCAAATATCCCATAACTTAGAAATATGTAACAAGTAGTTTTTTTAGCTCAGGTTGTTGGTCTATGAAGCCCATTCCTGCAGTGTGAAAAGTTTGGCCCTGAGAATCAGGTTGGACTTATTCCTAATTTTGGTATTCCAAAGATTGTTTTGCTTTCCTGCCATACTCTGGCATGAGGAGATGCTGGAAGATCATCTTGAATTTTTGCTTTCAGGTAGTTCAGAACAACACCACAGTAAAAGGTTTCTGATGTGTACTCATGCCAAAAGAAATAGATGTCATGCAGGCAAGAGCAGGCAGAAATAGTGAAAAATAGTCTCTCATTCACCTCATAGCTATCACTTCTGAGCTATTTAGTGGAACATTATGCACTGAGAGTTTTCAGTCCCAGACTCATTTCAGGTCAGAAATTTCCCTGCACAGGAAGTCTGAGTGGGGAAGTGAAACGATGATGCCTGTAACATTCTCCTCTAATCTGCAGGCTTGGACAGACTTCTCCAATATGAAACAGAAAATGTATTGAGTACTGTATGGATTTTGGGATGCCTGTGGCAGCTTCACTGTAGCACTCAGGTGTTAATTTCTTCCTGTCCTCTGGGGATGATGTGGAGGGAAATAGTTGAAAAAAGAAAGGAAACAAATATAGAAAGTAAAAAAGAACAAGACAATTCAGGCAAAAGACCCATGTTTTTGCACAGGGTTCCATTCAACCAACAAGAACAACTAAAACCCTATGTTTGGACCACTTGGTCTCTGTAGGTTTGCCTACAATACTTTGGGAAGGTGCCACTGCAGTATGGTTACATGTATTCCCTATTTCAATTCACCACAGGTCCCAGTGAAGAAGATTTGGTCTGACCCTAGAGTGAGCTGGATGCGCAAGCAGATATCTGGAGTCCTTTCACTGTTTTTTCCCTGCTGTTTTGAGTAGCAAGCTTGCTAGATTAGCACTGAGTTGAATATCTATCTTCATGCTGCTATTTCATTTCTGAGCAACATGCTAATACATCCAGCCCGGTTTTTGGATAAAATGAGAGCAGTGCCCACAAGTAATCAGAACAATTCCTTCATGCTATATTTTATTTATGCCACTGGAATAAAATGTAAATATTTCCTCATGATTAGGTATTTTTAACAAGGAATCAGGTTAAGAAAAGGCTCTGGTGATCCCAGGGTCCTTCTCACAGTAGGCTCCAAAAAATGTACCTCATTATAAAATACACCTTCCCAAGGAATCACAAGACATGAGAAATCAAAAGAGAATTCCTAAAAGCAAAAGCTCTCCAGCAGAAAATCAATTTCAGCTACTTTCACCTTGCCCCAGGGAAAGCAGCAGAGACACTAAGTGGGGTGTGGGAAAGGTCTCATGCATCTTCCTAGAACTGTGCAAGGCAGACCTCCAGACGGGAGCTTTTCTTTCCAAGACAGCTCTGCTCTAATTAGGGACTTCTGCAAAATTGGTATGTTGCAGTTCCAAACAGTGTCTGGATGATTCCCATATCAAATTTCTTTGCTTTAAAAAAATTATGTCTTTGTCCTTGTTCTAATTGACAGCCTTGGAAATGCAGGTGGACTGAGGGATGAAGGTCAAACTGAGCTTATTGTGCTTAATAGGGTAAGAAACAAAATGAGCAGAAAGTTACACACTAAAAAATGTTCTTTGGTTGTTGATTTTTTTCCTGGCCATCATGCTGCCTTTTCGAGGATCTTTGTGCATTTTTTGGATGTTCCTTCAGAATTAAAAGAAAACTTTCCTATGAGGGGCTTTCCTCATATTTATCTACCGATGTGGCAAACAGAATCTGGCTTATGGACTCAGCAATCTGTGCTGGGTGTATATAAAGTTTACTTTCTAAACAGGAAAGAACATCCTTCTTCTTAGCTGACGTTCTGCCTGCTTAAACCTGTGGCTGTTTCTTAAAATTCTCAGCGTTTAGACCATTCTGGGTAATGTGGTTTCATCAAGGCTGGTCAATGTGTTCTTAAAAAAAAATCTCCCCCTTGGCAATGAAGTCTGACTGACATTTCTCACTGAAGATTGTGATTAATATCATTTTTGCATTCTAATGACAAGGCAAAACAATTTTTCTTTTTTTTTTTTTTTGAGGGGTCAATATAAATCTCTGTGCTTTAAAGTCATTCTCTGCCTTCCACATCTTTACTCTCCTTTGCTTCAAATGCAGACTCTATCTTCTACACTAACCTATGCTGTTAACTTACAGCCTGGGATAGCTGCAGCAGCTCAGCCCCAAAACCAAAGGAGTTCAGAACTTCTCTCTTAGAGATACAGCTTGTGAGATGGCAGCCAGCTTGATAAATATAGTTTTGTTTGTTCAGGGTTTTTTTTTAAGGCAAATATGGAACATTTCAATATTTTTAAATTATTTTTTTATTAATAACCTGCGAGAAGTTTCAAATCTTCAAATTTTCATTCATGTGTGCAAGAAGCTGAAAGCAGCTAAATATGTCAGTTTTGCATGAGATGGGTGGTTTTGGCTCTGGTCTGCTCTAAACCCCAATTTTAGATTATCAAAAGATATAAAATAACTTTGGGCTTCACTTCTCACTTCTGGTGGTCAGTGGGTTTTCTAGGTGGGCTCAGACTCTCTGTAGCTGTTTCTCAGCACAGCCCAGCTGAAGTAAATCCAATTTGCAGCACTGCAGTCAGAGGTGCATCGCTGAAATACAGTTGTCTTTATAGTGAATGAACACCCCAAAAAAAGCATTTGCTATCCTTAAAACACTCAGCTTATGATTTACTAGGATTTAAAATGGGATCACCTGTTATGTTATGCTGTCTGTCCTTCTGTGTGCTGTCCTGACTAGTCTTGCACAGAACATCCAGTATTGAGATCTGTAAAGATTTCAGGTACATAGAGGTGTCTGAGGTGTAAGCAGCCTGTACTACAGTATAGCAAAATAAAAAGGTTATCACCTAATGCCTGTGACCACTCATAAACAGCCAGGTATGGTTTAATGTGACCACCAGGGCAGTCCACGGCCAGTGCTAAAGAGCACAGAGTCCTGTCAACCTGCCTTGGGTGTTAGGAGGTGGTGGGATGCCTACATGGTGCTAAATCTGGGAAATAATTTGACCTTGAAGTGGAGCAGAAGCTCTACTGAGCTTTTAAGGGGATTTTCCATATCATCTCACAAATCCACCCCACGTCCTCACCAGCTGTGCTCAATCTCTGATGCTCCAGAGGAAGGCGAAAGCCCCAGGATACTCTGTGCTAATTGTGGGGGGGAAAGAACCTGTCAGGGTCCCCAAGCCAAATCCCTGAAGGAAGAGACCTGATTAAGCTCTGCCTTTATATGCTGAGCTGTAGGGGCTAGGAGCACACGGAGGATGAGGACGGCTTCATCAGGTTCTCCCTTCACAGGGGAGAAAGCCAGGCACCTCTCCTCTCGCTGGCAGGAAGGGCATTTGCACACAGGAGCAGCGGTCGTCCCACTCTTTATGCAAGCGAAAAGATCCTGGGCTCTTCCCTGGCTGACTGACATTTGCTAGATGAGTGTGTAGGTACAAAATACCCATCACAATATACAATAACCTTTAAAGGCACGCCAGCAACCTCCTCTTTTATTAATCGTGCCACGCTGGCTGAGCGGTGTAGGATGCTGTAGCAAACACCTCCCCGGCGGGACGCTACCTGCATGTTAATGCCGGGGGTGTTTGTGCACAGCCCGGCAGCCAGCGCTGGGCTCCGGCAGTTTCCATGGTGCCGCTCTCCCTACACCTTCACTTATCAGCGTTTCCCACCCATCCTCCTCCCCAGAATCCGCTGCTCGCTCACCCCGAAAGGTCAGGCATTGTAATGATGATTGTAGCGGGGGGGAGGCAGGGAGGCCGGAGGGTGAAAAGGTGAGCTGTGCGCAGCCGTGTGCGTGGGAAACCGGGGGCTTGCTTTGCCTTGAGCCCGCACAATGAGAAAGGAGAAGGCTTCCCCCCTCGAGGGAGCCGTGCTCATCATCCCCCCTCTCACTTCCCATCCCGAACCGAGTCAGATGCCCTGATGGAGTTAAAAAAAAAAGGAGAAGTGCCTGGAGAGCCTACTTTAAATCACTGGCAATTGGTGCGTGAGTGCGTGGAGGGGAGAAGGGACTGCGGCTGCTAACAGAGGAAACTGATGCAAACATTTCCAGGCATTTTTCTTCTTCCATTTCCCTCTTTCCCCCACCCCCACCTCCCCGCAGCAAGCCCAGCGTTTGTTTGAGGATAGAAAGAGGCAGACATCTTCCTCTGACTTTCATCCCATTAACTGCTGGCCTGCATCTATTAACTGCCTTCCTTTTCTTTCTTTCTGCAGGACAGTTTTCCTGCCCGCTTTGGAGGAGTCCATTTTGTCAACCAGCCCTGGTACATTCATGCTCTGTACACGCTAATCAAACCATTCCTCAAAGACAAGACAAGGAAAAGGGTAATTAGAAGGGGCCAAGTTCGGGGGGTGGAAAGCCACAGAGCCGGAGCAGCTGAGTAGCTGTCTGCTTTCTTTTTTTCCTTCTTTTTCCCTCTGCATTTTTCATATGGCCTCAGAGAATTGCTGCTGTTATTAAAACTTAGGGTTTGCAATGGTCTGGATTGAATCAATAACTCACCCAGGGACCAGAAAGCTGTTATCACTAGCAAAGTGTAGATAAATTTTAATGGGACATGCTCAGGGATAGAGAGAATTGGCAATGTGGAAGGATTATCAGGCCTGGCTAAGGTCACCTGCAGTGAGGAAAACTTCATCTCAACTCTTTTTGTGGGAGTAAAATTTCCTATTTCATTCCTTCAGCAGACTGTTTTTGCATAGTGGTAACTCACTGGTTTCCACAAAAAAGTGCCCGTGTCTGGAGGCTCTTTACTCACACTACAGAGAGGCAGATCTTCCCCATTGAAACCCATGTGAGCTGTGCTCCTGCAGTCATCTTAGCCATTTCTCTTCTGTAGTCCATCAAACAACCACAGGATCATGCCTCATGAGGCCCCAGAGCCCACCGTGGGGTGCGTCTGACTAGGCAGGACAAGGGTAGTACCAGCCTGGAGCAAAGAGTAATCCCAAGCAGTGCAAAGTGGTGACACAGGACTACACACCAGGGGGCTGTCAGTCTTGGTGTACAGGGTCAGGTTGCCCTCTCATGCACTGGGGACCTGCTCTTCACATCTTCCAGTAAGCTCCACAATCTCCCTTTTCTTCTGACTATTCTTTGTACAAGCCTCTATCCTCTTACAGCTGCAATAATCAGTCATTATTCCTGACTTGCACTTTCCCTGATCTAGTACTTAAAGAAGTGTCATGTGCCAAAAGTAAGCAAATCAGGATTTCAGAAGTGTTTTACAGAGCCAGACTAATTATTTATCTGCACACCCCAAAGCTAATCCCCCTCCTCCAGACTGTCTTCCCCATCCCTGAGAGCTTCAGAAGTTCCCACCTGAAACTGCAGGCTCAACTCCACACCCCATTTGTGTTGTTATTATTGTGCTTCATGAAGTAAGGAATCGATGGTGACTTTGAACTTTCTTTTTATTTGTTAAAGATCTTTCTTCACGGTAACAACCTGAACAGCCTTCACCAGCTAATACACCCTGAATGCCTGCCCTCTGAATTTGGGGGCACTCTCCCTCCATATGACATGGGGACGTGGGCTCGAACGTTACTGGGTCCTGACTACAGTGATGAGAATGAGTACACCCACACTTCCTACAACGCCATGCACGTGAAGCATGTGTCCTCCAACCTGGAGCTGGAGGCCTCACCAAAACCCATGAAAAGGTTAGTACTGCTTTTGAAGTTCTCTCTTCCTTGGCTCCTTTGAACAGGTTTGGTGTAAACCTAGCAGGAGGGGTGCATCTGGCTTGGGGGGAGGTTGCAATTTGGCAGCAGTGAGGAGTGCCTCACCCTGGGCCATGCACATGGTGTAGCAGGAGAAGGAGAAGGAGAAGCCTCTCTGTGAAACCGTAATTACTCATCTGATTATTGCAAAGGAAAACAAAGGGAAATTAATGAGCCGCTGCAGAGAGCATTATAGAAAGTGTATCAGAGAGCGGTGTCCTTCTGCACGGCGTAGTGCTGGTCCCTATTGCTGCTGCCGTGGTGCTGCTGACCCCAGCTGAGAACGATTAGGGTTCTACCTCCTGGGAAATGCGGATTTTTACGATGAACACCACTGCCCTCTAAAGGGGAAACGAGTTAATCTCCTCCTGCTGACTGCCCCTCTCTTCCTCCATCCATCCCGGCTAAGGCCGCAGGGCTGCCCTCCTTAAGATTTCTGCCTTTAGATCCAGTGGCTGTGCGGACTGCTCCGAATGCTTTAAATTCGGAGTAGAGTATCGCTCTCAGTAATCTGCACTGGTTATGGGGATGCAGTGAGAAAGGTTGTAAATCTGGCCCAGGTTTGCAGGTGATACAGCAGGTACAACACCATCTGCAGCGAGTGGTGGCCAGGCTGTCTCTGCTGCAGGAGTGAAACATCGGCACTTATCTCACCCTCTGCACCCCACTCCGCAAAACTGCTTCCTATGCAGATCCCAGCGATGCTTCAGCTCCCTGCTGCCACTTGATGAGCGCGGAGCTCACGGAGATGGCGTCACTCTGTGTGACAGCCAGCAGCCATCATTCTGTCACAGCAAAATGAAAGGTGACAACACAGGCAAGCCATAATGTCATGCAATTAATTTCAAAAGACTTTCATCTTCAAGAGGAATAAAAAAGAAACAAACGCACTCTTGATTCAGAGCTCCCTCCCGGGTCAGAGGGATGCCATGCTGCTGCAGCTGTGAAGTGAAGCCTCATTCTGGAAATGCTCACACTTTAAAAGTGACATTAAGTGCTGTAAACCCCATGACTCACAGGGCCATGACACTGCAGGGCTCCAATCCCTTGCAGGGCTGCAGCCCCGGCATGAACCGAGGTGGCCATGCACATGGTCAGCAGTTCTCACTACTGTCTGCCATCCAAGACTCTGATCAGGATGACTTTACAGAGCCTGTCCCAGAGAACTGGTTTTAAAACAACTTTTTGTTGGTTTATCAGTTAATTTGATTATCTGTTATTTCTTTTTACTGACTGCCATCCATGACTCTGATCCAGGACGACTTTACAGAGCCTGTCACAGAGAACTGGTTTTAAAACAACTTTTGTTGGTTTATCGCTTAATTTGGTGGGGTTTTTTCTTTTGTTTTTTGTGTGGGTTTTTTTTTTGCTTGGTTTGCTTGAGAAGGTTTTGGGAGTTTGTTTATTGTTGATTTTCTTTTTTTATTTTAGTTTGGTTTTAGGTTGGTTAGTTTTGGGGCTTTGGGTTTGTTTTTGGTTTTAAATATTAGTAGTCCAACATGTTGAATCATTTCTGAAAGATGCTAAAAAATAATCCATAATTATTAATATATATATATATATAAACATGTACAATTTGTGTAGCATTATAAAAAGAAATCTGAATTTTTTAAAGCTTCGATGTGTTAAGAGCTGTTCACAGGTAACTCTTTGCTGAGGATCAGATCCTCAGTGGCAAAGAAGGGAGGCTCTTATTGTGCCTTCAGGGGAGAACCTCAGCTTGAAAATGAGTTCAGTGCCAGAAAACCCTGCCTCGAGGCAAAGCCTTCTTTTATAATCTGTTCACTAATACAAAAGCACATTAATACAAATATGGCGAGTGGATGAATCTAATTTGTCATGTTGCCTCTGGGCAGACTAGATCTAACTTTTAGCCTAATTTTGTTACTCAGTGGTTAAGCGAACCATCTGATCTCATAGCCTGTGGTCATTACTAGCTGCTGGAGGTGAAAAGTTCACTTCTTCGACAGATTTTCTCCTATGAGTATTTGCTCTGATTCTTCTTCCCCTGAAATTACATTTTGGCCCAACACGAGGTAAAAGCCTACACTTAGGAAGCATAATTGTGTGATTTATTAGATTTATTAGGCCAGGTTCATATCTAAGGCTTATTAAAAGGTCCACAGATTCCTGCCAGTGTTACCTGTCTTTATATACACCCCCTCTTTGCCTCTTTAGGGTCATACTTCTCTAATACAACAAGAGTTTGAGGTCATGGCTGAGATTTCTGGTTACTTCAGGGAGGTTTACACTAGGCATGGGTATAAACAGCATTAGTATTAATTTTAAATACAATTCCCTCACAGTTTCCTAAGCTTTACTTCACTTCTTGAAGTGTTTTAGCACTTCAATTGAAAATCTCTCCCCTCCTCCTCCACTCACAGTGTAAAAATCTTTAAATTCTTGAGCAAATGTGGCAGTTTTGTAGGCATTTCTATGCTGAATTGTTTGCCTCAACAGGGAAAAAAAAAAAAAAAAAAAAAAAAAAAAGTGGCTGACCCTTTCTTTAGCACTTATGTTCCCCTAGAAGAGGTGACTGAGCCTACTTGAGTTTCTGTAATTTAAGGATGAGAAACCTTGCCGAACAATTATGGGTCTTCTCCTCTCTGATTTCCCAGACATCACCGCATGTTTCCCTGCCCAGTAATTAGCTGCAGGCAAGGGCAGTGTCTGGGTTTACCCCAGAGGCTGGGAGAAGGAGGCTGTTCTTGCATGGTCCTGCTGCTTGGGTTGCAGGTTGCCCCTCCTGCCTCCTGCCTCTGTGACCTCTTGCTGCAAAGTCCCCAAGAATGTCTTCAGAGGAACTGCCACTCTTAAGTGATGTCTTAAAACTTTCTTAATTTTGGAGCTCAGTGCTGCTATAATAGATTAGAGCCTCACACTGACCACAGACAAACATCCCTGGGAAGTGTAGTACAAATAACAGCAGTTCTGAGTCAGAAAGTTTGTGACCTGGCAAAGCTGGGAAGAAAGGCCTCTCCCAGACACTGCCATCCCACACCCAGAGAGGAGCTCACCCTGTGCACAACCTCCTCCAAATATAGTATCTAGCAATTTTCGTAACAGAAATGCTGAGAAATCAAGATGGGAATTACAGATGCAGAAGAAAAATGCCAAGAAATTGAACCACAGAATAACTAATCAAAATATACTTTTGTAGAGGGGAGAAAGAGGGCATTTTCAGCATGTGGCTGAAACCAAACTGAAGTCACCACCTGAAATTAACACAAATCTCAAAATGCAGACCAAGAGAAAATGTGGCACCAAGCAGCAGTGGGAGGGAGGGAAACTGGAGCAGGTATGTTCCTGTACATTGATTTCAGGACTGACAGCACTGCCTTGGCTCCTGTCACCAGGGCAGATGAATATAAATTGAAACAAGTTCACCTGAGAGTTGCAAGGAGGGTGAGGAGAACTGAGACCATGTTTTTTTCAGCAAGAAGCTATAGGAGAGTGGTTTGCTCAGCCTCACAGAGCAAAGGTTGAAATGGATGTGATCATTCCGTACAAACACAGAAGGGAATAAAAACTGGGGAGAGAGGACAGATACTTTAGAAAAAGGACAACTTAGGCTTTAAATCAAATGGGTATAAGGTGGCTGAAGTCTATCTTGGTTGCAAATTAGAGAATTCAGAGAATGGAGACATTGAAGATAAAAAATATTCTTAGAATAAAAACTGCTACTGACTCTAGTTAGCAACATGATCTTGAAAATCTTGAGATTTGACAAGTTTCTATAATATAGAAAATCTTTAATCGAAACCAGTGCAATTGTCATTTTTCCACCAGCAGCTACATGAAGCCCCACTGGGGCAAAATCAAAACAGTGGAAATAGCACTCCCATCTGCAGTATTATCTCACACCCTGGGAAAAATACCAGAACTCAAGTACTGTATGAGCAGATGGGAAACAAAGCAAAACAGCTGATGACTCCATGTAATGACTCTTAATGGCTAGGGAAAAAAAAAAAAAAAAAAAAAAAGCAACAATAACGAAATCCATGGAGAAATTCTCTGTTTATTCAGATTCAGCTCAGTCAAGTTTGAAATGAGCAAGGTAATAAACGTGCAAACCAGCAAAGTCACTTCAATCCAAGAGTTTGGCCACGTCCATTTTATAACCCTGGGAGCATCAGTGGCAACACAGACTGCCCTTGTTCTGGGCCATCTCTTCTGAAATGTTTGCAGGGAGCCTGTTGCTTATGAGCTATGGGATTGCAGAACAATGTAAATGGTGTGGCCATTTAGAATACAGGGAAGAAAATCACCTCTCTTTCATCCAAAACTTCCCAGAGCCCTGCTGGTCAGACAGAGGCTTTGGGTTGCTTTAGCCTACAGGGAGCTACCACAGAAGCAAAGCATTTTCCTTAGGCAGTGGTGCTGGCTGTTACTGATGAATTGTTGCTTTTGGGAACAGCTGCAGGTTTTAGCTGGGTGTGCAGTGTCATGAATAGTTATGGTGGATGGTTAAGCCTGGAAGGTACAGAGTCAGGGACTGCTCTCACCACATCACTGTGCCAATAGGGCACAGTCTTTTTGCCAGCCACAGTGGGAGAAGCATGCCTGGGTACCTAACTGTAGTCTGTGAGCATCCCCAGTTGGAGAGACTGGTTCAGTGACTGGGGAAGATGTGAAGGAGCTCAGTTCTCTACAGAGTTTCCCTTTTCCCCAGTGTCACCCTACTGTAACTCTTGGGTCTAGCAGCAGCAAGTATCCTGCAGTAGCACATTGCTTCCCTGTGACTTGCTTTTCTTTGCAAGATCTTCCTTTTTGCAGCTGCATCTGGGTCACTCCTTGATATCTGAACTTGATCTTCAGTCCAAGTGTGACAAAGACTGTTCTCTGCCTTTGTTTATTCCCCATGCAGTCACCCAGCACAGCCTGAAAGCTGACTGATTCTTCTCTGCCCTCCCAGGCATCAAAAGAGCACTTGCTTTCAACCTGCTGCCAGTGCAAACATCTCTGAAAACCTAGTGCAATTTAAAATTGCTCTGCAGAGGAAGGAAATTTTACCTCACAATTAAATTTATATTCTGGCTAAATAACCTATGCTGCTTAATCAAATTTCTTTAATCAAAGTTTAATTCAGTTTAATCAAATTTGGGGTTAAAAATTATTCTTAGGGTAACATGGATTGCAGGAACAGGACCATCACCAAGTTAAGCTCACTGAAGACTCAGGAAATTCAGAGTTAGGGTAAGACAACCTTTAGAGTAAAACTTCTAAAGTAGAGCCAAGCTTAGTTAGTTGTGAAAATGTACAATTCATGCATCAAGACACCATTAACTTTTCCTGCTGTGAAACTGAAACTTGAGCATCTAAGGATGGGATGACTTGCCTGGTGGTTCAACAAAAGCCACGTTGAAAATGCAGTGAAAAAAAACCTGTTGGAATGCGTTGCCCCACACTGTTGAGTCAGAGCATGTGGGGTTTTATGTCCTAGATTAGAGTGAAAGGATTTTAAAGTACAGATTAGGGTTTGCCATTATTGCCTCCTGATGTGTGTGTTTTCAAAAGGACTGATGTTCAAATGAACTTACTGCTGAAACTAATTGTTGGGTCTCAGAAATGGGATCCTGCCCTCAGAAAGAAGGGTATCACAACTGGTGTACACTAATGCCAACTGGAACAGTTTTAGATCCAAAAGAGGTGACATATGTCAGGTTTTTATTTATTCAGACTGGTTCCTCCATATGCCCAGCTGGGCTGTGTGCAAGGCAGACCTTTCTAGTTGTTATCTTTGGTGTGACCTTAATGTTCCTTCACCATATGTTTCTGCTTTTATGGGTCATGTTTTATGCCGGTTCACAGTCAGCACCAATTTACTGCAGAAGTAGTGAAATACCAGCAAATAAAAATCAGTATGAAAATGTGTGAAAAATTCTTCCTGCCCATGGATGGCACCTGGGTCACCCTGCTTGTAGCTGGGGGTGCATTTCCATGTATGCTGGGAGAAAAGGGAAAAAGTCCATTATTACCTTTCAGCTAAAGTAGCTCTGTAATATGTGGGAGCTATGGTGCAGGGCTTACACTCATTTTCTTGCAATGAATTACTTCAAACAATGGAGAATTTCTGTATGCTTCTGTAGAAAAGCTTCCCCCTATGCACATCATGAGTGAGACATATCTTGATAGTAACAATCCAGATGTCCCAGGAACATGCATCTCACATAATGTATGCATTATCTAGCAATGTAGATTATTAGCTGTTGAACAGTTTTATAGCTTTTGGCTGGAATTCTGCTCATACATCAGAGAGAAATGGAAAGGAGCTGGTGGATCTGGCAAGTTAGCAGGTCCTGGGAAGGCTGGAGGGAAGACAGTGCAGAATAACATCAGGAGCCAAGAATGAGGGAAGCCAAGGAGGAGAGAGAATCCCAAAGATATGGCTGAACCAAGGACAGGAGGGACATGGGTGGCTTAGTGCTGGGGGTCCCCTGGGATGAGGCAGGAAATTGGTTGCTCTCTGAGGGCACTGACATTGTGGTTTTCATCTGTTTACAGCACTCATTTTACAGTGACCAGTGCACGGGTGTATAAACACAGCCTGGGGGTGGGGATGGCAGAACCAGTGCTGTTCAGGCTGCATGAAATATTGCATTGTAAATTATGTCTTCAGCTAGCTATAAATTTGCCAAAAGTTTAGTAGTTTGAGTTAGAGACACGACACTTAATAAAACAAATGGTTTTACACTGCTTATGTCTTTTGCTGCCCTGTGAAAAATCCACCTACATCTGGCTGAGTTACAAGCCTTTGAAAAGGCAATTCACACATGCTCTGTAGAAACATATTTAATTTTAGCATTTTATGACCCTAAGGATTGCCTCATGCTTTAGCTTAACTTCCCAGTATAAATAAACTTATTCAGGTCAGGCTGACAATGTGCATCTCCTGTCTGCACCATGGAGTGCAGAGGGCTTTTGTAATTACAACTTTTACTTGTGACCACAACAACTTCTCCTGCATCAGGCCAGGCAGTAGAAAGACATGGAGCTGGATTCATCAGATGGATACCCCATGCTCTCAGGGCTGCCTCCTCCCTGGTATTGCCAGGAGAACTAGAGAGATGAGGATTCAACAGTGAACCCAGCTGAGATACTAGAAACTGGAATCACTGAGATGGGAGCCCCAAAATGGACTTAAAGATGAGGCAGGTATAAAGGACTGGAAGCATCTGGGCTACGAAGCACACTTGGTGGGCAAGAAAATGAGGAGCTCCACTTAGAGGGGAGCTAATAGAGACCAGAAATGATCCTTTGGTTAAACAAGGTGGGAACAGCCCTGGAGTAGCAGATCCTGCTCTCCCTCTCTCCCCAAGCCTCTGTGTTGGTCTGGCAAGTCACTTAAACCAAATTTCACACAGATGGTGAGATTGCACATTGCTTATTTTCAGCCTGCCAAGCTCTAGAGTCTGGGGTTTAATTTCCAGAAATACTTAGCATTCACCTGCAACAGAAATCAAGGGGACATGTGCTTTGAACACACAAACTGCCACATAATGCTGATTGCTCTGCAAAATCAGACCCTCAGGACCGGAAAATGGGCACCTCGCATTAGAGGGATATTTGGACCTTAAACTCACTGTGCTTCAGCTTTCCACATTTAAAATGGAAATAAAAACACTCCTCAGAGTCATGCTATGGCAGTAAATGAATTAGCACTTAAGAGGCACACAAGTACTGTGCTGATGAACTGCACAGAAAAACTCAGGAGGGAATTAACAAAAGCTATCTTCAGAGCAGGCTTGGAATAATATGCAGCAAATGTGTCACAGAACCACATGCTGAACTGCTAGAAGAAAGCAAAATAAATAGGCACTTATTAACTTGACATTATCTACCTGGAGCACTGAGGGAAGAAATTGCCCTCCTCGACAGAACAGTACATGCTTCTGGGGATGGGGGTCACAATGTCCCCATGCACCCAGCTGAGAGACTGCTGCTCCCACAGCCTACATTTTGGCTTTTCCCACTGCTGTGGTGTTTGACTTTCTAGCCTAAATAGTACATCTGTAGGGTTGCTTTCATCCTGCAGTGCTGTTCTTCCTAAGGACAGAAAACCTCTGTAGTAGGATGGGGGAGTAGGAAGACCAACACCTTTTGCTCTCTGGGCTCCATGTTCCCTGTTATTGCCATGCAGAATCAAAGAGACTGGTTTGATGGCAAACTTGGCTGGGATACTGGGAATTGGCATCACTGGAATGGGACCATAAGAGGCAGACTGGATGATGAAACAGATGGAAAGGACTGGAATGTCTGAGCAAAGGCACTGGAAGCTGTTGAGCTAGGGGGACTGCATAGCAGGCAAGACACTGGGGATAAGTAGAAAAAATGTGACTGGTGACCATAGGAATGCGTGTGCAATATTCACAAAGTGCTAGAAACAAATTTTCTTCATTTCTCGTCCTATCTTTTGTTTGTTTATCATATCCTGCACATTTTTTTAAGCAGGTCTTGCTGAATCTGCTGTGAAGTGGTACTGTCTGCTGCTGCAGTGTTGTCTTTATCTGGCCTCTTGGCCCAGCTTCCCATCTGGTGGGTGAGATATTGTGCCCCAGGGGATTAAGGGTCTTCTTGGAATTCCTGCCTGAAGCAGGTGCTACTTTTTCTTCTCATGGTAAAAAAAAATGTGTAGAGGGGTCGGTGTATAGCAGAGATAGGAGATGGAGAGGAGCTCCCATCCACACTTTTCCCCTGCCTTGGACTTAAGATGTGACTGAGGCAAGATTTTGACATAGAAAGTCAGAAGCTTTTAGAAAGAGGAGATATCAGGAACATCCTCACTGGTAAACAGTTGATAGTTGGGCTTTGGCTAGAGCCAAAACCAGTGCAGTGTCACCCCTACTGCTCTTTGGGGCACACCCTGCACTGAGATGTACCCAGCGTTTACAGTGGGAAGAAGTAGTTTAGGCTGGCTGTCAAGAGAGGAGAGGCATGGAGATTGCTGGTGGGCACAGGGAGGATGAGGGGTCTGATGCTGGGGTTCACCCTGCAGCAGTCACCTCTTTATCACTGTAGAAGCCCTCAAAGAGACTTCTCCACATGTGCAGTTAAACACAGATGTGGTCTGTGGTTGCCTCTGGCTTTGACGAGCTAAGGCACTACTCAGAGCCCTCTCCCTAGGATGTCCTAAACCTCAAGGAGATGCATGGTCATTGCTGCTACCTCCTGTTTGCGAGTACAGCAGCTTGTCACCAGTGTCCCATGAGATAAAGCACTGGGCCGGCGGCAAGCTTAAACCAGAGTTTTCATCATGCTGCTTTACCCCCTAAGTCACCCCATGGTTGGATCACTTAAACCAGCTCAGCTATGCCCCTGGGCACAGATGCTGCTGCATCTCCTCGCAGTGCTGCGGCTGCTGTATCAAAGCAGCCCCTCCGGGCAGGTCTCTGCGGCACAACTTCTGCACTGTGAGCCAGCACACTTGCAGAAGCTGCAGAGCTGAGTTAGCGAGAGGCTTCGGCAGGGCTGCTGAGCCTGGGCAGAGAGCCACGCTTCAGGGCTCCTGCGCTGGAGATGCGCACCGCTGAGCAGAGCTCGCCTGGACATCTGCCTGCACCACCTGCGGGAGCATACGTGTCTTTCAAGATGCCTTGCCCATGCATTTCATTTCCAAGTGCTTTAAATATGAAAAGAGCACCTTTAACCACAATTACTTCGCACCTGCACGTCTCCATTGTTTCTGGAGGGAGAAAAAAAACAAAACCCTTGTTTTTCGCTCCCGATGCGGGCACTTCTGATGTGTGTTTCGGAGCGCCCGCCGGGGTGCTGTACCCTCTTCTGCAGTTTGATGGGGAGATGAGAGGATAGAGAAGGAAATGCTCCTCGGATCTTGTCAATGCAAAAATTCACAGGTGTGATTTTGGAAAAGAAAAAAAAAAAGGAAAAGAAAAGAAAAAAAAAAAAAAAAAAAAGAAGAAAAAGCTTATTATGTTCTGTAAAGGGAATGAATAATTGGGAGGTGAACAGCCCTGAGATGATGTCGAAATGGGAAGGGAATTAGAGGGAAATGAGCAGATGGGAGGTGAGAGTTAGATGAATAGAATCACACAATGTGATTGGATTGATTGGCTGCAGTTTGTCACTCTGAGAGCTTGAAGCCTCCTGAACTTGGGGAAAAGAAAGCATGCCACCCTCCTCCTTGCTCTACAAAACCCTCCAAAGGAAACCCAGCACAAAAGTCATAGGTCCTCATTCCTGTAGGCTGCAGTACGTCAGCATTGTTGTGATGAAAAGCATAAAATGAGGGATCAGAGCACTGGAAGATGTCTTTTCAGACAAGCATGCTGTGATACGCTGGTAGTCACTGCTAGCTCAATGCAGGACTTTGGTATTTTATTTTTTTATGGGAAATGAAAGTGATACCCAGCAGATGTCAGTTGCTGTGAGCTGATTCACTCCAGCTGTATTCTGACAAGAACCTTCTGATATCAATGCAGCTAGAAGACCCTCATCCAGTCTTCTCACATGGTTTTTGACTGAATTTGAGATAGTTGCATTAGAATGACCACACACACTTAAAGCCATCTGCTCTCTCATACTGATTTACATACCTATGCAGTGCTGTCATTTGAAATATATGGCTGACCTGCTGGAGAAACAGCTGGATAATATTGATTTTCCGGACTTCTAAATATTCTTGCTGAACAGTGTAACAACTGTGGGGGGTTTGATTGACACTTTAAATGGTGCACAGTCAATGGTACTTTCACTTCAGAAGTGAGACTGAGAATTGATTTTGCTTTCCATTTTCATTTTGCTCTCCTAAGCAAGGTTACCTAGCCTGGGAAACCAGCCTAGTAAAGTCTATGGGCATCTTGTCTGTTAATTACTTTAGACTTTGCTCCTAACTCATGGTAAAAATGTACTTGGAGGTACACGCAACTTGGATTGACAGGAAGCTGAACATGAGCCAGCAGTGTGCCCAGGTGGCCAAGAAGGCCAATGGCATCCTGGCCTGAATCAGGAACAGCGTGGCCAGCAGGTCCAGGGAAGGGATTCTGCCCCTGTACTCAGCGCTGGTGAGGCCACACCTCGAGTACTGTGTCCAGTTCTGGGCCCCTCAGTTCAGGAAGGAGATTGAGGTGCTGGAGCAGGTCCAGAGAAGAGCCAGGAGGCTGTGAAGGGATCCAGCACAAGTCCTGTGAGGAAGGGCTGAGGGAGCTGAGGGTGTTCATCCTGGAGAAGAGGAGGCTCAGGGGAGACCTCATCATTCTCTACAACTCCCTGAAAGGAGGGTGTAGCCAGGTGGGGGTTGGTCTCTTCTCCCAGGCAGCTCCCAGTAAGACGAGGGCATGGACTTAAGCTCTTCCAGGGGAGGTTTAGGTTAGATATTAAAAAGGAATTCTTTACAGAGAGGGTGATCAGGTATTGGAATGGGCTGCCCACAGAGGTGGTGGCTTCTCCATCCCTGGAGGTTTTTAAGAAGAGACTGGATGTGGCACTCAGTGCCATAGTAAACACGGTGGTAGTGGATCATGCATTGGACTTGATGATCTCAGAGGTCCTTTCCAACCTGTATGATTCTATGATTCCCTCATGTATTGTGTCAAAAAAAGACGGGCAGGGGGGTTGATAGCTGAGAGTGGTAAATGGTGACCTTATCTGTGGGATAAAAACAACTATCTACTTGTGTTAAAATTTAACTCCATCAGATTTCTTCATGGCCAAGCATCTTCCAAACTGATCATTGAGAATTTTTAGCTGAAAAAGGAGGAAAGCCAGAGGCTTTGAATACCAGTCTACTCATTTATAATTTAAAAGTTGCAACACACATAGGACCTGTCCCACATTTCAGGTGAGTATTCATGGCAATATAGCTTGAGGCAGCCATGGCTATGATATGTAGGAAACATTGCCTCATAAATCATGGAACCTGTTCCAAGTGGTGCTAATACATTAGAACTCATCTGAACAGGGACCTGAATGTAGGTAATCCATGAATCATATGCTATGATTATATGTTTAGAACAGGCCAGTTGAATTACACCCTGAGAATGTCAGTTTTTCTATAATAACAGAGAAATTATTAAATTATATTAAATATTATTAATATATTATATTCTTATATAATATATACTATATTATATTTATATGTTATGTATAAATATAATATAGTATATATAATATATACTATATATAATATATATTATATTATTATATAATATACATTATATTATATATACTTTATTACATATATAGTATTGTAGCAGGAGGAGCCATTCTTGCTCCTGAAGCTCAACGAGCTGCTGGTCTCTTCCAGGACTCCAGCCACCACACAGCGCTTCCAGGGTAGAAGTGTAGCAGGAAGAGCCTTTCTTGCTCCAGAGGCTCGACGAGCTGCTGGCCTTTCCATGCCTCGCACCAGAGTGAGCTGAGGTGCCTTCTGTGGGTGTGTGTCCCACCTTTATTGGCCCCCTGGTAATAGGGGGCCTGTCCTAACCAGGCACAGGTGGACTCACACTCACTCTTTGGCAACTCGAGGCACCTGGTTTATCTTGTTTCTCTACATAGTATATATATACATATACAGTACATATACTATATACATTACTATATATACATTATATATACAATATAATATATGTATTATATAATGTATATAGTGTATATATAATTATATACATTATTATATATACATAATATATATAAGGTTACCTTATATATAAGGAAAGGAAAGGAAAGGAAAAAGGGAAAGGAAAAGCTTGAAGGAGATCATTGTGAAGCCCTGAGATGTTGTCCACACATATATATATACATATATATATATGTATATATATACATATACATATGTGTATATGTATATATACACATATACATTATTATATAATGTATATATGCATATATATAGTATATATACACTATATATTACTATATATACATTATATATACCATATAATATAATATTATATATATTATATAATTATATATTAATTAATTATATATATTATATAATCATATTAATAAATAGGAGAAAGTCACCATAGATATCTGATGGTGAGATGAATCCAATACAAGTGACTAAACTGTGTTGATATAAGGAGGCCCATGCAACTACTATTTCCTGCTTAGATGATTAGTTCATATCTGGCCCAGGTCAAAATGCCTTTGGCATGGATTGAAAATACTAGTTGCATTCATCCTGCAGAAACAACGGATGAAGTTCTGCTGCCTAAGCATGGGCATCTTGTATGGTTTCTGGCACTGCTATGTCCTCTTGGCCTTCATCTGTTACACCAGAGGGCCACAAGTCCTCTGTAAGTTTTCTATAAATCCTGGGCCATTGCAGTCGGCTATGGAATTTTGTCTTGGATACACTAAGATGCCTTAAACAGCAGTATGCATCTATATTTAACGGCTAAATGTCATCCACACTATCAAAGTTGACACTCTAAGGGCCTGGAAAGAAAACCATTAACCTGTCAGGATGGAGAAACCAGGATTGGGATGTTTCAGAGCAGTTGGTGTTTCTGTGAGAATCACAGAAAGGTTGAGGAAGTGACCTCTGGAGATCTTCTACCCAACCCCTTGCTCAGAGTAGAGTCAGCTAGAGCAGGTTGTCCAGGACTGCATCCATAAGGTTTTTGGATATCCCTAAGGATGGAGAGTAGATAATCTCTCTGGTCAATTTATTCCAGTGTTTTTCTCCCACAGTAAAAACAATTGCTCTTATGTGAAAATGGAAGTTCCTGTATTTCAATTTGTGCCCTTTCTTCCTCCCCTGTCACTGGGTATCACCAGGAAGAGCCTGGCTTCACATTCCCTGACTTCCCCTGTTCCACATCATCAAGTGTTCATACACATTGATATGGAAAGGCAGCAAAATAAAAACATTTTTGTCTGGTGCCCTGAAGTTGTGCTTACTACTGTCAGAATGGCATCCACAGAATTCACACAACAAAAATTAAAAACCCAGCTTACCAAACAAGGAGAGTTCTGTACTGCTCATTTACCATTTTACATCAAAATGGCTTAAACTGTTGTGCAAGGGGGTATTTTTGAAGCTTTAATAGAAAGATGGTTATAACTTAGAAGGACTACTCAGAGAAAAAGTACTCTGGTGCCTGACTGTAATTTATTTTTCAAGCAAAGAGTAAAGTGGAGTTTTGATACACAGACACCTTTCAAGAATAGGCTCAGACCCTATTTAAAGATTTAAAATGTGATTGTAAAGTTCCCTGAAGAAGATGTTAACACAGTTAAAACAAGTAGTAATACTTTAAAAACAGAAACTAGTCTTAGTCCTAGATTCAATACTAGAGTCATGATACAAAGCCCCCTAAAAACCAAGCAAACTTGCACATACACAGAACATGACTGCTTTCCTGAATATATGTGTTTGGTACACAAAAGCAAGATGAAACCACATAGGGTACTATTTTCAAATAGCACCTGTCTTTATTAATTTCTAGAGCTGCAAAATACACTCACCGGTCAGTTGAAAATGCTTTCTACAATGGTGGCCTACTGCAAATCATCCTTTCGCTGTCATTAAGTAAAGTATAGCTATGGAATACATATTCTAGGATGTTCTAGGCCAGTAAACATAAGTTTATGACATTAGATTGCGAGCTGCATTGATATAGATTGCCAAAATACATCATCTACATTTTTTTGTATTTACCATAAATGAAGAATGTGAAATAAGTATTTTAGATTCATGTTGAGAATTGAGTAATTAGATTTTTTTCTACACAAAATTTAAGTCAAAACTCGGAATATTTTTCAGCAAATTAAAACCTGATGGGTTTGGAAAACAGAAATCTGAATGTGACAGTAAATCTTTTAGTGTGTGGCTTAGAAAATAGCCCTGATTGTTTAAATCATAACTGTGCCCTTCAGAGAATCATCTGAACTGCTGATTTTAGGATAGGGGGCTAAGCAGATTCTAGCAGAAAAGGGAAAAAAAAAAAGGATTACTGTTGCTGCAGGGTTTAGCAGATACTCAAATCTCAGTTGGATCCCTCTCCACGGTATCTAGAAGGGCTGAATATTGGCATTTGAATCACTTGGTATCTTGTATTTGGAGGTCAGGTGGGCTGCAATGTGTTTACTCAATGCTCCAGTTACTTTGGCTCAGTGTTGAAGAGCAGCAGCATGGAACCTGGATACAGAGTGTGGGGTTATCCTGCTCCCAACCTGGCGTGCATCTGAGTACCAGTATGAGGGAGAAACTGCTACCTTGCTTTTACAGATGCAAGATTTTTTTTTTCCTGTGGTGAGATGAGAGCAGAGATAATCAGCAGCAATGGGAAAAGGCACAAAAGTCAAGACTGTGAGATTTTTCACGTTTGCCTCAGAGCAGAAACTTTCTGCTGTATGCTGGGAAATGCTGCAATGATATGCAACTTTTTCTGTTCATTTTAGGGCGCTGGGCCAGACAGAAAACAAAACATTGGTGAAAAATATTAGTCAGGTATTATTTAATAATAATTTATGCTGGTAGTCCAGAAAAGAAAATAAAAAACTGATGATGTTGTGATATGAAACCATTTTGTATCTGTTTCAAAGACATAGGATTAGGTTTTGCTGCCACATAGTAGAAATATGTAAATTGCCATTTTGCAATGGCAATTGCAAATTTCTGTATCAATAGCAATTCCTGTATCAGCTGCTTTTCGATATTAAAATGCAGTCATAAACAGTACGTATGCCTAAGTACTGTAAAAAATAGAGTGAAAACGCTTGGACAAACAGATTTTCTTTGAAAATTTTGGCATAAAATCTTCCCATTGAGCATCCAGCTTTTGTTATCTCTCCTCCGGAGACTTTTTTTTAAATGGAATTTTTAAATTATGCTTTAAAGGAAGCTCAAGGCAGAAGAACAGGAAAAATAATCACACAAGTTATTCACAGTCATGGTATTCAGTGCTGATCAAGTGCTGCAGTACCAAAGGATGCAATTTATTACTGATTCTAATCGAAAGATAAGTGGCATCTAATCTCATGAAGTAGCTGAGGCTTAAACTGAGATTTACCCTAGTGAACAATGGGAAACCACGAACACATCCTGCTCAGGATGAGAGCTACCTTTAATTATAAAAACCATCCATGAGAAAACTGGCTCTTTAAAACAATACTATGCAGTATGAAAATGTCTAAACTGAATGATTCTACCCCTACCTTTGAACAAGTTCCTTTTTCAGAAGTTGCCAATTCACTGAGTGGTTTTGCTCTCAAGCTCACTGCCCACTCCAAACTGGGAGGCAACTCCTAGCCCAAATCAGAGAAAATGAAGGATAAGAAATCTCAGTAACAATACACTCATTGGTTCCTCCTTTCATAGCTCAGAGAGCAAATCTTAGAGCACACAGCTCAGGAAATAGTGTTGAATTTTCACACTAGTTTAAGGCCATTCAGCTTTTTGTTACTGCAAGAAATCATGATGCTCCACTTCTCTAGTGTTTACTCACCTTTTAACGTGGGTTTTATTTCCCCTATTAGCAGTAAAGGATAAAATATGCTGCTCATTTTAAACATAGAAACAAATTTGACATGGAATAGTTCTGAATAAAGTTTTTGTTCAAGGACGTAGACAGAGAGATAAATTGCAGGACTGAGCACACCAGAAGTTTCCTTGTTCTGGCTTCTTGGGTAACTCATGGAACTTCTGACTCAAACTCTTAATGTAAGTAAAATGTATTTTATTGACTTATCTTTCTCAAGATTTGTAACAAGCATGAGCTGAGGCTTACTCCTGCAAGCAGTTGTACAAAAGACTTAACTTTCCAGCAAGCAGCTACACAAGCAGTTTTACCCTAGAAGAGATTAAACACCAACAGATCTCATGGTATCTCAAGATCAGGCCTTTAAGTTGATAAATGCATTCAGGGTTGTGGATAGCAGCTAAGGACAAAATATTTTGAAACCATGGGAGGTCTACAATTTGTGACACCCCTGTTTATAATCCAAGGGATGCTTCTTCACTTCCTTCTGCGTTCCACCGCCAAAGACATTAGGAACCATAAAGGTGAAAACCAGACAAAAGCAAGGAAGTTATGAGAAATGAAGCAACGGGTACTCCAGGAGGGAGGTGAGTGCTTCTGCAGCAGCCTTCTAGCATCTGTGTCTTCTCACTTCCAGGTCCCAGTCCGTGGTGGAAGCTGGCACGCTGAAACATGAAGATCAGGGGGAAAACGAGAACACCCAACCACTGCTGGCTCTGGACTGAGCTCCCATCCACCCAACAACACCCAGGCACATTAAGAGGCTTCCCCCCTACCAGAAACTTGCAGAGCACACAACATGCACACACACAAACACACACACGTGTTTTGCTTGAGAACAACCCCTTGGTGTTTCCTGAGCAAGTGATAATTGCCATCAGCCATCTGTCCACGTGGCCAACTGAGACATTTCTATTGGCACAGGAGTCTGCCCACAGATAAATGACTTCTTTTTCTTTTTGGCTCATGACATTAAAATATTGGAAATGATGGGACTGCATTCTCTGTTTCCAGAAATGCTGTGTATCAGTAGAAGTTTTCCTGAAGCATCCAACAGGGGTGCTTTGTTTTATAGAAGTGGAAGCTGAACGTGTTTTAAAGAAAAGCATCTCAAATTTAAACTTTGCACTTTGTAATCAAGTTTGGTCTGCCCCAGAGGGCAGAAACAGCAGTGTCTACAGAGTGCTCAAGTTTTACAGAAGGTTTTTTGCATTAAAGAAAGAAGTCATAATGCCATTCAACATAACATTATTTTTTTTTGCCTCATCCATTCTGCTTATAGGAGGCTCACTAATTTCATTATCTAGCAAAAATTATTCTTAAATTTTGAAGCCCTTATAAAACTGTCAGCTAAGCAGATTGTCCTGTGTGTGTAGCAGACACACACAATCAACCACAATTATTTAATTTTAACCATTTTTTTTTTCACAGGCAACTCAGAAGCCTATTAGGTGTGTGTGCATGTGTGTGCGGGGCGGGTGTGTGCGAGGGAGACCCATTGGACACATTCACTAGTGATTAATGGTTCAATCCAGATTGTTTCATTTAGGTCACAACAGCAAATGAGAGCTCTGCAGAGCCATTTTACTCCCTTCCCTCCTGAAGTCAGTGAAAGGTGTAGCCAGAAGGATATGCTGATTGCAGATGTGGGCCATGGTTAAAATGAAAAAAGGGAAACTTAGAATTAACTATTCAGTACAAGCTTCTGCTAGAAGGAAATCTGGAAGAATAGAATGGAAATGCCAAAGATCAGTTTGCTATTTCTCTATTTGCTCTAGCTGCAAAGACAGTCCCATCCCTTCATTGAAACGGAAACCAGATTAAAGAAATAAAAGAAAAATTGTTATCAAATTGCATGTGCAGTGACTTTATTTCCTAAAATGATTACAACCGCTGTACACAACTTTAGTCTTCAATTAGACTGCCATACATCAACACTCTGCTAGAACAAGAGGCTGGCAACACCATATCAAAGGTAGCAGTGTAAACCATATAAATAAACAAGCTGATAGTTGGCAGAAGAGTTTTGGTGCCTCTGGAACATCCACCAAATTCATAAGCAACACACTGAAGCAATCATATAGTTCAACAGGACATGGTCAGCCCTCACAGATGGATTAACAAAATACTCCCTTTACCTAACACAACATTTTATGCCTGCACAGGGCAGAAAAGACATCCTGCCAGATCCTATCAACACACCAGGCATTTACCCACTAGCATTTGTACAAAATAGCCTCATTCAGACTCACTTTCTTCTGCAGCAGCATGTCATTGATACAAAGCCTGGTCTCTGTGATAGAGAACAAGTCTTTAAGGCTTGGTTCTAGCAAGGCAACATTAAAGTCAGAAAAAGAAGCAGAAGCTTGCAAAGATGACTGAGCCCATTTCTCTTTGGGGTTCCTTCCATTTGCCCTCCCCTGTCATTACCACTCATTACAGAAAACTAGGATGTCATCTCCTGGTAACAGGACACATCTCCCTTCCCTGGGTTCATGGAGACTTACAGGCAGGCATTTGGATTTGTCACAGAGAACTTGCTTAAAGCAGAAAGTAAAAAACAGACCAAAAAAAAAAAAAAAAAAAAAAGACATTGGCTATTATACTGCGGCATTAGTGAAGAAATAATTTGGCTTACAATTTTTCTCTGTTAATACACCCACCTCCACTGCTGTTGAATTTTTATGATGATCTGTTACAACCACTGTTCATTCAAGTGGGACTTGTTCTGCCCAAGAAGTGCAAAAAAACCACTGAAATTCTAGTCATTGAGGGTTGCACCTCACAGAAGATTAGAATTAGTGACTTTCTTCAGCTGTGACATTAATAAATACATATGATGCCTTGCATATAACTGTGTGATGTCTGTATTTAACTGCAGGATTCTGTGCTTGCAAGCAAGGCAACTACAGGCAGGAAGGAATGGACAATCTAACATTCTGACAAGTACGTACAGCTGTACAAAACAGGAAATCACTTTTCTCTTTTGTTTCTATCTGTAAATACATCTAAAAGAAAAAAAAAAGTTGCAGTGGTTCTCCAGTTAAAAAGAAACCAAACATCTCCATTTACATCTTATACAACATGAGGTTGAAAATCTTTTTCTAAACAAAATACTGGTTGGCAAACATGGATAGTGAAAAGAACACACCACTGATTCACTGCATTATTTGTGTAGTTTTACATATATATAGATGTTTATAATCTCCCTCCCTTGTATATAGTTAACCCAGTAATGATACCTAACAAAAAAATATGCTCTCAGCTCCTTGGTAGGTAGGCACAGCATAGATTCATCCCAGTGTTTCATCTCAGTGTTGGAGGAGATATCCAGAATACACCTTGTCATATTGAAGGCACTTAAGAATTTAAATGGCCAATATGTCACTACACAATTTAGTGTAGTGACTACACACCATAAACAGTGCTACTCTGGTACACACACATCTTTGTAGATTACTTTTATCTCTTTGCCAGTTTTATCTAACTGCCAATTGCAATCTGAAAAGATAAAGAATCAGCCTTCAAAGGAACAATCTGAATGACAGCATGGATTGCTACAAATACAACTCCAAATTTTTTACTACTTGCTTAATATTTCCTCTGAGCTCTAGAAAGTAAAATGCAACATTAATAAAAATATTCCTAAACCACATATTTTGGTCTAAACGGTTCTTGGCTTCTTTACAAACTATGCCTTTATTTTACAGAATTACAAAGTAGTTTATAATTTGTACTGTTTGATCACTTTACAGAGATACAAAACACAGCATCTGACTAAACAGTTACCAGGAGATTAAAAGAGCTTTAATTATGGCATCCCACAATAACAAATAACTCATTTCCAGTTTTGCACATGATTCTCCTAAAGGTCTCCAAAGGTATTTTTTTAATTTTCTTAAGCATGAAACTTATAAATCTTTTTATTTTTCATGATGGTTCACTGAGAACTGTTACTTTCTTGTATACTGTGTACAGCCTCAGTGTTGGTTTTGATATGGGCAACACATTAAAGCCTAATTATCACAGCTGTCTAAAACTGACTCTGGAACAGAGATGCTTTATCAGCTTAATAGTCAAAAAGGAAGTTAAAGTGCATCCCTCCAGAAACTGGCTACACTAATTTATGGTGTAACCACCAAGTGTTACATAGCATTACAAGATTTAATTACCTAGTAAAATATGAAATCTGAAAAGCATTCACTTTATGGGAATCAAAGCTCTCATCTCTATTTTATTTCAGTAAACATGACATTATCATCAAGATGCTCAGGTACCATGATGTAGTCTCTGGAGCACAAAATCACTGAACACTAAACAAATAAGGTGACTGTTCAGTGTCTTTTGGAAAACAAAGCCAAAGCTGTGGAGACTAAGTAGCCCCAATGTCTACTTGCTCAGTGTTTGGTTCTCACAACCCCCAGTTCTGATGCCCCTGTTCTTGGCAAGCCCTGAGCATCCCAGCACACCTACCCACACCTTGCTGGTTTTGCAGGCAAGTAGAGAACAGACAGCTATAAACATCACCAGTACAGTCTCAGGTCTCTTTCATTTTAGTGTTCTTAGAAGTTAACGGTGAAAGGTCCTATACCTTCCATCTCCCATTAAACAGTTCTGATGCAAAAGACCCACTGACTGCTTAAACATCTGTTTTTTCTTGAAAATAAGGCCTTTTTACCATTCAGTAAATCCTGGATGGCAAATACAGAGCATGTAAACGGTACTGGAATTGGACTACTTCAGCATTATGTCATACATTTCAAGACAAGGAAAATAATAATAGGTCACTTAAAGGATCATTCTAGTGCTCTGTAGGATTCTGGCAGCAGAAGTTAATACAATGACTTGAAGCTCTTTGCCTGCTCTGCATTCTGGCAGGAAACCAAGCCAGACCTTGTCCTTCTGCCCAAAGCAGAAGAAATTTTTTATATATTTTTTCTGCTGAAGGAGTCCCTGGAAGGAGCTGCCTCAGACTCTTGCTGGATGAAAAATAGATATCACTACTAAAGCCTTTGTAAAGAAAGGAGAAACAGCAGCTCACCATACAGTCCTAAGAACAGTCAAGTACTTTAAAATCTGTACCTACAGTTGTCACATTTGCTCAATGCCTTCCAAAATCACATTATCAAACTAAAGGTTGCCTCCTAACTAAGAGAACTATTTTGTTTTAGAAGAACAAAGCTTCACTAAGCAGCTGATGATGCAAGTTTCTGTTTGGATTACCAAGAAGGAGAGAGAAGGCCACGCTCGGCAAAAATGAAATCTATAGTGTTTTTCTTCTGCTTGTAGCTTGTAGCACTTACATACAGATTGCTATTTAAAAATAGTGATTAAGATTTGTTCAAAATTATGCTAGAAAAATACAGTTACTCAGGTAGAAAAAAATACAAAACACATTCACATTATCTATAATTGGTAATATAGGGACATACATGTTCTATACCTAAAGCAAATAACATTACAACTGCATACTAATTTTCAAAGTTGGTTTCGTGCACGTTTGTAAATATCTTACGTGGTTTTTCCCAGGTAGTCTAGAAAGCATTTCCCAGATATAGAACTACAGATCTCACGCCTGAACATGGTCAGGCAGGTGACTGGTTTTTTACACAGAATACAGGTATGACAAAAGCATCTGCACATTCCTCAGCTTGAAAATCCAGACCTGTTGCTCTTTGGCTGATAAGTTTTGTGTTTTCAAACTTGCAGCCAGAAAATTAAAAAAAACCCCAAACAACAAACATACCAGTGCTGTACCAGTATAAAACAAAAAGAGGTGGTTTTTTTTTTTTCTTTTTTTTTTTTTTTTTTAAATCAAGTCCTTTCATGACTGTAGAATGTTGTCCTTATCTCTTAATTCTTACAATACTTGTAGTTGTTGTATGCTGGATAGATTGATCCTATTGGCATACTCCAAAGGGTTAAAGCTCCTCTGCTTCTCACACCAGAAGTAACCCCTCAAATAGCAGGAAGGGTTCGTCTCTCTTGTGCTGTTAGCTCAGGGTGCCACACATCCACAATGAATATCAGGCGATAAGTTTCAGCATCCTGCCACACTTCATGTTCAAAAGAGTCATCAAAAATAAGAACTTTCCCTTCTTCCCATGTTCTGCAAACACAAAAAAGAACATACTTTAGTGAAATATATGAAGCACCATGGAGCAGGCAAGATATACATGAACTCTTTGACATACAACGATTTAATCAGTATATATTGCCCAATAAGGATTCCACTGCCTACTATAAAGAGATTGGAGTCTCATAGGTTTTAACTAAAACTACAGAAAGATGACTGCAGTAGACATTCACGTTACTGAGAGACTGTTTCCCCTCATTCTGCATATCTATGCCTATATACACAGATATTTATAATATTTGTTATTCATACACTTTTAATAAGTTAAGTCCAATACGTAGGGAGGAGGTATCCTACTGCTGCAGTATATCAGCTTTTCTCCTTTTCTAACCAGATAAATACAAAATGAGTAATTGAAACAAAAGGAATAACCAGTAATATGGTCACATGGTTTGAAAACAAACTACAGTAAAATGATCTGCTTTTTTTATGCCTTGATCATGCTTAAAATTTCAGGGATAAATCCATTAAAACACATGGTCTAGAGAGTTCACACCAAAGGAAGGCTGCAATGCCATCGCGTGCAGTGGGTTAACTCACACTGATAAAGCTGAACTGAAAGGATGAGATCACATAAAATACAGCCCCTCTGTTTGTCAACTACTGTTATGGCAGAGCAGATCACTGAAAGGATGTGAGTACCCTGGGTGAGCATTCACTAAGTAATGGCAAAGCCAAGTTTTAACAGTGGTACTTTTCCAAGAGCTGTAGTTTTGTTACTCACACAAAAAGATGCACACAATCTATTCAGTGTGGCTTGGTTTTTTAAAAAATTAACAAAATTGTTAGATTTAAAGCAACACCAAGAGGCAATGTAGAGGGGAGTACTAATTGTCAGAACAATCGGTGTTCCTGCCAGTTTTATGAAGGAAAAAAAAAAATCACAGTATGATTTAGATTGGCAGAAACCTTGGAAAAGCACCTGGTCCAAGCCTCTGCTCAGAACAAAACTTACTGAAAAGGTCCAACTCTGAAACTAGATGGAGTATCTCAGGTCCTCAACAAGTAGATTTTTGAGTGTGTACAGTCAAGGTTATTCTACCATCATCTCCAACCAACCTCATCACACAGACTTCCTTCTATCTAGATGGAATCTCCTTCACTGCTTCCTTGTGTCCTTTACTGCTCATTCTATAACTGTACACCTCCAAAAAGAGTCTGGCACAGTCTTCTGCACAGTTGCCCACTAGTAAGTGGAAAAGTTAACTAGGCTCCCCTTGAGCCTTCTCTTTTTCAGACTCCAGCTTTCTGAGCCTCCCCTCATGTGCCGCACACTCTGCTCTCCTAATCACCTGCTTACTTCTCCACTGCAGTCTGTGTAGTTTACCAAGGTGCTTTTTTGCCCAAACTGCACCCACTGTCACCCACTGTCAAACTGTCTTGAGTGCAATAGAGAGGGAATAAGTTTCTCCCCTCAAACTGCTTCCTATGCATTTCCTATCACAGCCCAGCACACAGTCAGCCTTCAGCAAGACAAGAGCACACTATGGCTCATGTTCAACTCACCAATCTAAGCCCCTAAATCAATTTTTTTTCAAAGCTTCTTTTTCCCCAGCCATCACCTGCAAGGTGATCTGTTGTCAATTGCAGGGCTTTGCATTTGTTTTGCTAGACTTGAAGAAGTTTCTGCTGGCAACTCCAACCTGCTGAGGTCTGGAATCATAATTTTGAAGAGAGGTTTAACACCCGGTTAAATGCAGACCTGACACTGCCAAAAATCAGTCCCTGATCAGTGACCACTACTGACACAATGTCACAACATGTCAAAAAGTCGCTTACTTGTTTGTTGCTGTCCCTCAGATCTCAATCTTTACTCACTGTATTTAGACACAGCAGCAGTTTTTGTGTTACATGGGATGTCTATAGTCAGGCATTGGCATGAGTAAAGCAAACTTTTTTTGCATTGCAGCAGGACAAAAGCAGGTACCTGATTATACCTCTTCAGGTGAGAATGGATGAATAACAGTCAGACCAGTCAATAATTGTCAGTGTTGCCTCCTAAAGAGTGGGGGATGGGTAGGTGTGTGACCGTGGGCGACTGTGTGGGGGTGTGTGGTTTGTTTTTAGTTAAACTAAGCCTGAAAAATCCTGTCCTGAATAGCCTAATAATGCAAATCCTGCCCTAAATAGCCTGAAAGTGAAGCTCAGTTACAGACAATAAAACCTCCAAGCACCCAGATGAAGTAGCTTCAGAGGTTAAAACCCAGGATCTATCATTTGCATCATAATGGGAAGGGCTGTTTTGCACAACAAAGGAAAAGTCATAAAGTTGACAGAACTATTAGCCCCATTTGAATGGATTACAAACCCTACCATTAACATGTAAATAAATATTTTTCTAGAAGTCTTCATGGTGTGAGAAACACTTCACTGTGGGGCCAGAGAGAGGGTTTTGTTCTGATCTGGTGCTGAGCCACTTCAGGGTAGCTTCTCCATCACTTGCACAACTCTAGTGGCACCTGTAACAAATGAGGTCTTGGACTGGTTTCTGCAAGAGGCTGTAATTCTGCATCTCCGTTTCAAAACATGATTACCCTGTCTGATGGAGATGTTCAATTTTGATAACTGGGTGTTATTTACCTACTGTTTTTGTGCATCGTACTCTACACTTTACAGGTCTTGGTCTTCAAAATGGCCAAATCATATAAAACTAACTGTATGGAATGCCAATGAGATGTAGCAGCTCCTACCAACTGCATGAAGAATCTTCTGCAAGTGAAGGAGTAACATACCGTACTAGACAGAGCTGAGTTGCCTTGTTCATCAAAGAGTAAGTTACACCCTAACACTGCTGCTCTAAACACCCACACTGGGAGGCACAGATGTAGCTGTGCTCAAAATTGTCACTGTTCCCATTCTCTCATACACACAGCAGTGAAACAGGAGGCCTGAAAAGGCCAGACTCTGATATGCTGACCTCCATACCTAAGCCAGCTCTCCTATTTGACACTACTGGTTTACCACTGGTCTGAACCAGCAGAAGGAGGAGAAACTGAAAATTCCCAAGGTAGGATTTCCTCTTGGCACCCTTCCCTCCCACAGGAGCTCACCCACCTCCTCTTTCCCAAGGGGATGTAAACACAAAATCCCTTTCATTACCATCAGCAGGCACACTTTCAATGCCTCCAGGGAAAATCCTGCCTTTGAGAGCGTAAGGCTCTTGCCAAGAGTAGCTGAAGTTAACACATTCCAGCACAGGCTGTAGTCAGCTCTTTCAGGTTTTACATTTCAAACGAGCAAGTCAGAAGAATAGGAGCAGGTTTAGCAGAAGGGACACTGAAGTCTTCGGTCTGCAGACTGTCAGCATCAAGTGTTTCTCCACTCCAGAGTTCGGGGGTCCTTAAGTTCATTGTCCACACCACCAGCCCTTCTAATGGGGTTAAGACAAAGAAAGCTGCCCCCCATAATAAAGGGTGGTGAGCTGCGGGTAACTGCTCTCTTGGCAGCAGAACAAAACCCCAAAACCTCAACTTCTTTTGGGCCACTAAAGAGACACCTAATGGTAATGACATTCAGCTGTCACCTCTCTGAATTCACAAAACTGTCCTCAAGTGAAAAGACTCTACCCATATTCATCCTCTAAGACAGTCAGAAGAGAGACAGCTACCAGATGTCCAGCTACCAGATGTCTATCTTAAGCTTATTTTGAATATCGGATTGGAATACTGGCAGTGAGGCTCCATTACTACTGAGATGTAGGTAGCATAGATTGTAACACTGACTGACAGATTATTAAATAAACTATATGTTGCCAGGAGTCTATACTGACAATATTTTTTGTTATTAACTATTGGATACTTGTACCCTCAAAAATTCTAAGAATTTCTTATAGCTTTTTTTCAATTTTTTTTTTTTTTAATATCTTTGCTACATATTTCAGTCACTTAGACAGCAGAGGGGTTTCACTTCTCAGTATCAACTATATCTATCTGTACATTACTACCATGAAAAGATTTCAAAATCAATACTTGATGGATTAAGATGATGCAGACAAGACACAGAATCTTCAAAACCGTATGTATAGACATGAAGCATCATTATAATTTACATATGTGTCAGTAAATTAAGCCTGTAAGCAAAAAGCACTATAGTTAATACATTTTTTCTTTCTGCTTTTAATAATATCATACAAAAACATATCACAGTTGTGCATATTTCCCAGGGGAGTATATGCCCTGATTTTCTTAAATTTTTGTTTGTGAAGCCAAACGATGATATGCTCTGATTGTCAATGTGGGACTATTGAACTTTGTTTTGTTTTTTGCACTGGGGAAACATAGTCAGAACTGGTCTCCAAGTCTGCATAATTTTTCCCTAAGGGGTGAGAATTCTTATTTAAAATGCACTTTCAAGAAATTTGCTACCTGTGTTACTCATTGGTTACACTTCAGAGATGTGTTCATCTTCAAACTAACTTAAACTAGAACATGTTAAACTGTTACAACACTAGTATAAAGGAAGGAAGCTTCGAAGAAGACATCAGAGTCTTCTGTTGTGGTGAGAAAGTAAGTATAGCTTAGGCTCAGATTTTGCTGAATAAGTGAAGAATTCTGAATAAACAAAACAAAACAAACAAATAAAAAAAATCAAAACAACCAGAGGGACTCCACTGGCAAGTGTATTACTCTGGCATTATAAAAATAGAGTGACTTCATGGACTAAACTCACCTTTATTTCCATGTTATAGCAGAGAAGAACTCCCAAGATTCTTCTGATATTGTTTGACAAATTATATTTATATATTTGTACCAAGAGTTAGGGTGTATATTGACTGTTCAATTAAATACATTATACCTCATGATCTGTAAAAGACCCTTTTTTCTTTTCTTTTTTTTTTTTTTTTTTTTTTTTTCATTACATGCAGTCCCACCTCCCTCTTTAGCCTTGAGGAGCCCCAAACTGTACCTGTTATCTTGGGCACACCGAATTTTGCAGCCTTCCTTGGGTATCACCAAACCCAAATGCATCCTCAGCCGACAGTTGGTGGGCCCTGTGTGAGGCCAAACGTGAGTCCCCGGATGCATGATTGAATATTTGATCTGCAAGAAGAGAGAGGCAGCCTTCAACACTCCCAGCTTCACACCCATACTGCTAGGAGTTCAGGACTTCATTACATCTCATCTTTGATGATGGGCTAAAAGTCCAATGTCACCTATTTTTTAGAGTGTCAGCAAGAACTGAGCTTTCTTACATCCTAAAGGCATTAAATGCTACAAAAAAACATGTTTTGTGGGGGGTGTGTGCATCCAGGTGTGTGTGTAAAGAAATATATTTTTCATTTTGTTTAAAATAATCAGGATTCATATTTCAACCTGAAAACAATTATCTTCAATCTACAATCAGAAAAATACCTTCCTGCCAGTGGAAAGACTTACAGATACTCAAAATTTAAAAGGATGGACCAGAGGAGATACAAAGCCAGTGTTAGCCAGAGTGGTTGACCCCTCTCAGATGACAAATGGGTTGTGAAGGTCACTGTCAGCCTTGGCTGAGAAATGGGATGGTGGAGCTCAGAGTCATGAGAGAAGGGAGAAACACAAAAAGCAGAATTACTACCCACAGCTTCAGGAAAGAAGATTTTGGCTTACTCAGGGATCTGCTGGAAATAAAACCAGTGTGAGATTCAGTGCTGAAGGGAACAGGGGACTAGGACAGCTGTTTGATCTTCAAGGATCACCTTGTCCAAGCTCAAGAATGTTTATTCCCATATGTAGGAAGCATGGAGATCCAGACAAAATTGCAACACAAAAGGGAAACACACAATAGCTGAAAACGTGGTCAGGTCATCCAGGAAGACTGTAGAGACACTTTCTGAGAAGACAGGGATGACTGTAGCAAAGTCAAAGCTTTCCTGATATTGAATATGGAGATGGAAATGAAAGACAACATGAAATATTTCTACAAATACATCAGCAGCATAAGGAAGTTCAGGGAAAATGTAACCCTGCTGCTAAATGTGGTAGGAGATCTAATGACAAAGGGCATGGAAAAAGCTGAGGCACTACATACCTTCTTTGCCTCAACCTTTACTGGTATGACTGACCTTCAGGAAAACCAGGCACTTAAGACCAGTGGAAAAGACTGGAGCAAAGATGACATACTCAGGGGAGAAGGATCAGGTTAGATTTCACTTAAACTGAACAAATCAGTCGATGGGTCCTGATGGGATCTACTCCTGAGTGCTGAGAGAGCTGGATAATGTGAATCCACACTCAATAGTCCTTGAAAGGTCATAGCAAACAGCAGAAGTCCTGGAGGGCTGGTAGAAAACATGTTCTTCCTGTCTTCAGGAAGGAGGAGAATCTAAGGGTGAAAGATACATAGGCTATAGGCTAGACTGCCTTGATCCCTGGGAAGGTGATGGAGAAAATAATCCTGGCAACCATTTCAAAACACATAAAGGAAAAGAAGGTGGCTGGGAACAGTCAACATGGATTTATGAATTTTACTTAACCATCTTTCTGTGCTGAGATGTCTAACTTGGTGCCTTAGGGGAGATTAGTGGATATTGTTTATCTCAGCTTTATTAAGACTTTCAATACTGTCTGCCATAAACACCCTCACTGACAAACAGATCAAATAGAAACTAGGGAAGTCCACACTGGGGAGGACTGAAAACTAGGAGTTCAGCCAGGCTCAAGGGACACTGGGGTGGATTGAAAACTAGGAGTTCAGCCAGGCTCAAGGGGCTGGGATAAGAGGCACAAAGTCCATCTGGAAGACACTCATCGGAGGTGTACCCCTGGGCTCAGTACTGGGTCCAACACTGTTTAATAGCTTAACAAACGAGTCAGATGATGGGACAGAATGCATCCCCTTCAGGAGAACTGGAGATTATAGAAAAATTGGAGAGGAATGGCTGATACATTGTCTTTTTTTTTTGCTATAGGGACCTTGGCAGGCTGGAGAAAAGAGCAAATGGGAATGGATGATGCTGAACAATGGGAATTACAATGTTTTGCACCAGTACTAATACTAATGTACTAATACATGCTGGTGGACAACTGTATGGAAAGCTGCTTCCCAGAAAAAGACCATGGGTTCCTCATAGATAACAATTTGAATACAAGCCAGCAGTGTGCCCTTGCAGCAAAGACAACCAATAGCCTCCAGGGCTGCAATAGGGAAAGCTTTGGCAGCAGGTTGAGGAAGGGTGATCCTTCCTCTCCATTCAGAGCTGGCAAGACATCTTGAGTGCTGGGTCCAGTTCTGAACAATCTACTGTGAGTGAGACATGGACATACTGGAAAAAGTCTTGTGGAGAGTTATAAAGGTGATGAAGGGACTGGAGCTTCTGACATACAAGGGGAAGCTGAGAGAGTTGGGATGCTTCAAACTGGAGAGGAGAAGGCTCAGGGGGAATCTTATGAATGTGTATAAATACCTGATGGGAAAAGTGAAGAAGATAGAGGCAGGCTCTTCTCAGCATTATCCCATGAAATGCAAAGAGGCAATGAACACACAGCTAAATACAGGAAATTCCATTTAAACATAAGGAAAAGCTTTTTTACTGTACACTGGAACATGTTTCCCAGAGATGTTGTAGAGTCTCTGTCCTCAGAGGCATTCAAAACCTTGACTGGACACAGTCCTGGGCAACCTGCTCTAGTTCATCATACTTGGAGCAAGGGGTTGAACTATGCAATCTCTAGAGGTCCCTTTCTACCTCAATCCTTCTGTGACTCTATGGCAATGCAATAAACAGGAAATTCAGATAACACATGACAGGGATGAGAAGCGTTTCTTTCAACTGAGAAATGTGAACATCAGGTTGGGATAATGTAATTTTGGTAAATCTTATGGTTTAAGGTATTAGTTGCTCTTCAAATCATCAGAAGACAGTATGTGTCTAATGCCTTAGCTGTTCCCATCACCCGAGGTTTCAGCTCAACAGCAGTTTCTTGTGACAGAAAATTATATGCTCCAGTGGCCATGGTGAACAAAGATGCTTCAACCCACCACTTCTGCTACACTGCAATATGGTCCCTTGATTGCCCTTTCAGACACTAATGCAATCCAGAGGTAACAATATTCCATGTTTTTTAATGCTAATATACCAGCACTGCAGAATTATTACTGTCAAAAAATCACAGAATTGTTCTGGTTGGAAAAGACCTTTAAGATCAGCAAGTCCAAACCATAATCTAACTCTACCAAACATTAACCTAATTTACCAAGACCAGTGTTTAAACCATGTCCCTAGGCACCACATCTACACATCTTTTAAACATCTCCAGAGATGGTGATTAAACCAGCTCCTTGGGCAGCCTGTTCCAGTGTTTAATTACCAATACAGTGAAGAAGTTTCTTCTAATAACCAATCTATACCTCCCCAGTACAACTCAAGACAATTCCTCTTGTTCTGTTCTCCTGCAAGGCAGGTTCTTCCACAAACAGCATATGTTGCTTGTTGGCATAGATCAGTCTAGATATGTCTGTGAATTATATGTATGCTTTGTACTCAATACAAAATATGTACCTATATATAAATGGCCCTGAACAACCAGTGTGTTATACCATGGTTGTAATGTAAATCTCTGAACAGTATAAAGTGCACAGAATTAAAAGTACCTGTGCTTTTAGTTTACTGCTCTTTTAAAGAAAAATCATAGAATCAGATTGTGGTTGGGGCTGGAAAGGACCATGAAGACCATCTAGTTCCAACCCACCTGCTGTGGGCAGGGATGCCTCCCACTAGACCAGGCTGCTCAAAGCTCCATCCAACCTGGCCTTGAATACTTTTCCAGTGATGAGGCATCCAAAACTTCCCTGGGAAATCTGTGCCAGTGTCTCACCACTCTCACAGTAAATAAATATCTTCTTAATACCTAACAAAAATCTACCCTCTCCCTGTTTGAAACCGTTCCCTTTCATCCTACTGCTAAATGCCTTTGTAAAAAAAGTCCTTCTCCAGCTTTCTCGCTGTCCCCTCAATAATTTAATCACTTGCTATTGTTCTACATAGTCTCCCAACAGCACTAACCGGGTAGATTATGTAGCAGTGCTGTTATCTTTGTCAATGTGCAAGATGCCCAAAGAATCCAAATGGCCTATCTAGCAGAGAATTCTTAATTTCCTGATTTTGTTTGTTCCCATTGCTTCCAAGTGCTTCAGTTATAACTTGAGGCACAGCTAGCATAAGACCAAGCTCCTCAGGGAAGTGGTTACAACACCAAGCCTGCCTGACTTCAAGAAGCATTTGGATGATGCTCTCAGGCACATGGTGTGATCCTGGGGGATCCAGGAACAGGATTAGACTTGATGATCTGGATGGGTCCCTGCCAACTTGGCATATTCTATGACTCTGTGATTCTAAAATTGTCCTAAGTATCCCCCAATATTTAATATAAAACTTAAGACTTCTATAGCACAATTTTTCAGATTATTTTACATTTCATATGTTCAAAACATGACAACAGCTACAGCTGTGAATACACAATGTGGCAGCAAAATGTCTCCTGGTGATAACATGTGGGGTGCCAAAAAATTATCAACAAAGTAGCAGTTTTCAAAGAGAATTTTCTCTCTGAGACACATCCATTTTGGCTATGGATGCCATTAAAAACTGTTTTCTTGCTGCTAGCCACACCAAGAGTGATGAACTCTCTCATCTCCCACATTCTCTACAACCAGCCTTTGCTAAAAATCACTGAAACAATAGCCTTGTTCATTCCCACAACAGTAGTGATCAAGTGTGCTTCTGCATATCAAAAGCAAAAGTCTGGTGAAAAAAATGAACATCTACTCTCAAGGCTCTGAATAAGGATTATGCTGTTTTTTAACTTTTGAACCCTTAATTTTGCAGTGTACAAAGATTATTTTTATGTAGTCATTACAAGTAAAATATAAAAACTTGAAAAAAAATTAATAAAAAATTCTGTGCTACTGAATCACATGACATCTGTGTTGGGCCAATAATTCAGCTGCATACTCATAGATCCATACCGTATAAGTCTACTGCATGACTTAATAAGGTTGATTTGTAACACACTTGAAACCAACTTTGTTGGCACTCAAGTCCACTGCTCATGGATGTAAAACTTCCTTCCTTTACCTTTAGAAAAGAAGCATGTGACAGCAATATTGTTGTTTGGCTTCCACAATGTGATTCTCCTTCTGTCTAATGCAGCCAGGCTGGGGCAGATGGGTGAAGTTTATTGCAATGAGAATAAAGCTGTATAAGTCTTGTAAATTTAGGTTCAGACCAGAAAAAAAAAATCAGGCTAGAAAGGACCTAATCCAACCAGCTGCTCAAAGCAGGGGTAGCTGTGAGTCAGACAAAGTCACTTAGGTCTGAGGTTTAGCAAGTCATTATTTATTGGTTTACCCATGGCACGTAACTGCTTACTTACCACAGGCTCCCAAGAAACACAAGGTAAAATGGCTCAACTAAAGAGTCCATTGAAAGGCTTCAGCTAACATATTTCATCTCTTATTTGCTGAGGGCTAAAACTGGCACATTTTTAGTGTTAAATTCATTGTGTACTTGAGGCACCATTAAACATACCAAGGTCATGCACCCTCTACACACATTCCTCAAAATCACTTGCTCCCATCATTAGAAATTTGCAAAAATGAAGATATTTGCCAGGTACCTGCCCTCTTCTGCAGCCAGTAGCTTCTGGGAATCTTTCCAATAAAGCACATGTTTTTGGAACACTTTTACAAGCATTCTCATTTTTTCTTCCTGGTGAAAAGAAGGATAAGTGCAATGAATGAGCATTTCCTTGTTTTCTGCTTTGCAGAAGAGCAACAAAGCTGTCAAAGAGCTGACACTGAAACACAAATGAATATTATTTTTCCCATTTTACAGACTGTGACACAGAAGTACCTACCTATTGTAATATTAGAGCAGCCTGCACATCTTTGCTTTTAAGTTATCCATTTTTTTAACGTAATCGTAAAAGTATAATCATTAATAAGGCTGTTTGGGAAAAACCCAACATTGTACCATATCAATTACAGGTTATACTTTTACAGAAGCTGCTTTTAATATTTTATTTTACTGTACTCTTTCATATGCAGAGGCTTATAAGAATACAAGGTCATTCCAATAGTTGAGTTTCCCACTGCACATCTCACTGACAGGGCAGCAGGTGTATTAAAGTTGTATTCTTACAACCTTAATTGAAAGTTTTTTGAAAGCCAGATCTCACCTAACTGAGCACACCATATTGGGGATGTGCCTTTTCCTTTATTCCTATCTTCCCTGAGGCTGATCTGTGCCATGCAGTACCATGCAAAATGTTGGCAGCTTCTCCAGAGAGGAGCATTATTCTCAAGGGATTCTTAGAACTGCTTGGCAACAACACTGTTTAGAACATAGAACTCTTGTTCACTGGTCCAGGGGTCCCAAACACTATATTATTAGTTCCCTTCTTCTACAGATTCATTGATTACAAAAAATATTCTGAGAAAACTCGTGTTGCTACTCCTTATTACACTACACTAATCTGAGGAAGTGAAAATGGGGAAAGAGAAGAAATATGAAATGTTTTACCTTGTTGCCATAAGGTAAACTGGCTCCAGTCTCCTTTTTCTCGCAGGTTCTCATCTTCAGGCAGAAAGAGGCTTCTTTTTTTATCCATCACAGCAAGCCCCTCATCCCGAATGAGCTTCCAGTTTTTTTCTAAGGACTGTTGTGAGAGCCATGTTACTGCACTGAACACTTCCTGTGTTCGGCTTTAGTACCATTTTTATGTTTCCTTGCCATTATTAATTTTTTTTTTTTAATTTAAAAACACTAAAAAAATGTTGATCATCATTATCAAGTTCCTTGGTACTCAATTCCCTTCTGACATGTTAAGGCAGGGAAAACAACATTCACAGCATTCCTCAGATCACATTACATCGGGATCATAAAATTTCAGTGATTCCCAGCCTCTTTGCAGCTTAGGCTTGATTTTTTGATTAGCCTAACAGTTCTTTATCAGATCATTTTGTATTGCAGGCTAGGAAGAATATTGATCTTCTTAAAGACAGCACATTACCAGGAAGCATTCCTGTAACTAGAAAACCACTCAAATAACCTGGAACTCCAGGCACTGGCAGAACATCACAGGTCAAAGAGTACAAATCTAAACGGACCACTTAAGGGGATAGTTATGATTTAAGCCTTTAAAAATGGAACATAAGGACAATGCTGGTACTGATTCAGCACTACCATACCTACTCAAAAGGAAATAAGAGCTTGGGTACCTGATTTTGCATTGGCTAGAGGAGAGAAAGGGAAATATAACATTTACACAGGCCTCAAATTAAAGCGATCAGATCAATAAAACTAGAAAACTTTAAAAGACATTACAACTGCTTCTCTGTTTCCTCCAACTGCTCCTACTCTCTCAGATAAAAAAAAAACAAAGGTAACAGGGAGTATTCACCCATGTAGACTTCTTCCCTAACATGTTGGATATGAAATGATTTGAATTCATTCATGATTTGAATTATAACTGATTTTGAACTAGCTCCTAAATGGTTTTATATCTAACCTGCACAGAAATCAATAGCATCTCAATACTCCTGAAAACCTGGACACCATGTATAGAAGAAATTGAGAGCGCTTTACTATTAGTAACAGGCAGCTCTTGGGCAGAAAGGAAGTGGAGAGTTACAGGAGTTCAAACACAGCTCAGCCTTGATCTCCTTGATTTTACAGATTCTTAGGCACACTTTGAATAGTAACATGTAACACCATTAAAACATAATGGCTAAATACTGGGCTTGGACTTAAGGCTCTAGTTCCTGGAGCTGGTATCTACAGAAAGAAAATATGCTTATGCTCCACAATACACAGGGATTCAAGCCTCAGGTTAGAGTAATAGATTCATATTACATTTGGTACAATTTCCTGATTTCAAGTGAAGAATCAGATGGCAACCATCATCGGGAGCATTTGTACTTGTTTTCTAGCAGCTGATTCCCATAAACCTCCATATGGCTTTTTAAACACCGTTCCTAACAATAATGGAAGTTTACAGTTGCTTTACATCTGGTAGTGTAGATTTTATTAGCAAAGACATTACTATACTTAAACAGGGATTTTTAAATGTAATTTTATTTTTATGTGTGACTACTATATTAAAAGAATCTATACTGTCCAACCCTTTCAAATGCATGGTCATAAAAGACACAGGCAGAGAGTAAGAGGTTACTTTCTCTTATATGAGGCATAGCTACCAATCACATGTCCATTTGGATCCACTGGACTATAAAATAAAATTATAGTAAAGATTTCAATCTTTTTTCACTTGGCTTATGAAACTGGGAGAATAATCACAAAGAAGCTTTAAAGATCCTATAAATATCTGTTATTCACAGTTCCTTCTAAGGAAAAGCAGGTTGTTCAAAGTAAGGCTTTTAAAAAACAGCCATATTATGTGCTGGGTTGAAAGATGCACCCCAAACCAATTAATATTTTCTTAGTCATTCAATCAAGCAATTTTGCTTGCTTGCCAATATTATGGACACAGTTGCTGGTTAGCTTCTGCATATCAGGATGGGTTAGTATTATGTCTGGATCACAAGTAATCTTTTCTACCTGTAATGCATTATAATACTTGACATTATTTCATCTCTATTCATAATTTTGCCAAAGATTGGGAAAGACTAGTTAGAAAAATGGTAAAAAGGCAGTGCTATGAAATATTTACATTCTCTGTGTTCAGAAACAATATAAATATTTGTGTCCCTGATGGGGAATGTTGCTGACTTAAAGTAGGGGGTGGTATGTTAAACCTTTCGAAATAGATTCCTTACATCATTTAGGTCACTCAGAGTGCTTGAATATCAGCATCTGTATACATCATCTCTACTCTTTTCAACACAAGGCTCCCCTTAAAGAAACCAGCCACAGTTTAAATGTATATTTTTAATTTCATTTCCCCATTAAATACAAATGTTTAGCTATTATTAGCTAAACCATTAAGCCCTAGCTCTCAAGTGTCATGGATATGTGCTGTTGACAGTACTTTCATTCTTTTTCTGTGTTTCTCTTGCTGCACTTTAACTATTCAATTAATAAAATCTAAGTCATCACAGACAATACAAGATCTACTTTAATCAATCAGCTATTCACTGTAGTATATTACTGGAGAAGGATCTGCTGGGTCCTTTCCAAAAGTTAATGGACAGAATATGAGGAAAGGAGAAAGTCACCCAGGTCATTACCTGCATGTTAGTTTCAGACTGGTGAAAAGACTCTGGGACTCAATATCATTGTAGCTCTTTTATTATTTTATTTTTTTTTAAATGAGCACCAGACTCAAATAATGCTACACTGAGATTTTACAAAAAGGTACCAGAGAGTAATGCAATGATTCAGGAAGACCGTCCATGGAAAGCTAATTGCCCCAAGGTAGTTGTGGCAATTATAAGTTTTCAAATATAAAAGTAAGGTTTCCTTTTAGGTCAGCTCAAGCAAGAAATTTTCCTGAATGCAAAAATCCAAAGTCCAGAAAATACTGTGGATCAGAAACATTAACAGAACATTTCTACATAAATCACTTGACATCCTTTTTTCAAGGAAACTACAAAAAAACTTAAGCATAATGGGTAGCAGCTGAAGAGATGCTTCCACAGTAGCACTAACCAGGACTTACCATCACAATAGGCATCACTTAAAAAAAAACAAAAACAAAACAAAAACAAAAGTCTCCTCTTTTTTAAGACATCCCAGGAAGTAAGTAATAGTGAACTCACTATTGTATGCATTGGTCTTTAATCTAATTCACCAGGAAGTTAAATATCAAGCCTAAATTAATTGTCTAGGCTTCTTTTTACAGTCAGGCAGTAGGAAAGTTAACACCAGAAAGGGGGACATGCCATCCCTAGACAATTATTAAACATATTAAGAATTAAACATCCTCTGGATATACCTCTTTCTTTGACCTCTAAAACAGACCACAAGCATGGGCAATATGCCTCGTGTCTGCATGGCTACAGTGAGGTGAGCTAAATGCTCCTTAAAAGGATTTTTTAAACTGTAAATACCAAAAAAAAAAAGACATTTTTTCTTCAAAAGCAAAATTCACATCTTCATCTCCAGACACAAGAAACCACATGACCCTTTGTAACAAAATCAAGCCAGGTTTGTTCTGTAAGATGCTACTGACCATGGCTGTGCTGTTAGTTGAATGAGCCAAAAAAGAGCTGCCTGTCTGGATTTAGCACTCTCTCAGCCACACAGAAAACCTCAGCTGGCATTGTTAAGCTACCAACATACTGAAAAGTTTGTTCACATTTAACAAGTGGTGAAATATAGGGAGAGAGGGCCAGGGCCTCCAGTGCTTTGCCCTTCATACAGAGGTTTTCTGCATCAAATTCTGTGTTTGGGATTTGGTAGCACGTCCCACACACCCCACACAGATGTAAGAGGAACATAATGAGATGGTGCAATAAGAAATAACTGCTGGCTGATTTTTCCTCTGTGGAATGGGGAAATCATGTTTTTCAACTAAAATACCGACAGAAGTTGGAGTATTTAAGAAACTAATAAAACCAATGTCTTCAATGTTTTTTTGCCACTTTCTGGTGAATCCTACTTCAAATTCTGCTTGCAGCATTGTATGCTATTAGAATCAAGCCTGCTTTCTTTCAAAACTTAAGGTACTTTCTTGAATTATGAGGGAAATACAACTACAGAAATATTTTTCTTGATGCATTTAACTTACATTTTGTGTTTATACTTTCAACTGTGAATCCTATCTCAAAGAATACAAATCCTACCACCCTAACATTACAATAGCTGTGTAAGTAAAATAGCAGCCACAATTTATCATTAATAAAACATCTAAAAAACCCCAAACACACAAAATTATTGGGCTGAAGAGGTAGGAGTGTATTGCACAGAGGCAATTGTGCTGTGGAGGTTAGGGGTGAATTTATGTCCTTGATGGTCTTCTGAATGGCTCTTCCAGGAGCCACACAGGATGCTGACCAGAACAAAGTCCTCCAAATACAGTCTGATCCATCTGAAAAATCCCCCTCAAGGTGGAGCCCTGGCCATTTTATAAGAGGAAACAGAATTCTTCGATCATTTGATCAAGCTGACTTGTCTCCTTGTGCTATGGGTGAGCAAACTTTCACCTTCTTTGACAGAGGAATTTCATGGTTCACATGTAAGAAACTGTAAAATATCATTGAAGAAAGCTCTAAAATGTAAAAAAAAATATATATTTTTATATATGTATATATTTCCTTCCTTTTTTTGCTTGGCAAATCTTCCCAAATGCCAGTCCATAAAACTATTTGGGTTTTTTGTGTGTGAAATGAGATTATACTGAAGAATGACACTTTAACCTAATTTTCTGGCCTTATTTATGCTGTCATCAAAATCATAACAAGGAATAATCCTTTTCAAATTTCATTCTTTTTTTTAAAAAGAATCATCCCTTCACAGCAGGTTTTTAACATGTTATGCAACTAAGTACAATGAAACAACTACTCTGAAAGAACTTGTCTCTTGAAAATAAATATGTATGTTTTTAAACTATTTATGCACAATAATGTTGCTAAGCCACACACTAATAATTAAAATGTAGCAGAAAGAAAAGGTTCTTCCTCTCTTCTTAATTTTACTTTTTATTTTAGGAATTATCATTATAATTCTTAAAATTAAAGTAATTAAAATTAGACTATTTTGGAAGCACGAACTATTATTATGAATAATAACCAGACTACTTGTCTTGCATTCACTAAAAAAAGAACTTAAATCCCAAATTGCTATCTCTAGTTATATCCATCTCCAGGAGTCTACATTTGTTTCTCTTATGCAATTAGAAGCTTCCAAAGAAGTCACCAGATAATACACAAGGGACGAGGGACACAGCCTTTTCTTGACTAATTAAAAATTCACAGTGGGTGTCCCAGACATCACCAAAGTTTGATGTCATTTTGCACTCAACACATTACAGTTATCTATCATACAAATGTTGCATTTATCAATACTTTAGCCCATCCTGTCCCCATCCTCAACTTTGAAAATACCTTTTATAGTATCTCACTTAAATCTTCTGCTTTGTCTGAGACTGGGATCTAGTACTCAGACAGTGATTCAGACTTCATAGATTTGAATTTTTCTCTGCTCAATACCTTAGATTATAGCTGCTATTAAAAAAAAAAAATCAAAGCATAAGGAGACAAACTGACTTACCTTTACTAGTTCTGTATAACCAGTTTCCCTTGCTGTCCACCATGGTTGAGCTTTTAGCCCCTTAACATTGTAGAGCGAGCGCTGCCAAACCGATGCAAAGTGACCTCTTTGGTATCCAAGTTCATACCACTTGTACGCCTAAAAGATTGCACTTTTAGTATCCACATTCATAACAGCCAAACTTCCACAGAATAAAAAAACAATGCTCTTTTTTTGCTGTTGTTTGCTAACAGACTTTGTCTTAGTATGCCAAGGTTTTCTAATGCAGTGTAGTAACAAACACTTCAAGGGGAAAAAAACCCAAACAAAGAACACAAAACCAAACAAACCCACAAAACCCCAACTAACAACCCCAAAATAACCAGTCAGCCAAGGCTGCCCAACCCAGCATCAGTATAATAGGGTAACCTCACAACTCTCTACATCAAACATGGGTCAGAAAATGCAAGGCCTTCCCCTTGGACCAGGGAGATCCAATTGATTGTTATTTTGGCCAACCTTTTTTTTTTCTCTCTGTTTCAATTCTCTACCTAACCTGAGTTAAAGCTGACTGCCCTCTTCTACCAGTGGAGGTGCTGTGATAATGAAAACAGTGCTGACTTAGTGGATTTAAATTTTCACATATGTACCTAGTTGATACATATGCACTCAAGTTTCTTCCAATATTTGTTGCCACATCAGAACTGAGCTAAATGCTATGAGTTTTTCTTGCCCCTTCCCTTTATTTCAAAACTAAGGCTAATACTAGACCTTTCTCTCCCTTTCTACAACTTTCTTTACTACTGTAAAGCAGCAAACAAGGTCCTGCAAAGAAAGAAAATGGGATACTTTGAGAGAAAAAATCCAGCGTGAGTTAAGTAGTGTGATGGACCATAACAGAGAAGGCTATATATAAAAGCTGTCTTCTTCCTGTCCTGAACTGCTGCTCCAGCTGCAGTATTTTAGACAACACCAAAAAAAAAAAAAAAAAAACCAACAAACAAACAAACAAAAAAACCCCCCAAACAACAACAAAAAAGGATATGACAGGATTTCCAGGTGTCATCTTAGAGATTTTTTATCTCAAATAGAAGATAAGAAATGACTTTGCATCAGTTTGTCTTCAAATTTTTAATTATGTCTCTGTATTGTAACCATATATTATGTTTTGAGAGTCTGTACATTTTCTTTGAGCTTTTAAAAATGTGGTCTCTGACCTTCATAACTCTCTTAAATTACAGAGGAAAGGCTGCAATAGAATGTTGCCTTACGGCATTAATCTGAAGCACAGAAAACCAGTATGGATGAATAGAATAACACCAGACAACATATAATATTATTTTTTTCCCCAGAGAAACTTTGTGAAATTGTGTATGGGTCAAAAAATGAATATAAAAAAAAAATATGTACTACCTTTGGGAAACACACAGTATATTTTTAAATTTTGATGTTACCTTGGTTAAGTCTCTGAAACTGAAATATTATGAATTATAACATTTGTTCTCCAAGATGTAAGTTGGAATAGCAGTGGGATATCAATAGATGGTTCATGCTGCCTGCCTGCATTCATTTGCAATGTCTGAAGCTAGCCCAAACACAAAGAGGGATGAATTACTTGTTTCAGCCTCTGACTGATGAGTAGGAATGCTTGTAGCTCTTTATGATCCATCAGCTATAATCACAATGTACAATACTGTTAATCCTCATCTACTAGAAGAACTGTGATATGAGAAGCTGCCTTTGACAGCATGAATATGGTAAGGTTGCTTTGCTCACCCATTTCAGTTGCCAGTTTGCATGAGAAACCTTTCTTTTCACATGTAGATCTTGGCAGCATCAAGACTAAATAGTGACCACAGCACCAGTCAGGAAGAGCTACAACAGTACAGGTTCTTTTCCAGAAACATAGTTGTTTGAGATGCACTCAGTTTATACATTCTGTGTGAACAGCACTTCATTCCATACTGCCTTCCACAGTTCTAATTTTTTCTTTCTTTCTTTCTTTTTTTTTTTTTTTTTTTTTTTAAGGCAATTTGGCATTTTATTAAATTGTAGTTGGAAAGGGCATATTCAACACTGTTTCCTTAACACTTACCAAGACCGCATTCATAATTCCTAATTTAACTCTAATAGATTAATATCTACCTTCAAAAAACCTTCAGTGAGAGCAATTTCACATGTTCTTTAAATATTGATCTGTTTCCTTGAATAAAGTCTAGCAAGGTCAGTAAGAAAAAATTAGCTTAACAGTGAACCTTCCTCTGAAAAATTTAAAAGCCTCCTCAACACCAAGAAGTTAATTTGCCATTGATTAAAACTTTTTCCACAGAAAATTTGACCATTCGCTCCATGTGAATTTACACATAATTATCCTGGGGACTGGGATGTTACATCTGTGGGAAAGAAGGGAGGTTTACAAGGTTTACAAAACACTGTTCTAAAAGAACCATGAGAAAACTTCTATACAGTGATATACGAGTAATATTTTTTTAATTTTTTTTTCCCCAACTCTGATTAAAATCTTTGTTGTAAGAGGTAGGAGCAGAAAACAAACCAAACCTCCAGAAAAAACCTTCATTGAAGTTTTGTAAATGGTTTAAAATGCCCCATACAAGCTTCAAAAGTTTGGGCTACTTCTAAAGCACTAACTTTTAAGAGATTCTATTGCCACACCAATAGATTTTTTTGCTGTTGCTCATCTTGACCTTCACATACATTTGGCTGGATTGTTATTGCAATAGGACTACTCATTTTTTCAACATGAACAGCCCATTAGAGGATTTTGCAGTCTCTCAGAGGTTTGGACTTTAAAACAAGAATATGTTAAATGTGTACCTCTTCATCTCCCATTCTCTGCAGAGCATCACCCAGATGAAAATAAAAGCGCCCATCATTTGTGCCAGGGTCACCAGACTCCAGTCCTTCCTAAGAAACCAAAAAAGTACAAAAGAAACTTCAACAGGACTTCTAAAAGACTTCATTTCCTTTCTGCAAGTAGGTTGCCAATTCTATCCCAGGTTATGAAACTGGATATAAAACATAACCCCCATGGTAACCTGGAACATAGGTTGAACGAATACAACACTTAGTAACAAGCCATTAAGAAATGTTATCAGTTTTCCAAATGCCATGGCCTCTGCCCTCAATCCCTCCAAGACAGAGATGTATTCAGAGATGGACACTTGTCCCTGACCCTATGTACACAAGCATTTTAAGAAGCAGGATTTTTTTATTTTGTGGAATTTCTTCCCAAACACTGTGGTATTTCTTCCCAAACACTATGGTGTATATGTAAATCCTCTCTAGACTTCTCAAGAAACTTAAATTTGCAGGATACTCACAAACTCAAAACAATTTCAGGTTGACAGCTGTGTACTTAGGTTTAAACAATAATAAAACAAATACTTGATGCTTAACAATTGATGAGTCACCATGTCCAGTTAATAGACAATGATACAGCAATTTAACTCCATTGTGTATTGTAAACTGTGATTTGTGCACTTCTACCTTGACACTGAATTTTATACAACTCAATTTTATTTTTTACAGTTAAAATACTTACTGTAGGTGAGAAAAGAAAAATACCTTCAGGTAGGGTATGCTCTCTGCTATCTTGTTTTCTGCTTTCAGGATGAAGCCATAATGTACTTTTGCAAAGCCATCATTGGGAGAGACACTTAGAACCTGTTTGAGAATAAATTAATTAAATACTCATGTATGGATCTATGAAAAATACCAAACCTGTGCACGTATTAGTATTCAGTGATTCAGTGACATTTTCATTTTCTTCCATCTCTTTCAGATAAGTTCTTGGTTTGGCTGTACTTTGTCTTCTCCATTCAATTTTTTGCTTCTCTGGGAAAATCTATTACAAGCCAGACTTCAAAGTCTCCAAAGTAAAATTATTCCAACTGGAAGCTCTGAACTGCATTATTTTTTTTTAATAGCACATCTTTCTCCTGTCTCTTTCTTCAGTTACAGCATGGTACATTACAGAACTGACACCATTCATTAACACTTAAGGTATATATCCCAGGTTTGACTAATCTGAAGGAAAGCAGCTGCTTTTGAGCAAGTCTACAGCAGTCATGGGAAGCATAGTGTAGAAATACACCTGAAATAGTTTCAAGTTAGATGGGTTTATACTGGTGGCAAACTGGTCTTGGTAAGAGAAAATAATATGCTAAAAAGCACAGTGAGAAAGTACAAATTGAGAAAGGTGCTGTAAAGTAATTTCTGCAGCAGATAACAGGATTGCCCAGACCCTGGGAATGCAAAGGCCACTCTCAGCACTATGATGAGCTGAAGCACTCTCTGGAAGAGCTTACACTTCCTTGGCCAAAAGAAAGCTATCAGATGGTAATGGAAGGTCTGATGCAGTAGTGATTCAATGTGCTTTCACACTAGAAGGTGATGGATATTATTGTTTAATCAGGTGGTGCACTACGATTGAGACCTAGCATGTTGAAACAACATAAAATATTTTGTATGCTCAACAAGATTCAAACAATGTCTGAGCTATAACCTGACTTAATTTTGCAGGAAAAAAAGAAATATAGACCAATATCTGGAGATGGATATTTCATGGGGACTGTGAAAGAGAAAGATTTGTGACTACAGGGACAGCTTTAAGAAAGGATGAGTGTACAGGGGAGTGCTTCAGGGAAAGGAAGTGTGAAGCTGGATGGCCAGGGTGCTGAAACAGATCCCCAGTATTGCTGAGATAATGTAGGTTAATTTGGCCTGCCTCAGACAAGGAGAAAATTAGGGTGCCTTGGTCTGCTTTCCAGATCCATGTTGCTATGATCTATATATTACCATGGGAAAGATGAGGGGTATTGCAACTTACTCCTGGGGAGATGCCAACTGTACATCATAAGAAAATTTTTAATTGTGAGAAGCATTGGAAAAAAGAATCATCTCCCCAGGGATGTGGCAAATTCCCTCAAACTGGACATTTTTAAAAATCAGCTTGGGTCATTGCATCTAAACTGTGTTCTACCTAGCAATGCTGGACCACGTGATACTGGAGGTCCCTACCAATCTGGCATTCTATGATTCTATGATCTGTAGCATTATGTGAGACCAATTACATGACCAAGTTTATCTGTTTACATCTCTCCTTAAAATCAGTGTGGACTGTCTTATCAGGACAGATGCTCAGTTTGTGAGGACCATCACAGGAGCCTGGAAGAGGCTGGTAACAGCTGAGTGTCTATCATAGCTGCTAGATACAAAACAATGAACAGATGAGCAATTTCTCTTGCCTAAATCCATTTTTGAAACTACAAAACTTATGCCACGGGTAAAAGTGTCTGCATACATTATAGGCATTTTCCTCTGCCTTCTCCAGTCACGTCTAACCTAATTTTTCAATCAAAATAATTACAAGCACAACCATAACAAGTCCTCTGGGCCAATTTCTCAGCTTCTCAAACCTTATTACATAAAAGCTACATTTAAGCAAAACCAAAATCAGTGCAATGTGGGTATCAAATGTGAGTTAAAAATAGCAGCATTTCACTTGTTTTTGCAGAAGAGATCGACTTGGAAGTAACAATAAATTTGAGAATCTGTCTGAAGTCCACATTATGACACATTATTATCAAAGAGTCAACCTGAAAATTCATAATAAGGATGACCTTGATCCTTAGTATAAAAATATGCTACTACCTTATGCACCTTACTGCCTTTTGACCACAGTGTTCTGTGTATAACCATTGTGATTCAATATCTGTACCTGTGGGGTAAAATAAAATGACTGACAAAAATATTTATTAGCCATATAATTTTGTTACAGTTCCTTTAACCATAGGATAAAGCTATCTGATGAATTAAGACAGAATAGAGCTTTCTGTATTGCAGTTCATTTAAGCTATGCCGAGTTGCATTAAGGCATGATCTACATTCAGAGCCCCTAAAGAGAAGTGAAGAGATATAATCAGCAGAAATTACATTGGAAGTATTTAATGTAAATTGTATTACTCTGTTGCTGTTGCCGCATGCAATATTAATTATGTTTAGAAATAAGTTTCACTAAACTGCTCATAACCCATTAAATATTATTCATGAATCTAGAAATTAACCTCTGGGGCTATCAATGGCTAATTAGCCAGGGCAGAGCTCTGTGCTAATGTGGATATTCTGCTTTTGGTACCTGAGAGCTCAATCAGAGCTGGCTTCTGTCTGCCTGTGTAATGCTGCACTGAGCCGTGCCTCAGCATGGCAGAGAGAAAAAGTCCTATTAGCTGAGTAACTGCTCTTACAAAATTCTCTTCCACTGTATTTATTATAGTCTGCTGAGCTTTGAAAACAAAAGAAGTACCTCCGAATTCTACTAGGACTACTTTTAATGTTATGTTTCTGTGTCTCTAAGTGTAATGTTCAAAATAAAACACTTCCACACAAGCAAAATTGAAATCCTAATGGGATGCCATTTTCCATTTGTCATTCATCACAGAGTCTGGTGTATATGCATGACAGAAAAGTGTAAAGTTAAACTACACCATTCTACAGCTGAACATACAAAATTCTTGATCTGAAGTTCAATGTTTATATACACTGCTTCCGTAGCTAAAAGAACAAACACAGAATATTTAAGACTTTGGAAATAAAAATGTGACTATAACACTTTAACAGCGGCCAAGACATAACAAATCTGGGGAAAATAATTTCAGAACAACTTTGATGGGTTTTTAAAAGCTGATTACACAAAAAAAAAGACAAGAATAAAATAGAAAATAAATAAGCTGGCTATTAAATATAAAGCATAAAGTTTTCATTCACTAGGATTTTGTAGGCATCTACTCAGTTCCTTGGAGATGATGGAACATCTACATTAAGCTTAACTACATTAAGCTAGTCTGAAATAGTATATACTGTAATCCTAAGGTAGGGGGGGACAGTGCCTGTGAAAAGTCCAATTGGTTACATGTGCTCAGCCCATACTTAGCACAAACTGGTAACACTCAGTTAAGATCAGAATATCATAGCAGGAAGCAACAAAGGTACCTTTTTCCCAAGAATCTAGCAGATTCCCATGAAATGGGAAATTTGGAGCCCAGATTGTCCTGCACACAACAGTGATCCACTGTTTGGGAACTTGCTTGAGAAGCAGAAGAAAGTACCACACAAGAACTGAGACAGCCATGAAGACAAGAATGGGACCAGAGGGGAATCAGCAGAAAGCTGAGCCTTTAGTCAAACGAGGGATATGTTCTCTTGAGGATGTGTCCTGATCTCTGCTCTCTCTCTTCCTAGATGCCCATGCATTAAAGAGCATTAAAGAACACCTGAAGAAAATGTATGAACATCCTCATAGTGGAAACCAGAAACCAGGATTCATGAGTATTGGAGGATTATGCTGTGCAGCTCTAAGTTCATATTATTGTCTGTGCTTTCTTATGATTTCCTATCAAATGACTAATTTGTCCTTCACTGCCAATTTAATCACATTACAGAGCTTTCCCAAGTTTTTCAAAAATCACTGGAAGAGGAAGATGTCCCCTGGAGGCTCCCAGAACCATTCTTCAGTTTGCCCCTCCATTGACTATGCACAGAGGATTAGCACCTATGGTAGGAGCTCCAAACCATATGTCAATCACTTTCTAAACATGCACTGCAACAGCTGAGTGAAGCACTCATGAGCAGAACATAAGGCCCCAAAGCCAGTTGTTCAAAATAATGTATAAAGCCTTCAGTATAACCAAGAGTAAAAGCAGGTTCACATGAGATTTCTTTGGCTGTTTCCTTTCTGAAAATTCCTCATGTAAATTTATCCTTAACTACAAAGAAAAAAAATTACATTACTGTGTTGTAATTCAGCCTGAGGAATAGCCAGAATATGGAAAAAACCCAAATTATTTGGGAAAAGAAAATCTGACTCCTTCTACAAGGTATTTATTTATTGCGTTTTTACAAGGGGACATCACAATGATCTATTCTATTTCAGTGGCTAGTGAACAGCAAAAAAGAGTAATTACACTGAACAAAGTCTATATAAGCATGGAAAATAATATATTAAAAGCAGGCCAGTTCATATTTTGTGTATGTTCTTAATCAGGGAAGTATATACTTTTTCTGAAGTATATGAAAGTCATTATCAAATTAATTACATAGCAAACTCATTATCTTCTTCCATTTATAAAAAGTCCTCTGATTACTGATATTAAGAATTTTGAACATTTATATTGTTTTCAGCAAAATACTGAGAAATTGCGAAGGAAAATCTTGTCCCAGAAGAGTATATTTTTTTCAAGTTCCTTGCAGCTTGAGAAGCAGGTTCAGTAAATATATTCTATCTTTAAAAACTGATGTTTCCAGACCTCTGACAAATTTTGACAGCAGGCCAAAGATTACTGAACAGAAATGTTTTACAGAGGGATCTACAAAGCAGGCAAAGCAGCAAAGCAAACATTATTCTGGCAAGATCTGAAAATATCAGAGAAAGATATGGAATTATCAGGGTTCAGCTCCTGCTTGGAATCACATGGGTGAATGTTCTCCTTCTCTTTGAGAATCTACCTGAGATAAGAATTTCACTGCAGACTCACTGCAGTTCTCCTTCTCTTTGAGAATCTACCTGAGATAAGAATTTCACTGCAGACTCACAGATGTGGGGGCCAGAAGACTGGGCCTTTATTCTCCTGAGGTGGTACTAATCATGCTGACTTGTCCTTAGTCTACTTAACCAGCTGGTTACCATCCTACACCTGTAAGGACTGCAACAAGTGTACCAACATCAACAAAACCATCTCTGATCAGGGGCTGACAGCTTGTGCCCTACCAGTGGCATCAAGCTCCACATCTGTCAGAGAGTTCCCAGGTGTGAATGCAGTTTCTGGATCACAGGAGCAAAGTGGCTTTTCCTCTCAGTGAACTTTCCCCCAGCTTGGTGACCATACATAAGACAGTGATATAGATCCAGTGAACTGTCCACACTACAAGCATCATGAAAGAAAAACAGAATTTAGGCTGCCTACAAAAACAGTGAAAAAACAAAGTTTAACTATGTTGAGTACTGAACTGCTTTGTCACATGGTTTGAGATGGTGTATATCTCAAGAAACAGGCTTATTTTTGCTTTCCATGTCTTGCAGATATCTTTTAAATTATACATTATATCTGTATGAGTTGCCAATATATTCCAGACCCATTTAGTAGAAGGTATAAGAAACCAAATATTAATAAGCATCTGAAAAACATCTGCATTCTTCTGTCTACAAGGAAAAACACTAAGCAAAACAGTATTAGGAAATATGAAATAAAATTAGAAGATAATTAAGAACTGCACCAGAAAAAATTGTATCTATATTAACCTTTCAAAAACAGAAATGCAAAATGTTTAATAACTAAAAGAATTAAAATCAGGCAATCTTTAGAATGAACATATGAATGCTAATAATTTTTTTCCTTGGCTGGAATGGAAACTCACCTCTTCATACACTTTCTTGGCATTGCTGTTATCTCCTATCAAGAGGTAACCAACACCAAGGTCATTCTTGAATGAAGTATCACTGGGAAACAGCTGAACTAATTTCTGTAGAGTAATCAGGGAACCTCTCATGCGACCTAATTCGGTGGAATAAGACTTAATTACAACCACAGATATGGGTAACAGTAGTAAGATGCTTACACAACATCTAAAGAACCACAGATCAGAGCCAGGTGTTCCACTTCCACACAAAGATCAAGAAGCAAAACTTGGAAAAAACCCCACGAAAAAAAAAAGAACAAATCCAAAGCGACCAACAAACAGTTGTGGGGATAGGAGCAGATTCAGCTGCTTGGTTGTCACCGGGTGTGTAGCAGTACAAAGAATAGTTCAGAAAATCAGAGTGAGCCTGCATCACACAGTGTTATGGTAGCCTCTAGTGGAGAGCCCTTCACAGTGTAGCAGCAGCATTAAGGTTTGGCTGCCTGTTCACACATAGATGTTGTCACAGTGTTCAACAAAGTAAGTAAACACATCAAAATAAACTCAGACTTAAATTGATTAAGAAATTGAACACATTTTTAGTGGTAAGCAATGGTTCCACTAACTAACGATTATGAAATTAATCATGCTTTCTGTGCTTAAAATTAAGTATGTTCCTCAGTTTCCTACATGAGGCCTTGCTGAGGAAAGGTCAGATCAAAACAGGTTGATATTAAAATCCAGTCCATGGGAACAAAACTCTTTTCTCCAGCAAAGGTGACTGCCTCACATTGTAACCAACACTTCTCATACTTACAGAGCTGAGACCTAAGCTTTCAGATGTTACTCTTGAGTTTAGCTTCATTCTTCTCTACAGTTATAGAAAGTTTATTCTGGGTATGTTTACTCAGCATGTGCCATTAATTTCCTCATGATTTCTCAAGCTTCAGTAGAAAAAGAACATTTCCTTCATTCTCTGTCAATAAAGTTTTTCTTGACCACCTCTTATCATAGCACCTACGGTGCAATGTTGTCTACAGGCACTCTTATCATACAAGACATTATATACACTAATTCCCTAGAAAAGATTATATACACTAATTCCCTAGAAAAATAGTAAAGAATTTCAAATTATTTTTCGGACATATTTTTTCATTTTTTCACATTTTCCATTTAAGAGATTAGGAACACAAGTCCTACTGAAAAGTCAATTGAATTGACACTTTGAAAAGATCACTGAGGACTTAAAAGTCTTGCTCACACAAATTCAACAGTTTTTATACCATCCTTAAATCTTACCAAGAAACTGCTGCCTGTCTGCTTCTCGTTTCAAGCTCAGTTTTATGAGATCTGAAGGGACATTTGGCAAAGTAACCACCTCGTCATAGGTGTTGATGGCTTTTTGCAGCATCTCATTACTTCTCATTTTCTCAGCTAAGTCATCTTCTGACTAGAAAGAATCACAAAACCATTAGAAAACATATTACATTTGTCTTAAATTTAACTTTGTTCTCTTGAAAGACAAAATATATAGTAGTTAGAGTATGGGAATAATTTTAGAATTTCCTTGACCTTTATAAATTTTGGCATAACAATGAAAAACTTATTTGGTTGTTCTTTATCTTGAAGCAGATTAGATGTACTGTGAAATTCTTGTTTCCTGCATACTGTTGGAAATCTTAAGTATGAGAAAATTTGCAACTAAAACATACACTAAAACATAGATTTTTGGTTAACATTTGTAGAAGACATAATTTCTGCTTCTGAAAATAAACGAAGCAATCTGTTCTAATAATATGGAAGAAATGTACATTATTGTCCTCAGACTATTTGCATACTAAGTCTCACACTGGAAGCTTTGAAGAGATCAAAACACAACAACAAACATTTCTCTCACAACTTTATTTGCAGTCTTTCTTTCAAAACTAATTAGGAATTTACTTCACTCCTTTGTATGTTGATGGAATATTTTCCCTACAATGCTTTCAGAACTTAAATTTGTTCATTAAATTCTGGAGAAGACTAAAGGATACATGAGACTTCTATTGGGAAATTACAGCTTCAGTGAAGCCAAAGGAAGCTGCTACTGATTTCACCTGTCTCTTATTTGTCTATCTAAATCACTGTTCTATCAAACACACATATTAATTGAAACAGCTTCAACTACATATACTTGTAGGAAATAGTTAATATCTGGATTCTTTTTGCACTTCTGTCTTTACTTTTTCTCCTCAGTTTACTTTGAAATTGAGCATGGGAAATACCAAGCAGCATGGTCACCCAAACTCAGTTAGTTTCAGAGAAAATTTCAGAAATCCCTTTGAAGAGGTTATTTATTTTTTATGATGTATATTCACAAGAAAAATTGCTTTTTCTTTTTCTTTTTTTTTTTTTTTCCCCCCACACAATTGCAGGGCAAAGAATATTATAAAAAGATACGTAAACAAGAAGCAAAAATTGTCAGCATGAACTTTGCATAAATTCACCACTACAGAAAGTAGAAATCACATCAGGACCCTCAGGATCTACCTACTCTTCTTTTCAGCCTTAATGGTGTTAATGATTTCTATAGCAAACTTTTTCATCTGGCCTAAATGTAGCTCCAGGACAGGGGAGCCTGCCCAAGGCAGTGGTGGAGTCACCATCCCTGGAGGCATTTAAAAGGCATTTGGACCTGGTCCTTAAGGACATGGTTTAGAAGTTAGCTTATGGTGTTGGTCAAAGGTTGGGCTGGATGATCTTCCAATCTAAACATTCTGTGATTCTCTGATTCCGGAAACCAAATGGGGAATTGCTCAGATTTCTGAAAACGACTTTTAATTATGAAACCTTTTGCAGAATTTTGGTGAAAATAGTTGCTTTCTGAGGCTTTTAAAAGATCCAGAAAAAACATGCCCTCCTGCCTCATGCCCTACTGGAAACTGAATCTACAAATTATAATGTAATGCTGTTTCATGTTTCACAAAAATGGAGAAGTACATTCTTGTGGTCAACTCCCAGCCTTTATCCTTAGAATCATAGAATCATAGAATTGGCTGGGTTGGAAGGGACCTCAGAGATCATCGAGTCCAACCCTTGAACCACCGTTGCGGTTGCTAGACCATGGCACTGAGTGCCACATCCAGTCTCTTTTTAAATATCTCCAGGGACGGAGAATCCACTACTTCCCTGGGCAGCCCATTCCAGTGCCTGATCACCCTCTCCGTAAAGAAATTCTTTCTAATATCTAACCTAAATTTCCCCTGGCATAACTTAAGACCATGCCCTCTTGTCTTGTTGAAAGTCGTCTGGCAAAAGAGACCAATGTCCACCCGGTTACAACCTCCTTTCAGGTAGTTGTAGACAGCGATGATCCTTACCCTTGTCTGCAGTTTTACCTTTAGTTAGTGATGAGACAGCAAATTTGAATGTGTTGTGTTGGTATAAACAGCCATTTAAAAGTAATAGAGTGTTAAAATATAAAGCCTAAAAAATAATTCATCTGTCAAGTGAAGCCCTTGATTTTCCCATTCCTTCAAACAGCTTCAACTTGCACAAGCTGGTTTCAGTAAACTGTTATCAGTCACAGTCAGCAAAAAAACTTGTATAAGCCTACAAAAGCTACTGAATATGGAAATGAGTTTATAGTTGTTTTTATACATTCCCAGGAGGTGTATGTGAATTTTTACTTCATATCTTGGTCTGTAGGACTTCTCAAGTGTTACTAAAGTAGTGAGTGGTTTGTGACTACAAATTGTTGTAAAGGGACAAGCAAAATTGTGACACTGGGGGGAATTCCAAATGAGAGTGATCTTCACAGCTGGCTTCAGTGATCTGCCCTCCTGAATAAAAGCAGTGAAGTGAGGAGGCAGGAAGTTTATTCTCTTAGAAATAAGCAGTAGATTCATAAAAAAGGTAAATATTAAAAGCATATGGTAACAGTTAAGTCTGTCACATCTGTGAACCAAAGTGGTCTCCTACTGTAAGAAAGCAAATAGTTCAGCAGAACAGCCCCCATGTAGAGTGCTGTGGTATTTGGTCTGTTGTGTAGGAAGTGCTTGGGTGACAGATTTTTGGATAATCATGGATTTAGTTTTAGCATGACTATTATTAACCAAGCAAAAACTGATTGTAACTCCAAGTTTCTCATTAATTGTGTAACAGCACAATTCCCTTCTACAGTAGGGGTTAAACTTTGTTTGCCTTGATTAACAGGAGTTCAAGCAAGACTTTATTACACCTAGTGCAGTGAGATTATCCTACTAGTTACAAAAATACTAGGATTATTCTCTTCTGAAATATCCCAACATTTTACCCAGAGAGTGAAATGCAGAACTTTTTTCCCCAATGCTTTCTTTTTTTTCTTTTTTTTTTTTGAAGGTAACACCTGAAATTGAGCTCATTCCACAAGAAAAAGCTAATTAACCCTCCTTGTCTATGAAAATTTGTGTTCTTTACCATTCTCCATATAAAAGCCCCAAATCCCCTTCACTATTCCCACTATGCAAAAAGCAGCATTTAGCCCACACACAGCTGAGTGACATGTTGATTTATCAGCTGCAGCAAACAGTATGTAGCAGTTAAATTCTGTCTGTTACTCCTGAGCTGAGGGCATTAGTTGGGATTCATCTTTTGCCATTCATCTGACAGTTTTCATGACATCTGAAAGATGCATCTTTCTTTGTGTTATTTACAATACTTCCCACTAGACTAAAGTTAAACAAAAGCTCCCAAAGTAATTGGGGAAGGATAGAAGACTGAATCAGATACAACAGACCATATAACTCTTTTTTTTTCCTTAGGAAACATCAAAAAAATTATAAATGAAGCCTGACTGGGGTTTAGAACTCTAATATTAAAAAAGATTTATTTTATCCTTTTTAAGATTTATGGCTTTTTTTTTTTTTTTTTTTTTGTACCTGTGCTTTCCCATATCTTGCTCGAGGACTCTGTGGATATTGATTCACTAATGCTTCAAAAGCCCTTAGAGCTTCTTCAACTTTTCCCTGGAAAGCAGAGATATTTATCAGCAATTCTATATAATAAAAATGGTGAAGGGTGAATGACCTAATAACACCTTAGTTTACCCAACTAAAAAATAAAGATAAAACAAGAAAAACCTCACAGTCTGAATCAACAGTTTTCACTCACATTTTTGTTGGGATTGTCTGCTTAATTAAGAAAAATTAGGTGTCACTATTTATGAAAAAATATTATCTCCTTTCTATGGTTTAAATTAATAGCTCTGTTCTTATTTTACTCTGCCTTTTTTAACTGGAAAAAATGCTGAGATTAAAATAGCTTGAAATATAAAGATTCTATTGCTAATAACAAAATACAACAGAGAATAAAAAGGAAATTATAGCCATAAGTGGAAATCTCAGCAGTGCATACCTCACATGATGAACAGTACAGTTCTTCTAGGGGAAATACCATAGACCCATGCATAGATCATGACTGTCTCCTCTAAATGTTTTGCTCAATCACGTCCCTCAGTAACTGTGATGTTTCCATGACTGATGCTGATAAGAACCAACTGCACTGCTAAATAGGAGCTAAGCACTGTTGGGCAAAATCTGGCATCAAATCTTGCTGCCACTTCCCACTATTACATCTTTATAGTGTGGATCACTAAACACAACAGCCTTGCTATTCTTGAGTATTGCACGTGTCCTGTTTGTTACTAAGTTTATCCAGGTTCCTACAAGACAAGAATGATTGTCTGCAACTCACCAAGAGACACAGGCAGGAAAAGAGAGTCAGAAGTTTGTTATGCCCTTCTCAGCTCAACCAATTCTTTAGGTAACATGAAACATAAAAATGCTTTTGATTTTTGCATTCTCCCACATAAACAAGGCTCCTAGTGAAGAACAGCAGCAGTGGTAGCCTGAGGTTGGTGATGTTTATTTAGTAGGTCTTCAGCCCATCACAGACCTACAGGGAATCTGGGATGGCAATGTAAAGCCAATACTACACAGCCAGACTTCTGAAAATCAATAATAATCCTACACCTGCAATGACTAAAGTGTTTTTTATTGCACTGTACTGAAAATATTTTCCCCATTGCTCAGCTATCTCAAATCCAAACAAAAATTAAAGGGGTTGGTTCTCCCCATACTAAGACTGTCTGTGAGGTACATCAGAACTTTTTATAAGATTTACATCCAAGAGATTTAAGGGCTCTCATTTCTAACACAGTCAGGTTAAGACTAAGTCACATAGTCTTCCTTCAGTGTTTAAACTTACATGTGGAAAAGGGACATCTGTGCAAAGGTCTTGTTTTTGGAGACATTCAAATAAAAAAAAATATTGGAAGTTATCAGAGAAGATGACCAAAGCACTTGGTTCATTGCTGGGTTTGTTGTTTGTTTTTCATAGTCAAGTTATTATCACAAGTACCAACATTGTCTGACTGATCCTAAGGTCTTGCTGCCACTGGTGAGAAGTAAGAACACGTGCTTCATGCTGTAAGCATCTGTACAGGAGCAGAGATGCTCCCAGACACATGGAGAATCCCAGCAGGAACAATGCCTACAACAAAGATTGGCACCCAGTGCTCACAAAGCATATAAATACCTACTGTGACCTACTGTGAGATCCATATTAACACACTTATATTATTTAACTTCTTTATAGTAGACGTCACAATATTCAGTTGACACCAGAACTCAAATGGACAACAGCGATAGGACAGAACTAACCTTAGACCATGTGTGTATTTAAACAGGTTTTGATTACAGGAATTTAACAGTGAAGCAAAATATTTTCTAGGTTAAAGATGAGCAAAAATTCATAAACAGATGTACCCTTATGACTTTAAATTAAGATAAACTATCCAGCAGAAGTGGAGCTATAAGGACAAGCATGGACTGAATATTTAAAACTTAATCTCACAGAAAGTAATTTAAAAGTATTTCTCCCTTTTTTGAATTTTTATTTTATTCAGTTTTGCCCATTGTCTACAGTCCTGAGTGAAACATTCAAAACTTACTTTTTTACGTAGTTTTTCTGCAGCATCCAGTTCAGCTTTAATGGTCTTATCAAACTTGTTTAAGAGCTTTGGCTTCTTCTTTTTAGCTACAAGAGATTTAAAACCAACACAGTTCATTACTTCTTTTGTATCTCAGAAAAATTGTTTGGAGTAACCTTTAACCATGCTAAAGGGCATGATTTTCAAATGAGGCAGTTTCAAAGTATATTGAAAGGAAATTGATTTCTAACTTACTACAATCACAAACTCCTGTATCAAAAAGCAATCTTCAGTCATTCAAACTGAATGACTTTTCAGTCAAGTTCTTTGATAAAGTCTTTTTCATCTCATTTAGTCAAAGACTTTTTTTTTTCCAAATACTTCAAATAACACGGAAGAACAAAGAGAACTTATTTTTCCATGTTTATATGGTATTCTGAAAAGTATGATGTTAGTAATTTCTAAAGTTGTGCCTATATGTGTCTACTTATTTGTCTACAGCAACTAAAAGAGTCAATTGAAATCCCAGTTACTTGGGGTAGGAGGGACTCCAAAAGTCCTGTAGTCCAGCATCCTGCTGAATAAAGGTTCTAGCTAAAATGTCACAAGATCTCTTAAAGGGGTTAGGTCTCCATAGCTTAGCAATCTGTCACACAGTAGCAGGGCAGCAGCACCCTAGCAGATAGCAAACCACTCTTGAAGTACATTGTGTAAATTGCATTAAAAGCAAATTGATGTAAATTATGTGAATGTAAACAGATATTTACATCAGAGCAGTTCCCTCTTAATGTCTATTTGGCAGAACTAAGCACAGTGGATGTTAAAATAGTTCAAATACACTGCTGAGGATGTGGCAGCAGATAATTGCTTTTCTCCATATTTACTAGAGCTAAACTTTGCTTTTGCACTTCATTAGAAAAAAAACCCCAATTTTTCTGACACAAGGAAGAGAAATATATATTTGCTGATACTTGTATCTCCTAGCCATGCATATCTGTAATTAGCAGCACATAATTTTACCTTAAATTATGCACTACTTTTTTTTTTTCCCTCCATGGACAGTAAATCCAAGTAAAATCCTTATGTTCTTTGCAGAAGTTTAAACAGGGAATGATGTAATTGGTATGTGTAAAGCTAAACTCAAACACCATACAGCTTAACATCACAAGACTGCTGCAGTGCTGTAGCAAATATTGTGGATAAGAAGGTATTGTAACTAGTCATGCTTTATTTTGCTTCCCATGTCCTCAGATGCACTGTTCAAGACTGACAAGAGCCACCACATGCTAGAAGCAGCTGTGCTCATCATTCATTAAATGCTACTTTCTCTCTAAAGGCTCTGATCCTACACTGAACTTTAGGCAGAGAAATCATTGGTCTACACTAAACCTCAGAGAAAGACCAATGCCTTAGTTAATGCTAAGCCAACACTAACCCCATCCAAGCATTAGAGGATCTCAGGAGTCTGAGCTGCTTCCGTATGAGAGAAAAAACCCTTGACTACCTTTGGTTCTTTCTGTGTAAAACTTTTACTGTCATTTTCAATGCTGAACTTGGACAGCTCTGCACAGAGATAGTTTTTCTCACATTACCTCTATAAGCCATTCTGCGGCTTCGCCATGCAGTTAAGAAGACCCTACTGCTTTTTAGAACAGGACTGAAGCTACCCTACTAAATTCCATTTATTTATTCACAAAGGTTTTATGAAGCTTTTAATATAAAAATGTATTAAAGATCTATAAAGGAACAGTACTAAAGAAGCAGTTAATTAGGATTATAATATCCCTGCTGATCCTTCTAACAGAAGTGACTGTAATTTTCCAAGGCATCAGCTACCAAGAAGTTAAGAAGAAAAAACCTGACATACAGAAGCTTACTGCTTCCTCAGGATAAACAACCAAATAGCTCACTTGATTATACTAACTTTGCTCCTTGGTGAATTTCAGGTTTTCTTTCTACCCTATGAGTTGAAATCAAACATTTAATGTCAAGCACACAATAATCCACTTAAGTAATGTAGTTATCATGGAACTGATCAAAGCGAAGCCTTGTCTTTATCGGGGTTTTTTGGTGTGGTTTGGGTTTTTTAATTTTTTTTGTTTGTGGTTGTTTTTGAGGCTTTTTGTTCTTTGTTTGCTTGTTCGGGTTGTTGTGGTTTTTGTTTGTTTTTTTTAATATGAATGGTTTTCATGTCTTTTGTTCATTCCCTATAGATCGTATGGTTGAAATGTATTCTAATCTGTGGCCAGTTCCAGTCTTGCTATGTCTAACAGAATATTACCCATTTAATAGGAAAGCAACATGAAAACTGCATTTTCACCCAGTTAATGATGATACTGGTTAAGAAGCGGAGCACTGGCTCTGTTCCAAGTGTTCATGCACCTTGAATTCAGCAAAACTCACAGAACCAGCTCTCATCATGAGAGCAAGAATCCCTTCACCCCAGTCCTTGAGTCCACAGTCACTAACAGGCTTCTGACATAATGTGTCTGGGCTTGAAAAGAACAATTTATAAAAAGCTAAAAAAGGTTTGTTAGGTTTTGTGGTTTCCTTTCCTTTCCACATGCCAGCTCAGTTTTTCAGGAAACCACTGCTGTTTCTAAAACCTGGCTTGCTGAACAGTAGGTCTGGATGGACCCAAGAAGCCACTGAAAACAAGTGTCCCTGAGGACTTCTTACTACACTGCTTGAACTCAACAGCTGCTACACAAAACTCTGATTTGTTGTTAGCAGGAACACCGAGGGATGTCAGTTCCTCTGGTTACATGACCTGAGGAGCTTTCAGCTGGACATCACCACCAAACACTTGGTCTGTTCCTGTTCTCTTAGGAGGAGGCTGTGCATACAAGAAATGATGTAAAACACAGCTAAGATGTCATTTCCCAGTTCTTACGTTTTGTGAATAAAAATCTGTGTAATGCCAGTTATACAGAAACTGTGCTCTCATGGAAAGGCATAAAGTCATTTGGTTCTTGCTCAAACTTGGTAAGCACGGTGGCAGTCATTCCTTTGAGGCAAAGGAAAGCAGCTTTCCCACCCACCAAGAAACTCCTACTGCTCGTGGGACACTGTTTCCACAATTTCATTGAGAGGATGATGATGAGGAGAAGAAATTTCTTTTGAGGAGATGAGGCAGAAGCCACTCAGAAGAAAAAGCAACTGAAAACCTTACATGTGTGTGACACAAAGATCTGACATCTTTCCCCTTGTATCTCACTCTGGTGATGTGTTGGAAGAACCTTTATGCCACACTCCATTACAAGAAAATATTATCTTCCCATTGTTAGTACAATTATGTCTCAGCTCTAGACCAGCAGGAGATCAATATGAAAAGCTGGAAAGGAGCTGTTAGCATAAATATTACTCAGCTGTGAGGCACCAATATAACACAGTAAACATTATATAATGAGCAATCATTTTCATATCCCATTCCACTCCTACGTTAAAGGATTCACCAGGGAACTTTCAGCCTAACCATCAAGCATTCCTCTATATTAAGCACATAGCCTGCTATATCCCTGCAGGGGTATTTTAATAAATTATCAATTGCCTCCTTCTAGTGTAATAATCTTTTAGCAGATGTGACCCAATATATTAAATTCAACGTTACAGGAAGTTAACTAATCTGTTTTCAGAGGGGAAAAACCATGTAATTTTTCTTCAATGACTTACAGATTTCAACATGTAGCTGAAGTAATGCACAAGCACACAACCACTTAGGGTGATTTGTAGGCCAAATCTGCTTGACCATTTAAGTGGTAAAAATTATTTTATATATCACAGAACAGTCTTACAATAATACTGAGGGTTTTCTACAGTAGCCTTGGATGTAAGTATAGGCTTTCTATCCAGGTTTGTTATTACAGGACTGATGAAGACTCCCTGAAAGAAGTTTCCACTGTCAAAGCAGCAATCTAGGAAGAAGTCTTACAAGAAACTACATGCTAGTTCTTTCTGTTAAAGAATAAATAATATCCAGTGACAACAAGCAGTTTTGTATCTCTCTTCTACATTAAGATACAGAAATGGTCAACAGAATAGACAAAGTAAGCTTCAGGGTCCCACCTAGCCTTATTTTCTACAATTTCTCTAATGCACTGTTATATGTCAATATGCTTTAGTGCCAAGACTCTAATTACACAAGGAACTTCCATTGTCTCATTTGTTAATTAAAGAAATTCCCCTGGAAGCTCTCTGTGCCAATCATCACTGTGACAGAGATTCCTCCTATCCCTGTGTCAGCAGCAGAATATTGAAGTTCAAAAATAAATAGATGATTTGCAGATTATCTGATTTGTCTAAAAATCATGCTTTGCATGTTCTACAGCTTCTACTCAACCAGTAAGCTTCTGCTCATCTCCTTTCTCTTGCCTTCTCCCATCATCCTCCAACCTCTCCCCTTTTCACCTTGATGGCCTACAGCTTTTTTTAACTTTGCATTTGCTCACAATCTGTTCTTTGGTCCACCTCTTTCTGTTTACCTATAACTTGTTCTCAGATACCCATCTTCTGCCACACGCTTGTCATGCATTACTTTCTTTTAAAGTCTTTTCCCCTAAACTCTATAACCCCAGAACCTCTTATTGACCATCTATTCTGCTGCTATTCTCCATCCCTGCTGCATACTTCAGAAGATGATTAGGGCTATAAGCAATCAAGAAAGTGACCCAAAAAAAGATAAATGCAAGTGACAAAGTCACTCTGCTGTCACATCATTAGATGTGTCCCAGACCAAATTGTGGTAACAGAAGTATCTCTTTGAAAGAAAGACTTCAATTATTTCTACACATGATGCAGCACTGTGTTAATCAGCTGCAAATTATCATAGAATCATAGAAAGATAGGGGACCTTGAAAGATCATCTAGTCAAGTTATCACAGCCTAAGCAAGAAGCAATACAACTGCTTGACTCAGCTGCAGTACCTGGTCCATTAACAGCTTAAAATTAAGGTGTCTCTCTACATAGACACCTAAATTCGTCTGTAATCTTTAGAAATCCAGTCAGCACAAAGTAAACACCTACAAGGTATTTAGCTGAAGGCTCCCCTGCCTGTATAAATGACCACTGTATATAGTGCAGTTTGGACACCATGTCAGCCCATGAAGACACAGGCCCATGTCTTGATTTGGAACAGAGTCCTACAGAATCACAGAATGCTTAGGTTGCAAGAGACTTCCAAGATGATCCAGTCCAACCTTTGACTAACACCATAATCTAACTACTAAACCACATCCTTAAGGACCAGGTCCAAACACCCTTTAAATGCCTCCAGGGTTGGTGATTCCACCACTGTCCTGGGCAGGACATCCTATGCCTGACAACCCTCTAGGTAAAAAAATGTTTCCTAACATCCAGCCTAAACCTCCCCTGGTGTAGCTTCCATCCATCCTCTCTGGAATTCCCATTCCTGTCACAGATCACTAAGGAGCAGAGGCTGTTTCCCTCCTCTCTCCAACCTCCCTTGAGGTGGTTGAAGAGAGCTCTAAGGTCTCCTCTCACCTCCTCTTCTCCAAACCAAACACCCCCAGCTCCCTCAGCTGCTTCTCACAGGACTTGTGCTCCAGGCCCTTCAGGAGCTTCCTTGCCCTTCTCTGGACACACTCCAGCACTTCTCTGTCCCTCTTACAGTGTGGGGCCCAGAACTGAACACAGAGCTCAAGATGTGGCCTCACCAGAGCTGAGTACAGAGGGATGATCACCTCCCTCTTCCTGCTGGCCACAGTGTTCCTAATACAAGCCAGGATGCCATTGGCCCCATCTGGTTTGTTCTCCTCATGCACTGACATTACTGTTAGACAAGAACTCTTCCTCCTGCAGGCTGTTTGGAAGCCAGCAGTGAGAACAATGAACAACTTAGGAAATGGTTCATTCCTTCCTTCAGGAGCTGCACTCAAAGACTGCTTCAGAGCTGCAAAAGAACAGCATCAGAAGAAATACTGATCAGGTTTAAAGATCTAGACCAGAATATGTCACCTTCTTTGAGACAAGTGGGGATACAGCAGCAAACAGGGACTAGTCAGGGGAGGGATAACAAAATTTAGTGACCAAACTCAAATGTTTCTTTACTGATGACAATTAGTCTCGTGTGAACTAATATTTTGTACCTGTTAATGCTACATGTTATTGAAGAGAGAAAAACATACACCAAATTTGCAATAACAGCTTTTTCTTTTTCTCCATTTAAACACTTGGAAAAGTGAAAGAAATCACTGCAAAGTACATTTTATGAAACTAATGAATTTTTTCCTTGAAACCTTGTAAAAGAAATTCTTAGCAAGGCATTTCCAAAGTGAGATTTTCCAATGCCAAATTTCATCTCAGTGGTATATTTTCAGAAAAGCTAGAAGAGATTAGAAGCACTTTTTTTTTTCCTTGTGTAACTGTCCAGACAAAGTATCAAGCAAATAATATTGTAACTTACGTTGATTTCATTCACAGAAATATAATGTAAATTTCTTGGTACTTTACAGCTTTTAGCTCAAAAAGCTGCCTTGTTATTTCTTTTGACAACCAAAGAACAAAACTTTTCTAGAATTCTACAGGTTCTCAAATGACCAAATGTGTGTTTAGCCCTGTATAACTGAGCAGAACATTAGGCTTGAAATTGGTGTAACATGCCAAGTAAGCCAATTATGTAAATATGGTCAGTGTAACCAAACCAATTACATTAGGTAAATTACCACTGCTCCTTATCTAACAAACCACTTCAAAAAATAGATTTTAATTCTTGTCACTGGATGATTTTTCCTCCCTCCATCACTATAAGGCCAATGGGGCCTTCCTGGTGGCTTCTTCTATGTTGCATCCCCTACTACTGGCATACAATACAGAAAGCAGCTACCACTGACTTTTAATTACTTACCTTCACAATACCTAAGGATTGAAGATAAACCATAGTCTTCACAACCACCTTGAGGACATATGGTGCCCATTTATTTAATGGAAAATGGGACTGGAACAATCCGTCTGCACTGACTATATGTTGTGCTCACCACTCATGGAAAAGTTTTAAAAGTTATAGAGTTTTCAATAAAATTTATAGCCTCTACAGTTATAAGTATATAATGATGCCTCCTTATTTCTCTCCCACACTGACAAAACCAGACATGATACAAATTTACTAATAATGCTCTGGGCAACTTGTGGGTGGGCACCTAAAAAGACAATGATTATTAGATACCAATGATTATGGTCTGTAGTTTTCCAGTGAATTTTGTGACCTGTTTTACTAATTTTCCCCACTCTCTCTCTCAAATACTTCAACCTTCCCAGTCCAAGTTTCAAAGTTTCAGTTATGGACTGAAAAACATATATATTATACTGAAAACATATATATATTAGCAGACCAACTGCTTCTACCTGGAATTCAAAATTTGCTCAACTAGCTGTCTTCCTGCCTCATACTAGATCCATATCATTACTCAAATAAGTTTTTTAAATGGTATTGTAAATGGTATTTAGAACGGTATTGTGGGCACTTGAACAAGAATTTGATGATGACTGAAGACTCCTGTTATTGTCCTGCTATTTGAGAAGCTCATTAGGTGAGCTACAAACCGTGTGAGCCACTTTTTTTATGGGCTTCTATAAATGATAACTTAGAAGGTGTAAAACCAAATAACTTCATCGAGACATTTTAAAGCCAGTAGCACCACAATGATTAAAAGACCTTTCTAAACTGTACTTGTAGAACAGGCAAAACCTCTGTAATCAACTTATCTGGAAAAGCAATAAGACAATAAAAACTGAGGCATTTCAGGGGCTAATAACGCTGTAGAATCTAATGATTATAATAAATCTTTAGCTGCAGTTATTCCAGAACAATTTCCCTTGCAGTAAAAGGTATTCTACAGGGTTTTCTGTCCAAAATTACTGTTGGTTGGATGCTTATCATAAGGAACAATTGCAGAATGACAATTTTTTTTTGCATGAATTTCCATCATTCACCTCTCTCCTTCATAATAAATTCTTTTGGCTAGAAACAAGCAATGCTTTGACAAGACCAGAAAGAAATTTCTTCATTTACAAAAATACACACTAACATTTTAATATTCTGCACATTTACTTCAGTGAATGTGTTAGACTGCAGTTTTGAACTTTGAGAACTACACTTCTATGAAGCACATTGGTCATTCTGCTCATGGTTCATATTCAATGCAGGCTAAAATTAAATACACAAATAAATCACTATGTAGTATGAATGCCTTTAAAACCAGAGCTTGCAAGGGTGGAACTCAGTGACGGTGGTAGAAGTGAGCATGTAAGCTGTCTGGAGCCAGTGGAACAGTGGTAAAGGTTCCCCATGGAATTTAGGGGAGTTGTCATCTCACCCTGTAGCAAAAACCTACATTCAGCCAGGAAAATAGCACTTTAGCCTCCACAGCTTATACAGCATAGATCTCTACTGAGTCCTGAGTAGAATGCTACATAGCCTGCTGTTCAAAGGTAAATACTTGGAGTAAAGAGAGGTGATTGTTGACTCTGGTATCAGAAAGACATTTGCAGGGCTGTTTGTGGAATGACACTGTCCCCAGCCTGGCCTATGCACAGCTCTGTCCCTAATGCAACACAGAGTGCTCCAACCAAACAGCATTCATTTTTGCTTTCATGTTCTACCAGTTTTGAAAATTATTATTGTAACTACCTCTGCTGATATTCAGTGTATGAAAGAAACACACCAATTGCAGAAAATTATTTTTTCTGTTTTTCTATCAATTATTCACTAATATAAATGAATATTTAGTATACTAGCCAACGTTAGCCAAAGCAGAAAAATTAAGCTTCTTACTTAAATACAAATTTTCATAAAATCATAGAATAGTTCTGGTTGGAAAAGACCTTTAAGAGGCTCAGGGGAGACCTCATCACTGTCTACAACTACCTGAAAGGAGGGTGTAGCCAGGTGGGGGTTGGTCTCTTTTGCCAGACAACTTTCAACAAGACAAGAGGGCATGGCCTTAAGTTGTGCCAGGGGAAGTTTAGGTTGGATATTAGAAAGAATTTCTTTACGGAGAGAGTGATCCGTCATTGGAATGGGCTGCCCACTGAAGCAGTGGATTCTCCATCCCTGGAGATATTTAAAAAGAGACTGAATGTGGCACTCAGTGCCATGGTCTAGCAACCGCAACGGTGGTAAAAGGGTTGGACTCGATGATCTCTGAGGTCCCTTCCAACCCAGCCAATTCTATGATTCTATGATCAAATCCAACCATTAACCCAGCACTGCCAAGTTCACCACTAAACTATGTCCCTAAGCACCACATCTACACAGCTTTTAAATATCTCCTGGAATGGGAATGGTGACTCTACCATCTCCTTGGGCAGCACCTGTTAGGAGTTCCCTGTTAGTCTATGTCATCAAAAACAACTAAAATCACCTCATATGGAAAGTTGTCTTATGGATGTAGTACAGATGCTCTGGATTGTGGAACATTATTTCATTGAAATAAATTCATGTTAACAGTTTATGATCAAGAAAGAGCTACAAGAAAATTACAGCTTATACTGAAAACAAAATTGGGCAAGCAGGACTTTTTTGTTTCATTTTTATTTTTTAAAGTGACCATATATTAGTGTCTGAACTATATAGTTAAATAAAAGGTCTTTCTGGGTGTAACGCTTCAAATATTACAATATTGCTTCTGTCACAAAGTATTTCATAAACTTCCCCCTTCAGATATTTGGTAGATTTTGGTGATACACACTTACAATGCAAGCTATTTAAAAAAAAAAAACAAAAAAACAAAAAAAAAAACCCAAATAAAAAACCAAATGGTTCACCAATTAAAAATCCTTGGGAACACTAGATGAGTATATATATTTGATTAAAATGTAAAAAACATGAGAATCAGATCTGAAATCTGGTCTCATCTTCAGGAGTGACTTGCACACACAGACACTCACCTTACTTCAGATTTTAAAATAATTCAACCCAGGTGTTTTAGTAACTTCTTAATGTACAAGTTAATATTAACTAAGAGCAAGCAGCAAAAGACAAGACCAGACACAGTGCCAAAATCACTTATGTGTGTATCATGAAGGTGGCTCCTACAGAGACAGGATCGCCATATCCTCTTTTCTCCTCTTTAAAAACTTTGATCCTATCCTAATCTATAACATTTAAATATCATGCCCCACAATTGTAAAATTACTACTTAGTTATGTTTCATCCCAACAAGCTTCCAATATTTCATCCCGACAAACATAATACAGAATATTAAAAAGAGAGGTCAACGGTCTTTTAGTTACAGTTTTCTTCTCTAACACATATTACTGAATTTTAAGGTTTTCTTATATATATAAAAGTAATTTCCTTCTATTTCTAAGTCAATTAGAGACATCTTGCCATAATACCCCATCTTCACAGTTTTTTAAATTGACTGCTCGGAAGCATCACATTTTGAAAAAAAATACACTACATAAAAATGCTAAAACAATTTTATTTTATGTAGAAACTAGGTTATGCATACACATAACATAAAAAACATAAAACATATTTGCCATTCTAATTTCACCCTGATTTCATTCTAATTTCACAAGATGATGACTGCTACTACTGAATGTGCAGAGAGTACAGCTCTGTTTTTTATATCTAGTACAAAGCAGAAAAAGTATATGGTAAGTTAAATAAATATGGTCACATTGAGAGTTAGTCACCTCTTAATTGCATCATAAGATCCAGACTGTCAATTAAATTGAAATAAATCATAAAAACATCTATTTGGAGAAGGAAGACTGTTACTGTAACAGTATATTAATGTAAGTATTGCTCATCACTTGCTAAGATACTTTCTATTTTTTTGTGCATACCACACAATATAGTCATGTCCATCTCTAAGTCACCAGAAATACTGTATTTTTAAAAGGGCAATAACGCAGCTCCAAATAAGACCCAGAATAGTTTATTAAACATACTTCTATTGTTTTTATTAATTCAAAGCATATTAACAGCTCATTAGAGAATAGTAAACCATGATACAGCATGCTACCTACCCACTCATTTTTCCTTATCAGCAACACTGATATTCTTATCTGATCTCTCTAGGTCACTTGACCCCCTTACACCCACCTTGGGCATTCATCTTATTTCTGCAACTCCTTTTCCATCACAGAAAGACCGAGATATGAGCTCATTGCTGTAAAGCCTGTTCCTACCTCCCATTTCTTGTCCAGCCTCACACTTCTTTCTTACTGCAGCTGACACAACATAAAACCTACATTTCTCTATGACAGGATCAGTTCTCTATGACAGGATCATTCTCTATGATAGGATCAGTTCTCTCATACATTTTCAGCCTGAATTCTGCTATATTAGCAGTGATTAATTTCACCAAAGCCTCTCCTATGACCTTCATACACTCCAGCTCCTCCTTCCAGGTAGCTGCTTTGAAATTCATCACAATTTGATCATGTCAGCTCTGAAGATTTTGCTTTTCTCAGTTCTTGCCATACTTAACTAAGAATTCACTACAGCATCATACTCAGCACATATTGCTCGGTTGCCTCCACAGTGATCCCTGCCTTGCTTTGATGGTGCAAATAGCTTTAATTATGTTGTTCCTGAAAAAGGTTTAAGAATGTACCATCTCAAAGATCAAAGGGATCTGATTGTTAACCCTGAGACTATTTTATCATCAACTTAAATTAACTGTAGCGCAAACAAAAAAAAACTTCTTAGGTCTCCATACCAGTCTCATTTGATTCTCAATTCCCCTGTTTCCAACAAAACAAATCTAGGTCAAAAAAAAAAAAAAAACCCACAACTTTTTTAACCAATCTCTACAGACCAAGACTGCTAGCACTGGTTACGTATTCACCAGGTATTCCCAATAAGGTTTCTACTAGCAAGAATAAATTTATTTTACAATATGAGTAAATATTTGTGAGTCCATGTGACAATGATCCAAGTCAGAATTAAAACTGCATTTCAGATCGTGTAGTTTAATCAATATTATAAATGTAAAATATAATTTTTTGTTTACATATAAATGATTTTTGAAGTACAAAAATTTACAGTGATATTCAGGAAAAATATTATGTTTTCAATATCTTTCCTATATCCAATCTTATCAATTTACTTTACTTCTTAGAGAGAATGCTGATATGAGAATATGCTATGATAAATTTTTGATTACTGAGAATGTGAAAAAGCCACTTAAAATTTACTACAATTTTCCATATGAAAATATAACTTTAGCATTCTGCTCTTAATTAAATTTTGCTTTCCTTGCTGGTATTTCTTCCTGTTATTTCCAAAAAACAACTGAATCCAAGATTTAATAGATACAGTAAGATCTAGCAAGGAACAATGTAGCAATGTGAAAATATAAAGAAAGATGTAATATTTTAATTTTTTCTGAAACTTTTATTCAGTGAAATTTCATCATGAAAGTAAAGAGGTGTTAGAAAACTGAAAAGGTCAAAAAAGATTTTTGTTTTTATCGGAGAACTGCACAGACACAACACCCTTTATAAACTTCTGATGTAAATCACAGACCATAATCTAGAGTATTTCTCTCTGAAAGGCGGATCTTCTACTTCCCTCACATATTTGCTTTAGTCAAAGAGCAATATCTATTTTAAGTACAAATTAGAAATTATGTATCATGGGCAAAAGTCAGGCCAAACTGGTTGTTGAGCAGTTAAGACACAGACCTTACAGTAATGCCAATTTCCTTTACATAATACCATCCAGAAAAATACCATCCAGAAATAAAATTACTCCCTATTGATTCCTTCCTTGCTGTAAATACTTTCAAACATATTTTGAATGTTTAAAAATTATTAACCTAAAAATAATCTTAATTATTGGCTGAAGCAAATATTTATCCCCATGGTGAATATCTACCACATTTTGAAAAATAAATGACACTAAAAAGACAAAGATATTCTTCTGTGTTTTATTGCAGCCAAACATTAAAACAGATTAAATATACATTTTTTTTAATAGTCTGCTTGACCTTGCTCAGCTTGGCATACTTTTGTAAACATGAAGCACGTAAAATCACATACCCAGTTACAAAATACTTAAATCTGATTGCAGCATAATACACTCTCACAGTTCCATAATTCTACAAATAGGCTGCCACTGTTATATAAAAAGTCCTCCATTCAGCAGTCTAAAATTATTCCTAAGCTTCCTCACAAAATATGGCTTTGTAAAAATTATTGCTCTGCTATTCACAATCAGAGATAATTTTATTAGAATATCCCATCGCAAACCACATCACAGTCTAGAAGTATTATTGCTTTCCTGAAAAGTCTTAAGAAATTACTTTGGGACATCAGTGTTTGTTGATCAGGTGACTCCCTTAAGTGGAGTCTGACTGAAGTCCCAAAAGAGAAAAGGGCAGGCATAGATGATGCCCCTTTCACTATAAATGTAAGCAGCTGACTTCAAAACAGTGTTACAGAAATTTAAAATCTCCCTGTCAACCGAAAGGCAACCATTGTGAAGGTTACCAAAGTGATCTTTCTTCTTAAAAATTGATCCTATTTCTTCTTAGCTCCCATATCAGGCTTGGCAATTTCCTAAAATCACAACAATTATTCCTGAGCCAAAAAGGAATACATGCAAAATGCCAAAGAATAAAATATGTCTTCATAATTGTGGAACAGCAGCACAGAACAGGTAAAAAGTACACCCGTTGTATTAAAATTTTAAATCACTTCAAGTCTAAATTTCAGACGTACCATTTACAAGAGCATTTGCAATTGTAGGTCTTGAATGTTGATATCCTATTTTCCTTAATGTGTAATTTCCAAAGCTTTTTTTTTTTAAATAAAGTTTACAGGTCAAGTATTTATGCAAATTTGACGTTTAAAATCTATGTACAGCTGACTAACTCCAACTTTGAGATCATTATATTGGTAGGCAAACCAGAATAATTTTACTGAATTCAACCTCATACCAGCAGGTCGGTTTTGTTGCAATTTACACTGATTCCCTGCTAAGCTATTATGTAGTTTCTACACGTGCTTTAAAATTCAAATGTGCATAAATAAATAGTTCTAATTCACATATAAAGGGTTTCTGAAAAAAGCAATTTAGTAATCTGTCCTTTTTATAGTACGAATTAAACATACACATTTTGTATCATTAGACTATTTTAAAAATCACCTGAAATTCATGTAGTTTAACTGTTGACATAACATCAGTGCAAAGAAATTTAAGTCAAACTTCACAGCATAGAGTCTGCCTGATTAGTGTTTTCAATAAAATGCAGTTAGGTTGTATGCTATATCAGCAGTTATAGAATACTTTCAAAACTCGTAATATTATATGTTTTATCCAACCAAACTGCTCTGTACATACTGTATGAATCCACAAAAAAAGATATATATTAAAATCTGAAAAAATGTACTTGCTGCTACACCATAAATAGAGTACTAACAATTGCTTGAACAGCACATATGAAATGCAGCTCAAAGTTGCAACTTTGTCACAAACACAGAAGAAAAATAATGAATTCACTAAACTTGACCAAGAAAAAAAACCAAACCAAAACAAAAATAACAAACCAGACAGGAATGTAAATTAAACATCCAAGTGCTAAAAAAAAAAAAAAAAAAAGCTCACTAAAATGACAGTTGGCTATAACCCATTTACAATATTTTAGTGTTCGTTCCCCAAACCCTGAACTGCTTGGTAATTACATCATCAGCTCTATTACAACCATCTGCTCCCCCTTTGTAGCGTATGGTTAGGGCTGGTCCTCCTGATGTAGGGACTTTTCTTTTGAAGCTTTAAGTATCTGAAAAAATAAGGGGAAATCTATATTAAAGGACCAACCAAAACACAACTTTGTCTAAAATAACAACAACAATCAAAAAAAAAAAAAGCTAAAAATGCAACTTTGTATAAGACTACTTAATTTGAGAAAGCTATCTTTTCTAGGAGCTATCCTAATGAATATACACAAAGTTGCTCATGGGAAATGTAAAGTTTAAAATAATTATGTAAGCATTTTAAATAATTATGTAAGCATTACTTTGTGTCTGGGGATATGGCACTTTATTTATCCTGTAAAGGAAATCTAGGCCATGTCACTAATACATGAAGACCTTTTTTTTCTTAATTTTATTAAGGTTAAGGACACTTAGAATTAGGAAAAGAGAGCCAGTAAATCAGGGAGGGTCAAAGTTGTGAAGCTGAAACTTGTCTACACATAAGGGATTCCAGCAGTTGGTAAAATAAATGTGGGGTTATAAAAATGTCAAGGATAAAAGATGAAGCAAGAGAGGGGAAAAAACTTTGGGTACTTAAAATCTGAACCTATACAAGAGGGACAAAAATCTAAATATAGATGGTAAAGGTATCCCCCAAAGTACAATATGTCTCCAACAAGTACCACTCTTGTCACAACCACTGCAGTTTATGTGCCAGTGTAAAACAGGATTAGATAACAGTCCTAAATTGTTAGTATTTCAAGCTGGACTATCATACCAATCAAAACACTAGTTTAAAAAAAAACAGACTGTAACTACACTTAAAAAAGTTTGCTTCTGGAAAAGGATACTGGTAATAGTTTTAAGAATAAACTTAGAGAACTGGAAAACTATACCTACAGATACCAAAACATGCAGTTGCCTAGTATGTATTGTTTGTGATATGCCCTGAAGTCAGCAAAAAAACCCCAACAACTTTTGATTTGCACTCTAACATATTCAAATTTCACACCCATTCTCTTCACTGGTGTTCTCAGAATATTCCTCACAGCTACATCCTCTGGACTTTCTCCTGTTTGTTTTTCCCACAAGTAAATTCCTGTGTTTCAGACAAAAATAAAACAACTACTCCTAACCTGATACAAACTGGTGCTACCATGCTTCAAATGATTCACATGAATTTACACTACTTGAAGAATAAGGACTCTGTAGTGACATATCTGAGTATTTTTTATACTGCCTGAAATTAGGATTTATTACATAAGTACATGCATCTTTCATATAAGTGAAGAGTGAATGTATGTTTAATGGTGCTCTTCATTTAAAAAAGAGATTTTCACTGTCTCTAATACAAGAAACTTCAATATTATTACTGTTGAAATAATAGGAAATGCTACTCAGTGAATGAAATTACAAGAATGAAGAAGAAAAGGCTTCTAACAAAAGAATCCACCATATAGAATCCTCTATCACAAATCAAACTATAAAGAAAAACCCTGGTTAATATGAATTCCATACTCTCAAGAAGAAAATGTGAAAATGATGTATCCTTCAAACTGAAATTTTCCCATCCAAAAAGGGAAGACAAATACACATAAGAGTAGGAGAACAAAATAATTATTCAATAGAAATAAAATTCTTATTCCTAGACACTAGTTTACTTATGTCACCTGTTTCTTTTCTCAGTTTCCAGAGATACTAATTTAATCCCACTTTATACACTGGAACAATAAGGTTTTTTTCTACAAAAACTGGTAAGCAATGGTTCTGCCTTCAAAGCTGTTGCCACATAACCACACAAATTACTGAAGACACTTGAGTATGCTGGTACAGTGTTACAGATTTTGTGCTGATCAAATTATTTTCATTTTCTACTCCCTAAATGAAGAAACATGTACACCATCTAATAGCTACTTGTGCATTTAATAACTAAATAGGTTTTGATTGATTCTTTCACTTTTTCATGTGAAGGAAAGAAGAAAATATTCACTCCTTCCATCCAGTATTTCTACTTTTATTGCTACTTTGCTACAAAATATACCAGGACAGTCTCATGGGTTAAAATGTGTTGCACTAGTTTTGAAAACAACTGAATGTAAAAATAAATAAATACATACATACATACATATAAAAATACCTTTTGAAAGGATCAGAAAACCATACTATAGCAGAGTAAAACAAGTGATTTTTAATTCTAATGGTGTTTGAAAACATTAAAAGACTCTCTTTGCATCACAATACAATAAAAAGAGAGTGGACAGCTAGGTTCAATTTCATCTTATTTAGAAGTCCATCTGCAATTAAAAGAGGGACTGTCCCTTTGTACTCAGCACTGGTGAGACCACGTCTCAGATACAGTGCTCAGTTTTGGACTCAGTATAAGAAATATAATTGAGGTGCTGGAGTGTGTCCAAAGAAGAGCAATGAAGCTGGTGAAGGGTCTAGAGCACAAGTCTTATGAGGACTGTCTGAGGGAACTGGGGTTTGTTTAATCTGGAGAAAAGAAGGTTGAGGGAGACCTTATCACTGTACAAGTACCAGAGAGGATGTTGTCGCGAGGGGGTCTTTGGTCTGTTAAGTAAAAAGCAATAGGACAAGAGAAAATGGTCTCAAGTTACGACGGGAGGTGTAGACTGGATATTAGGAAACATTTTCACCAGAAGGGTTGTCAAGCACTGGAACAGGTTGACCAGGGAAGTCATGGAGTCACCATTCCTAAAGGTATTTAAAAGCTGTGCAGATGTGGTGCTTAGGAACATGGTTTAGTGGTGGACATGGCAGCATTAGGTGTATGGTTGCACTCGAACTTAAAGGTCTTTTCCAACCTAAATGATTCAATGACTGTTCCTCTGGCTGTTTTATTGCTTCAGAAGGCAGTATTTTGAGGTACACACTGGTGATTTTCTTGCCTTTTTAGTATTCAGAGCAATGCCATGCTTGCACACCATGCAAATTTCTCCGTTGAGAAGGAATAAGTGACATCATGGGTAGTGTGCTATGATACTATGGAAAATACTACAGTCCTGCACTAAAAACCCTAAATTAAATCAATAAATGAATACTACAGAGGCACTGCAGTAATTTGCCTGGATAGTTCCAAATGCCATGTCCCCTTTGTGAAGTATGGTGAAGATGAGCAAAGAGTACATTACAGCCTGAATCCCTACACTGAAAGGATGGTCAGGCACTGGAACAAGCTGCCCTGTGGCATGGTGGAGGAGTCACCATGCCTGGAGCCATTTAAAAGATGTGTAGATGTGGCACTTAGGAACAAGACTTTGCAGTGGATTTGGCGGTGTTAAGTTTATGGTTGGACTTTTATCTTAAGGGTTTTTTCCAATGTAAATGATTCTACGATTATAAATGGAATATTTAGGTAACCATCCACTACTGTACAATACACATGTTTTTTTGGTGAAGGTAGAAAATCCATTTACTTAATGCTGCAAGACTGAACCATAAACTACAGCACAGAAAGTGGCAGAAATGTTCCACCAAAAATGAAAATTAAAAGTTTCATGTTCATGCTAACATTCTGAATTTAGTTTTAAAATACTATATGTAAATCAAGAAGACCATCTTCAATAGTCATCTTTTGGGCTGACTCCAATGGGATGAGCTTCAACACGGCCAAGTGCTGGGTCCTGCACTTTGGCCACAACAACCCCATGCAGCGCTACAGGCTGGGGACAGAGTGGTTGGAGAGCAGCCAGGCAGAAAGGGACCTGGGAGTCTGGATTGACAGGAAGCTGAACATGAGCCAGCAGTGTGCCCAGGTGGCCAAGAAGGCCAATGGCATCCTGGCCTGTATCAAAAACAGTGTCACCAGCAGGTCCAAGGAGGTGATTCTGCCCCTATACTCAGCCCTGGTAAGGCCACACCTTGAGTACTGTGTTCAGTTCTGGGCCCCTCAGTTCAAGAAGGATATTGAGGTCCTCGAACAGGTCCAAAGGAGGGCAACCAAGCTGGTGAAGGGACTCGAGCACAGACCCTATGAGGAGAGGCTGAGGGAGCTGGGGCTGTTCAGCCTGAAGAAGAGGAGGCTCAGGGGAGACCTCATTGCTCTCTACAACTACCTGAAAGGAGGATGGAGCCAGGTGGGGGTTGGTCTCTTTTCCCAGGCAACTCTCAGTAAGACAAGAGGGCATGGTCTTAAATTGTGCCGGGGGAAGTTCAGATTGGATATTAGAAAGAATTTTTTCACAGAAAGGGTGATCAGACATTGGAACGGGCTGCCTGGGGAGGTGGTGGACTCTTCGTCCCTGGAGACATTTAAAAAGCGACTCGATATGGCACTCAGTGCCATAGTCTAGTGACTGTGGCGGTAGTTGATCAAGGGTTGGACTCGATGATCTCTGAGGTCCCTTCCAACCCAGCCTATTCTATGATTCTATGATTCTATGAATACAATTGATACTGTGGAATTATCTACTGTTTAAATTTTGTAACAATCTTTTAAGGACCTTTTTATTATTTTAAGTTTAAGCAGCAACATCTTTTCTTGTTCTACAGTTCCAACTTAAAGCACAACTAACCAACTGAACACTAGCTTTGCTATCCTAATTTTTTTAGGCTGAACTATGCTGTTAAAGGTAGCTTTTTACTGCACTAATTATAAGCTTTGGTTCAAATATTTCATATTCAATACGTAACAAAACACTTGGCATCTATTAAAGAATACCCATGGCTTCAAACATTTCAGCACACCATGTGGCTGTTACAATAAACCTCACAGACAACACAGATATTGATATGACATATTTCAAGACACCTCAGTTATGGCTCTGCATGGAAATTAAATATAAACTGAATCACTCCTCCAATCTGCACTGGGCAACCACAAAGGCCTCCTATATTTTTTCATGTCTCTGGCTACTTTTAGCATGTCCGAGAACCAAATACAAGTTTCCTTTCCTGCAAGAAAAAAAAATAAATCCCACAGAACTGCTTGGGCATCACACAACACAACAGCTCCTGCATACTGCAAAGATTAACTAATCAGGCTAATCAGAACAAAACAGAGATATAGCTGCCAGGGCTCTTGGATTGCAGCTTCTCAGATGTACTGCCCAGAGATAAAACTCAGTGTTTCACACAACAAAACTACATTGTTAAGAACAACTTCAAATAATAAACTCTAAAAAGCAGATTAAATGTAAAAATATGAAGTCTTCAAACTTATAAGCCATGTAGCTTCTTTAAAAATAGTTTTGGAAAATGCTGTGTTTACTACTGTCAGGCAAAAGATGGAAGAGCTTGAAGCACTCTCATTCTTAAAATCATTTATGTCAAGAAAAATGTGATGGCACCACAAAAGTCTGGTTTCCATATCTGCTACCCAACTACAATAGTTGTATTCCTGTAGATCAAACTGATACCCAGAGAAGTGACAGCATCACCACCCAAGATCAGTTGCTCTGGGAAGGAAGTATGCATGTATTTGTAGACCTGAAATTTTTGTATTTGCTTTTACAGCAAAAGCATCCATCTTTCTCAGAAATAATTTAAGTTGTAAATTAGAACTACTCACAGTTTTATCTAGAAAGCTTCTATATAACCCAGTAACTATTACAGCATTCATGCAGTACAAGATAAAAAAATATTGTTTCTAAAACAGGAATTAGCCTTCAATTACAGTAATGATATCCCTTCACCCCTCTCCACAAAGTAATTTGTTTACAAACTTTCCATGTAACTATAGCTTAATTTTTTGAGGAAAAAAAAATTTAAAAATCAAGCACTTAAAATAAACTTACCCACTCGATCATCGTTTGAATAATCCTCAGCTTGAACACGTGTTTCTGTAAGTGAAAGTGTACAAACAATTCTAACTGGATGGTTCTCTAATATTTACAAAAAGTTGTATTTTTTTTCTGATGCACAAGAGTGAACTGTCAAGACTGCTTTCTAATACTACTTTTGCAGAAGTGGGATGCAAATTGTCCTCAGCTTGATCTTTCCATGGGAAAGATTAATACTTAACTAGCACAACAAATTAATTGCAAGACTGTACAATTTCAAAAGTAGTACCCCAAAATCCTGAAACCATACTATCCCACAGTTTCATAGGTTACTACAATATGGGCTTAGAAAACATTCATAAACTTATTACACTCTAATCTCTAATTGTGAAATATTTGACTTCAAAATTCAGTTTCTTTGAAATCTATACGTATGCTTATATTAAGTATGTCCCATGTCAGCAAATGCTTTTACTGCTAATAGACTGAAGGTTGCTCATAGCTCCTATTAATGAACAGAGGGAGTCAGACTCACCAGAAAAGAATTCATAACAGCCAAGATGCTTGTTGTAGACAATAAGAGAGGGAAAACCACAAGAGAGAAAAATGCATTCTCTGACTCAGGAAGCCCATATTTAAAACGCTCAAAGATGGGGAGACATTTGTCTTTATTTTATTTGTTACATATAGTCTCTTCCCTGAGTATGCACCAGTCACTAGCTAGTGGTAAACAGAACATAGCAAAGAAATCTTCAGCTTCATATCATTTATAACAATTATTTAAGTTTTTCCAAACTAGAAGCACTCGCAACTTCTAAAACTGAAGAGTGCTCTGTAAAAATATTAAAATATTGTCCTTAAAAAACCTAAGATGCCAGAATCTGACAACACATAGTCTGTCTTTAAAAGAAAAAAGTTGCAGAAAAAGTTACCAATGTTTTTTACTGCAGCACAGAATACTATTCTGTGGTTATTTGTAATTGGTGGGGTTATTTTTTGATGTTTTGTTTTTCTTTTTAAGTTGCAAAGTTATGCAAAAGATAATGTACAAACCTGATTGTTCTGGTTCAGGGCCCACATCTTCTCTGATCTTACTTTCTACTGTTACAAAAAAACCAAACATTGCAAGTTACACACAGCAGATTAAGAATTTGGTTTTATTCCCCACCAGCAATCCAATCAAATTACTATCAAACAAAAAAGAAAAATTATACTGCAGAACAATGAACTAGGTTAACTTAAAAGAAGAAAAAAGAAAATGAATGCATTTCATGTCCAAAAGTCTGGTTACAGACTTTGTTACAAACTTCCATTCCAATTGCACTCCCCTAAAATGCTTTTAGTTGCAGTTGTTGTTTGCGTGCAATAATGTTTGTTTCACAATGGAAACGTAAATAAATGTAGTATCAAATCCTACACACTGTGCTGAGACTAAATTGTTTGCATCACTTTGCACTAGCTGACTGAATTAACATGATTTTTTGAAACCAAATCATGCTCTAGGATATTTTTAACTTAGAGCAAATCTTCAAGTGACATTTGACCCAGTACTCATTTAACTGGCATCAGCACAAAGAACAAAAATTTATAACTTGATCCTTTTGAGTAGTAATCTGGGAAATACACTCCATTATTCAAATTGAAGGTCTAAGCACTTCATAAGAATGCCATGAAATTTAGTGAAGCCAAGTACAAGGTCCTGCATGTGGATCAGGGCAACCCCCATTACCAGTTACCAGGCAATGGTAATGGTACCATTACCCCATTACAAGGCTGGGCGATGAACGGACTGAGAGTGGCTCTGTGAATTCTCCATCCCTGGAGATATTTAAAAAGAGACTGGATGTGGCACTCAGTGCCATGGTCTAGCAACCGCAACGCTTGTTCAAGGGTTGGACTCAATGATCTCTGAGGTCCCTTCCAACCCAGCCAATTCTATGAAAGTTCTATGAAGGACCTGGGGATCCTGGTGGATGAAAATCCGGGAATGAGCCAGCAGTGTGTGCTTACAGTCCAGCAGGCCAACCATATCCTGGGCTGTATCACAAGAAAGGCGGCCAGCAGGTCAAGGAAGATGATTTTCCTCCTCTACTTTATTAGCATGAGACCCCAACTGGAATACTGTGTCCAGTTCTGGAGCCACCAACAGAAAAGGACATGCATGAACTTCTTGGAGCAGCTCCAAAGAAGGGCCACAAAAATTATCAGATGGCTTAAATACCTCTCTGTAGTGAAATGAGGCAACCAGGTGCCAGGTAGTGGGCGTGAGCTTGTGTCAAGCCCACCTGTGCCTAATTAGGGTGGGCCCCCACTGCGCATGAGCAGGACCAGGGGGCCAATAAAAGGTAAGACCTAAGACACAGGCTCAGCTCACACTGGAACTGGCTTGAGTGGCGCAGCCGGCTAAGCACGTAACGACACAACCCGAGCAATGCTCTGGGGCCGCGGGTTCGAGACTCCTCAAAGCCTCACCCTGATGGTGATGAGCTCTAGTGGAGCAATAAAGGTAGTGCAGTGCTGAAAGCAGCACTTAAAAGCCAAGCATGCTGAGATTGTGAGTTCCAGTGTGAGCTGAGCCTGTGTCTTAGGCCTTACCTTTTATTGGCCCCCTGGTCCTGCTCAGGCGCAGTGGGGGCCCACCCTAATTAGGCACAGGTGGGCTTGACACAAGCTCACGCCCACTACCTGGCAATTAGTGGCACCTGGTTGCCTCATTTCACTATACCTCTCCTATGAAGAAAGGTTGAGAGGATTAGGGTTGTTCAGCCTGGAGAGGAGAAGGCTCTTGAGAGGCTGTATTGCAGTCTTTCAGTATATAAAGAGGGCTTACAAGAAAAACAGAGAGAGATGTTTTACCAAGGTTTGTAGCAACAGGACAAGAGGCAATGATTTTAAAGTGAAAGTTGGTAGAATTAGACTGGAAAGAAGGAAAAAATTTTTTAGGATGAAGATGGTGAGACATTGGAACAGGTTGTCCAGGGCAGTAGTGGACACCCCATCAATAGACTTCAAGGCCAGGTTGGACAGGGCTTTCAGCAAGCTAATCTAGTGAAGGATGTCCCTGTCCACCATGGCTATGGGGTTGGACCAGATTCATTCTTCAATTATATTGAAAAATATAAATGGAAAAAAAAAATTTTCTTTGACAGACTATAAAAACTCATACCTGGGAGCTCTTTACCAGTATCAAAATCTTCAATAATTTGATCTATAAGAGGAAGTAAAAAAGTAAATAAAATAACTAACTAACTAAAGAGTAGATAAGCTTTTTTTTTTTCTTTTTTTGTTTTGCTTTTTTTTTTAAGACTTAAAAATGCATACAATTCATCAAAATACTTTTTAGATCACAATTACAAAATATATACCTGGCTCTGTGGCTTTATTCACCTCCTCTGGAAGGTCCTCAACAGCTAAGAAAACATTCAATTCAGAACAATAGTGATATCACTCACTAAACTGATGAAATGTACACACAACACAGAGTGAAGGGAGGGAGGGAAGACCACAGAAGAACACACCTAGTATGTTAAACTGTGAAGGGTAAACTGCTATAAACAAGCAGAAACTTGGGTAAATTTAAGAGAAAACCAGAAATTACTTTGAAAATTTTCTTCCCTGTTTCACTAAAGAACCGCTTTGTTCATTAAGTCATTAGTTCAAAATTGTACCTTCTGAACAAATGTTTGGATTAAGTGACAATAACTTTAAAAAATAAAATTTACAAACCATTTTTAAATCTTTTCAAGCATAATCAATATTCCCATTTTGATCTTTTGATCTAACATATGCACAAAGTATGACAAAGTAGACCAATACGGGAATATTTACCTCTTACACTTACTGCAGTGTTAAAAAATAGATTATTTCCATAAACAGGGGGTTTGAACATAAAAAAAACCCAAAACCTGAACTGAAAAATTTCAAAGTAATGTGACAGCATAGAAAAACTTTAAAACAAACTAATGAAAGACTTTGATACTGCCATTTCAATAAACATAGCAGTTGTCATACCACGGTCTTCATTGTAGTCATCGTGTACTCTATCTTCTGTTTAAAAAGAAAAAAAGATACATGAAAATTCATGGATTTTTAGGACAGTAAATACAAATAATACATTGACAAGTTTATTCAGGAAAACAAAGACCTTCAAAATTATAGTATTTTATGATGTATTAAGGTCAGTAAGAGTTCAACATAGGTGAAGATTTCTACAGGATCCTGTGAGAAGAACTGAATCACTTTCTGGCATCATAAGGCAGACTTAAAAAAGATAAAGTACAATGACTTGCTATACAAGTCATGAACTCCTCTACAGATTACTCACAACTAAGAATGGAAATACTCATAAATCAATTCTATATATAGCAAACGTCTGCACTGAAATTTTGTATTCCACTTGTTAAGCAAGCTTACTTGTTTTTGAAAAACTTATTTTTTAGAAGATACTATCTTTTGACATTGATCACACCAACTAAACATCCTCAGCAAACTCAAATTATTTTTTATGCACAGATACACTTCTATGCAATACAAACATCCTAATAATATTGTTCTGCCCACCTAGCTGACTTTAAAGAAAAGAAGTATTTATATGGGTCTTTGTATTTTTTCAGAACTTAAATAAAAATACAGTTGTAAAAACATAATAAGGAACAGATGCTACATAAGAAGTCCAATATTTTGGGTTTTTTTTTGTCTTGATTTCAGGCCAAAATTCAATTAAACTTCATAAAACAGAAAGAACACTTTGAACTGTACCTATGAAATGCTCCATAGCATCTTCTAGCATTAGCTCAGAGTCACCTTAAAGAAAAATATTTACAATTTTATATTGCAATCAGATTTTTATGCAACAGCAAAATAAAAGCAGTTTAAAAGGTCACATACTAGCTCAAGAATAACATAAATTAACATACTGATGTTTTATTTGAAAGTGACAGCTGGAATGTAAAACACACACAGAAGCTACACCTTAAGTTATGCAATGTATAAATTCAGGCATATTAGGTGTAAAATTAAGAATACAATGAGATGTCTGACAAGTCATTGATTAGACTGGAAGACTTCACTTAAGATTATTTGTGAATGAGATTCTTAGAGAGTTGTGCTGACAAATGTAGTGGTAACACAGCTGCAAATATCAGGCTTATTTGAAACTACATAAAAAACTGAAAATAAAACTGATGAAACAATCAATATGACACATTACTTTGAAGCAAATTTTAAGGAGCTATTCTAGTATAATATAAAGTAATAAAAATTCACAAACCTGGAGCATCTGGATAACTTACTGTCTTTTCCACTTCTACATCATATTCATATGAAACTGCAAATTAAATATGAAAGAAAAGTAATTTCAAAATTTAAAAAATTAAGTATTTTCAATACTCTTATTTTACCTGGGATCCATAATGTTTCTGTCAATAGCTAAATGTAGTTCATTAAAAACTGACAAATTAAACCCAACAAAGTGATATTTGCACAGCAATCCAATGGAAGGTATAGAGCCATTTTAACTTCTAGTCTTCCTCTGTGCTGTCTGTATGGTAACTAGATGCCTGAGATTCTCCATTGGTATTTTTAAATAGTTCTAATATGAATTAATTAGTTCAAATATGAATTAGTTCTCATATTCTCAAAGTTCTAAAGTGCAAGAAGTGCATATTTACTAATGTGCAGGAAGACCACTGATGATGATCTACAGAAGACAAAATATGAGCCAGAAATCAGACCTTGAGAAATATGTACATTTGCTTCTGGAATCACAAATTTAGAGCAGTTTTTTTTTCCACTGTCTAGCTAAACAGACCTAACAGAAATCAATGTCTAATGTAAATGGAAGAAGCTGCCTATAAACAAACTATAAACAAATATTAGCATCCAGAGAAAAATACTTATCAGATGGCAGGGAAACTCCAATATCCACTCAATGTTTCTTCATAATGAAAAGATGAGCTAATGCCATTATATGCTTTATTAGATAGAATATGAAAATGACTTTAAGCTAAATTGATTAGTCCAGGCAACTTTCAAAAAGCTTTTAAGATGAATTAGGGTGTGCAGAGACAGTTCAAGGACAGTTCAGTCCTTGGTGATAGCTCACTATCTGATAGTGTAATAGTGCCACAAAGAAAATAATTCTGAACAACAGGTTACAAACCAGATGCTTCTGAAATGTTCCATGTCAGAACACAAGTTTATGACTAACACCAAGAATAATAAACTAGAAGAACCTTAGTATTGTAGACTGTAACAGTACTACAAGCAATAAATCTCATTCTCAGTTTCTTAGATTGTAAAACCACATCTCTCTCCTATACACGTCCCCATCATACACAATACTTAGGCATGCACAGTAACAGAAAAATGAAGGTTTTGCACCAATGAAAGCAAGGTTTCTACACATCAGTTCTTTCTAAGAACCACTTGCAATAGCAAATATAATTGTTGTCTCAGTCAAAATAAAAATATCCAAGGCAATCAAGAATACTTATTTGGAAAAAAATTACCTGAGCATTATCTATTCATAAACCAGTCTAAACTTTTCAATTTTGCTTTCTCATAAAACTTGCTACATTTAGGCAGAAAACCAGTATTATCAAATTTGGAAAAAAACCCTATACCTGGAGCTTCATATGGTTCTGGCTCCATTGCTTCAAGATCTTCTGCCAAAAGATCAGCATCTGAGAAACAACCATGCATTTTAAATTTTTTAATTCTACACATGATACCACTAATGCTATAACAGAATATTATGTAAGAATAAAGTTAAATTTATAAGAAGAAATTCTAAAACAATTTCTAACACCAGCAAGTTATCTACAAAGACTGAAAAACAAAATACATAACTTTATTCGTATACAGAATACTGAGAATGTGAATACACATGTGAACTCAAAATTTGCTCAAAAAATGACTCTCCACAGAAATTTCTGTTTTGATGTAAAGAAAGAATATACTCATTTTGCTTTATTAAAGTAATTTAAGACTTAATATAACTGGAATTTGAATTTCTCCTCTGTTTCCCTGCTTTGAGTTGTGATGTGGATGAATAGCAGACATAGAAACAAGGAGGTACAATAGCCCCAGACTGAAAAAAATTACTTCAGTTGTGAAGAAAGACATTCAGTGTACTTCCAGCTATAAAAACCTTAAGATTACATGCATTACACAAGTTTTTCAAAAGAGGCATCAAGATGTACACAAAATTCAGTAGTGCAGAAAGAAAGCACTTAGAAATATTTTTCCATAAGTTGGATTTAGATCTACAAGTCTGCTTTAATATTCTTATTACAAGTTTAGCATCCTGTCAATGTCCCATGACAGCAGGAGACAAGCACCTTTATATGATCTCCACAGAACCTGCAATCTAGTTCTTGCTTAACATTATCTTAAACAGCCACAATTGAAGGAAAGTACAATCAGAACAACTCTGTCTACAAACATGTCTGTTGTTTTCATAAACTAAGAAGTCCAGAAGCAGACTCCACACTGATATTATAAAAGTCACTCTTATTGGGCAGGGGAGATATCCAGATACCTGGAGTACTGTTATCATTTGTTTGGCTGAAAGCCAGTAGAGTAGTAATTAAACAATAGTACATAGTTCATTGGATTCTAAAACAAAGGGCATTAAAATATCACATTTTCATTTAAAAAATATTTACTTGTTAAATAATACTTGCCGTATTTTACAGCAGAAATTACAAGCCAAGTTTTTAAAGAGACATATTTCCATTTATCAGTTCTTATTTCTGGAAAAATTATTCAGTCATCAGATACCTTTCTGAATTGAATCTGGTGTCTCATATGCTTCTGGTATTTCATTTTCTAATTCTCTGATCAACTCATCTGTTGTAGGAGCTTCAAAAGTTTCTCCATGTATTTCTTCCTTCATTTGCCACTGATCATTTCTACTTTCACCTACATCTTCATGTCTCTCTCCTAATCAATAACACAGATTGTTAGCAATACATACTCTATGGTTAAGTCTGTTACCAGCAGATATTCAGTCTTCAGCACACCCTTTGTGATTTTCAACTATTCCCCAAAAGGTTGGAGAGGGGGACAGATGACTTATCTGCACCTTCCAGCCATATACACCCAGTCTCTGCACTGACTTCTAAGTGGCTTCTCTGCCCACAGCAAAAGCCATTCATGTGCTCTACTCAGTCTTTTGAGGAAATATTTGTCAACTGACTGATCTGAGCTACTGCTACCAAACACCTCTTGGGAAAGAGGTCACAGTTTTAGAATTTGGCAACTCAACTTTTGGAATTTACTTGAAAATGACAAATTAGCTGATTAGTTAAGTGTGCAAGCAAAAGTATCTAAAGTGCATAAAAAAGTATCTAAAGTGCATAAAAGTATCTAAAGTGCATACCAAAACCAGACTCTGAGAATTGTTTAGCCTATGACAATTTTTATAAATTGTCCAGTGATTTCGAAGTGTTAATGCATTACCAGGTGGAGAATGGAGAGCTTCATGAAGAACAGACTGAATTCCATCTTCCAAGTCCATGTCAGCATTCTTGAACTCTAAAAGGATTATAAATTGCAGTGAAGGTAAGAGCAAAAAGGCAAAGTCTAAACACTAGCTCAAGGCTTGCAGCTTTTAGTAGCATCCATAGAGCTCATAGAGCTCATTCCATTCCATAGAGCTCCATAGAGATTGACTTGGTGAACCTCTGCAACTCATGCAATTACAAAACCAATTTGGTTTTGCTTACTCGCCAATATGGAAAGTACTGCATCAGTCACACCAGATTCACTCTGAAAGTGAATTGCAGGAATTTATCTACACTGCATTTTCTACATGGATATTTTCTCAGTGGCAGTAACAATAAGTTCAGATAATTATTCAATCCAAGAATTCTCTTCTAAGTAGTTATTTTACTAAAACTTTCATCCATTCCTTTCCTACAATTCAGGCAGCAGCACTAGCATGTCATATTTGACAACAGAATGTCACGTGTAGATGCAGGGCTTTGTTGGCTTTATAAACAGGGAAAAGAGATACTAACATTACAATATCAAGGTCTTCTCCTGGCAGTTCACAGCAGAATAAATCACAACTGATTTCAGGGACAAATAATTCTCATATAACACACCAGCTCAGGACATAACAGGGATTTGTATGAAGTGAAGCCTTCATATAAATGTCCTGAAATTAACATTGAGAAACTCAACAACACAAAACCAAAACACAACTGCAGTTTTCAAACAATGATCTAAAATCATATCAGTTATGGAAACAAAAAAGGAAGTTATCATTTTATATTAGCTTAGCATTTTATAAATGAAAACCAAAGTAATGCAATTTTTTAAAAAGATCTATATTCCATTTTATGGAATTATATGTTTCATATTTATGGGTTACTGTATTAACTGTGTTAGGGTCACATAAGCATCAAGTAGGATAAATCAATTCAAGCAACTGGGAAAAATATCCATTCTCTGAATAACACTGAAATAACATATGTGAAATCTGATGAGTTACAACATTCTTCTTGGATTCCTCTTGAAGCTGGTAAGTTTTCATAATACTTTTTAAAATGTTTTGTTTTTTTTTTATACTAGAAGCTGCATTTATAATATTTATGATAGAAAAGTAAATAGTTGAAAAGCTGAATAGTCTGAAATAGTCTGAAAGCTGAATGCTGTGATTTTCTTGGTTTTGGTTTTTTTTTGGTTGGTTTTGTTCTTTTTTTTGGTTTTGGTTATGGTTTTGGTTTGTTTCTTGTTTTGTTTGGTTTGGTTTTTAAGTAGAGAATCTGCTGTTATTTTGCACAGGTACACGGTTGCATAACTATCAAAATCACAACTGTGCATCAGCAAGAACTTATTCTGATGGGATATGGTTTTAACAATAACCATGAAAGCTGACAAAACTGCCTTTCACATATTTAAATTATACATCTTCCACGGTCAGTGATTTATATTTAAGTTATCAACAGTGATTCCCATTAAACAAACTATAGTGGGTAAGCCACATATACAAGTGATGAAAGATTTTTCTTTACTCAAAGACATAACATGATGAGTCTGAATGCTGAGGAAAGAGAACTGTAATCCAAATGAAGCACTGTGTCTTTTGTTTCACCTATGGTTTATGGTTTATGACAAGCCTTACCTGATTTGACATATGACTTCTCAGCAGGCTGGGCTGTCTCCTCAGAGTCTGGTGAAGGTGGCTGTGCTGGGACAGATCTTTCTTTAAGGCCTGCATTTTTCAGTTACAAAGTTAACTTTATGCTCTTTTTGATCCGGTTCAATTATAAACTAAGAAAGTTGTTTCAATGAAATTAACATGTTAAATTCTCCAAAATGCATTTAAAGAAAAAACTAAAGCACAGTTACAGGGCTGTTCCGATAGACAGTGATATATACATAGACTTAAGTATATTCAGATAGTAAACAAATGTTTTGAAGACAAACGTACAATAAGGAGGGAAAAGGACAGAAATTTAAGCACTTGCCTTCATTTCAAAGTGACTGAATTATGCTATTCTCAACATCTATTCAGTATGTAGAAAAAAAAGAGACAGCAGGTTTTTCACAGTGTTTGGGGGCAAAAAGTGTTTCCTATGAGCGATTCTACAGGTTTTATGAAGAACTAACTAGAACCTGGTGACATGGAGCTCAGAATGTGAAGAGGTATTTTAAATTCATAAGCTGAACCTCAAAAGATCTGACGAGGAAAACTGTAGTTTCTCCAAAATAAGGTAATGTCAATCTTCAGCTTCTTTTGACAACAAAGTTACTACGGGGAACGAATTTCACCACAAAGATGCTTGCTATCTATCTATAGCACAGAGTCTGTCTAGATAAAAACATAAGGAAAAGAAAGCAAACAGTAGCAGCAGTGATCAACACCATGGTAAGGGATAAAGATAATTCATAGCCTTGAAAGATTATGCCACACCTTAGGACACCACATCCTTAAGAAAGATGGTATCAGTATTAAAATAATACTCTTTTCAAATATCCTTTACAAAGGATTCAAGAAACATATAAACAAGAGACTTTTAGACTAGATATAAGAAAACTTATGCACCCACCTATCCCAGGGCCCATACCCCACCATGAGGACAGTCAAATCAGTGGAAAGGGCTGTACAGAGAGCCTTGGAGATTTTAAAGATCACACTGGATTATGTTCTGTGTAATGTGATAATACCTCTAGGTGACTCTGGTTTAACTAGGATATTAGAATAAGTATCTTCTGAAGCCACAAACAGAATTCTGCTAAAATTCTACATAATTTTTCCTAGGTTAATATTTAAGTAGCAGTTTCAAGGTCAACTATGATAAAACTTCATTCTTAAAGGTACTGCCCACAACAAATCAGCTTCTCAAGAGCTGCATGTACAGAAAATCAAAAGAAAAATAATATTTAAGAAAGCAGAAGCTACACTACAGTGAACACACCTGTACTGCTAGTAATCTTGTAAATGTAACTCCAAGTGCAACAACATAAGTACTATATTTCAAGCCAGTAAAGTTTCTTTAAAAACAATTACCAGGTTTTTACTGGAGTAAAACCTACCACAACACAAATAGGACTAGCACACCTCAAACAATCTTTGTGCAAACCAGAGAAACAGCAACTCTCACAAATGCAGTTCCCTTACACACACACACACCTCTAAGTCCTCATACCCTCCAATAACCCACGTGTCCAATGCCAGACAACCACTTGTTCTGCCCCATGAACAATAAACAGATTCAAGTATATCAAAAAATAGTATTCTGCAGCCAACAAGCACTGAGGGTGTTTGGAAGACACTTTTTGCAAGATACTATTTTCTCTCATCTTTTTACTAAAATAAAGTTGTGCTCAATTTTTGCTTGTGTAGCACATCATTTGAGCTTATGTGGTAACTTGCCATGTTAATTTGAATGACACCAATATTTCAAAAAGATATACAACAGCACAACAGATCTATGGGTCAAAAAAATCTCATTTTATTGTGTGACTTTCTGTATAGCTTAGAGTGCTGCTTAAGTAAAAGGCTCTTTGGAAAAATAAAATTATAAAAACTCTTTTAGCACCAGATAAACTTTGGATCAAAGATATATTAATCAGAAAGACAACTCATTCCAAATTTCACTCCCAGACAGCTACAACTTCTATTACATTAGGGGAGAAAATAAAAAACACTGTTATCACCATGCTACAGTTCTTGAGAAGTGTGATTTGAGTGCTCCCCTGTAAAATATAGATCTTAATGCTTATCAGGACAAAGATGAACATGTCTATCAGGACTAAAACCTAGAAGAGAATGCTCATTATGCAAGTAAATTTATTAGATCTTCATTCTGTCAAGATGTGCTTTTGCTAAGCACTACAATGCTCATAACACACATATCTTTTCCATTCCTCTTCACACATATATAAATATTTAGAAAATAGCTCAGTATATCATCTCTGCAAATTATCACAGCTAGAATCTTAAACTATTATGCTACTTTCTACAGCTTTAATTTCACCTATTGTCCTAAGTTTCCTCTAAAAAAATAAAATTAATTTTATATCTTACCCTATTACCACATCTTACAGAAACACGGGATGTACTGAAAGTCTGAGATAAGTGTATTGCACACTGTTATTCACAAAATTTAAGCAAAAACCATGAACAGAATCAACCTTCAGGACTTAAATCTCACATCGTTACCCACATGCATATACTCATGCTCAATTTCATGCCTTAGTTTTGTTTTCTTTAAAAGTATGACAATAATAAATCTTCAACTTTCATTACAAGTTTTGTTCTGAATCTTATGCAATTTTATTGTGCAATTAATATTTCAATATACCAAGCAATATTATCTGTCTCATAGAATTAGAAAATACTGCTTTCCCATGTAAACTTGGAAGCAAGTATAGATTCAATAGCATACTGAGGTATCTCTGCAGAAATGTTTTGTAACTATTTATTCTAATGAGACTGCTGTATAAATCATTCCTTGGTGCAAAAAGAATACACAAGCTGTAAGAGCAAACTAACACAAGAACTTGTTTACAAAAGTATAATGTATTTGAAAAGCAGTGTTTGAAGAAAATAATAGCTGCAAAAATACCTAATTTGTTTTCTAACCACATTCACCCATAATACAGTTGTAGTAGCAAATCACTTCTTAAAATGATACTGGAATTTAAAAATACCCATCAATGATGAAATAGGTGGCCTGATTTTCAAAAGCATTCATTATTAGAAGCTTGGTAACTTGGAAAAATCAGAACAATTATCTGAAAAGTGACAAATGAATCAAGTTTTCAGACTTAAACGTAGTTGAAAATTAAAGAAAGGAAGGACAGAGGAAAAAAAGCAGAACATATTGTCACAGGATCAATAAACAGAAGTGTTGCAACATTTTGGCTAAGTCTCATAAATAGGCCTAAAGTTACTCTGTTTGTGTATGAAATGGTTTTCTTGATCTACGTAGGGGGAAAAAAAGTTTAGCAGGGAATAATTTACATCTATTTGCTAAGCTCCTATGACAATATATTCACTGATGATCATCTTGGCTGTTTTTGTGAAACAGAAATATTGGAGTTTCCACTGTGTGTCCAGACATTCTTCTCAATATTGCTCTTAAACTTGCATTTGATATACAATATTACCTTTTCATCCTCACACCAAGAAAATAGCATTTTAATACAAGGAAAAAAAAGAAGAAAAAAGAAAACCCACCAGATGAAATGATTTGACATTCTGCTTTCAATACATGTTGTTAGCCAGGCATACCAACATTTGTACATATTTGAGTTTCACAGCAGAAATTTTGTTTTGTTATTACAATGCCACTATGTGTGTAACAGTTTTCAAAAAAAATATTGTATTTAGCATTTATTAGTACTTATTTTCAGGTAACATTCTCTTCTTGCCATGTTTACCACTCTCATAAAAGTATGCTGGATTTTTCATTCTTGAGGCCTGTTCCTCATTAGCAGAACCCGAACTCTGTTTATTTCTTTTCTTTCTTGTCTTCCTTGGATGGGTTTTTAGCTATCTTTTTTGTTTCTTTGTCTTTTCCCGCCTGCATAGTACCATCCTTTTCACTGGCTGATTTTTTTGTAGCATCCTTGGATTTTACACTCTTATCTAGGCCTTTTTCCTTTTCTCTGTCCCTTTTAGCTTTGTCAGAATCTTTCTTTAATTTACTCAGATCAACAGCTTTCTTGTCTTTCCGATCAGTAGCATCTTTTCCCCTCCTGGCTTTCTTTTTTTCTTCCTCATCTTTGATGTCTTCCTTCTTGGATTCCTGCTTCTCCCTCAATTTCTTGAGCGATTCTTTTATAGTGTCTTTTACTTTTTTTTGGTTTTTTTCGTTTAAAAAAGAGGAAATGTTGAATAAGAGAGCAGTTCTTAGATTAGAAAACATCTGATAAACAGCTATCTAAAGCTCTGATTGAATTATTACTTAATGTTTGTTAGATGCCAATTTAAACCTGTATAATAAAATATGTAAGCTTTAAGCAATTTAAACAAATTAGTTTTGACTTCCAGCAATATTTCACACCATGCAGCCTGCCAGCAACCTTAGCCTACTGCAACTGCATTTAAATAAAGCATTAATCTAGTGAAAACCACACCTCTATTATCGTACTGTTGACTTCTGCAGAATGATAGAAACATTTTTGTCTAAGCATGTTGTGGTTAATAAAATCAACTCCAAAGAAGGTAACTTGGCTTGACCATATTAAGTGAAATCAAAGTAAAAATTAAATTAATTCTGATATCTTTGCTTTTCTATTATTAGTAGTACTTTTTTTTTTCTTTCAGGGTTTCGTCTTGTGCCTATTTTCTCTATATTTCAATTCATATTTGTCTGTGACAGTCAGACCAGCATCCCTGAAATTACATGTTCAGTATTTACTTTCTTTTTTTTCTCCAGTTTCAAATCAATGTCTCCAGAAAATGGAATTTTTAACTCAACAGAATTCGGCATTTTTTTCCATTAAATCTGTCGTATTTGTATTAAATTTTAAAATTAACAATCCCACCACCATGATTTGAAAAGCAATCAAGATTTTATATGTAAAATACAACAGCTCTATTTTTATTCAGATTTTTGAGAGAAACTGCAGTCTGCTGAGGTAAAAAGCAGGCAAGTGAGATTTCTCCTGTAACATCTGCCTCTAACTGCTGTGTAATATGTGTAGAGTGAAAAATTCAACCACACAGCTCTATCTAAAAAGAAATTAACCACATTTCCTTCCAGCTGTTATTTGACACAAAGCATTTGAAATATATCACACCATTTCTTCATTATCTTATCAAACATTGAAAAACTATCCAAAACTCAGAAACTAAATGTTAAATGACATTTATTACATTCTTGGAAACACAAAATTTGCAACCAAGTCACACCAAGCACAGTGTGGATGCCAAAAATTTCAACTTGCATGCAAAAAGTCACATCCATATGAGCAGAAGAGCTTCTCTCAGCAAATGCACTCGTTCTCCTAATGTTTGTATTACCAACAGCGTGTGTTTTTCACATACTGCTAGAAAAAAAAATAAAGTCCAACTGTCTTTAATGCAACAAAGGGACTGTGTTCTTCACATAGCACTATGCTGCTTGGAGATAAGTATGAACACCTAAAAAGATGCACCAAAACTGTTGTTTTGCTGAGGTTAATTTGCTTTTTCAGTCTTTCTGTTGCACTGAATACAGTCAGACCATTATATGCTGTTCACACAGCAATGTAAATAGGAACATATATATGGCCTAAATCAGGTGTAAGTTATCCTGTTTGGGAAAACATGGAAATATAATCACTGCAGTCAGTCCTGCAAATAATATTAAAGAGGAATTTACCTGAATTCTTCCTCCCATAAGAAACAAAGGAAACTTTTTGAGTACTGAAGGAACAATTAAGGTGCCCAAATGCAGTAAAAGTAGAGTAATAATTTCATGAATTAATGAAAGATAACTAAAGGAAGACTTCACACAGCAACATTTTCATATACATCAGAACTTTTTTTAAACATGCAGAATATGAAGCTGTAATTGACTACATATGATCCAAACAAGACAACTGGAAAAAAAATTTGCACAAACAAAATACAATCTCAAGTTAGGAAAGCACTCACATTGCCATTAAATTACAACTGGTAGTTAAAAAAAAAAAAGCTTACTGAAAACCAAGGAGGATAATAGTTTGCTGCACCATTAGACAACTCTTAGCCAACATAGCTAATATTAGTAAACATTATTATAACCTGCAATCTGTACTCGCAATGCACATGCAGTTCAGACATCTGCATAAAGTTCCACAAGGAAAAAAACATTAAAAATACCTTTGACTTTAGTTTTTTTCTTGGCTACCCCTCCTGGTTCCTCACCTGATTTATTGCAAAATGGAAATAGGTTATGAACACATCTCTGATGTTCAACAAACTTGTCATAATATTTTCCAGTCTGCCATGCTATGTAAAATGTTCTTTACATAGCACGCTGCAATGCTATGGAGAGATACCAAATGTTAACTCACTTAAGAATAAAGTATCTTGAATAGAAGATGACCACAAATACTGAGATAAAAGACTGATTAATCCAAGAAATGTACCACATTAACCAATGCATGGTACTTGAGATGCTTCTTAACTTCTTAGAGCTAGCAGAGTTGTCTCCAGACATCAAAATGCCACATAATTATGACAACATCCCTCCTGTTTTCTCTGTTAAGTATTGCGACAATTCTCTCAAACCCACTGATATTTCTATACACTTTCCTAAATATTAAACACATTAACTCAAAAGATCTTTAAGCACAGCAGATTATACACACTTACTCTCCAAAGTCAGGTGCTGACCCATTGTAGCTAGGAGATACTGAGGTCTTTCAGCATCTTGATTGTGCTTTATACCTATTTTGAGAAGAGCCATGAGGACAAATAAAGCCTCAACCAAAATACATGTAATATTTCACCTCATCTTTCTAATACCATAAAAAAAAGATTGGATTATCACCATCATGTTGCTGTAGAGTAAGAACAATCCCATAAACACAACTACCTTAACCACAAAAATCATATGCACTGCTACCTAAAAAACAACTAGAAAATTAGGAAAAAATATATTTTTATAGGCATACATAACCTTATTAACCTTGAAGAGATATATCCTTGTCTTAACAGTAGGCTTCTCATTCAGACATAGATATACCTACAAGTAGTGAAATGAGGCGACCAGGTGCCACTAATTGCCAGGCAGTGAGCATGAGCTTGTGTCAAGCCCACCTGTGCCTAATTAGGGTGGGCCCCCACTGCACATGAGCAGGACCAGGGGCCAATAAAGCCACCAGAGCTCATCGCCCTCAGGGTGAGGCTTGAGGGGCGCAGCCGGCTAAGCCACAGTACTGCAATGCCGAGGCCCTGGGTTTGAGACTCCTCAGAGCCTCACCCTGAGGGCGATGAGCTCTAGTGGTGCAATGAAGGTAATACAGTGCTCCAAGAGCGACTGGCCTCTCTGCAGACGTGCTCAGGACTAAGCTGAGCCTGTGCTTCAGGACTCACCTTTTATTGGCCCCCTGGTCCTGCTCATGCGCAGTGGGGGCCCACCCTAATTGGGCACAGGTGGGCTTGACACAAGCTCATGCTCACTCCCTGGCAATTAGTGGCACCTGGTTGCCTCATTTCACTACACCTACACAGGACACCTGGACTTTGAGCTTAGGTTTCCAGAAAACAATTAAAATCTACCCAAACTGCAACAAGATACTTCAACGTTTATTCTTTATAAAGCAAACCAAACAACCTCTTGATATTTTACGCTTAAAATATTACATAAATTTAAAGAATATTGCCATTAAAGTCACCGCAATCGACTTGCATCTAATTTCTATCTTACGTGCTTTTGAAATATCAAAGCATTAACACCATCTGGGTCAAAATTTCCTTAAAATGTGCTAGCGAGGTAAAAATATAATTTTTAGAAATTTTTTTTTACAAATTTGTGTTTGGGATATGAAAGCCTTTTTGAACTATTTGCTGACAGTTTCCCACCCTTGCTGAAGTCCAGAGTCCAAACTTGACTAAATTCATTATTCAATATTATTGCTTCTAAGTGGTGTGTGGAAGAATAAGTAAACAAGTTTCTCCTATAGAAGGAAGAACTTTTAGGAGGATCCTACTTTGTTATACTGCAACTTCAATGAAAATATAAAAAGGTACTCAGGATAAGTTGGAGAAAGTCTAAGTTAAATTTTCAGTTCCTCTGCTCTTTATATTAAAATTCAGTGTTTTAAAGCACATTCATAAATCATGTCCTCACAGGGAAAACAAAAAATTTTACTAAGACATATAAATGAAAATTATCATGCAGAGAATTTATATAATTTTAAAATAGAAGTATTGACACAATGGCAAAAGATTACAAAATACGTTGATCCTTGATTATTGATACTTTCACTTGTTAAATATTTAGATAAGCAGCACTTTATTTTTTCTTTTATACAATGAACAGTGTTAAGATTCTCAGCGAATTATTAATGGTTGACATAATGCCATAAATCAGGTACAGTTTAACATTTTATGAACAGACAAATTTACAGAAAAATTATGTACTGTACTATATTTTAAAATCCTAAATTAGTAACCTAATTGGCAAAGACTTAGGCCCTTACAGCCTTGGTGCACACAGACCAACATCAAGAATTTTACTAAACAGGAAACTGAACTTGTGGACCCTTATTCTAAGTTCCAGTTCAAGTGCTGGCACACTTTTTTTGAGCTTGTGTTTAAGTTCCTTCTTTTTTTCCACTCAGTCTTATATTACAAATGTCCAGTGCTGGAAGTCAAAAATAAATACAGATTTTATACACACAAGCAAGTCTATAGTGGGATGCCAGGAATAGCTACTATTGGATTCCATATATTTAAAAAGCAGACTTCAAAGTTAACATAGCTAGATAAGTTTCCAATATTTTCTGAAGAACTGCTTTAAACAGTCTTACTTAAAAATAAATATTAACATCAAAGTAGTTATTATTACATAAAGCTTAATGGTGTACAACTTAGTATCTTGACTACCTTTTGAAACATAAAATATTACAGAGCATTCCAATTATGAAAAAAAATCCAGTAGTTTCATGTTTTTCTCCATAAAAATTGTCAAGAACAAACTCCACAAAAAGAAGGCCCAACTGAGAGCACAGCTGTAGAACTTCAGCATCAAAAGAAAAACATAATACTACTTGTTTTATTCAAAGATAAGCACTGCTGAACAAAAAGATATAACACAAAGCACATAGTCTTTCTGAGCAGTTTCACAGATGTTGACAGGCAACATATTTAACAATTTATTGAGAAAACACTGTTTATTCTTGCATATGCAAACTTTATATTATTCATGTAATAATTCTGAATAATGTAAAATAGCCCTGCTTTACAAAAGGTTTTGCCACATGAAAAACATGCTATAAAATCAATTTCACCACAAGATCTACCTGCATAAACCCTTTTGATCTGAAGCATCTTCCAACAAATGTAAGCTAATTATGGTGGCTTACCCACTTACATGAGAAATAGGAAGAGGCTACTTCACATTTGCCAGAGAAAACAGAGTCAAGGTTAGCACTGAGCAGCTGACAGAACTTTCTACCCTTCTGCAATTTGTATAAAGCCTGGATAACAGAACAGTATATGCCAAGCTTTAAATATCAGCAGCTTGCATTCATACTCCTGCCTTAATTCATGCGGTCCTATCAAAAACCTCATTCACCCCACCAAAAATTAGCAAAAGATATTAAAATTGCAGCACAAAAAAAAGGAAATACCAGTCTGTAAGCCAGAAACATTACCAGCCTTTTTTCTGTCCTTTTTGTTTTTCTTCTCTAGAAGAACTAAAGGTCAGAAAAACCTTTGATTGCAACGATTATGAGCACAGTTCTTTTTTTGAGATGGCAAAAAAAAAACAACCAAAAAAACAAACCTGGTAAAAAATATGTTGCAGTAACTCAGGCATAACAAATTTCTGTTTATTTTGCAACTCTAAGTTATTCTATATACTATGAGTATTTGATTCCTGCCCTCCCCCCCTAAAATACTTTCAGATTAAACACTGTTGAAGGTGGTCACAGAAATCTGGGGTTCAAACCTTCCCTAAGTTCTCAGCCATTTCAGATATATGGGTGTTATGGTGCTTTTCCCCCTACAATTTCTTTACGTTAGTATCACAACAAAGAGGAAGTATCACAACAAAGCAAGGAAGAGCTTATGCTACAAAGGTTAATGCAGTATTTCACTTGAAGGTTGTAAACTTCTGTAGAAAACTGGAAGTTATCAAACATACATTTACAGGAGAAAATGACAAAGCAAGACATCCCACACATTTCTAAAATTACTGGCTAAACTGGAAGAGTAATACTTTAGTCACAGATATTTACTTCTGAGGCTCTGTAAATTTTAATATGAATTACCTCTAAGGAATATGAAGACTGCTAAAGAAAGCTCCATGTCCAATTTGACATAAAAATCACTCAATTTTCATTCTTTACTAGTTACAAAACCTGGAAAGTTCCTATCACATAAACAATGTACTTTCCTCATTTAAAACATTGTTTGCTTCTTATTTGCTCCTACTTTAAATTCTCAGCCCAAATCGCATAGGCAAAAAACAGCCATTTTGCCTCTTAAAATAATTATTCTACAATAATATCAGAAGGCAAAGCTGCTGCAGATTTTCATCTATGGTTTAAAACCACTTCAAAAGTTATCTGGACTTCTTTTAAAACATTAATATGCTGACTTTATTTTATATAACTGATAGGCACCACCAATGTAATTAAAATTTAAGTTTCCATTTCAAACACTTTGTGTGGACTTAGAATCCAGAGAGCAGACTTCCTTACGTATTTGCATTTCATACTCAGCTTAACCTCTAACTGGCACTTAAAATGTTTCTTGGTTGGTTGGTTGGATTTTTGTTGCTTGTTCGTTTGCTTTAAAACAAACCAACCTGCCATGCTAATATAACTGAAGACTCATCTAAATCTTGTTATCACCTTTATTAGCCAAGTCCTGCTTGCAATCACAACAATTAATGCAATACATTAAATACACCAGGGAAGAATGAATGCTTTTCAAAAACACCTATATTCTGAAAATGGAACAATCTGAATTCCCCCCTTTTCCCCCTCCTACAAATTGCTTATTCCTACTATAATTCTTTTTGAGTAGACTTCCACTCAAAAACCACCAAGGATTTTCCATGATATCAAATCAGAACCTTCTTGGCCTGCATTTCACCTCCCTAGCCCAAGTTAAACAAAGTTACTGTCAATTTTATGTAACCATTACCTATTTCAGTGCCTTCATCTTTCTCAAGGGTCAAGCAATCTATTTATTTCACTTAAAACTTCATCAGAGTATCAAAGTTTACTTTAACTTTTTAGAATAAACTTCATGATACAGAATTTTACAGTAGGTGTTCTCCTCTTACCTAGTTCCATTAACAAAGCATCTACAATCAAATTCAAAATTCCATGGCAATTTTCCTAATAATTATCTTACAATATTGATGAAATTTACTTCTAATTAAACCCTGTTTCTAAAATTAAACAACTTTAAAAAGCCAAGCAAAACAACCCAAGCTTTCTTATTTTCTACATCTCAGATATTTGGCAAGCTTCTCCTACTTGCTAAGCAATAGGAAGCTTCTCAGTAATATTCCATAGACCTACAAGCATTTCTTTTTATAACGTATGGTGTTTCTTTTAATTTTCTTTGCCTTGTACTTCATACAGCTCATCCTAAAACCCATTACATTTACATTTTCTTAACGTACTTACATCCTAACCTTCAAATATTTGGAAGACAATTCTTATTAATGATCCTGTGGCTCTATTTAATTTGTAAACCTTAAGCAGCAGTATTTACTCACCACCACTTTTTTTTTTTAAACACTTCAACACTTTAAACACTTCTCTTTCTTTTTGCTTTCCTGACTTTTTTATTAAATAGAATAGAATCCTAAGGTTTTTTTGAAACAGGCATTTTAGATTGCATTAAAATCACTATGCCAAAGCAAGTGAAAATGTATTTAGTTTCAAAACAGCTTAAAATTTCAGCCTGCATCCACTAGTGCTTAACACTTCAGTTTAAACTCGAGCACAGCAGGCAAAACAATAAATGATTTCATAGAATTTTAAGAATAACCTGATTGAGGTTACACTATTCATGTATTAAAATGACAGCTCAGGTTCAGCTTTTGGTACCTGACACAAACTTCAGAACACAATCACAAACTCTTCTTTCTACCAATAACTTTATAATAGAAGACAGAATTCTCATACATGAAAAATATTTTTGGAACAACTGTCATAAACCAGTTCAATTTCATAGGATTAAGTTCTTGAATTTAGCAATGAATAGAAGACATTAAATTCTAATTTCCAATTAGTCTTTAATATATTCAGTATTACATTAGAAATACATAATCACAGCTTCCCACTTCCATAAAAGTCCCACCTTAAAAAAAACTCAAGACAAATTTAGAACAGCCCTTGTGGTGTGACTGATAAAATAAAAAAAATTATTGACAACTTAGTTTGAAAACAGACAAATCAGTGGGAATAAACCATATAATGATGACATATCTTCTGAATACAACAGATGTTACCTAACTTGGAAATAAATGGTTCTGCAAAATTTTCAAGCACTTTTAAATGAAGCGCTTTCATTTGAACAGGTAAAAATCTATCTGAGAAAGCAATCACAAAATAAATTATTTAATAAAATTATATTTCACAAGAGAATTATCATTGTCATGTCCATATTAGGAATTCACATGTAAATACACATTTCCATAATGCAGTCATGCTAGAATACTTTCATAATCAAAGCTGTTACAAAACGCTTCGGTTAATGTTTGCCAAAAAGACAAATGTTATAGTGCTAACAGGAGAGGTTATTACACTTAGCTTTGTAAGTTTTGTGCACAAATGCACAAACAGAAGCACATACAGAAACCAACTACACAACCACAGATACATGTTTTATACTACATATTTACACAACCGTGCAGTATTTGTCATCCTGCCACAAAAAATGGAAAAGTCATTGGAAGGTTTTTAACTAGTGAAACTACATTGCATGGCTGATTTTACTTCAATCTTTAGAGTGTCCATTTAGGAGTTTCCCCTCAACGCCATAATTTCCTGTTTTATTAAGACTGATGATTTCGTGGGCATTTCTGAAAGCCAATCAAATTAAGTCTCTCAGTCACTGGTTCTGTAAATCCAAAATAACACAAGTCTTTTTTCCCTGAACCCCTTCATTCTGTGACGTACCATCAACATCATCTGCAGCTTCGCTCTCTTCTTCTTCTAGTATTTCAAAAGGAGTCAATACATCATAGAGAAATGAGAGAAAGCCATAAAACCAATCAGAGCTTTCCTCTGCTAAAATATTAAGGACTTCCTCAAGGGAATCAATATTTTCATTACTGCCATCTTTGGTCAGGCCTACACAAGAATAGAGGAAAGAGAGAAAGAGGGAAGGGAAAAAAAGAGATAGCAGTTAGGTGGAAAGAGGAAACTGTAAAAGGATCTGTGAAAGACATCTCATGTCACAGACAGCAGTCTTTACAGAAATGCTAACTAGGAAATAGAAAGATGTTAAGAAAGTAGAATCTTTCCAAGTACAGACTATATTTTGGACAATAAACATGCACGGTATTATGCCAAAATCTTAAAGTGGCAGCTTTGCTTTCCCTTCTTCCTAGTCCTAAGACCAAATCAGCTTTTTATTCAGTTTTCTTGTTGTGGCATTTACTTTTAGGAAGTTGCTTGACAGTAAAACTCCACTACTATAAAATCAACCATTTTGTCATTAAAAAAAAATAAAATTAAAAAAATCATGTTCAAATTTGAGAGCTAGCAGTTGATCAGCTGATAGCTGAGAATAAAATTTAAAAGCAAATGGCATTTAAACAAACTTATCACAGATATACTGTTAAGGATAATGTTTATTTTACCATGCAGAATTTTGATTTTGCTTTGAAATGAGGACTCTAATTACTGGGGGTTTGGGGATGTTTTGCAGTTTGTTTACTTGTTTTTTTTTTTAACATGCTTCTCAATCATGCTTTTTTATGTGATATGTATTCTGCATGATACATCTGATCCTCAGGAATTAATTCCAAACCTGAGGATATTCAGAACACTAGATAAAAATTAACAGGAAGCCAATATAAAGGGTATACTTATTCTTACAAAGACAATCTAAAGCAGGCTAAAGACAGTTAAACTAGAGATGGCCAGAGCAGTGAAAAAAGAGCTCATCACTTCTTAACTTTCTGATAACATGAGTTGCTACCCTGTGCTAGGAGATCTAATGATCAACTGATGTTTGCAGAAAACATATAGAGAAGAAAGAAGAAAGAAAAAAGAAAAAAAAGGCATTAGTCATAGCCTTTTTTTTTTCCCCCCAAACTAAAATCCACTCTTAGATTTATTGCTAAATAACATTTCAAGTCTTCCATTCTGAGAAAAGTATGCCCAAGCAATGACAAACATCACATATTGGTATGCTTTAAAGCCATAGGGAGGAATTTCCCCCACTTCTAACCAGAACACACCTTCATTTGTGTTAGAAGGAGAAGCAGAGATGTGGGCTAAGGGTGAAGACAGAGTGTTGAGATATTAAATTAAGTGCACATGTTGTACATGCAGACAACAAAGCAGTATTAGATGCAAGTTAATGAAACATTCACAATATAGGAGTTCAAAACAGAGACATTAAACACATTTCAACACGTTTTTCTTACAGCACATTGTGAAAGTATCAATGATAATTCTGAGGAAACTTCCAAGTCCATGATGTTCCACATCCTTGTACCTGGATGTCCAGAACCTCTACTTGTGTCACCAGGATTTTCTTTAATTTTTAACTGGATAGCTCAAAAGCTTAAAAATTACAGCTTGAATCCAGGAGGCAATGAAGGTATTATAAAAATCTCCCTCTCCAACTTCTTCTATGGCTTAATTCTATAAAAATTAAATTTTATAGACTTTAGTCATGGTAGTCAGTAATCATTCTAATTTGTTTTCAAAATCTGGACCAAGCAAGACATAAACTAAAGTATCCCTATTGAAGAATGATATCCCTATTTAAGAACCTAAAACAAAAATTAAAATAAAAGCTAAGTTATAAACACAGAATTATAAATGTTTGTATTGTTTTATTCTGTCAGAATCTGACATTAAAAAAGAAAAAAAACCAACAAAACAACTAAACAAACAAAAAAATAAACCACCATACAAAGAAACCCCCACCACTCACGAAAGGCCCCAGGCTTCGATAGTTTTTCTGTAAGCATATGGAGGATTACATAGATGCCTCTGTTCTTGCACTAAGTCAAGAATAAGACTATATAAGAAGAAGAAGAAGACTATAGGAATAAGGGAAATTACTTCATAAAATGTAACATAGAGTAAAGCACTGTATTGTCTTTGAAAAAATTAGAACACCAAATGGAACAACAGCTGGAAGAATACATCTTATATTCTGTACCATGAAAACCACCAAACAATGAAATCCCAAAACTTTTCTTTACAACTTTTTATAAAAACTCTCTAAAAAAAGATTAATATAATGGTCTTTGGATTTAAGGGTTACAAAAAAATGGAACTGCCCAATCAGGCAGCCACGCCATGCTAGATCATAGACTTATAGGAAATAACCTCCTTTACTTCAAGAGACAAACATCACAAACTTAAATCAAACAGTGATTGAAGAAGTCAGAATTTTTCCCTATTCAACAGAGTTATGATAACCAACAGGGTGGAGGACTTGCCTACATTCATTTAACATGACAAAGTCTGGCTTCTCCTGCAAACACCTCTTTGATGAGAATTAACATGTGCAAGTTTTTAATATTTGAAGGTGGTACAGTAGAATGTGAAAACAATAGAGAATAGTAGGAAACTCATCCTGAACAGCTGAACTGTATAAAAGTATTCTTTTAATTCCTGTTATCTCACCACAGCTTTTCTGAATGTGCAATATTTGTACAACTGCTAGCAAACATCTTTCTTCTACTATGGGTAAAACAGGAGTGAAAAATTGCTTTACAGAATCTTGGGCTCTCCTGGTGACTACTCTTTGTTTAGCAATACACCAGATTTTTGTTTTCCATTTTCTGCATAGCCAGCCTGCTCTAAACTAAACACACAAGAACAATATATTAATGGCTTTCTGTTGCTGCAGTTCCAAAATTGTACTAATGTTTCACTGGATTTGTTGCTTGTTAAAAAGGACTAAAGTACAAAAAATGGCTCAGCTCCAAAGATTCTATTACAACAGATACTGCTATTCCCTGTACATGCATTTTTATAATACTACTAAAGCCACTGTTTCGCTGTACTGAGTTAAAGCAAATACAGAGGTATAACACTACTACTGATTAGAATAACTCCCTTCAAAGAACAGAGTGGACAAAAAATGGGAAGAGAATTACTGATAAGACCAGCTCTCAAAGGAGCAGATTAAGAAGCCTCTCTACTTAGTAACAGCTAAAACACAGAAAAGAAAAAGCCTTTGACTTCCTAGCATTAGACATCAAACAGCAGTATCTGCTTTTTCAGTATTAAAATAGCAGAGAAACCACTTGCTGTTATGGTGCTCTAACACAGAGGAAAATCCCAGACAGTAATATGCCTTCAAACACAACATACTTACTAGCAGAATTCTCACAAATAAAACAGAAAAGGAGCTATGCATTCAATATTTCGCACGTTACCCTAATGCATCTGGATCTAGATTTACTGTATGGTTTTCTTACTACAATGATTTAATTCTGGAACACAAACACCTCAAGAGGGAAGCTAGTCTTCCAGTTTCTACATCAATTAAGTAGTTTTAGCCTACACAGTGGTGTTCATTTTTTACTTCATATAAAATGTTAAATACAAATACACACAACAATTTACTGGGAACTTCTGTTAATAATATGATACACTAGTGAATAGAAGAAATATATTTTTATATTCATCGTTTTTATCAATGCCATGTAACCTTTCAAAATTTAACATTTCCTTTGTACTGCTGAAAATACTCTTAACTGTGATTAAGTCGTATTTCTACGCAAGTATTCAAAACAAAAAAAACCAACCCATCTTCTGACCTTTTAATGTCATATTTGAAGCATAAGGTCTAAATGTATGATAAAACAAGTTTTAAATAGAAACACTGTCAAACACTGTCATGTACTGGCAGAACTCCCAGCTGTATCAAGTTGCATGAACCAGAATGTAGCAAAGCAGCAGCATGTTTCTGGCTACTCCACTGACAATCCGAACCCAACTAGTATGACCCACAAGAGACTGATACCCATTTTCTATGCACTATCTAACAGACAAAGATAAAGGTTATAACTATACATAGTGTTATCTTATTCACCATTTATAATTAAAGGCCAATTTGTAGCTCTGAAGTCATTCAGAGCACTGGAAATTTTATGGAGTGTCTCTCATGTTCACACCACAGCAAACTGGTTCAGTAATTTTTACTGCATTCTTTAACCACTAAGAGATTAAACAAATTTATCACCCTAATAGAATTGCTTATTTCTTAAATATGTGTGGGGTAAAATAAACTGATGCTAAAGTGATTTTTATGGAGTATGAGTTCCCAATAGTGATCCATAACACCCTAACATACTATTGATATGCTGTTGATATACTATAGATAACATTGACAAGTTTGAGACATACCCCTTGTCCTCTGGTCAGTCTATTACTAACTCTGAAGGGGTTTTTTTTGTTCTTTTGTTAATTTGTTTCTCTTGCTAGCTTTGTGTGCTCAGAATAGGTTTATATTTGAATAAATCTAATAAAGGAAAGAAAACTTTGTAACATCAGGTATGCAAGATGTATCTACCCAGTGCTTGACTGTGAAGCTGAAGATGGTTTTCTTTAACTGCTAGGAGATGGAGGTAGGAGGGCAGTATCAAAAAGCACATCTAGTGACTGAAATGTCTTTCTGAAGCTATACAGTGAGCAGAAAGACATTCTCCCATGCTACAGAAAACAGAAGCCTAAGCTAGAGTTTCAAAGTCAAAGAAGAAAAATCCATGTCATGTAGGATTTCTGAAGAGTAAAGAAAATTAACAGACTTGTGCAGAGTTCAGAAGAGAGGAAAGACAGTACAAAAATATGCTAAACAGTCATCTAAGAAGTATGAAGGCCTTGTGGAAACTCATTTTAAATGGACCTGGCTTAACATGTTAACATAAACAATGTTTTAACCCTTCAAGCATCTTAAGCTCTGCAGCTGATAAACTCATTAATAATCACAATCATCTTGTAACAGTTAATAGAGCAGCATCAACCCCCTAACTTCAAAATCATACTGTAATTAAATTCTACTTACATTGCTATATTAGGAGAAAATGAACACAACTTGTCACAAGTTGCACACACAATGCTACAACAGGCATTAAGAAGAAAAAACAACTAGAAAGCCCAGCAGAATTAAATCAATTTAAGTTCTCCAACTAGGAAAACCCATAAATATAGTTTTCACATTATACAAAACCCAAATATGAATATGACAACTGAGTTACATAGATTATTCCACCTGTGCTTGTACTTGCCTAGCAACACTTTAGCATCTTCCACATCAAAATCTCCATCTCCATCAGCATCATACATCCCAAGCTTGCCTAGAAATGCAAAGAGTGAAAGAAGAGAGAATTAGGAATTCACAAGTTTGTTTACATCAGTATTTTCAGTGTGCAATGGTTGACTGTTGATGACAGGTTATTACCATTTGTTAAAATGATTTAGCCATAATCTTCTTAACTACATTTTAAATTTCCTGAAAAATAGTACAAATATTTTAAGTATCTTTCTGCATTCCATAGACTGCACACTGAACACAAGTTAAGACTTTCTTCCACACATTTATCTTGGTGTTGGCAGATTTAAAACAAATCTCTAATGAAGTTTTGAGCTTTATATGAACACGCTTTGCTCAGTACAAAACTGAAGTACACAAGGAAAATTCTTGAGTGAGAAGAACTAATAAAACAAGAATTAATCAAATAATTAACATTTGTTTTTTTATTATATGCTGTCTGCCATTCCAAATTCTCAGAAAAAAAGATAGGTATATAATTTTTAGTGCCAAGTTAATAGAAGGTAAGCAATTTACTCTCTGGGCAAAGGAAAAATATTCATACTTTGATAAACAACCACGTAACATTCACTTTAGACAAAAAAGTTGTCCATCCCTTTATAGGTGACTAATACACAACACTTCTCCATTTTATTTTTGAAACTGTAACTCTACCAGCCCTAAGTATATGCAAAAGGAGAACCCAGTTTCTATTACAACAATTTTTTAGCATAGAATCATGGCATCCAGGGTTACATGTGTCCTGGGACCACCAAGTGAGTAGAGAGCTATCTAATTAGGTTTGATAAGATTCAGACATAACTTTTAATAAAACTGAAACTCTGCACACTGTTTGAAGAAGTCCATACAGTTTACCAGTTGATTATTACACTTCTCATTCTCTAAATGGAGGCAGAACTTGACTGAAATGGAGTTCTCAGTATGGCATTTAGAAAATGAGAAAACAATTTTGTGGAAGAAAAAGTTCAGACTTGGGTCTAGAACAGACAAAAATAAAGCCACCACACCATGGAATGGAAGCAGTCAATTAGAAAGGATCTTTATCAGTTTATGGCTTAAAAAAAAAAAACAGATTGGTGGAATAAATGTAATTCTCTAGAAATAAGAACTGTATTATCTTCAAAACCATGAAGAATGAGACTGATGAGAAATGACCAAGTTTCATGGCATTGTAGAAAAATAGCAATTCACTAAAAAAATAATTTAAAAAAGAAAAACAAAATTTTCAGCGAAGGGACTGTAAAGCAAGCTTATTTCTCTTATATCCTACCTTGTAGGACCTCTGACAAGTTATAACGGAAATCCTTTGCTTTGGCTGCATGCACGGTAAAAATATAGAAACCATTATTTTGCATCACTAGACCCAATTAAATTTCAAACTAGAAACTTCTCTTAAAATCACTCCAGTTAAAAAAACCATGTACCAACAGACTTGCAAAGCTGTTAAGTTTGTAAAACCAGAAGCTGCAAAAAAACCTAAGTTGAATTTTACAGAAACAGGGACAACAGGGACACGAATCTTGAAATTCAAGACATTAGTTTTCATTCTTACATACTCTTTTAATATTTAATACTATTTTAAAATTGTCACATTGAGATACCATATGACCATTATAAGCTTAAAAGCGAGGTCATTCAAGAGCTCATTCCCCAGAAGATGACTGACAGGCAACTGCCCAGAGCAGTGGTAACATTGGCTGGCCCCTTTCAACCACTGCTGCAAGTTTCTGAGAGCTAAAATTGAAACAATGCACATGTAGCTGACATTTCAAATGAACAACAGTATATATATTATAAAGAGGTCCAGATCTGTCTTCAGCGAGTTCTTCAGTTCTTTAATAAATGTGGTATGTTAACCTTTTTCAGTCTTATGAGAATCCCATTTTAACATTGTAACAGAGTTCAGCATTAAAATGTACTTCTTGAACTACATTGCCTATTCTTATCACTTAGGTCATTTGCAAGCAAACACTGCTATCTATAAACTGAAAATGGCCTCAGTATAATGCATATCATAATAATATTACAAGTACCTTTAGATTTAAAATTCTTACCTAGAACTTCTTCATAATCTACAAGTTCAAACCAGACAACTGCTACTGATGTCCATACTCCCAGCAATGCAATTACCATAAACCAGGTGAAAAATGAGCTTCCAGAAAGGCCTTCCTTCTTTCCATTCTTGCCTCCTCCATGCTTAGTCTCTGTTAAATAAGGCAAACAAGTAAGAAAAATGCATTTGTATAAGAGTTAGAAAAATTAAGATCGAGGATATAATTATAAATCTTATTCCTCATATATACATTGAATAAAAGAAATTTGAGTAAATCTTTTATTTAAAAAGAAAAACCTCTACTACTGCTACTGACTTTTCATATCACTGTGAATTACAGTAGGAAGCCCAATGATTATCTAAGTAAAAGCCCTATAATCAACCAGACACCAACAAAACTCACATGCAATTTGTCTGAACAACTTAGCTAGAAATCTCCCCTTCTTCTCTTCTGTGTGTATTTATACAGAGCTTAACATTTCTGAGATGCTTTGCATTCGTGCAAACAGTCCTCAAACTGCCACCAGAGGGCAACATGACCAGCAGAAATAGTTTGGAAGAAAAAGCGTTTATTGCAACGCAAAGTTTCAAGCCCAGTTTAATCAGCTCACGGAATCAGCATGAAAACTCAAATGCCCGAGGGTGGCTCAAAAAATTTAACCATATTAAGGGTAAGACTCCACGTTCAGCCACTCTACCAACTAAAAATACCTTTCCTGGTGCTCTGAATCAAGCAGAGATTCACTATATGCCTAAACCAGTTGACTGAATCCACAAGCTTTCCAGACCCATGAAACTTACAAATAAAAGGATGACACAAACTTAACACAAATCATATTTTCGTTTATAACCACACATATGGAAAGTAAGTGCATATTTTAAAAATATAGTACTTATGAAAAACCACTGGGAAAAGAAAAAAAACAGCCTTTGCTTGTTCAGTCCTAGATAGTGAAGAACAAAGTATCTTGCATATTGTGAAACATCTGAGAAACTTTTCTGTAAATATTGTGATGATATAATAATGTAGGGAGTTAACTTTATCAAACTAACTGCAAAGAATGCTTGATATTTTTAATAACATAGATCATAGAAAAAGTAAAAAAATACCCTCAAAGCATAGTATCAATACTATTGGTTTTTAGAATAAAATGGAGTAACTCTGAAAGATGAGTAACAAGATTGGTGGCTGACTTTTTTCTGTAATAGATAAAACACAGAAGTACTTTCACACCCTGCTTGCCATCATGTTTGTAGCAGTAATAAACTAACATTTTATTATATTTCTTGTGCTATATACCAATAAAAAACAAACCCAAACAACTCCCATCAGCTTTTACTCAGGTCAGTATTTTATTTTATTTTATTTTGTTTTGTTTTGTTTTATTTTATTTTATTTCTCTTGCGGTTAAGATATACAGGTAGCCTGAAAATATAGGCAAAGACGTGCCTGTACATTCGGAAATAAAATCAATTGTATATGAAAATGCAATAATTAGAAACAAACAGCTACATTGTGTAATAGCAGAACTTCAGCCCTGTGTTCCAATGTAGCAAACAGAAGCTTTGTATGCATTTAAACTGAAATCTTATGGCTAAAAACAATTTAACTAGATATTAGAAGAGGCAAACAGGAAAGAGAATTTTACTCTGTTTCACATTTATCTTACTGTCTTCTACTGTTTACAGCTTGCTGCCTCTGAAGAAGGGGGCTTTGTTTATTAGAAGGACAGGAAAATGAAAAAAGAAAACTTAGATAAATAATCAAGCACAGCTGTTCATATTTTCTTCCATTCTAAGACTGTTTCATGCAAATACCTTAAAAAATACTCTTCTATAAAAAATAATTTACGATAGTCACAAAGATACATTTTTATGCTGTGGCTTCCCATATCATAGAAAAATTATTGAAAAAATCTGCTAAGAATTCAACCACTGCAGCCTGATCACGTAACAGAAGTTGGGTAACAAAATGTACCTATGGCCTGCACGGTTTTGACATGGGTCAGAACAAAACCCTGCAACAACTGATGCTGCCTCAGACCTCATTCCACTCAGTAAATTCTCAATTCAAGCCTTTTCCCTTCACATGCTGCCAGCCATGTCAGAAGTAGGTCACTTGCCATATCTGGTAAGCCTGTGCTTATACCACCAGATGTCTTTATGGAGACATCAGAAATTCTGCTCTCTTAATGACAAATCTTTAGAAGTCTTACATCAAGTCACGCCTAGATAAAAATGTATGCAAACCTTTTCCCTTTTACTGCAACTTAAGACACCTAGCAATTTCATATCCTCCAAAACTAACTCTAAAGTCAAGTATTTGAAGACAAAACAATGTCCCTTATGCTAATGTGTGCTCTCCACAAGCAAAAACTAGTTACAATTAACCACCTCCATAAACTCACAAAATACCTCTACTCCAAAGAACATTTAATCACAAAGAGAACAGAGGCAGCCTGTAATACAGGCTAGAACAGCATTTTGCTACAAAACACCAACATACCAGAGTAAGCCAGTAATTTTGCTGATTACAAAATCAGACACAGCCAATATTTGCAACCACACATTTTGCATTTGATCACAAAAAAGTTGGGACTATACCTGTGTCATCAGCCATAACATTAGTGCTCAATTTCCACAGAGAGACTGTGTCGATGTCACCAAAAATTAACGCTGAAGGCAGAATAAGAAATTATTTATCCTCACTTTATTCTTGCAACAGGAGCAAACAAGTTTCCTAAAGCCAACTCAGCTGGAACCTGAAACTGGACCCAAGAAAAACCTCTCCTCCAAACCTATTTTTAGAGCAGTTATCCTCAGGAGCCAAACGCTGTTCAGAACTCATATGGCAATGTAGCTCTGACGACAATCAAATTCACTCACTCCTAACAGGGCATCCTGGGTAGTTGATCCTTTCCCCTCCCCTTAATCCTCCAACATCAAACACTGCAGCAAATGAAACTGCACGTTGTATGGCAGTATTTTTCCTGCGATGTGTGCCTCAGTCCCTGAGCTCTAAGGACATCATATCCCTCAGCATAAGCTGAAACACAAGTCTGGACACAAAGCTTGCATGCTTGCATTTGTTACGTTGGCCCTCACCCAAGAAACTTTCTCCATGTTGGCACTCCTCTCTAGCAGGAGTCCCAAGTGCCTTGTGGAGAATGCTCATTTCAAACTTGCTGGCTAGTTTCAGAATAAAAGACAGCTAAATGCTAAAACGTAGTTTGAGTCTTCTAAAAGAGCTATTGAAATCAACCACACGTATTCTTGCCAATGAATTTGCAGATCAGAACTGTTCCCCTAGTACACCTTGTATTTGCTTCTAGCAGACCTAAAGGGAGTTACTGATGGTTTTGCCAAAGCAAAGCCTGTTTCCCTAGAATCCAATGCACCACCTGCCATAATGGTAAACCAGGCAAAAATACCATTGCATATTTTTTAGAAGTAGTAGAGGAGTTGATGTGGCTTTGTTGCCCTGTCTGTCCAGAAAGGACTAACTCATTCACTCCTCCTCTAAATCCTGACAACGAGCACACTACCTGTACAACTTAAAGATAATGCAAATAATTAAGGATCAACATACTCTCTTTTTAAGATTCAGCAAATGAGGGGGAAACCCCACTAATACACTGTTCAACTTACTTACATTTTCAATTTTAGCAAAATATTCTTTTTCAACTGCATTTCAAACAAAAGCCAGCTCCTTTTGGCTGGTGGGAAAGCAGAAACAAACTAGTGTCTCATTAAGAGCAACCCTAATTAAAACTTAGGGTCTGCCCTTCCTTCTTCACTCTTCTTTAAATAACTGACACCAGGTAGATAGAACAGTCGAATGCTACAGCCACTCTGAAAAACATTTGCCTCTTGTGGTTTTTAGCAGCCTGCAACTAATTCCCAAATGCACTTCCCAATAGCTCAAGGGAGAAAAGGTGAGAAATAATACACACTTGACTTCAAGACTTTTCAAATGAACCTAAAGACAGTATAGGCAGTTGATTCTGTATCTAGTGTATCTTTTAACTATTTTTAAAGCCACTTGAATACATCAAACAGAACATTTTGAAAAACACAGCTTACATATGTACCTCTCTAAATGCTTCAGTTCAAAATATCAAACAACATAGTTTGGGTTAGTTTTGTGAAAGACAAAGGTTAAATTGAATAGATACCTATTTACAGTACCACTTAATCTTGGGATAGCCAAGTTAACAGCACAAACTTCTGTGTTCAAATGCTGTGACTACAGGGTTGTCTGCTGGTTCTTTTTTGCAGCAACTCAAATTGCTCACTAACACTCAAAACTGTTACTCTACACCTCACTTCTATAACTGTTCCAAATTTCAAACTCTTCAAATTCAAGGTAGTCTCACTACAACCATACACTCCAGGCTATTTTAGCTAATTTTAGAAAAGCATAAACAAAAATCAGACTAGCAGCATTAATTCCACCTGTAGATCGCTGACAAAGTGAAAGCATGTAAGTTTAGAGGAAAAAAATAATCAGCTTTGAACACAAAAAGAAAGGCAGCTTTCAAAGTATCAACTTTAGCTTCAATAATATAGTTATTTTCCACAGAAGGGCATATGGAAGTCATTATGGATTATCACAAGAAGAGTAGGGAGCACACCAGCAAGCAGTTACTAGAAATTACAAAAGTAAAGTAAAAGAAAGAACAAACAAACAAACAAACAAAAATAACCTCACAGAAATAGCTAAATATATATATATATATTTATATATATATAATAATAATGAATATATATAATATTATATTATATATATATATAAATAATGAATATATATAAATTTCAGAAGAAAAAGCATCAATCAGCTAGATTCATAGAGAGCCTTCAGAACAAGCTCAGTTTAGAAGCCAAATGAAGAGTGCTAAAAACAGATAGGGGAGAGAAGTAAAAAACAAAAATAAATACAAAAAAACCATCATACCATCAATTGAGCTTACCTAGCAGTAATTACCACATTTCTTATATGAGCATGGCCATGGTCTACTACTGCTTAACATTTTTGCCAAATTATCTTTTCCAATATGATTACTAACAAAACAAACATTGGAAGCTGTTCTCAGCCATAAAATTGCACTTAATTTTTGTAAACAGTTTTCACACAATGATTTTTATGTGTGGGGACAGGCAACAGGTATTTTGAGTAAAATATCTATTAAAAGGAAGTTTACAGCATTCCATGTTTGCCCTTGCCTATTAAAATATAAGCTGCTTCTTTTCTCCTTTCACTACTGTGAGACAGGCCAGAAATGTATGTGTATGCAGATACACATTTTTGTGGTATGTATTTTACTATCTAGAGTCTGTGTTGAACTATTCCATTCTGAGAATCCCAAACACCATCATGATTGCAAGTGCTATCCTAAGATAAAACAGATTTTCATCTGTAATTTACATTCGGTGTACCAAGGGTACAATAATGGCCAAATCTGAGCTTGTAGTTTTACAAGCTCTGTTTCATTTTGTAAGGCAAGAGTGCTACTCTCTTCTGCTTACAGAGAGAATGGGGATTTTTACTAAAATACCCATGGTATCACTTATAAAATATACCAACTTCTAATTTTCATAACATTCACACTCAGAATTTTTTTTTATTTTTACAAATAAACATGACATCATGATCTTTAAATATCTAAAGATTAAGGTAAATGTTTACTTTGAATACGTTCAATATAAATTATTTTTTAAATATAATTGATTCTTCTTTTTGATATCTATGAACTCTTCTTTAGCACTGCAAACTTAATGGAAAATAAGGGAAAAAAAGTGGATTTTTATTATTATTCTCACTAAAAACTAGATCTCTGCCCCACACTTTATATAATCCAATCTACATGGTTAGAAAGATACTTGAGCATGTTATCAAAGGACTTTATTAAAATAAATCAGAAACTTACTAGTTAGGAACAAAGAAATAGATGGCAATGACAAAGCTGTAAGTTCAAAGAAAACAAAAACCAGTACTCAAAGTTGAAATAATGCATAAGCCAAACAAAAGGTAATTCTGTCTCTCCTGCTGCCACTTCACAGATTTTTACCCCAGTGTTTCAGGAACTTCTTATTTTACATATAATCAATTACCACATACACTCTCAAGGTCATTAATTTTTGATCCCAAGATCTGTGATAGTTAAGAATCTTACTACACAAATAATCAAAAAAAGAAGACTAAAACTAAAAACAAGAGCAAAGTCACAAATTCAGGAATGGACAGCTAAGCATTATCAGTGGAGATGCTAAGGGTGGCCAACTAATGAGGAAAAAAATAAAAAAGCTGCATCACAAAAAAACACCCTTGTGCTGAACTTCCCTAATGAAAGGAAACTTCTCCCTCCAACAGCTGAAGAGATTCCATTTAACCATCTCCTGGAATTCAGCACTTATTAATTATGAGAAAGATCTGATACTCAGTTCCCTCCTCTGCACTGGAGAGTAGTGTGTGAATTTCTTTGGAAGGCTAAGACACATTTTTAAGTCTAGCAAAGTCATTTAGTCCTTCACAATGAAGCCTTTTATTCAGGTACAGTCAAATCCTAAGTGGCTTCAACTGCAATTTGTTAGAGAGGAACTCTGCAGAACAGAGACTAACACAAGATTTTCCCCCTCCACTCCAGGTAAGAAAGGGGATTCTGGACATAACTGGCCCATCAGCATGTTCACTCTCAGCAAGCTGAAATCTTTGTTTTTCTTTGGATTGGAACTGTTTCAACAACAAGAATTTATAAGTAGAGTCTCACTCTGTTCAAGTGTAAGCCATAAACACCAGCTCCAACACTGAAAGTCAACCAAACCTTTTATTCTTTAAGAAGAAAAAGGAATTACATCTTTTTCTGCTCTGTCCCATGTGAGGGCTCCAATTACCAAATTATTACCCAGAAGTGAGAAACCTCTCTTTCCAGCCTTTTTCTACACCGAATCCTATTATCTGAAAATACCCATCAAGAAAAATAAATATATGTAGGTTTTTTCCTATTTTTTTTTATATTCAGTATTTAAAGAGATGGTGAACAATTTTTTAAAGTCAGCCCATTTCTGAATAGAAGCTGTTACAGTTCAAAGTTCTTTTATGCCTACTCATAAACTTTCTGGTTCACAGGAAGGACCACAATATTTAAGTTTTTTACTTGTTAGGTAAGGTGACTTGTTACAAAGTGAGAATTAATTAATCATCCAGTGAAATGGAACACAAAACAAGAACAAAACTATCATCTGTTGTCAAGCATCATTGCCAATTTTGTTGTTTTAATTATTCTTCTGATGCAGTTTCATTTATTCTGACTGGAAGCAGTGAACAAATCATGATTTCCTTCAATTTAAATGATTCTTCTAAGACACATACACAACTAAAATCAGAAAAACTATTTGGAAGAAATCTACTCATTGTAAGAATTACTATCTTTGTTGTTGCTTTTTGAAAGAAACAGAATTTTTTCTCTCTAACAGCAAAACAGTCAGAAATTCAAGACGAAAAGAAACTTCAAGGGAAGTTCTGTCCTAAGAGGTTGCACAGTTTCCTAAGACTTGTCAAAGGCACTTTGTCTACACACAGCACAACAGTGAAGCACTGACACTGCAAGTTCCATACTTCACCATGAGGCTTGGAGGGAACAGCTGTCTGCCTGCCACCATCAGAGCTGCTGCTGGGAACAACCTTTGTCTGGAGTGCTGGTTGTCTAAAGCACAAGGGCTGTAGTCAGAGGAGGTAAAAATGAATACAGAGATACATGTTAAAAAGAGAAAACCCTGAATCTGCACCAGCTTCTTTTCTAAATATGCAAGAAAGGTGTTCCCTTTGAAAAGCCAGTCAAATTTCGGCCAAATCATGTTTTGGGTTTTTCTTTTTGCTATTTAAAATAGTATTTCTTAATAGTTATTCAATGAAAAATTATTATAATGTAAAAATACACAAAGATGTGCACACAGATTATTAATAATGACATTGCTTACAAGAGTTTTATAATAGTGACTACCAACAGGAATTTATTTAAAGCAGTGTTTAATGCATCCATCATATACTATTTTAATAGCTTGAATTACCTTTTTAAAAAAAAAAAGTTTTCTCCACAAGCTTAAAGATAGTATAGTAATAGGCTTAGAGTGTTAGCTTTTTAGAAAAAATAAAAGTCCTGTAATGAAACAGAAATATTTTCTATTATCTATTTACCTAATCTAAATACAGAAAAGTAAATTTTCCTACGTTATATTATTCACACTTTAGTCACTGTCACAAGTTTTTCCTAGAATGAAAATAGAATTGATGTCCAAAATTGAATGTAGAAGCTGCTTCTTGTAAACCTACTTGACTCAAGCACAATTTTTATACACTTCTCACTCTCTCCCCCTCTTTCAAGCCATAGCCAAAAATTCCAACTTTGACATCTTAAACACCAAGCGAAGAAATTCAAGGTTAAGACTACAACCTTAAAAAGAAATTTTGTCTCCTGCTACAGGACCAACATATCTATATCAGCTGTAACACTGATGAGGAGAAAAAATTAATTTTGATTTTAACTGTGGAGATGACAAAGATCTTTAATAGCTTCTATTTGTTGAACAGATCTCTCCCATATAACACTTGGAAATAAGAAGATTTAAAATTTTACAGTCTACCTGTCTTGTATTTGAATGATTTAATGTATCCAACAGTCCCATATAATTATTAGGTTAATTAAATATTTGGTTGTATTTAGGCCAGGGCAGAGTTCAAGAAAGGTAAATGTGGAGAGGAAATACAAGGAATATTTAAGCCCACAACAGGAAAATTCTGCTGGCGGTGACCCTTTTAAAAGTTTTTATTACATAACATTGAAAATCCACATCTCTGAATTTAGCAAGCTGGCATTAATATTAGGGTATTTTTTTCCTTGTTCCATTTTCCTATCTGGTAATGTAGGTCACATCCATTTGTTTTAGCAACAAGCCCCAATTAAGCCACAAAGGAAAGAAAATAGATGATGGAGTTTCAGTTCTTTCAATTTTTCTCATGGTATGAAGGAGTTTGAAACAGAAGCAAATAAAACTTCAGTTGCCATGCAAGTATCTAGAACTCTGCTATTCACAGATTTCTGATAATGGGAAAAAAAAACAACAAACAAAACAAAACCAAACAAACAAAATACTTTTTAAAATCCTTTTTCTTAAGCCTAAAGCTTATCAAAGGTAATTAGGTGCTAGTTCACAGAGGTACTATGCAACTGCAATTCCCACAGTGTTCAAAAGTATGTCCCTCATACCAACAGTCATCACACATTCTTTAGGCAATCTCAGTTGCAAAAGAATTGCTATTTTCACAACTTTCTTGCTACAAAAGATATGTTTGTGCCCTGCAGTTAGTATGGAAGTAAACAGTTCCAAACTGTTAGCTGAGGTTTCTTTAATATTAAAAGACACCTTAAAAAACACCAGTGTAAAAAGCAAGAAAGTGAGATATGTTACATTAGTAACTAATTGCCAATCAACATTTAAGCATAACCCCAGGAGATAAAATTGTAAAACAAGAAAAACACTACTCAAGTATTAAATATTTTATAAAGTAAGTCTTCACACAAACAACTTGGCATCATTTGTTATACTAGGTAAGTACATGCATGGTGATTGTGCAAATGAATATGAAGGAGGGACTAAAATTTGTTTAATTTTAAAAGTTCTAACAAAGATGAACCACACATACTACAGCCTGCTCAAACTCAGCAGATGCTTATCTGCATACTTCATTTCCAGTGTGTTTATACTAGAGTTATAATTTCCACTTCAAAGCATAGCTCAAAACCCTTCCATGCAAAGAGCTAGTCCGTAGGGTGCAGTTAGGAAAAAGACTGCTTGCAGGCTCTCACACAGATTACCAGTTTGTGATCTTCATGAGGAAAGAATCACTTGGAGTAACTCAGAACTTCACTGCTCAAGTAATCTACAATGAAGAATTCAACACAAGAATTAACACAGGAACATTTTTTGCCCTCTTTGAAATGATTCAGGAAGGTCCAGCTGAGAAGGAATTCTTTTCTTTCCCATAAGGGTGATCAGTAAAGGGGTTTCCAGTTTAAAGAAACAGCAATTTTGAAATCTTACCTTTTTATGCACTCAACAAAAGTGCCTTTTACCTCCAGTAAATGTTAATGTCTTCACTGAAGTCCTGAACTATCCATCCACTATATTAGCACATAAAGCCATTCATGTTCTGTATTCACACCATGGCTCCATACAACACCATAGAACATTAAACTGGCTTCAACTTCAGCTTTCCCTTGTGCCCAGCCACTCACCCTCAACTCTTCCCTTCTACCCAAATGACATTCTGTTAAACTGTGCACTGAGATAATCTGGGGGGAAAAGGCAATCTTTTGGCTTATCAGGTCCCTGGTGTGATTCACCCAGCACCTGCACAACTCCTAATTTGGGTGCAGGAAAGGGGAATTCAAAAGAGGAAGACTGCAGAGCAACCTCAAACTAAATTAAGCTGACTGCAGACCTACAGCATTGGACTGTGAAAAGATTTAACTCCTTAATCCCACAATATGATACATGTCTCTGAAGTCTGAACCTAGTGTGGCTACCACCTTTGGATTTTCAGGTGTATTCTCAAATTAATAGCCAAGGTCAAGGAAAATATACTCCAACTTTGTCTCCCCCGAGATAACTAGTGATGATTCAGGTTTTCAGCCTAGAATTTTCAACAAGCTCTACCCCCAAAAGTTTATTGAAAAGGGTAGCTTTCTTAGGTACTATTTAAACTCAGTGAAATGCTCAAAATGTGTAAGAATGAAGACTCCCTTATAGATGCTGAGTGCAAGTAGAAGTGCTCTTCCATACCTGAAGCACCATCAGTAGTATCTTTTGGCCCACAATGACATCCTGCACAGGACAGGCACAAGATTTCATCCCACACTGTGTCACAAGGGGCAGAACTTTCCTTGATATCTTTATCATGTGGCAGCATCTCTGTAAAAAGGGTGAGCAATCTCCCAGTGCTCCAAAATTCTTATGGATAAGAAGTACTGACAGGAGGATAGTATCATAGTATTTGTTTTTATTTTAATCCTACTACACCTAGGTATGAACCTTAAAACCCAAAATACTATTTTCTTGAGAAAAAGCAGGGGAAAGAAATCCAAATACCGGGCAATATGGGAAAACAAGTCATAAAAGCATATACTGTGTTCAAATTGATTGTTTAAAGATAAAGAGTTCATTTAACTCTAGCTCTGGACAAATTAATGAAGACATATACCAAGGACTCACTGTTACAATGCATAACTGCTTGTGTATATAGAGGAATATTTGGATTAACAATTCTAAGAATGTTATTCACATCACTTTAATCAGAGATAAGAAAACTGACTTGCTTGAAGAGTTACTGCTATGATTCTATGACAAAAGGTGTGAAAAAGTAACCTCAGTAATTTCAGTGATGACACTGCTGCAACGTGCCATCTTTATGGTATTTGGACCATACATATAGGTGTTTGGACCATTACTAATGCTTCCATTATTTAATTTGGCAGATTATTTTACGATATGTTAAAATGTCCTCCAGAAAGGCCACCTTGCACAAGACAGACAGATGAATCATAAAGTGGCTTTCTGCATTTTTGTGGTTTTGCTATTTGTATTAGCACCTGCTTAAGGGTTTCCTGAAGATTTAGTGAAGAAACACACATAGACAATTATTTAGATGCATTGTTACCAATATGAGCAATTCTACTTTGAAAGTTATAGCTAGCTATTAGGTACTCAGTGGACAAATGCTATTAAAATTCAGATATCCAGATTTAGTCTCACAAGTAATCATCAACTTTTCTGGTTAAATCCATCTTGTTCCAAATGCAGAGACATGTTTTTTGCCAGTCTGTGCCAGATGGTTTAAAAAAATATTAATAATCTGGCACTAGGTCTTGGACTAGATGTAAACAATTAAATTAGGCCATAGGATAAGCTTGGTGTAGAAATCACTGTGACATTTCTAAGACAGTAGATAAACATTCCAGCACTGAGACACAGACAGAGAGTTTCTCATTTGTCTGCAACAGTCATATAGCAAATCTAACAAAGCAATAACTCTCCAATATACACTGCTGAATATCAAAGATTTTACAAGAAAATATCAGAACATTGATTTCACTCGGTCAAATCAAAGCACTGAGCAGTGACTAGCTGAATTAGTGAAAATTTGTATTATCATAGAATCATAGAATTGGCTGGGTTGGAAGGGACCTCAGGGATCATCAAGTCCAACCCTTGAACCACTGTTGCGGTTGCTAGACTATGGCACTGAGTGCCACATCCAGTCTCTTTTTAAATATCTCCAGGGACGGAGAATCCACTACTTCCCTGGGCAGCCCATTCCAATGCTTGATCACTCTCTCCGTAAAGAAATTCTTTCTAATATCTAACCTAAATTTCCCCTGGCACAACTTAAGACCATGCCCTCTTGTCTTGTTGAAAGTCGTCTGGCAAAAGAGACCAACCCCCACCTGGCTACACCCTCCTTTCAGGTAGTTGTAGAGAGCGATGAGGTCTCCCCTGTTCAGCAAACACTAGGAGTCACTTGGACAAACCAGCAAAAACATTTGTTAGCCTCACAGAGCATCCCAAATTTATGTCTCACTTATGACCTTCAACACCTTAATACCCTTCCTCCCAGGGATTGCAGTTAAAATTAAGAAGGAAAAAATGGACAGATTATAAAAATAGAAATTAAGTGATACAGTGCATAGTTGTAAAGTCAAGAGCAAAAAGCAAGGATACCAGCCAGCAGTTTAGATCAGAAACTAGAGAGGCAGAATTTTTAGACAGATGGAAGCATTACATTTACACAGATTCCATAGTGTAAGTAAAGAAGATGTTGCACCACAGCACAGCTGGGTAGCTGAGAGAGACCAGACAAAGCATGGGCAGTCCCACTTAAAGCAATGATGCAAAGTTCAGTGTTCCCAAGAGCCAAGAAAAGAGCTTCAGCAGGAAAAAAAAGTATTTAGCTGACGAACCTTCTCTGCTCTTTAAGTAAATTAAAAAGCTGAGGCCACAGATTATACAATGGATTCTGCAGGCCAGTGACAACAAGTAAAACCATCCAATAAAGACACCATTAAACATCTTTTCCTCTCTAAGTATCCTCAAACTGTCAAACTGTGACCTGGTTTTTGCTTCTGTACTCCAAATAAAATAATTGCTATATTCATACAATTCTATAAATCTCACTTTCAAAGAAGTGTGTATTAGTAGCAGCACAAAGCTTAAATACATTTTTTTTTAACTTGGACTGATTTGACAGTTTCTAGTAAAGTAGAAGCTTTGAAAGTGAAAGGTAGAGTTCTATTTCTAAAAAATATTTAGTTCCATTTCAGACATTTTGATGAATCTGATTACTCATTCAGATGCAGGCATTGTCTTCAGCACACAGATTTTTTCAGATGTGGTGGGAATTTCAGTGGTTTCAGAGCTATGAGCAATGCCTTGGCAAGAGGCCACGTCGTCACCCATGAGCTGCTGTGAAAGTGAATACTACAACATTTTTGATAAATGTCCCAGACTTGAGGTTTCCATACTTCACAGTCTCAGTTATGAGCCTTCTCAAAATTATCTGTTCATCTTAATTTTACTTAATTCCTCAACTATGGAAAGCTTACTGGCTCCTGTGAAGACTCTGCTGTTCTAGCTGCTCTTTTACTCACACAGCAGTAATCATCACCTCTTTCTGCAGCTGCAACTGTGAAAACAGCATCAGCTTCATGCTGTAATGTCTACAGTTGTCCAAGGGATTCTAAGAGTTTCTGATACTAACAAAACATTTGCCAAAATTTAAGAGGCTACATCTTAGGAGAGTACCTAACACATTACTCATGCGGTTTCATCTCCTCATAGATAACAGTCAGGAGTCCCCAGTGCAATTACTCAAATGAGATATATTTTAATACAAGGAGATAAAGTTTTACTCAGACCTAAAATAAAAACCTACGAAATACTTTCTTACTTAGTCAGAGATTTAGTTTCTTGATAAATTTATTTTTCAAACGTTGATAGACCTTTAAAGTGATATTTAAAACAGTAATAAGACCCATGTTTGTACTGGGGATGCAAGCTCTTAATGCATTATCATGGAAAATCTGTATTTAGTGTGCTTAATATATGATGATGATCAGAACATTTTCAGTCCAAGAAAAATAGTGCAATATAGACTATACAGCATAGGTCAACAACTGAAAAAGAAGGATTTTTAAAAATAAAATTTAAAAAAACATCCAGTTTTATGTATATTGCAATATCATCTCTAAATTCTACTATGCTTAGGAATATTTGAAATTTTTTCTCTTAATTCATTATGTGAAAGGCAAACTAAGCCTATAGGGTTCATCCTTTAATTAACACTGTTGCCCCTATTCCTGATATATTCAAAGATGAATGACAGGTACTATTTCAGTGCCATCACCACATTTCATCCCTGGAGCTCTGTGCGTGTCAAGCTCAAAACCCAGTTACAGAGAGCAAACATTCAGTCTCTGATACTTCCTTTCCCTGGTGCAGTGTGCTCGGTTGCACCGTGACTCCAGAAGTAGTCCATACCTTATTTCTCTTTCAAGCATGTTCTGCTATGCTTGAGAGTGCTACTGAACATAAAGTTTTTCCCTTAAACTGTCCACTCACAGTAGTTAATGAATGGTCAGATTTGCTACGGTGTTACTGATTGGGAAGGGCAAGGGTAAGTGGGTCAGAAAAACCTTCTGCTTGCATTTTTTCCCGAGATTATTCCCCTCCTTGCTTCTATACTTAGAGGAAGGGTCAGCTTAGATGCTGCAATTACAATAGATCTAATAACTTTAGACCCGCGTTGTTAAGCAGGTCAGCCTGAAGAGATATTCCAACACCCAAGTTTGAACACAAGAAAAACAGCGACTTCGATAGCATCAGAGATTGAGCACCCCGGTTCTACCCTTGATGCTGGAGGATCTGAGCGCACGATCCCCGGTTACCTACAGATGCCGAGACCCGCCCCGGACAGACGACCCGGGGCTCGCCCCAACCCTTTCGGGGGGCTCTCCCCATCGCCCAGGCCCGGCCAGGTAACTTTCTCCTCCACGTGAACTCCCGAGAAAAGGAGCGACGGAAACCCGGAGCACAATCCTCGGCCGCCTCTCCCTGACCCTCGTCCCCAGCTCCCGCAGCGCCGGAGGAGCGCGGCCCCCGCAGCCCAGAAAGGGAAGGAGGAGGGCGGGGGCGGCTGCCCCTCAGCCCGCGGGGAAGCACAAGCGGAGGGGAAGGGGCAGCCACCTCCTCACTTCGCCTGGGGGCTCCCCCTCGCCGCACTGAGACGCGACGTGGGCCCCAGACCCTTCCCCACCCCCAGCTCCGGCACAGCGGCGGCCGGGTTGCCCCTCTCCTCCCTTGCCCCCTCCCCCTCAAGCTGCGGCCCCGCTGCCGCGGCGTTGCCGCTCACCTCTCTTGGAACCGGGGCTGGGGCTGCCGCCGGCGCCTCTGGAGCTTTTGCGTGAGGCCATGGCACCTCCTGTCAGGCGGCGAGGGAGGAGGACGGAGAGGGGCGGGGGAGAAGGGGCGGAGGGGGAGGGAAAGGGGGAGCGGTGGCTGCGCGCGCGGCGGGAGCGGGGCGGGGCCACGGCGAGACCGAGTCTGGCACCGCCGCCACCTCCCGAGTCCCGCGTGCGGCAGCGCCTTGCGGCCACAGCACCGCAGCCAACGGGACCACCCCGACCCGGCCCAGCGCGGCCCTACTCGGTCCTCCCGCCAATGGCGAGGCGCTCCCGGGAGCCAGGCGGAGCACCCCTCGGCTCCGATTGGCGGTGGTGGTGGCGGCGGCGGCGCTGAAGGGGGTGGGGTGCTGGCTGCGCGCACCCGACCGGCTCCCCGCCGCCGCCGGTGGTTTTGAACGTGGCAGCGCGGGAGCGAGCGGGCGGCCTCTCGCGAGGGTTCGGCTGCGCGGACGGACCGGGCGGGGGCGCGCCGGGGCGGGGTCACCGCGGTAGCTGAGGGTCCCCGATGCGGGCTGGGCGGGCGAGGTGTTTCTTCAGCCACCGCCGTTCTCCTCTGTGCCCCTTCGCCCGTCCCAACCCGCCTCAGGAGGGAGCTGCGCTTCCCGCCCTTCTGCTCGCAGGGAAAAGGGGCCGGGCCCGGAGGGGCGGAGAGGCGGGGGGAAAGGGGGCTGCCGGTGTGGGGAGGGAGGGTGTGCGGCCCCCGGGGCTTCCCAGCTCTGTGAGCATTGGGGTGTCCGCCAGGGCTGTGCCGCCGTCGTCGTTCCGTGGCTGTCAGGGGCTGAGCCGGCTGCCGAGGAGAAGCTGGCGATGTCCCGGTGGGTGAGGTCGGGCCCTGGGGGTGCCCGGCGGGTGAAGGGCCTGCCCGGCCCCATCTGGGGAAAGCGCTGAGCGGGGGTTGGGTGTTTCTATGGAAACGCCGTTTAAAAGGGTCCCGTTCCTTTTCTCGGGTGGCACCCCGATATGTTCAGGTGTTAATAACGCGTCCAGCTAACACCCAAATGGTGGGAAATAGGTCGTGAAGGCTTCAGGAGAGCGCCTTTTCAGCCGACGTGGTCGAAGAGTTTGAAGTGCGTTACATCAACGGATTAATCCTCAAACAAGCTTTTGGAGGCTTTAAAAATACTTAAAATAGCCCGCAACGAAATAAGCCGCCTCTTCCCAGGAATTCAGGATGCTGGTTACTCAGTGATTCGGGTTTGAGACTTAACTTACATAGCAGTTTGGCATAATCGTAAAACTGACATAAAAAAGAGAAACCTGCCTGTGAGTCCTGACCATAAGTACAGTGTTTCAGGTCAAGAGAAATAATTTTGGCATCCAGAGCCTTTGCAAATGGATGTGTGGAGAGAGAAGGCTTTGCCCAAAGCAAAGGTTGGCTCTGTGTTCTGAAGTGAGTAATGCAGTGAAACTAACCAGAGATCGTAATTACTGGAGACCATTAGTCAGTTATTTTGAATAAGATTTTAATTTAAGTGCTTAGTCAAGTAATAGGATGACAGTGTGAGTTCTTTAGGCAGTAGGAGTAAAACCAGTTAGTCTTGTGAACTAATAAAGCTCACTCAGTACCTCTCATGCCAATTAATTGCTATTGAATACAGCTGTGTACCCTAAATTTTTGCTTGGCTGTTCTACCAAAATCTCATTTTCACATGACATGTAAGTACCTAGTATTTTTTTAGATGATCTACTTTTATCTAGTGAGTCTGAAACTCCTGCACAAGTTCAAAATTGACTGAGAGGAGCAAGAAGTTCACATGACCATTACCATTTATAACAGAAAAGCCAACAGGATGAATTACTAACATTTCAGCAAATCACAAAGTACAATGTAAGGAACAAATCATCCTAAAGAAGCAAGAAAAAAATTATAATCTGCAGTTTGGATTACTGAAAAGATACTAATTAGTAGGAAATAACTGCCTGTGTGAGTAGTGTCTTGCAAGTTGTCATTACTGTCAAGTGAGACAACAGCTCTTTGTGGTTAATGTGATACACAGTTTCCTGAAGTTATGCTATGCAAACTGGCAGTTTGATAAAAAGAGATATTAAGAACACTGAAGCATCTGGGTGAGCAGTGACCCTTAGAAGGATGTTGCTACTGATTTACTGTAGACAAAATTTTTTAATGTAAAATTCTTTCTTTTTTCATTGGCACACATCTGCCAGCATGTTGTATTTGGTGTATTAAATGCCTGTCCAATACTACTCTCTCACAGGATTAAAATAAACACAGAGGTGCAAATGATCGTAGCTCTACTGTATTTTTATATTGAATGTTAGATAAGAGGGGCTTTTGCCTCCTACTCATCAGAGAATCTTTTTCTTGCATTCTTGCCTTGTATCTCTGCTCGTGTACTTAAAATCTTTGTGTACTTAAACCATCATGTGTGGTTTTGGACTAAGCAACATTTCAGATAAACTTAGTAGTAAGCAGTAGGTCTGGTTTGCCTCTGGATCACCTGAAAACAATTCAGGTACGGGCTGTGTGATCCATGTTGTACCACTGAAAAAGCTTGGGATGGCTTGGTGTGACTTATTTTAGAAACAGTAAAGTTTCATTTGATTTAAATTTGCCAGGGTTACTGGTGCAGCAGGTGACAGGAAGATCTCTTATGGTCTGAAACTGAAAATTGAAGAAAGTTAAGCAAGTTTTTTAAATCTCATTTTGGAAAAGATGATGGTGAGAAAAGCAAACTGTGTGCATGGGAGTGGATTTTCATTTTTTAGCCTGCTGAATTATTTTAGAGCTACGTGTTTGATATATTGTAACAGTATGCAGTAATGCATAAGAAGATAAATATAATTTGGGGTTAGGTAGGAGGAAGAGAAACAGGGTAGAAAAAGAATGTAGCAATGAGACAGGAGCAAGTTTGTGAGGCGAAGTAAAAAAAAAAAAGCCAGAAAAAAACCCCAGGAGGGCTAAAAACACAACTTACATAATAAAGGTAAGAGGTATGATACAGAGCCCACAGCAGTCAGTTTGAGTCTTTCCACTTGGATCAGTCTAATCTAAAACAGAAAATTTATAAATCCTACCTTTTGGCAAGTATCACATTTACCCCTGCTCTTAACTGTCCTAATTGCTTGTTGAGACTACAGCTAAGATAAGTTTAAATTATGTGCACATCATAAATAATTGCATTAGAAAAGTGCCACCAATTGATGAGACATGCTTGGAAAATAAGTGCAGGTTTTTACTGTGCAGGTTGTTTGGTTTTTTTCCATAAATACCTTAGCATTCATGTAGTCACAGCTGTTTTGCTGTCCTGATTCATTCAATACCACAGTGATTCTGCTGTTTGGCAGAAAGCAGAATGTTCAAGGTTATAAGCATAAAGAGTAATGAAAAAATTGCACAAGAAGGTTCAGTCTCAAGTCTAATTCAGTCTAATTTCTAAAAGAACTGCAAATATTTGGCCTCTCTGTCAGGGAGAAGAGATGCCAAGTGAAAGAGGCATTATCAATATGGAAAAACCTGTGACATCTACTTAAAGCAAAAATTAATTTATCCCTTTATTTTTCCCTTCATATATCATAACTGAATAAGGCATTTTAAATCCTCTTACACCTGTGCCTAATTCAGTTCTTTCTGAGTTTAAGCTGTGTGTTCTATTGACAAATTTCAGTTTTTATCTAAATTTTTCATAAAGTCACCTCTTTTACTGTTAATAGGCCATAACATTTCTTGTATGAAAAACTATAAAGAATAGTTGAAGGCTTAGAAGGCTCAGTCTTATTCTGTTGGTGTTCCTGAGCTCTGTTATTTGTATGTTGATTATTCTAACTGAATTACAGCTGTCCATTAGATTATGTATATTTCTCATAAATGAGTGAGTTTCAGTTGATTATTAAGGGAAAGACCTCTAAGTAGAGGAGAAAGGTCTTTTTATTTATTTTTACGTTTGGGAGTTCTCAGGATATGATAAAGATATTATGTTAAAACCTCTAAAATGGACTAAAATTTTTCAATAGGAAGCTCTGACACTAGGAATTTTCAGGTTTTTATTGTCCAAGTGATACTGTTTTCATGAACAGTAAGTGAACTAAGCACCTTGCTAGCCAGTTGGAAAAGATGTTTTCATGAGCAGACTTTCTGTTAAAAATGTGCCTGGGGTGAACTTGGAGCAAAGAGGGTGCTGAACAGGTTTTACTGTTCAGTTTCTGGATTACTATGGATTCTTGAACTGCTGATCAGCTTTCTGGTTTCTAATGAGATTACAAGGCAGTACAGCCATTTGCATTTGTCAGCCAAAGTTCACTAACACTTAAGGAAAACCAGATCAGATGTTTTAGAAGAGGGAGAGAAAAGAGAAGGTAGAGTCTCTCAGTTATCCAGACCTAAACAACTGTTATCTGTGGTGGTGTTCCACTTACAGCTATTTGAATCAGCAGTGAAGCTTAAGGGGGAGTTATTTCTCATTTATTTATCTGTTTATTTGTTTAACAATACTTCTATGGCAGTAGACAGAATCACAGAATGTTAAGGGTTGGAAGGGACCTCTGGAACTCATCCAGTCCAACACTGCCAGAGCAATTAGAAGGAAAAGGTACATTTCTGCCAGTATATTGCCTACTCTTTCCCAGAGAGTTATTTTTTTTTTAACCAAAAATGAGGAAAAGCATCAAAATGGTCTCTAGCCTATAATTGCATTTGGTAAAACTGCTGTACAGCCTGCAGCAAAAATAGTGATATTAAATGAGCTATCAGAACTGCAAAAATTGCTGAACAGAAGCTCAAGAGTTTTGTTTATTTAAAAAGAAAGACCTCAATTGATCATAAATAAAGAAGCTTGGAGAAGCTGTGCAGATATGAACAGAAATAGTAGTGTTAGGTTGTCCTGATGGATCATACTCTACTGTGAGTGATTTAGCAGTTTCCCACAATCAACCTGAAATATTCTTACCAAATCAGCCACCACCCATAGCTTATCCCAAATGCCATGTCTGAACTAGCCTTGCTTTACCTTCACACTTTCTAACGTGATGTGTTTTCCACGTGAGAAAATAAATTTTCAGAGGAGCAGCCAAATTCCCAGAGATATTTGTTTCCTTTGTCTCCCAAACCTCTCTCACCTCAGCTTTAGTAGCCTCCCATCTTTCATTGAGTATTGTGATCATTCCCATGGGATGTTCAGGTAACCTGTACTGTCTGGTTAGTGCAGAGCTGTAAGGCTGGCATATTCTGGCATGGTTGGCCTGCACCTAAATTCTCATTGCTCATCCTGTTGACAAAGAACTGAGTCCTCTCTAATGGACTTTGTATCTTCAGTTATAAATAAATACCACTCAAGTTTATTAAACATATGAAATATACTGCAGCCTTCAGAAGCTTTAACATACTCAGTCATTCCAGAAATAAAATGGAGAAGCTTAGCTGTATTTAAAATAACTTAAAGGCTGAAAGCACCTATAGGAAATATGTAAACAATAGCTTGTGTTGTTTAAAAAAAAACTCAGTTAAATGCTAGAACTTTCCCTGTAGGAATCCTTTTCAGTACAGAGCATTTGCTTAGAAATTCCTTGGCACTAGTTTCAGTTTGGCTGTGCTATAGGGGCAAAGAAACAAAGAAGATGAGTAATGATTGCTTCAAAATTACAGATTTCAGTAAACCAGAACTGACGAGATGCCACGACTGGCTCATGCTCAAGTTTATCTGGACAGACGGACAGACAGACACACACACACACACACTGACTTCTTAGTATAGAGACAAATTCTTAGATATGTCATCTAGTGCTGGCATTTCCGGGACCCTTATCTGCTCCATCATTTTACAAGGTGAAATAATATAACTTAAGGTTGCTGTTTTCATGAAGTAAACTTTATTTGACTCAAACCTTATTTCACCTTTCTCAGAAACCAGAAAGAGAACATACGTGTAGCAGTTGAAGAAGTTTCACCTGGTCACAGGTCACACTCGCTACCCCATGGGAAAGTGAATTTCAGTGTTAAAATATTCTGTGTTTTATTCATTAATCCTTGGAATTTGATATAAGTACGACATGGACAGATCTGAGTGAAGTTGGTATAAAACCCGCTGTATTTCATGACTCCTTTGAGATGGATAATAAGCATGTTTCTCCTGCATGTTTTCTGTCTGGTTACCTTTTTGTGCATGACTGTAAATAGGGCATTTGTGGAATTATTTTCTAGTTTGTGATTTTTAAAGTTTTCTGCAGTAAGCCTTTTCTGCCAGCTGTATGCTTCTATTAGCTCCCCTTCAATCTCCCACAGCTGTGTCTTTCCCTCCTTCTGGAACAGAACACTCTTTAAAGAACCCTTAGTTTTGTTTGAGTTTTTTTAGGGTTTTGGTGTGTTGTGTTTTGTTTCAGTTCTGTGTATTTCACTATAATAATTTCAGAAATTTCTGTTAAATAATTATTAAAGATTACACTGAAGTGATAAGATTTTTACTTGGTTGCAACAGTAAAACCCAATTCCTTGCCAAACTTTTCAAAGTAAAAGAACAATTGCTTCATTTATTAGAAGTAGCTGGGCATGCAACCTCTTGTTTAGGTGTAGCCTAATTTGAGAAAACATTTCACTGTACTGAACATTCAGTGCAACAATATATACACTTACTGTATTATTAACCTTGTCCCTTCCCTCAGTGAAGAGATGGGGATAAGTATTTGGTAATCAAAATACTAATGATGTGACATAGAACTGTGTGATTTGTTTTGCTTGATGTGACACAGCCAAAGCAGGTGGATCAGGCCCTTTTTTCCCCAGGAAAAAACATTCATTTTTTATCATAGAATCATAGAATCATAGAATTGGCTGGGTTGGAAGGGACCTCAGAGATCATCGAGTCCAACCGTTTTACCACTGTTGCGGTTGCTAGACCATGGCACTGAGTGCCACATCCAGTCTCTTTTTAAGTAGCTCCAGGGACGGAGAATCCACTACTTCCCTGGGCAGCCCATTCCAATGCCGGATCACTCTCTCCGTAAAGAAATTCTTTCTAATATCTAACCTAAATTTCCCCTGGCACAACTTAAGACCGTGCCCTCTTGTCTTGTTGAAAGTCATCTGGCAAAAGAGACCAACCCCCACCTGGCTACACCCTCCTTTCAGGGAGTTGTAGACAGCGATGAGGTCTCCCCTGAGCCTCCTCTTCTCCAGGCTGAACAGCCCCAGCTCTTTCAGCCTCTCCTCATAGGGTCTGTGCTCGAGTCCCTTCACCAGCCTGGTTGCCCTCCTTTGGACCTGCTCCAGGACCGCGATATCCTTCCTGAACTGAGGGGCCCAGAACTGGACACAGTACTCAAGGTGTGGCCTCACCAGTGCTGAGTACAGGGGCAGAATCACTTCCTTGGACCTGCTGGCCATGCTGTTCCTGTTACAGGCCAGGATGCCATTGGCTTTCTTGGCCACCTGGGCACACTGCTGGCTCATGTTCAGCTTCCTGTCAATCCAGACTCCCAGGTCCCTTTCTGCCTGGCTGCTCTCCAGCCATTCTGTCCCCAATCTGTAGCGCTGCATGGGGTTGTTGTGGCCAAAGTGCAGGACCCGGCACTTGGCTGTGTTAAACCTCATCCCATTGGAATCAGCCCAACACTCCAGTCTGTCCAGGTCCCTCTGCAGAGCCCTCCTGCCTTCCAGTTGATCGACACTTCCCCCCAGCTTAGTGTCGTCTGCGAATTTGCTGATGATGGACTCAATCCCCTCATCTAGATCATCAATGAAGATATTGAACAGAACCGGGCCCAACACTGATCCTTGGGGGACACCACTAGTGACCGGCTGCCAACTGGATGCAGCCCCATTCAGCACCACTCTCTGGGCCCGGCCCTCCAGCCAGTTCTTAATCCAGCACAGGGTGCTCCTGTCCAAGCCACGGGCTGATAGTTTTTTCAGGAGGATGCTGTGGGAGACGGTGTCAAAGGCCTTGCTGAAGTCCAGGTAGACCACATCTACAGCCTTCCCCGCATCCACCAGTCAGGTCACCTGATCATAAAAGGAGATCAGGTTGGTATCTGTTATTCTATATGACAGTATCTCAAGAGAGGACATTTATTACATCTATTGGAATTTGCAAACTGGAAGCACTGTCTTTGACTAAGTGCAAGTAATTTTTGCTATGCTGAAATATGTAAATAATTAAAAGGAATATGGGTTAGGAACAGTAATCCAGAATGCATGTGTTTGTTAAGAGCCTGTTTGCAGAAGGTGGGGTTGCCAGCTGACAGCTCCATCTGGCAGGTATAAGCAAATGCCTTCCTCTGAGGAGTAAGTAGTAATAATTCACCTTACAGTTTGTGTATCCTTGAGGTGTGGTGGTCCTGATAGTGTATCCTGTAGCTGACAAGGTGAAAAATTCTGTTGAAGTGGAAGAATGCCACCATCCTGATGAAAAGTTTTCTGTTTTTTGGATAGGATATCGGAAACTGGTTTTATTGAAGGTTTGTCATTGGCTCTCAGTAATTCATATGACTGTGAACTTCAAGACTCTTTTTCCACCTGATTAGTCAAGGTGACCAAGGTTAAAACTAAACCCAGGAAGGCTGACTTTTAAAACGACAAGTTAAAATTAAAAAGAACTTCAAGGAGAATCTACCAATGTTACACATGCTAAAGTTACTTCATTTTCAAAGACTCTCATCTTCCCTTCTTTATGTGGAATGGAAGTAAGGTGCCAAGTTCTGTGTATTATACAGTCAAGAACTGAAGATTGGCATCCAGAGCCTGTGCAGGTCCCAGCTCCACAAGCTGACAGATGCCTGTCATGTGTCTGACACATGACTTTCCATATCAGGATTGAAGTAATTGTTGCTCATCAGTGCAGATGCTGGCTTTATTTGCCCATATGTTAAATTTTATAATAAGCACTGATGTAATTTCTTCCATGCTCTTTCTTCTTTGCATTCCACCTTAAACCCCTTAAAACTCTTTAACCACAAAAAAATTTAGCCCCTGGTGAGGCCTGGTGCACTGCAATTAATAGGATGGTGCTGCCAGGCTCCTTGACTGTGTGTGCTGCCTTACAGTATGAGTTCCTTCCGGGGACAGAGCTCATCTGTTATTGTATAATTCCTGTTGTTCATAGCTGCTACAAGAACATGAGAGAGAAATAATGGAATGGAGTAATGTCAGTGACAGAATCTGGCCTGTGTTGTTGCTCCTCCGTTTCCTACATGATGTTCATAAGCATAGTTTCTAAAATGACTTCAAGATAATATCTGGTGGCATGTAGTGCTGGATCATACCAACTGTAACTTTTTTTTGTTTCAGTAAAACCTTACCGATTTACCCGTAATGTCTCTGTGTAATGTCTCTGACCACAGGTTTGTAGCTTCCAAATTATGTTAGCTGTTTTGGAATGTCCTCTCCTGTGGAGTCTAGGAGAAACCTACCATTAAATCTTCCTTTAGGGTAAAGACTTGAAATTCTGATGCTTTTCCCTCAAAGTTCTTACTATGTGTTTTTCTAATTCAAACTTATACTTGTTAGTGGTAAAATTTCCACTGACTTACATGTGCAAAGTCATTCTTTGTAGTTCTGGTTTTATCAGGCCATTAGTCTCATTCTAGTAAGCTGTTTAACAAATTGTGCCATTATCTTTTGCCATCAGGTGGAAGGTGATGTTGTGAAGGTCCAATTACACTGCAATGTGAGACTTAAATGCAGATGTACAAGAAGATGGTAATATGAACCTACAATACCTATCACAACACATTACCTGAACTAGTCAAGCATAAAGCCTAATATTGAGAAGAAGATATTTTATTTCAGGAACCTGTTTGCTTTACTCATGACTGGGTACTAAAATGGCATGAATGTTAATTTAGAAAAACAAGCTGTGAACATTTTGCATGCTTATTTATTTGGAACAAAGTATTTTAGTAATAGAAAAGTACTTGGACTTTGGGATGGAAGGAAGGATGGGGGTAGAGGGAATTAATAGGCAAGGAAAAGTGTTAAGGGTAGAGCTGGGGAATTTTATGTGCTTAGGCAGGGGGACATGATCCAAACAAAATTTTATTTTTTCAAATCCATATCAAACCCAAATATGCATTACTAAATAGATTTAATTGTTCTCAATTACATTTTTACAAAGTCTAAGGATAAGCTGGAATGTGGGCATCATGTGGGAAGTTACCAGAGGAACACAAGGTAGCAGAGTGTTGAAAATCCAAGAACTTGCTTTGCATGGGGAGGACAGGTGATAAGAACTAAAAAAAAAAGTAGAACATACCTATGCCAGATTAATGTGATGCTAACAAGCATGGTGTGTCCCACAGGATCTTGAGTGAGAGCTGGTTGTTGTTTGAAAGGGGAAAATTCTGAGACATTAAAGGAAGGGGAGCCAAAGAATTGGCATCTGACAAGTCCACATGCAGTGAAACTGAGGAGGAACTTTGATGACACTGTGCTTAGTTACTCCACACAAAACTTTTAGTGATCATTTTAATGTTCCATTAAGCAACTAAACCCATCAGTGACCTGGCTAAAGGGTATTGCTATGACAAAAAAGCTCAGACAACTATTTATCTGCCTACTCCAAAAGTCGGTGGCATTTCTCATCATAATGTCATATCACAAATTAGAGCAGCCCAGGGATGGTGAGTTAGCTCCATAAGCAGAGTTGAGCCCGTGCTTTGAATCCCTGTTTATGTAGGTCCTCCAGTTGTAGTGGAATAACATCCAAGTGTAGACCAACTAAGGCTCTTTCTCTACTTCATAGTGGGCTGCCATTTGCAGCTGTATTAATGAAGAACAGAGGAAGAGGATAGAGCAGCATGACTGTAATGCAGTGACAGAAACGGAGTGAGGGATCCCATCAGGAAAAGTGTAGGATCTTGGTCTGTAATGATTAATGCTCTGAAGTTTTATTTCTGAGTGAGGGGAAATGGTGTTTGCATCTCCATCTGAAAGACCATTCCATTCTTTCCCCATGGTGAAAAACTGTACAGAGGTCAAGTCAAGCTAAAAAACCTGAAGGAAGAGTGTCTTCCTTCAGATGGGTCTGCTCATCTTTGGCTTTGCTTCATCCCAGCATCCTGTGGTAACGGAGTGATATCCTAAGATATAGCAAACTTTTCCTTCAGTGATCAAATGCTTAATGATCTCCATAATTTCAAATACGAGTCTCTCTGCTGCCACTTTTACATCTTCTTTCAGTGCATCCCACTGCAGGCTCTCACTTTCTTCACTCCCCTGCCCTATTGCCTCACTTTAATCAATATTTGCTATTATTACAGAATACAGTTACTCCTGCTAAATAAGCAGATGAAAGCTGGCTGATAAAATTAACCTGCCTGGCTGACACTGGCTAATTGTCAAAAAAGCTGATGGACTTAAAGTGGATCAATCACCTTTTATTTATCTGTTCAGTAGATGTGAGCTTACCTTTGTTGAACTATTGTTACTAATAAGAAACACTGCATTTCCAGTGGTTTTCAGTCCTGCTATATGGGAGTACTGTACCTGTTGGGAGGAATCTGGGAGTATGACTCTTCAATTCTGGTCCTTTTTAAGTTAATATTTCCTTGGCTGTAAGAATCATCTCCTTTTTGTACCAAAATTGATTCACTTGTTAGCTGTAGTCACTTTCTCATCCTAAAACAGGGTGTGTGTTTATTTCAGCTTCTCCTTGTAATTTGATTTAAAAGCCCTGCTGAGGAAAAATGAAAAGGAGGGAAAAGCTGTCAGAGACATCCACTGTATTGGCAGCATAGCACAACCTTGTCCAGAGCAAATACTTTAAAAATTACTCTCCTTCCTTTCTCTAGCTATCCATAGCTATTCTGTTCACATCATTCAAAAGGAACTGTATAAATACTATCTTTGAGTTTGCACAGTATATAACAGCTCAGGTTCAAACATAGTTTGTATGTAATCCAAATCTATGAGTTCATATATGGTGGTTTTGTGTGTATGTATAAATGTGTATAAATATTTGTGTATTTGAGTCTTTCTATAAATCAGACTATTGAGAAACATTTTTCCATTGATCTTCAAAAGTTTTTAAACTGTTGATAAAGGATTCATTTTGACCTACAAATAAATACATACCCCAAAGAGTGTCTGGGAATGAGTGTCCCTTGCTAGCATATACTGCCAAAGGAGGAGCTTGACTTAAGTCATTACTGGGACAAGAAGGTAAAGCAGCACTTGAAGCATATTCCTTTCTTTTTTTCCCCCCCTATCAGGGTCTATAAAGTTTACAAGCATCCTGGGCTGATTAAAAAGCTGGTGGTTCTGCTCACCCTTGTGACTGCAAGTAGCTGAATTTTTAGTAGAGCTTTTCAGTGGCAATATGGAAGCTGTGGAGAGTAAAAGGGCCTGTTTATTTTATGGTTTTGCTGAATTATCTGATTTGGTCTGAGGAATATTTATTATCTTGTTTTTGTATGATGGGTAGCTTTTAGAAAACTGTCAATGATACCTACAACACTAAAGGGCGGCTTTTAAATCATGTTACATAGTAAGTAAAATCCAATTAAATTATATAAGAAATATATACACACAAGCAATTAAAAATTATTCCATATTTTTTAATATATTTGAATAACTTTTTAGTGCTGATCTTATTTTCCTGAGTGTAAAGCTTTGCATTTTTATTTTGTGTAATATGCTCATTTACAGTGGCTGGTAGACTATGAAAATAAATTGGAAGTAAAATGTTTAATGTAAATGAAGTGACCTTGAAAGGTATTTGCATAATGAAGTACATAATAGCACTGTTTTCTTTTCCATCAAACAAGCCTATAATGGTAAAAAGATGAACGAGTAGGATTTGGTATAGAGAGTCAGTTCTTTTGTGTACCTAATCTAGAAGTGCTGATAAACTACACAAGGAAAAGGTTAAAAAGGAGCCATCAAGATCTGTGATACACAGAGCCAGCTGCTCAGCAATACACATGTGAGGAACATTCCTTTCTAATCTTTGTAGGTGATCAGGTTATACCCTGGCATGGGAACCTGGAGTGCTCATATTACCCTAAGCTGGCTCAGCAAGTAACTATTCTGGAGTTGCCAACTAATCATCCAACCCCTTAAAAAAATCTTGCAAGTCATATGTGGTATATTCATGTTCTAGTGAAAGTAATGGTACTAATATAGAATCATAGAATCATAGAATCATAGAATTAGCCGGGTCGGAAGGGACCTCAGAGATCATCTAGTCCAACCCTTGACCCACCGGAGCAGTTGCTAGACCATGGCACTGAGTGCCACATCCAGTCTTTTTTTAAATGTCTCCAGGGACGGAGAATCTACCACCTCACCGGGCAGTCCATTCCATAGCCTAATCACCCTCTCCGTGAAGAAATTCTTTCTAATATCTAACCTAAACCTCCCCTGGCACAACTTAAGACTGTGTCCTCTTGTCTTGTTGATGGTCGTCTGTGAAAAGAGTCCAGTTCCCACCTCGCTACAGCCTCCTTTCAGGTAGTTGTAGACAGCAATGAGGTCTCCCCTGAGCCTCCTCTTCTTCAGGCTGAACAGCCCCAGCTCTCTCAGCCTCTCCTCATAGCGCCTGTGCTTGAGTCCCTTCACCAGCCTGGTTGCCCTCCTTTGGACCTGTTCCAGGACCTCTACATCCTTCTTAAACTGAGGGGCCCAGAACTGGACACAGTACTCGAGGTGTGGCCTAACCAGCGCTGAGTACAGGGGAAGAATCACCTCCCTGGACCTGCTGGTGATGCTGTTTCTGATACAGGCCAGGATGCCATTGGCCTTCTTGGCCACCTGGGCACACTGCTGGCTCATGTTCAGTTTCTTGTCAATGCAGACTCCCAGGTCCCTTTCTGCCTGGCTGCTCTCCAGCCACTCTGTCCCCAGCCTGTAGCGCTGCATGGGGTTGTTGTGGCCAAAGTGCAGGACCCGGCACTTGGCCTTGTTGAACCTCATCCCGTTGGAATCGGCCCAGCTCTCTAGTCTGTCCAGGTCCCTCTGCAGAGCCCTCCTGCCTTCGAGTTGGTCCACACTTCCTCCCAGCTTGGTGTCATCTGCGAATTTGCTGATGATGGACTCAATCCCTTCGTCTAAGTCGTCGATAAAGATATTAAACAGAACTGGGCCCAATAAATATAAATCCCTCTTGTGCTGAATTGAATGGCCTTAGGTTTGAAAGGTGATTCATTACATCTACTTCCACAAAGCAGAAGTTTTCATTTTTTCCATGAGGACCTTCACTGTTTTTTTCACAAAAGTGTAAAATTTTTTCCCCAGAGAGATTCTAGTATTCATTATTTTTTATTGTAGGAAAATCTTGGTATTCCACTGGCTTTATTATTGGTCGTTGCTCCTGTCAAACATTTAGTTATTTTAAATTAATATAACTAAAAGAGAACTACATTTTCACTAGGCCTGTATATTAATATGTTTAATCCTATTAGACAGAAACATCAGATCTGTGAGGGAAGATGAGCTGTTTGGCACTAAAGGAAAGGGGAACAACCTACCTCCTCAAACATAATTTACATAAATCATTGTGGTATTTATTCCTGGTCCATGCAGTACCATTTACTTTCTGCTTTAGATTTTCTGACTAGGTTGATATTTTCTACTCATTACAGGACAAATAAGTAATTTTGTGCTTTGTTTTAAGGTTAGAGAGTCATCCTGAATTGGAATTGAGAATGGCATGTAACAGGCTGACCTCCAAAGTTCCCTTCCAGACAAAATTTTTCTGATCTTTGGGGGAAGAGTATGGAGTTCTGTCCAAGACCCCACAAAAACCTCTCTGAATAAACAAGAACAATCCAATGGTACCAGTCCAGTCTAACAACCCTCTGAATCCTTCATCTGGAGGACAGAAGTTGTGTTCCATGGGTCTAGAGGATCTGGTTTGGTCCAATAGGTTTGGAGTGGTGTGGGGTCAGGGTGAGTTAGTGGCAGTCATTGTGGCACAAGTTTAAAAGTTGCACATTTGTAATTTTGTAATCACACTCATTTGTTTTCTATCCGAACTATTCGAGAGCACAGGTTAGAAAAGTTCCCAAGGTTTCTCTGAAATTTTTACCTAGCAGAAATATTCATTGAAAGTTGAGGAAAGGTCTGATTCCCTCTTTGCCTGTTTGAACTCCTGATGAGTGCAGTGAGGTTGCAGACTTGGTAGCTTCCTAAGTTGGCTCCAGAAGGATAACTTCCACCACCTCCTGGGAGGAAGCAAACACTGGGTGAAGTGTTGATGATGCCTTGGTGTTGAAGCACAGGGATCTTGACACAGTGACCTTTACAGTAGTGTAGTGCAACACTGCAGCATTAACTGGAAAGCATTAATTTCAGTGATGGTGCTGACAAAAATCTCCCTCTAGGTCTTCCTGTCTCTCCTAAACAGGCAGCAGCAAGGGAAAAGAATGGTCTAGACTCCTGCTGAGTGATTCAGTTTTTCTCAATGTCTGTCCTCTGTACTGTGTAGGCAGAGAGCTCATTAGTATAACACTTTTTGTAGTGGTATTTCCCTTTTTCCTAGTGGTACAAGTAATACGCTGCTCCTTCTGTAACTTTTACCCATCCTCAGTCCTAGGCATCAGTTTAAAACTACCTGCAGCCTCCTCAATAGGGGGAAATTATTATGCAGTGACATAGTGAAATTAAGATTCAATAGCTCTTTTGGAATAATACCCTGTTAGGACTGCTTACTCCAGAATACAAATGCATTCTACTGCAGAAAAGGGCACACAGGGCTGTTCTGTGCTGGCTGTTGGGAAACAGCTTTTAACACAACATCAGGTGTTGGTCAAGCTCGCTGTGTGTTGCTGATCCAAAAGGACTGTGCCCTGCAGCCCTCTGGGAGGGAGTGCAGCTTTACCTTCATTTCACATTTTCTTTGGAAGTTTATAGCACCCAGTCATTCACTTGTGCTAGCATTACCCTGTCCTTTCTTAAAAGCAGCTTCTTGTTCTACTAATTATTACCAGTCTATTTTGGGAAAGAGTATGACCTCCTTTGATTTTTTTTTTAATGTGAGTTTAAACAGTTAAAATGTTTTGTTTCAGTTTATTTTTTAACTAGTCCTAGTGAATATCATTACTGTCACTGATGAAGACAGCAATTTAGAAAATACCTTGTAGCAATTTTCAGGTATACTGTATTTTTCCTGGGGACTCACTCACTCACTAGAAATAGAAATTTTGTATTAAAACTACTCCACAAAAGACTAGAGCTAGGGAAATTCTTCTGGCACCCTGGATGAAAGGATGTGGGAGTCCTGGAGCAATGCCCACAATTAGACAACGCTGTCAGTCACTGGGTGTTTGAAGCTGTCTGGGACATGGCAACATTTCTACTTTATTCCCACCCCTGAATTAAGGTTCTTTCACTATTCTGAAGATAGATGCAGACTGCCAAAATATTATAACTTTCTTAAACTGTTTGAAGATGGAAGGACTGGAATTGTAAGAGCTGTTAACTGTAGTGGGAAGAGCCTTTCTTGCTCCTGAGGCTCGATGAGCTGCTGGCCTCTCCATGCCTCGCACCAGAGTGAGCTTCTCTCTGTGGGTGTGTGTCCCACCTTTATTGGCCCCCTGGTAATAGGGGGCCTGCCCTAACCAGGCACAGGTGGACTCACACCCACTCTTTGGTAACTCGAGGCACCTGGTTTATCTTATTTCTCTACATTTCCCCCCCCCTTTTTTTTTTTTTCTTACAGCAAAGCTTTACAAACATTTAACACTGTTTACAGGATACAAACATTTTAACACTGATTACAGGATACACTTATAGCTTACGGGATTCAACCCTAGCTTACAAACATACTGCTGCAGCCTAGGCAAACTGTTCAATGTTGGCCCAGGCACTTTTCACAAAGTCTCTGCCTTTCCAACTTGAGTTGTACTTCTCCCTCCTGTATCTGCTCTTCTCTTGGCTTCCCTCTGCTCAGGGGTTTCCAATCCAAAGAGCTTGCTGGTCATACCTTTCAGGGAGAGTGTTAGCCCAGGCACTTTTTCAAATCAGGGAGAATGTTCCTGTTGCCAGCTCCTCGCACTGCTGCTTCTTTAGACGTCTGTATGTTGCCCGCGTTCTCCACCAAATGTAGTGGGAAGAGCCTTTCTTGCTCCCGAGGATCAATGAGCTGCTGACCTCTCCATTGCCTCACAGAAGAGTGAGCTTCTCTCTGTGGGTGTGTGTCCCACCTTTATTGGCCCCCTGGTAATAGGGGGCCTGCCCTAACCAGGTACAGGTGGACTCACACCCACTCTTTGGTAACTCGAGGCACCTGGTTTATCTTATTTCTCTACAGTTAACGTAGGCATTTTTACAAGACTGTCAAACTATACAGTAGCAACATTATTATGAACTAGGATGAGGGATAAACAGCTAAAACATTCGAGTATCATGTCCTGTATTTCCAGATTTGGCTTTAATCTACTAGTACCTTTGAAATTTTACTAGTCCACTGGTTAAAAAATACCATCTTGCAGTTGTGTTATACATTCTTCAGAGCTCCTGGTTACTTTGAAAGGATAAAACCATGTGAGCAAGTACTTGTATTAATATCACATTTCTTCTCTGGAAAGGGGAAGGAATTCAGGCAATATGCTTTCTCCTCATTAGAGGTCAGTAGTGAAGCATGACAGAAAGGAAGAGTTGCTCTGTCATTCAGAAAACTCTGTTCTCTTCTGTTCAAAAGTGATTTTACTGTACTCGTGAGAGGAAAAAACAATCTGCTTTCCAGATGAAGAATTTAAGTCTTAAAAGACGTTTCTAGTTAAAATGCATAAGGATGTAGTTTCTGAACATTGGATTCAATATAAAAGTTATTAATTCCTTGGTAATATTTCTTTATGTTATATTAGAGTATTAATCACTTGAATACAAGCTGGATGATTTTGCAGGCAAAACTAACAGATTCAAATTTAAAATTAAAGGTGTAATAATTATTTCAGTATTCCTCCAAACAGAGATACACTACATAAGAGAAAGTCACATTACTGCCTAAAGGACAGGGTGTGTTATTCTCATCTCCAGTTCTGACAAATCAGTGCTGCAGAGATATACTGGGGACAATCTAGAAGTTTTAGTTTTTATGACCTCAGTTGTATTTAATGCAGGTGCCAAATGTGCAAATGTATTTGATGCAACACTCATTTGGTCATCAGTGTCCTAAATGAACATTTGATCTCCCAGTTTCAATATGCATCATTAAGACCAATCTCCTCTAAGACCCATTACAGCCCCAACCCAAACCTCACCATTGTTAAGGCTCCATTGCTTCCTACCCACTTTTTTTTAGGGCCCTAAAATAGTAGTCCCTAAGAGACTAACAGTTCATATCAGGTGAAATGGTGAAGCAGTTTAACAGTTTAAAACCTGTGCTTTTCCACATTCTTGAATAATTTACATAATCTGAAAAAAAAAATTAAATTCATCTGCAGATGTCTAATTCCAGCGTGAAGAATTGCTGTGGCTTTCATTTTGGACTTAGGGACAGAATTATTAGTGCACTAAATCAAGTAAATTAGATATCATGCAAAGCTAAGTTATTTTTCAGGATTTAATAATACAAAAATCAATAGCAGCATTTATTACAGCCAGTGGTCTGAGACAGTTTTTCAAAACACAACTTTTCAGCACAGAGCTATTGTGACCTGCTGCAGAGGGGGTTCCTCCTAGGCATGAAATGCTCCCAGAGATCTCAGCACTTGAACATCTTCTCCCTCCCCTCTTTAGGTTTTGCCCAACACTCCAACTGAACATTTCAGCCTTTACATATAAGAATAACTAGCACACTCAGTGAGCACAAACATGTGCCAATCTCTTATGAATGTTCAGGGCCTTGTTTTATTTTTTGAGAAGTTTCCATGAGCTTTGAGGTAAACCCAGAAAGGATGTCCTTAAGAATTCTAAATTTCTGTCCTTGTCTTCTCCACCCTGTTCTCTCAGCTTGGCAAGGAGCTGAACTGATTCCTATTGAAATCAAATAAAACCTTCTTGATGACTTTTTCTGGAAGTTAGAATTACCTCTAAAAATGCAACATTATTTTAATCAGGATCATGGACACTTACCCACCTCCATTCACTGTCCTTCCCAAACTGTCTGGCAACAATCATATTAATATCAAGAGTAAAAACAATGGAATGCCTTGTTGTCATTTTTGTTTTTGAGAAAAGTATGGTTTGTGTTAAACATGGTTTGTAAAATACCTAAAGAAATAAGGCACTCAAAACTGAATCTTGTTCTGGTGGGCAGAACAGAATTAGCTGTTTATACTGAAAAAACAAGAAATCCATTACCATATTCCTTTTCCTATGCTCTAAGGTGATACCTTTGTTTACCAGTTCCAGAGATGTCAACATTTTTTAAGTGAAGTGGTAGATATATAAGGTAGATATCACCTTATCGGTGAGGTAAGTCAATATCAACTGTATTTTTGAAAGAATCACAGGAATGTTTGTGTATGTTAAGATGCTAGAGTTGTCCCTGTTAAGTGGAAGACTGATCAAGATGAAGGTTTAATTTTGCAAGCATTCTAGCAGGAAAACAGCTAAATAAAACAGAAAAGTGGTTGGGATTTGACCCAATAGAGGGACCTCAAATGTGGGAAGTAACTGCATTTCTTTCAAGGGAAGTAGAGACCTCCCTCTTCAGGAAAAATAGCTGGAATAAAATTCTTTATTTTCTACTGTATGTAACATAGTCTGAGGCAGGGAGAAAACAAAACCTTTCATTTCTCATGCCCTTCTATCTCTCCTTCTCTCTTTCTCTCTTCCTTTCAGGTGGGTAATGTCATAGTTGTGAGACTTTGGTAGACTTTCCCTAGCTGGTCATTCCTGAACATATTGCAGAACATACATGAAGTGCACATGGATAGTGCAAGGGCTTGATCTGTGCTCTTCTAATCAGTCTCTGGCTGCAGTGTTGCATAGGTATCTAAATACCTGATTGTCCTCAGCATGTCCCCAGTTTTATGGGCAGAACCCCAGTGGGGAGCATGTGGAGGAACAATGGGGCATCTTATTCTGATTCCAGGCTGATTTGGCCATGCAGTTTGTTTCTAGGTTTATTCAGCAAATGCAAGGCAAGGCCTTTTGCTCCATTAGGTGTGGCTTGCATAGCCAGCCAGATTTAAATTAGTTTGAGATCTGGACTCCCCTTGTCCAGTGCTGCTGTGGGGAAGAGAAAAAACAGCAAATATACTAGGAGAGGTGTTTTGTTCTGCTCATCAGTCTCCTGGAATGACTTTTTTTTTTTTTGTCTTTTTTATTTTTCTTTTTTTTTTTTCTTTTTCTCCTCATTAATACTTAGAAAAAGGAGCAGAAGGGCACAGAGATATCTTAATATCATTCTCCAGTCATTATAATATCATGCTTCTCTTGTACAAGAGAAGCCACTACAGTGTAGTGTAGATATTTCCAGTAGAGCTTTAATCTAGCTAACAAGGGCAGTAGCACTTGGAGTGGCAGCATGGAGCTGCATTCTTTTAAATTGTGGAGGATACATATTTTGTATCCACCCTTATTTCCTGGTTTGAAGCATGGGAAAAAAGTTCTTTCACACTAGGTTTCAGCTTTCAGCATTTATAATGTAAGTTGATCTTTCATCCTTATTTCTCTTTCAGTGAAGCAGCAGGGAAAAAAGGCTGGTTTGCCACAGAATTATAACTTTCAGGTACTGCTGCAGCTCACTCTAAAAACCACTCTGATTTCCCAGGCAGTCTCTTGTTTGGCTCAGTTCAATTGTGCTGCTGTTTTCTCCAGGAAATCTTCCAGAGCAATGGTCTAACAAGTGTATAGCAAATGTATTTCAGGCATAACTCATCCTTGACTTGTATTTTTCTTGCACTTTCGTCTATGTAAAATGATGTTAAACATAACAATGTGTCAAAAATCTTCATCTGTAAACTCTCTCCACCAAATAATTTTCCCAAATGATTTCATAATGTAAGACCTTGCACAGAAGCAAAACAAACCTCATGCAGAACTGGAACAGAAGGAAACGAGAAAGTCCATTTAGATACGTTCCTAGTTTTCCTATCGTTATATAACTGTCTATGGCAAGATAAAATGTCTGTAGAAAAGCCCATGGAACATTTCTTTTTTAATACTGTACATTCTTTATACTTTCAGCACCACATCCTACCTAATTTATGGGGAAAAACTCAATGCTTTAAAGTTTTTAAGACACTAGGTTTGTCAAGCCTTCTTTCTCTCTCTAGTTACATTTCTGAAAACCTGTCCATATTTGTTATCATTTCACTGCCACTTTTTCATCTGTTTTCAGGAAAAAAAGTGTATTGGGATAAGATACAAATGAATACTTCTCAATAGATGACAAAACGGTCATCATTACATGAACTCTTTCTTTTGAAAACCACTTTTGAATGCCACATGAAGGTGGCATTTCCTATGTATATAATCAGACTATACTCAGACTTATGCTCAGTAAGATCATATGGGGGAAAAAGGTCCTTTTGCTAAACTAAAGTGGAATTTATTCCATGAAGTAATTCAATGTTAAAAAAGTCAGGTTTTGAATTTCAAAATATACTGACTTTACACTGCTACTTGTCAATTACCTATATAGTAGCCCTGTCAAGTTTTGTTTAGAAATCAGATATGTGAAGCATGTGAAACAGAGTATTCATCTTGCTCATCCGTGCCATTGCCATCTTGCAGCATGGGGATTCCTGAGTTATTACCTTAGAGTTAGACCAAATGTCATTGTTTCCTAAATCTCTCAAAAGAAGTTCCACTTCTGGAGTCTTTACTTGGGAATTTTGGGACAAAGGATTTTGAAAATGAAACTCAGGGGTGTTGAAAACCCCATATACTGGCCAGTTATGTGGGGCAGTGAAAAGTAATAGGCAGTTTTGTTTCAAAAGACTTTGTTAGAAAATGACCTGCAAAATACTAGAAATAGAACATAATTAAACATTAACAGGACATTGCCACTTAATAGCTTTGAAGGTTTTACTTGTAACATGTACATTGCTAAGAACTGTGAAGGGGGTTGGGAAAAAGTTATTTTTAGTTGATATTTTCATGATACAGCTTGTATGTTCCAGGGGCCTTTTGTTGTACCAGACCTTTGTTTCAAATGGATGCCATGCTAAGTGTAAGCCTTGAGAAGCTGGTAAATGATCATTTGAAAGAGCCAAGGTGATTTTAAGTGTACTTTAATGCCTAACACAGACATAGTAATAACCCTCTCCTAGTTTCAGAACTGCTCATACTTTTCAGTTGTTATTTCTTTCAACAGAGATTAATTGTAGAAAGACCAGAAAAGTGATTCTCGGCCATCTGACTGGTTCTGCAAAATCAAAGCAGCTGGAACACAATTACCACATATCTCATCCAGAGGGCCCATTACCATCAGTCATACTACTGTCCGATTGCACCATTAGCTTAAGTGAATTCTCAATCAACATCCATTTAATTTTTCTTTCATGAATAATTGTTTCTATGAAGGACAGGTAGCTGGCTCTAGCTCTGACACAAGTCAGACTGGAATGCTTCTTCTCCATTAAAGGTTCCTGTATTGGGATTAAAGACATTTTGCATATTCTGGCCTGTGGTAGAGGCATGTTGTACAAGTGGGGCAAAATTAGTATATTAAATAATAACTTGAAAATCCAAATTAATCAACAGTAAAATATTGTGGGCTAAACTATGGATATTCCATTCAGAGATCTATAATATGTAGTCTCTCTTCTTTGGCTGCTGGATGACCCTCTCTGAAAGCTCAAAAATTATTTGGTCATACCTCAAAGCAAGAAGCTGTAGAAAAGATGGAAAGGAAAAAGTGCTGCAAAGCATTCACTGACAGCCTGCACAGCAAAGGTTGGATGGCACTTTGGTGAGAAGAGTTACTATATAGTAATGCATATATGTGAAGGCACACTATATTGGGACTAATACTGAAGCAGAACAGTTGTGACTGAATCTTTGCCCAGATGAAAAATTGGCATCTACATCTAAGTGTTTTTTTTCAAGTAGCTTTTTTCAGGATGCACAACCAAAGTGTTAAACAGCAAACCAGATGGGCAATTTGTGATCCATCCTAGGATAATGTAATTGTTGTGTGATTTTTATAGTTTTGACATTGCAAAAAGAAACAGCATTTGTCTCATCAAGCATAGATATGCTAAAATCTTATTACTACCAAACCATAATGATGTCAACCCAGATGTGCATCCAACAATAAGGACCCATGTATGAAATGCAACAGTTTGAGGTTTTCTTCCTGAACTATTGCTTGATTATGTGTGGGAGAGTGCTAGGCTGTATAATTCCTTGTGTTTGAGAAAGTAAGAATTTAAAGAATGCTCAAGTTCTTGCCCATTTCCATTTAAGCTGATCTTTCTAATCTTGGGGCTTTACAGAATTTCTAGGCATGAGGCAGAAGGAAGTGGTGCTAACAGAGGAACATTTCACAAATGCAAAATTCTACCCTTCAGAGGGAAAGTGTGTTGGATCGTGGATAATGACAATGTCCTGGGATCATACAGAGGTATTATGAACACATCATAGCAGAACTAAAGTAATGTCATACTTAAAAATATACATAGATAAAAATCGAAAGATTTATATTGAGAAACATTTACATGATCTTGTTAGGTTCAGTCACCTTTATGCCAAGTTTCTTGCAGTGATCCAGACAAGGCTGTAACTCTTAGCTCTACTTCAAAGGGATCAGTTCCTGACAATTGTGCTTTGACCTTTTCTGGAACAAACCTCTGTATTTTGAAATGTCAAACTGGTGGCAGTTTAGAACACCAGTAGAACTGGAAAACTTTCTTCATTATAAAGTAAGTTAACTAAGAAATGCAGTTTGGGAAGGGACAAAGGCACTCGTGATGAGTGTCAGGTTTAAGGAATTGTAATATGTGGAAAAAATTACAAAAGTATTTGAAAAATTTGAAAAGTTTTATTTTGATGAGTACAGAAATTTTATACCATTTCTCAAGATGGTATTTTTGCATAAACTTAATTTGCTATATGAAATTTAATTAAATTGTTATATGAAAAAGTAAAACATATATTAGATTCTTCCTGACATTTACATCATGAAGAATGTCAGGAATATTTATTTATTTTTCAGTCACTGAGCCGAGGTCTCTACCCACACTGAGGGTTCTAAAAAACACTTAATGAGATGTAAACAGTCTTACAGCTAACCCTGTGTTTTAGTGATCTGACACAGCATCTTGACTCAGTTAGAGCTTTGACATTGAATTTAATGAGTGAGTCTAAAAATGTAAGAGAAGATTTCAGCCAGGGTTAGACTGATTGCATGAATTGTCCCTGGGTTGGGCAATCCCAAGCACAAATAGGTTGGGCAGAGAATGAATTGAGAACAGCCCTGGGGAAAAGTACTCGGGGGTGTTGGTTGATGAGAAGCTCAGAATGAGTGAGCAATGTGTACTTGCAGCTCAGAAAGCCACCTGTATCCTGGGCTGCATCAAAAGAGGCATGGCCAGCAGGTCCAGGGAGGTGATTCTTACCCTCTACTTCACTCTGGTGAAACCCCACCTGGAGTCCTGTGTCAAGTTCTGGAGCCTCCAACACAAGGACATGGAGCTATTGGAATAAGTCCAGAGAAGGCCCACAAAAATGATGAGAAGAAATCCCACAGGGATGATGAGGAGAAACTTTTTCATTGTGAGGGTGACAGAGCACTGGGACAGGCTGCTCAGAGAGGTTGTGGATTCTCCTTCTCTGGGGACTTTCAAAATCCACCTGGATGCATTCCTGTGTGACCAGCCCTAGGTGATCCTGGGGAGTTGGACTGGATGATCTCTAGAGGTCTCTTCCAACCCCTAACATTCTATGATTCTGTGATCAGAGGGCTGGAGACTTCTTCTAGAAGAACAGCCTGAGAGAGCTGGAATTCTTAAACTTGGAGAAGGGAGGGCTCTGAGGAGACCTAACAGTGGCCTCTGCAGCACCTGAAGGGAACCTACAAGAAAGCTGGGGAGGGACTTTTTTACAAGGGCATGTAGCAATAGGACAGGGGGTAAGGGCTTTAAATTGGAAGAGGGGAGATTTAGTTTAGCCATTAAGAAGAAGTTATTTAGTGTGAGGGTGGTGAGACCCTGGCCCAGGTTGCCCAGGGAAGTTGTGGATGCCGCTCCATGGAGGTGTTCAAGGCCAGGTTGGATGGGGCTTTGTGCAACCTAGTGAGAGGTGTTACAGCCCATGGCAGGGGGGGTTGGAACTAGATAAGCTTTTTTAGGGTCCCTTCTAACTCAAACCATACTGTGATTCTATGATAAAGGCTTTGAGGTGTGTCTTACTATATACTAAGCAGTATAAATGGTTTCTCACTATTAGTGCATGTATGCTTTCTGAATAACTTATTCCTTTGCATTGCTGACATGGGGCAATGCAGTTCTGTGACTGAACTGTTTGTTTTGGGAATATACATATTTTCTCCAGGAAGAAGCCCTCTTAAAAGAAATTTTCTGTGTTAAAAGGCCTATTTGGAAATAGATTTGCATCCAAGCAAATAGGTTTGCATCCAATAGGTTTGCATCCAAGCATTCATAAGCTGTATCAACTATGCTTTTTGTTAGAAGTCACCCATGGAAATAGTTAAGAGAGAAAAAACATTAAAATCAGAATTCATTTACCTCTCAAAGTCTTCATAACAGACTTACAGAGAAAATACAAACCTTTGTTCAATCTTATTTTTCTGCTCTGTGATTTCACTACTCGCCACAGAAATTTCCAAACTCACAAAGGTAACAGATGACTGATTACTCAATGATGCAGCAGAATAAATCTGTTGTAACCATAATTAAAGAGCAAATGTGTTCCATCCTGCCCATGTAGTGGGCCTTAAATGTGTTACAGAGAGGAAGTAGATATCTAATTGATTATCAGCAGTTCCCTAATACATTGAGATAATTAATTTTTGCTGAGCATCTCGCATACAGATTTAAGTTTAAGCCTAGTAAAAATATTTTTTGAGTTCATCAGAAATTGCTAGCTTCTGTTGTTAACATTTTCAAAGTACTTTTTGTCTGTGCTCTTATTCTGCCTTTTTCAAAGTCAATTCCAATTAAAATAGCCTTGACAAAAATCAATACCCAGAACTGAATATGTGTATTTTTCTTACAGCTAAGTACACGGTTCTGGATGGAATCACAGTAAGACCTAGTGGAAGCAACTAGTAAAAAATAAATCTTTTTATGCCCTTGCTTACAAGTTTCCTGACCTCTTTAACACTGAAGTGATAAAGAAACTGAAGAAGTTGAAAGTTTTCACACTCATACCTTTACAAAGTGATGGAAAACCTTTCCCTAATTGAGGGCCTAGCATTATTTGTGAAGGTACCAAGCACCCCTCTCAGTACTTGGCACTCTCTCCAGCCCTTGGAAATATTTTCAGGACATGCTACCAGCATGACTTGTCGGATCCATGCGGTCCCTTCAGAGGGAAAGCAAGATTTCATGCCAAAATGTGCTGAAAAGCCAGAAATTCTGGGGCTGTTTTAGGACTTTGGTGGACTCCTCACAGGCTGGCAGCAGTAGGCAGTGTGGATGCTTTTCATCCTGGCTTTTGTTTTCTCTTCTGTAGCTGTAGGAAACCAGATCTTTGAGGAGGATCTGTGTGTTCTTTGGAAGTGCACCATGACCACATGTTTGTATCTGTTTACCTTAGTGTAAAGAGTGATCAGCTCCATGAAATTCCAGGATGTGAGATTTTCTTTTGCATTCACCATTTTTAATATTGTCACAATAAAAAAAAATTGCATATAGATTTTATGTTCACAGGCTCCTTTGCACCGGGTGATAAAAATAAATATTTATTTTTTTCTATGAATACATTAGCAACAAAAGGAGGGCTAAGGAGGATCTCCATCCTTTATTGGATACAGAGGGAAACATGGTGACAAAGGCTGAGGAAAAGACTGAGGTACTTAATGCCTTCTTTGCCTCAATATTTAGTGGTAAAATCAGAGAACTCAGCTCCCTGAGCTGGAAGACAAAGATAGGGAACAGAACAAATATAATCACAGCAAGAAGCTTGTGTACAGGTATTAGTAGAACCTTGATTAACAGAATTGAGTTTGCTGCCCAAAGAGCTTTCTGTACACTTGCTTAGCAAATGAACTGTAATTACACAGGGACTTGTCATTGCAGTCATCTTTGGTGGGTTTTTCTTCTACAGAAATGAAAACTTTGGGAAAACCCCAATTTTAGAAGGAAATTCTGGTTCTGTAAGGGAACTGACATCAGATAAGTGATTGTACTGGGTTTCTAACACTTTGCTGTTCATTAGCAGTGCTCTGATACCTCCAGCATGAGTACCCCAGAGACATTTCCAGGAGATGGCACTGAGTGTCACTGTGCCTGCTCAAAACATTATCCTACTCTGCAGAAAAAAATAGAAGTTTGCTCCTTAGAATTCATGTTTTCAGTTTAGTAAGTAAAGAAATCCAGCTGTCAGTCACCTTCCAGAAGCCTGACTTCCAGGTTAGCTTGCAGTTTGCAAAAATTTGACACACAACTTATGCTTCCCTTTGTATTTGGTTTGCATTTACCAAAAATCGGTCAGAAGACAGTATCAGTATTGAAGTCCACTTTCAGATCATGGAATTCTCTGAGTCCAAGCACCAGTAATATTATGGTACTTGACAAAGCAGAAAGTGTTAATATGAAGTTGTAAATTGTCAGCATAATTATTGTAACAAATCATATTTATGGTATATCTAGGCCTAAAAGTGCCAGAACTTGATTAATAATTAATTGTAATTACTGTTTAGAATTAATGGCTTTCCAGATTTACAGACTTGAAAAATGACCCAGACACATTTCCCTGCACCTTTACTGAAGTTGTGATAGCTTGATTTTGAAGCAAATTTGACATTTTTTATAATATCTGATAATCCTTGTATTATCTTTATGTTCTTTTTGATTTTTTTTCATAATATCCTAAAAATATACAAATGCAGCAATAGCTCGAGTCAATGTGTTCACCTTTAAAGTCTGCTTCACTGTAGGTTCTTTTGTGCCCTTTTAAGCCAGCAGGAATGGGTTTGCATCCCACAGTGACACCTGAAATTCTCCACATCAGTGGTATGTCTAGTGGTAGGTACTATATAAGTAGAGTCCAGAAAACCAGACACACTGAGGTGACCAGAGAAATAACCAGGTCATTCCTGGGTTTGAGTAGAGAGGATGAGCAGTATTTATTTTAATGGATTTCTTTAAAGAAACAAAAATTTTCCTTCCCTGAATTTTCTGTATTTTAGATGTTAGTTAATATTTAAAATGTTTTGATGTGGGTTTTGTTGCTAGCATTTTCAGTTGGGCTGCTTTGTTTCCTTGGTCTGTTGATGCATCTCTAAGGTTTTTGTTGCTGACACTAGGTGTCACACTAAGAATGTTCCTATTTCTGGAAAGAAGCAAAAGCGTTTGACAGTAAACAGGAATATGCTCTTCCCAGAATTTCCTTCTCTCAGTTTGAACGCTGAAAGTCAGAGAGAGTTTTTGCATTAATTTGGGTGCAGTCGAGTCTATGCCCTTGGTGCTTACATTGATTCTCTCCTGGTAAAATTGCAGGACAATGGACACAAGCTCCAATTTGGCAGCCCCATGGATTTGCAGTTCCCATTCACTGTAGGAGAAGCTAACGAAGGGAAATGACCTGTGCTTCCAAATGTTGCCCAGACTTTTCAGAGGTTTGGAAATGGAGGTTATTATGTTTTCCAATACTGTGTTCTAGCTCCACAACTAAAAGTACAAATGAGCAGTTCTCAAAACAACATTTAGCAGGACAGATTCTGCCCAGAATTGCATACTCTAAAACCTAAAGCCAAAGAACTGGTTCCTGGCATTTGGCTGGAGAATATGCATTATTCCATGCCTCCTGTGGAGCTTTCAAACCCTCTGTGAACCTACAGTCATTCCTTCCTCTTTTCATTTGCAATGAGTTTCATGGGGACACTTCCATGGTAGGTAATTCCCAGGAGGGCAGTGAGAGAGGTGGAAGAACTATCTCACAGTAAGCAGAGAGGATTATTGTGCAATAATTGTGCAAAATTCAGAGTGTGGCATAGGTCAGAGCTTCCAAATATTTTGGTGGGAGCTTCTCTGTATACAGGTATTTACATAAATTCTAATCTAAAGCTTGTTGAAGTACAGAAACCTGTGTGTGGATGGTGGTGTTCTTTGGATTAGGCACTTAGTGGGGATGTGAAAAAACAGGGCTGTGCCTGCCTCAAGTGTTTGCAGTCATGAACAGAGAATGCAGATGGAAAGATGGATTCAAAGGAGAACTTTAAAATTCTGTTTTTATTTTTCACTCGGCCTTTTCTCATTTGAGTGAGCAGTTTGTACACCAGGTGTCTTATGCCAGCTTGTACTGATCAATGGAAGAACTTTGTTTTTGGAAGGTTCTGAGAGCTTTTAGAGATGAAGCCTTTATTTGTTTTTCCAACCTTATGTTCTGAAAAAAGGGTTTAAATCCTAAACACTTGCAATTCTGTGTCGACATATGATAGACTCGAGTTGAAAGCACTATAAAACTTGTTTACAAGGACTCGGAGAGTGAAAAATTGTTTCATTTAAAAAGCTGTGGAGGAAGTAGAATCTGACAGCTCCAGAGCCTTATTTTTCTCAGGCCTCACAGCAGGGATAGTGCACCAGCATGGATGCTCCTGTCACCTCTGAAAGCCCTCATACCAGCTGTACACATGTGAGACAGAAAGTACAAGAGGAATACAAGGCAAGAGACAGTAATATTTGTTTTTTTCCAGAGTTTCATGGTTGAATACATAGCAAAAGATCTGCTCTATTTTTTCTTCTATCACTGTCTGTCTTGATGGTAAGAATAATGATGTGACAGACAGAACTATATCCTATATTCTTCCTCCTAAGATAAAACAGATAGCAAAGAGAGAGAGACAGATCTCATAGGTCTATTAATATTGTATCACTCTGGTACCTACTTGTTTTGTCTTCTACCACTCTGATACATTGAAAATCTGAAACAGTTGTTGATGGTGAAAAATGTTCAATATCAGGTGAAATTCTTGATGCTTGTCTTACCCTACTGTCATTTGGCATGAATTTGATCTGTGAATTGTCTTTGCACTAGTACCGAGTAGATAAGCAGTCAGGTTCTAGGGAGCAAAGTCTTCCTGACAAGTGCAACATAGTGGCAGGTTCCATGTTCTGGGATTGAGGCTCCCTTTTGTGCCCATTAGACCAAATTTTGGCTGCATGTGTAATAAAATGATAATGTTGTGCAGAAATGGTCAGACTAATGTCCTGGAGCCTTCCCCTGCCCACGTGTATTATTCTGCTACTTGCTTACACCAAACCTGTTGGTTTGCAGGGCTCTGCACCCCAGACATTGAAAGGTAATTCTTCAGGGTGAGAATCAATGTCTTACAAATATTAAAACAAAAAGAAAACTTTCACTGTCCAGTTTCACCCTTTTACATGCAAGATGTTTAATGAATGTAAATGAGAGGCTAATTTGTATACTTTCAGGTGATGCAGATATCATGAACTCTAACATGTTCAAAATATTCTCCTTCAGACCATACAGGAGAAATGCAGAAAGCTACATAGAACCTAACTGCAGCCAAAGGCAGAATTAGTACTGATGCCTAGTACTTTTACTTTTGATTAATATTTTACCATGTAAGCTTCTCAGGTGCTTTTTGGGTTGGCAATGGGGGCTGCTTTTTTTCCCACCAAGTGCAGACACATCAGCCATGAGATGGGAAACAGGAAAAATCCTGTGCTTTTTATCCTCCTCAGCAAATCCCACTGAACCTGGTAGGTGAGGACAGCAATTCTGTAGGCCATCTGTACGTTTGAGATCAAGCTTCAGCTGGAGGAAATTGTGATGGAATTGGCAGGATAGGATATGAGATGTCTGATGTCTGCTGATTCTTGCGCCTTACACTGTTTCCTAGTCTGAATGAAGAACAAAAACTAAATGCACATTATAACATTGTGCATTAAAGGTTGTGTCAGTCTTAGCTCTGCAGTTTCAATAACTGTGTGGACCATAATGTGCTTTAAGATGTGTCAAATTTAACAGATATTGGAATGGGCTGCCCAGGGAAGTAGTGGATTCTCCATCCCTGGAGATATTTAAAAAGAGACTGGATGTGGCACTCAGTGCCATGGTCTGGGAACCCCAGTGGTAGTGGATCAAGGGTTGGACTTGATGATCTCAGAGGTCCCTTCCAACCCAGCCAATTCTATGATTCTATGAAATGTGTTCTCATTTCTATTGAGCCTCTTGTGCCCTACTGAAACTTCACGGACAATCACAATTACTCATATCATCCCAAATTTTGAACCCTCTGAAGTCCACTGAAGCTCTACTATGGGAGTAGAGGAGCATTATTATACACCTGCTCATATGCCTTTGGAAAAAGGAAGAGCCTCATTAAAGGAAACAATGTTTTGTGTATGTGCAAGATCTTGCTTTCATGTTCAGTCTGTTTCTTTCATACTTTTGAGTACTGTATACCTCTGGGTATCTTTACAAAATTAATTACAGACCAGCTTCTCCTTGATGATTTGGTTTCCTTCTAGTAGCCATTTAGGGGCACATGATTCTCTAACCACTGAGTCTGAACAAAAACCCTACAACATTTGGAGCTATTTGCATTCAAAATGTTTGGCTTGGCTCCACTTCTGTATTTCACTCTAGAGCCCTTCTTCTTCATTAGTGGTGCATTAGCTGTACTGTTTTCCTTGTCCTGCTTCTGGTACCTACTCTGGCCTGTAAAAAAACTAAAAAGCTGTAAGAAATTGTGTGATACTCATTGCTGCAGCCAGTGCAGGCTGAAAACCCAAGCAGAGCTGGTCAGCTCATTTCTGCTGATCCATTCTGACTGCTTTCAGACTGTTCTGAGGTGCTAAATTCCCTTTTTTGTTTTAAAGAAAGGCAGCGAAAGTAAATGTTTTCGAAGAAGCACCTCTGAGTTCTGAAAATAAGATTTGCCAAAAATTTCAATCAGCAGTGCAGCAAATATTGAAAGCTGAACGTGGTACATTCTCATGAGGCTCTCAGAAGAGCTGAGTGAATTTCTCTGTGTATTTCTTAATCTACCAGCACAACTGCAGTGTCAGTTATGGCTGATGCTTCAGGTCCTTACTACCAGTTTCACTTTGCTCATTTTGGAACTTAACATTTGCACTGTGTAACCAGACGTACTCATGAATTAAAATCTCTCCACAGAATGCTCAGGAGCAATGCAGATTTGCCGCATGGCTCTCATACAGGAGATTGAGTATATCAGGCTTCTGTCTTCTAGCATACTTCCAGGCTAGTTCCATTATATATATGAAGAAAAGAGAGAGTAATCTGATAATAAATACAATTCCATCATATCTTTCTTTGGGTGGCTACACAGGACAGACCTATAAATATTACCTTACAGCATTTCACTATGGGCAGATCTTCTCTGCCAAGTGCAGGATTGTTAAGCAAAGTTCCACCTATTTCATATTCTCTAAGATATCAGTAAAGCCTGAAGAGTGTGTGGTGGCTTTACATGCTGACACTCAAATTCCAGGATGGGGAGGACTCTGAAAGGACACTGATCACTGCTGTTGGACCATAACTTAAAGTTTATAATTGAAACGAAAGCTAAAGAAAGGAGCAGTAAGAGAACCTTTTCAGAACATATTAAACTTTAAATCAGTGTTGAATATGTAACCAGCTGTGGTCTCCCTAAGAAAACACCTGGGTGAGATTCCCCTCAATGAAGAGCACAGAAAGCAGTATGTGAAGGACAAACCAAGCACAATATTCCAAATGCATGAAAATTTGATGGCTAGCACGTTTACTACACTGGATTAAAATAAAAAAATCAAATTAATCTGGGGTTCAATTTTCTAATTAGAATGCAAGGGCAAGAAGCAAGGCAGATCATCCTTACTTAAGCATCTTTTCCCAAAGATCACCTCATTCCATCTGCAGATGCCTTGAAATGCCTTGCATTTAAAACAACAAAAAATATCTCTTGCAGATTGCTATTTAATCCTCCTTACCTCTTTTCTCCCTTTTTTTTTTTTCCTTTAAGCTGCATAGCTGTTTCTTACTATAGCTCTTCTCTTACAGCAGGATTCCCCTTCTACTGCTTATAGTATCAGTAATTTCCCCGCCTAATATTTCCTTCTGCTCTCTGCCCCCCAGAGAACCCTTTTTGCTTCTCATTTTGCTGTAAAGTCAGTGTTTCAGTTTGATCAGGCAGTTTTGTGGTCCCTGACCTACTGCCTTTTATATTGTAAGCAGCATCTTTGAAATGCATTTCTGTTTTGATCACCTGAGGAATGTTCAGAACTGCGTATGCTCAGTCTTCAGAAACACTTTGATGTGTGGATAAATGAATATTTTCCCTTCTGGCTTGAAACATTTCCAGGCTACCAATTTTTAAAGTACTTAACCAACCAGTCTGAAGAAACACATGATCCTTTTTTTTGCCATTAGCTTACTCCTGTGATTTGGCAGAGTAGCCATCAATGAAAATAAGTTGTACAAACAAGAGGATAGACTGCATTCATTTTAGAGTCCTGGGATTATGGCTAAAGAAGACATCAACAGCAGTCTGTTTCACTTTTTTAAAATTTCTTTTTATTTCTCCTTCCCTACTTAAGTGTGCCTAGAAGAGTGTTTCCATTTTGGTGTCTTTCACAGTCTTTTAATTAGGCACATAAGCACCCATGAAAACCTTGTAGAAACCCCAAAGCACAGAACAGCTCTTTATGTAACACAGCTGCTGGATGGCAAGCTGCCACGTTCTGCCCCCACTCCTCTCCTCTGACTGATCATTTTGGCATTGCCTCACTTTGACATGAGACTCATTTACTTAAAAGACAACATTTTGCTTTTTGGATTTTTTTTTTCTCTGATTATAATTTTTCCCACAGATGCTTCTGTTACCTTTGCTTAGGATGCTCAGTGGGTATGCTGAGCATGTCTGTAGTTATTTAGTGGCTGGCATAAGGTTGTTCTTCTGGCACTGCATGTCATGTGTAGTTGTTTTGTTGCTCTGACCTGTGGCATTTCAGAGGCTTCCAGATGCCACTTCTCCACATACTTGATTAGGAATCTGTTGCTGCCTCACTACATTTTTGTGTCCAGTTTTGCTATGGCAAAACTTACACAAAATCAATCCTATTGCATAGGTAACAAGAAAACAGGCATTACAAAGACAGACATAACTTGATGTTATGTGTTTTGTCATGTTATATTAATGATTTTTCTAAAAGAAAAAAGCAGAAATGTTTTGAAGGTGGCAGCACCCTAGAAGTACCTGAAACTCTTGCTGAAGAGCCTGCTTCATCTCTTTCATAATCCAGCACCAAACCACTGCTTCTGTAGCCCCTTGGCTCTAAAGCAATATAAACCCTTTTCTCTACCCATTTCTGTGTCTACATGTTTTTTCTCCTCTGCACTTTAAAAGTCACTCAGAGATGCTCCACTTCTGAGCAGAAGCATACCCGTGTATGGCTTTAGTTATTGGCAGACATGAACATTGAAATTCTGTGGGTTTTCAGCTAATGGGTGCAACATAAACATGTATTCTTATAGTGGTTGAAATAGTCTACAGCTGGAGAGACCATCTCTAGACTTGATAGGGTAGTTTACAAACTGTGTCTTTGAAATTGCCTGCTAATGGCTTGCCACAATGCACTTTTGTTTTTTTCAGCTGCTTGATTAGGTATAGTCCTGTGTCTAGGACAGGAGCAATGGATATTGTCACAGATGAAGCAAAATAGAATGCACATCTGGCTCTTAGGCAGTTGGCTTACATGCCATAAACCAACATCAGCTTTATTTGGTTTTACTTGGAATGACCCTGGATGCTAAAGTTTTCAATGAAACCAGTTTTTCTCACTTATATTGAAACTGTGAACCTGTATTTTATAATGCAATTTAGAGGATGACTGTGACTCTAATTCCACTTTCATACTTCTGAATACCTACATATTCTCCAGTGACTTTTGTTTCAATTAGTTGTATTGATTCAAGTTTATAATTTTACACTAACACAGAATTGTGTTAGGAGCATCTTCAAAGACAAGATTGCATTGTTGAAATTATAGTAGTTTCAATGTCAATTTCAAACTAGTAGCTTCCTACTTGTAGCAGTTTGTATGCACAGGTGAATACAATAAATTTCTATATGGCTCAGCTAATGGTAAATGAAGTCTATATTTTATTTTGACTCTTGAAGCTCATAATTCTGAACATTGTATTAATTTCCTTTACATTTTTTGTAGTGCATGCTTTAGAAATTTGATGTGGATGTGATCTCCAAGACTCCAAAATGGATCATGGAGATTTTCTCACTCAAAAGTGTATTATTGTGTTTCATGTGTTTCCACAAACTAGCCTAATTTTCTTAAACCCATGGAAACTTCTGGTATCCATTGGTGTCCTATGACAAGAATTTCAACTCCACATAATGTCCCAAAGTCTCTCACCTGTGGCTGGGGTGGGAGCTTTACAACTTCTCTGCATCTCTTATGATTTTATAGATCCTTGTCATAATCCCCTTGGTTATCTTCTTTACAGTCAGAAGAATCCAGGTTGTCTTAATTGTTCCTTGACAGCCATTGCTTCATTTTTACTGTAGTTGTTGCAAATGATCCCTGTCATAATACCCTTGGTTATCTTCTTTAGAGTAAGAGGAATCCAGGTTGACCTAATTGTTCCTGACAGCTGTTGCCTAATTTTTATTGTAATTGTTGCAAATGATGCTGCTTTTCCAGTTCTGTTATGTCCTTTTTGGGTCCTGGATTACTGCCTATCAAATTAGCACATCACTACATCTTTTTGTTTTCTTTCCTATTTCTTTCCAAACTACTGGTTATTTTTGCTTGCTTTTGTTTTTACCACTGTGAGGCACTGAGCTGACAGTTCTATAGAGCTATTTATTATAACTCTGAAATTCTTTTCCTGAGTGATAGATAATAGCTAGCTGAGAGCTTCTCATTTACTTTATAAAGTTAGAATAGTTTGGTTTTTTTTCCCTGGCACTGCTTCACATTTGTCTTTATGAATGTCATTTGGCATTTTATTGCACAGTGCTATGAAGTCCCTCTGCAAGGCCTCTTAGTCAGCCTTCATTTTTACTTCTGTGAACAACTTACAATTTGCCACTTTGAAATTCATGATCATGCCAAAACATGCAAGCTTGAGTATGTTTTCTATGGGGACTCCATTGGTGACTCTTTTGTGAAAATTAACCATTTGTTTTTCCCTCTAGTTAGTCAGTTAGCTCTGTGAAGAGCTTTCCTCATATCCCAAGGCAGCTTATTTATCTAGCAGCAATGGGAATTTTATTAATGTCTTTTAAAATCAAAGTAGTTATATCCACCAGGTTCACGTACCTCTTCTTCACTACTTCACAGAACAGACGTTTGTGAAGCATCACTTCCCTTTGTGAATGTCATGTCAACTTTTCACGAGCAGGTCATAGTATTGATTTTCAACCATATGAAGTGAGCCAGGTCTTGGGTACCAAAGCACTCCAAAGAAAATGTGCTGAAAGTAATGCAGAAACAATATTGTGACACTATAGAAATAGTGTAGTGTTTTTAAGCTTAACAGAAGGGAAGAAATCTTAATGTTAAACTTTTAGCATATTTTGAAATGTTAAGAAGCCCTAATATTTGGTGAGTGGTGGTGAACTATTCAAGAATCAGAGGAAAGTTGCAAAGAAATGAGGCTGTCACATCTAGAAAAAGGCACCTCAGTATAAATCAGGGCCAGAGAAAAGTTGCCTGGGGCATCTCATCACCAGTGTAAGTCTCTGTTAAAACAAATAAGGCAGACAGATACAATGCCCTGTCGTCAGCTCCTTTTCTTGTCAATGCCTGTCTCCTTTGATTTTTCATCCCCTGGAATTTCTATTTTTGCCTGTGTATGTTAAACACTTAACTAATAAGCTGTGCTACAAGCATTCAGAAATCCACCTGAAAGGTCTACAGAAGTCATTCTGTGTTACTGTATCTCCTTTGGCAATTTTTGTGTGCTTTTGCTGCTTGTCATTTGGGCTAGAAGCAATCTGCTCTGTGCTTTGGCACTACTTGGCATAATGGGGTCATGGTCTTTAAACAGAGTTCCTGGGTATTACTGAATTTTTTCCAGGCTTTATCCAGATACCCACTAACTACCCACTGTTACACTGATACCCACTGTTACCCACTGATACCCACTACCCACTGATACCCACTGTTACAGTGTTTTGCGTAGTAAAGTATTATTCATCTGATGTTCCCTGGATACCTTCTGGAAGCACAACATGTTTGCTGACACTGAGGCAATAATAAGTGAGAGGTTACACCCTGCAATGCTTATTTCAGCTGTTTTATGGTTGATTTCCTGTAGTGCTGGTTCTGGAGTTTTGTTTCCATCCATTATGTCACTTTGACCAAAAACTTTTTCTATTCCCACTTTGATTTGAAATAATACTGTGATGCATCTGCTACCATGTTTCAGTGCATGAGTCTGCTTGAGTTTCTGAATATTGAAGAGTCCTATATGCTTATGGAAATTTTCATTTAACTTATGTGAAATCTTCATTTAACTTACCTTCTGTGTTCCTTATGTCTTCATCACCTACTAACCATACAGACTATCTGGTCAGCTTCCTCTTCCTTGTGTATTTGAACATGGTTTATTTTAGATGTAAAGCTTTCTGAGAGCTCAGACTTTACTCAGACTCTTATTGGCCTGCCTTACAGGATTTTTTACAGTTAACTTCTCAGAGTTTGTTGTTTTACGTTTTCCTTTTTTGAAAATAATGTCAACTCTGTTAAAGTAAGCCACCTTAATCTGATAGGCTTCCTTGGTGAAATATTTAATCCTACTAGTCTTTCCTGGGTGTTTGAGGGGTCAGGAGAGGAGAAAGGAGGGTTTTAGTAGATGCTGAAGGGGCTTTATGGTATCTATTCATATTTACTGCTTTAAGAATGCAGTACTGCCTTTGTGGCATCATTAAGCAACATTCTGAATATAGATTCTTATCAAAATAGGAAAAAAATAATACTGGACTTTCTGAGTATGTATTTAGGTTTTAGCTCTCATCCCCATGGGTGAATATTAGGTAGGTAGTACCATTTAAAATTTACAGTTTAGGATCCGATAGACTAGAAGACAACACCCTAGAAAATCCCCAGGACTTCTTCTGGATATGAAAGGAAAAGACAAAAAATCCCTTTCAGACAGCCTGTGCAATATCTTGTTTTCACTATGGTAGCTCAGTCCTGCAGTGCTGTGACATCTGCCAAGCAGTACCAGATGTCCGAGCTGCTTCTTCAGTTTCATAGTGAAGACAGAATCCACGATGCAGAAGTGGTTATTTATGTGCCTACTTTACACCTGAGAGCTGGCTAAATGAAATGAAAGCCAATTCCTCTTTCTAGAAAATGTTACAAATGTATATGAGGGCAGTAAGAGACTGGAATAAGTTGGTTAAGGAGGTTGCTGATGTTCCTTTCCTGGAAGTGTTCAAGTCCAGGTTGGATGAGGCCCTGTGCAACCTGGTCTAGTGGGAAGTGACCCTGCCCATGCAGGGGGGTTGGATCTTGATGATCTTTAGGGTCTGTTCCAACCCAAACCATTCTATGAATCTATGAGTTTGATCTGCAAGAAGACAATTAGTGAACAAGCATTTGCTGTTTTACCTCATGTGCAAGCACAGTGGGAAATGAATTTACTTTTATTCTGTGGGTATACAGCAGCTAGAGGAGTAGTGTCCTGATTTGTGGCTGATATTGTTAGGTACTCTTGTAGGCTAAATAATGATATAAATAAATTACTGTAGCAGGAATGATGGCAGGGGATGTTCACAACAGCTTGTGTAATACCCTCCACTTGTAACCATGTATAACCACAAAGAACAGTAAGATTAAAGGCTTGCTTACAAGTTAAGGGTACATTTTTCTCATTCTCCAGTTTCTCTTCATTCTTTCAGTTCACCTTGAAAGGCACTAAGGATTAAATTCTACTAGGTCTCTAAATTGGCAGTGGTGATACCAGTAAACTAGCACTGTTACAGCTCAGTTCTGCTACCAGCAACCAAAGTCCATGTTCTGGTCTCCTGGAGACATTCTACATTCACACAACACAACTGTGCATCAAATTATAGTGTGATTTGATTTCTCTTCTCTACACCTGCTTATTTTCCTGCTAGGTAGCAGGGAACTGTAGTGAGAAAGGATCCTCCTTACTATTTGAGAACTATTTGGGCTGGAAGCAATCTGCCCAAGTCTGCTCCAGATGGAGCCTCCTCCATCAACAGAATTTTTTATTAGTTAAATACTGGTACATTTACCTAAATGGGAATGATTTTCTTATCAGTTGCCAGTTTCAGAGCCCATGAATACTGAAATTCTAACATCAAATGTGGAACAATAACTATCATACAGTTAGGGCATCTTGTCATGATTTTCATGGCTCCTGTAATCTACAAGAGGATTTTGTTACCTGCCTAAGAGAAAAAGTCTGGTCATTACTCAGGATGCTGCATGTGCAGAAAGGAAAGGAAATCAAGCAAAGTAAATAACTGGGTTTTAGGGAAGCCATTGAAAACAAGAAAATAAAGAATCGAGAATGCTCTATGGAAAATAATTTTCCTGAAGCTAAGAGCCTTCTTAGTAGACCAAGTTGCCCAAACCCCCATCCAGCCTGTCCCTGAACACTTCCAGGGAGGGGGGATCACTGTTCAGCTTTATTTGTTAAGTATAAACTTGTTTTACTATTTCAAGTTGAGGAAACACTTATTTTTATGAGAAAATATTTTTTGGTTCTTTGTTGCTCCCTCACTTTTTATTGGCATGTGGCTTGGCAAACTTCAGCAGCTGTGAGTGTAAGAATTCCCCTTTGTTTGTCCATTCAAGTCTTGACAACTTTGAATTGAATGTGTTTGTGTATCAGCTCTCCTAATGGACCTCTGATACAATATTTGGGCCCCTTGATATACCCATATTAAACTTAAGAATATTTGTCAGGGTTTAATGATTTCAAAAGATAAAATATAAGAATTGGTGGACCACACCCTGACCTGTACCCTCCTATAGCCATGCTAAGCACTTTTAGGATTGAAAATCCAGGCTGTATTTCTGTCTCCTGACAAGTCTGAGCCACAGCAGGACAATTTTTTGCTCGCTCCAGTGTGATCTACAAAGGATTGGGATGCTGCAGTGTGGAGCAGCTAAGATGAACCTTTAGGAAAGGACACACGCATCAAGGCAGGAGGTGTGCCTGCTTTTTTCTGGTGAAACTGGGTGGGTTGGGGGGACTCAAAACACATTTCACAGAAAACACCCTTCAGCTGCCCTTGTACACTAAATTGTGATGGGCCCAGGCCACTCTCATGGTGCCTGTGGCTCTACAGGAGGAGAGTGTGACTCCCAGTAGTTATGGTTCTGTTATAAACCCAAAACTGCCAATTTCCAATCTTCTGCTGATGGGACAATTTATTACTGACTGCAGACATTGCAGTGTGGTGCATTGTTCTGTGTTTTGTTTAATTAAAAATTACACTCTGTGTGTGGCTTGAACCAGGTGGAGATTCAAGTCTGGCTCAGGACTATGTGACTCCTTCCTGAGGAGGGAAAGAAAGTAACATTTTTGTGCAATTTTTACACTTGCAGTTTCGTTGTGCACAACTTACCCAGGAAGCAATCCCTTTCTAAATAGTGCAGTCACTGATAGACATCCTCAGTGTTGCAGTCCTGTGGCTCTAGGCTTGCACACCCCTTGGTTTCCAGGTGTTGTGGTCAGAGACAAACTATTACATACAATAATACCCCTGGTAACAGTACCAGGAAAAGCACTATAAAGAACAGCAGCTATAGAACTCTATATAATTATATTTAGGAGGAGGCAGTAGAAGCAAGCTTGTTGAAATATGTCAAGCAAGAAAGGCCTTGCAGGTAAATCCAAAGCTATATGGGATATAAAAATTACCTTTCTAATTTAAATACACCATTTTCATTCCTATAAAAGCTGATACTATGATTGTTATTCATCAGTATTCAAGACAGTCTCTAAAACAAGGTAACAATCATACCAAGCTATAAGAGACCAAAATGATGGATGCTTTTAGAGGTTTGAGAGTATGTATGTGCATTGGAGGTATGGAAAAAAAGACAATGTGAATTTGTTTATTCATTACAAGCAGAAACATTAAAAATTACTGTCTAGGTTCAATTTACAGTCCTTTGACGCTGTGTTTCTGTTTATGTTTCCATTCACTATATTATAATGTTACAAGATATTTCTTGTTATGACTTGCCTTATGGAGAGAAGCAGAGAGATGGAGTAGCTATGGAGTTCATGGCTTGGCCTTTGAAATCAGATTATATATGTGGGGTTTTCTGGAAAAAAGACTCTCTACCTTTCCTATACGATACTCTATTGTATTTAGAAGTAGCTTTAAGAGACATAAATCAGTTAGGTTTGGGTTTAGGGTTGTGGTTTTTTTTTCATACCAAACTACACTCTCATGAAATGCTTGTACCTATCTTACAGTGGTAATGTAGCCATTGTCTGCTTCTAGCTAGACAATACTCAGGTCTAAAGCTTGGTATAATATATCATCCTTATACTGAAACAAATAAAAACCCAGTTGAATCACTACAATTCCTTCCACAGACTCTTCATTCTTCTCTGTGTGCCTTCTGTTGCATATTGTGTTGTTTCAAAATCAGTCTCTTATTTCTTGTTGCAGTATTATATTTTGCTTCTTTAAAAAATATGTCTTCCTTCTGTCAGACCTGTTTCTTCTCTGAATTATTCCTGCCTTGCTCTTCTCAATTGTCACCTTTATTCATCCATCTGCACAGGATCCAGTTCTGTGCAGGGACTTGCACATCTTAGAGTTTGAGCCATTCAGGGATAGAAAGATTTCACTTAAAGTTAGGTAAACTTCCTCAGTGAAGGTCCCTTCACAAAAGCAATTCTATATAAACAAGTAGTAGTACATCACTATTGACCATATAATAAACCCACAAACACAGTAAAGAGATAAGCTTGGTGACCAATAGATCTTTTCTATCTGTAACTTTTATTAATGAGCCCTAAAAAAAAAAAAAAGCACTGCTCACTAAGGCTTATTGCTTAATCATGCTAGTGCCACTGAACAGATAATGTATATGCTCCATCTGGATTATTACACAATGCAAGAGAAAGGCTAAATGAATTCTACATTTAATTCACTCTTTTCTTTAGAACAATAAAGTAAATTAAAATCAATGATTGATTGTCTTTGGGAACATAATCATGAGGGCTGAATACATAAACAATACACCAAATGAAGAGCTATTTAATCACATTTTTTCCTGTCTGTGTCTCAGTCGCTATATCATGAGCCAATAAATGCCATTTTATTTATTCAAAAGAGAAAAAGAAATGCATTTGTTCAGTGTGACTGTATCTCACTCTTCCAAAACACTCTATTTTCTTTGAAATATCTTTATTTAAGAAAATGTATAAATTTAAAAAAATTATTAAACATCTGGCATTGTATACAACATGTAGCAGTATCTTCACTAGGCTTAGTGCAGTGCAGAGCATCTGTCTTCATACAGTGACACATACAGAGTCCCAGGGAGTTTGAAATGCTCATCCTTAATGCCCAGGAATGTAAAAATTCCTTCCACTAGATGCCTGGGGGGGTTTGGAGTTCTTTTCATTTGGAATAGGAATTTCTTCCGACTGTTATTTTTTTGTCTTTGTCTTTTTTTTAATGTTATAACTTAGCGCCTTTAGATGAGCTATCTCAAAACCCCCCTCCTGTCAGGTGTCTTATGTTACTCATCAATAAACTGTCCTCAGCTTGCATAACTGTATATGTACAAGGCTGCTGGTAATGCAGAACTGAGGTGTGAGGATGAATTACTGGGGTGAAATGCTACTCTCTGTGGTTTTGAGAAAACTTGATATATTGACTTTTGCATGTGCATCTCATACAATAATGCAAATAAAAATGATGTCTGCATTACAAAAATGCACAGAAGAGACATGATTTGTTGTCCTGAAATAAACTGATTTGGAAATGAGGAAATAAATTTTACAGAGGTGAACTTAGTTGCATGGATTTTCACTTGTTGATTTTGAAAAAGCACTTTTAAGCAAGCAGGCATTTACTAGTATGCAGGTCAGAGGTTTGAGCTTTTCTCCTCAACCAACTGGTACCAAGTCTGCTATAAAGTTTATTAGTAGGACGCATCCATCAAGGCTTTATTTATTTCTTTTCACATCTAGGTATAGAGATGTAATTCTATGTCAACCCTTAATAGTACGGGAAAGAGACCCTGGGAGCTTCAATGGGATTTGCAAAGCTGGTAACATCTGATCATTCATCTTTAATGTCCCTCCCAACACAGACAAAGAAGATGTGGAATCTCTGAAATTTATATTTTGTGTCTTCTGTGTGTTTGGAGTTTCAGTGGTTATTAACTCACCAAACACTTCCTTTCCCATTTAATCACATTGCTTCCCATCTTTGTGAGGAAGTGGTGGGAGTCGTTTCTGGTTAAAAGTCATTAGGCCATTTTGTTATTCTCCTTTAGAGACACCTCAAGAGTAATTTATTTCATGATGCCACCAGAAGACTACTACCCAGTTACAGGTAAGCTGGCTAAGTTTCTGCATATTAGTGTGCTTGTAAAACAGAAGTAATTTTGAGGCAAGAAACTTGTTCAGATGTACGTGTGATCACTACATAACACACTGGGTCTTGAAACTGAGTGCTTTGTAATACATGACTGTAATGCAAATAAAAAATAACAACTTTTTTCCCTCTGACATCTCTTAAATGGAACACATGGTCAGGCCAGGTTGTACATCCAGCTGAGAGTTTGGCTGCAGCGACAGACAGTCTGGTTTCCAGAAAGAACCTTTCACCATCAATCACTTCATGTGGTATCCAATTTACTTCTTGTGGTTCTTTTCTCCCCATGCTCCTCAGCTGACTGTAATCTCCTACAGATACCACAAATCCAACATAGTGCCTGTTCCTGAAGAGTTTTCTAAGAGTTAGTTATTAGTTTGAATAATAGTCCATCATGCTATCAGATCAGTTAGGTGAAAAGCTTTGGCAGCTAGAAGGCCTGGAGACCAAGTTCCTGACACCTCCTGAAGTGAGAACTTAACTTCCCCCCTCATATAAATAGGCAGCATGTGAGAAGAAGGAGAACAGACTGTTGAGTGACCTGGCCACAGTGACTTGAAAGAACTAGAAGCTTAATATCTTATAGTACAAAGTGATCCTAGGAAAAAAAATTACTCAGAAAGATAATGGGGAAGTGATGATACAGACACTATCTAATCAAAGCTAAAAGAGAATTTACATTTGATGGCATGTTTGGACCTGGATGCAATGAACTCTTTTTACTTTTGAGTTGCTTGTTACTTTTTTTGGCAGTAAAAAAGATATGCTCTGATGTGATTACTGAGCCTGATCGGGACCTGCAGCTGTTGAGGGCCTGATTCTTTTCAGTTGGAATGTGTTGTGGCAAATGAATACATTGTGAAATATGTGTGTGAAACACATTGTCATACGTAAGAATAGAGAAAGCAGGAGAGGCAATGCGGTCAGCCATTTGGACTGGTCAAAGTTTAGCTAATAGTGTTTTAGCTGGGTTTTGACTAATCACCTTGGAGATGTGCTGGTTTTGTAGAAATTCAATATCCTATATTGCAGGTTCTGTTTCAGAATATCAGAACATTTTCCACTGTGAAGCTAGATGCATACTGTTATCCTCAATAACCCTCTCATGCAGTGTGCTTCATTTCTTTGCACTTCCTGGTTACTAATGGGAAGTTGATTTTCCAGTCTCAAACAAGAAGTGAGGGCAAGGTGAAGACTTAGAGGCCACAGCTCAGCCAGAGTCCTCTTGTGCCACTGGAGTCATTGAAATTCAATACAAGCAAGAGCAGTCTAAAATGATCTCATTTACTCTGCAATCAAATCTGACTTCAGGTTTCTTAGGCTAGTGGTAGGAAGGCAGCAGAGAAGCAGCTCCTCCTTTCCTCTTAACTGTTCATCATGCAGCTGACAATACATTTCCGAGCGTGCTGCCTCCTAGTCCTGTGCATTTAAAGTTCAGTTCCTGGGATTTCAAACATCCATAATTATGCACTTAAAACGTATTGTTTCCAGATGGTAATGCAACCAGTTATCTCAAACAATGAAAAAATCCAGTGATTTAAATGCTTGTGGCAGATGAGTAGGAGAGCTGAAGGAATAGAAACATGTAAAAAGAATGCTGTATAAGACCAGTGGTAAATTTTAAATACAAAGAATTTTGGTATAAATGTGGATCCACAGCCTTAGAAAAAGCTTTCCTGCGTGTACAGATTTGAGGAAATCAAGAGGTTAAAGTTTGGAATAATTTCAGATTTCATCTCTCATATGCCCAGATGATTAAAGGTTGTACAAACAAAGGAAACTCCATTTTTCTTCTTGAATGCAGAACTTGGTCCTAAGGCTTCAACAGGGGATAATCAGTATTTTTTTAGCTTCACTGTTCGCTGCAGCATGTTGATTACAGTAAAAGCACTTTGAATTTTCTGTGTGTTTCAGGGACCCAGAATTACCATCATTTTGAGCAAAAGCATACAGAACACATCCCTTCATTAGTTCTTGCCAAATTGTTTTGGCCAAACATGGCAGGTCAATAGTATGGTTTTACAAGTGCAAAGAATGCTGCTTGGCTCTAAGGATCAGTAACAAGCAGCATCCTTCTGATCTACAGGTCACAGATTTAGCTGCCTCCAAGAAATGCTCTCTTAACATCATGCAATGGTAATTAAGACAATAAGGTCATTGTGCATTATGAATTGTCACTTTTCCCTAGCACTGGTAACCCACGGAAGCAGTAAGAACAGGTCAGCAGTTTTAAGTCTTCTCTCTCTTCTCCCTTTTCCTGGAAACCCTGTGGTCTGAGCAGGCTACAGGTCAGTGTGCTATCTGGAGAGTCCCTTGGTGAATCCTCTTGCAACCCTGTGACCCTTCCCTCATGTCACCACAGCAGTGTCACTCTTGTCAATGTGGTGGACTGCCTGCCAGGGCACTGCAGTAGACACACACCTCATCCCATCCCTGAGCATAGAATCATAGAATTGCTCAGGCTGGGAAAGGCCTTCAAGATCATCAAGTCCAGCCTTGTCCTAATCCTACTACCCTATTCCCAATGACCCACCACTAAACTATATCTCCAAGCACCATACCCAGATGATTTTTTAACATATTCAGGGATGGAGACACTGGGGACTTCTTTACTTTCTGTAAAGAAGTTTCTCCTGATATCCAACTTAAATCTCCTCTGACGGAACTTGAAGCCATTTCCCCTTGGCCTGTCATCTGTCACCAGTGAGAAGAGACCAACCCCACTCTCACTTCAACCTCTTTTCAGGTATTTGTAGAGTGATAAGGTCACCTCTCAGCCTCCATTTTCCTAGAGTATAGAGCCCCAACACCCTCAGAGCACATAAGGAATGGTCAGTCATGCAGTTCCTGTACTCTTAACAGAAAAGGCATCTGTCACATAATGGAGGTGACTTTTTGATCATGTCAAAGATACCTCATGTTCATGGAAAAAGCTGGGGTAATAATGTGCTTCAAATGCCTTCCTAACAAGCTACATGACTTGTCTGGCTCAGAGGTTCCCTAGGAAGTGAGCGTTCTATACACTGTAACCTCAGATAGCTATCAAGTGCTTTGAATATTCCAAATCACAAGTGATTTCTCATTTCCATCAAATACATGTTTTAAGCTAGCACTTAGCATGTGTTCCAGTGTACATAGACCATAAAGAGATTGATTTTCTTTTACTGAAATGTATTCACTTTTCTTAGTTTTCTTTGCTAGTGGGCATATTTATAAGACAAGTGAAGTCATGCAGCTTGCTCAGAGCAGAAGCAGCCTGGAGGTGTATCCATTCACTCTTATTCTGTTCTTCTGGCAATTTTAAATGAGATACACAGAATCAGGATTGTACCTACAAATAAGGGCCCCCGGGACAGTTAGAACAGTTGCAGATCAGGGGTGATCTGACCACACTCCCTCTCCAGGCAGAGAAAAGCCAGCTGCCAGGAGGGCAATGGTGTAAGACATGCTATGCCAGTTGTCTGCATTAATTGGCTACCCCAGCTTTAGGGCTGCTTTGTGTGAGCAGCACAGCACTAACCAGCTGCAGCACAAGTCTGGATTCGGTCTCTGACAAAAGCTGCACTACTGATTGCACCACTATTGGCTTTTAAACTGTCTATTTACTGCTGGAGACCTCATTACAAGTGAAAACACTCCAGCCACTGTGACAGAGCGGGTTTTGATTGCCTTGTCCAAGCCTCCCACTCAGTGGAGCTTGATCTGCCTTGGTTCTGTTAGCATTAGCAGAAATACCCTAATGCAGTTGGGATGGGATGCTTTAACATTGCTATTCTGTAAGTGGTATTAACACTGCTGCCAAAAAGAACAGCCATGCCCTTTCTCTGTTCCCCAGCTCTTGTTCTTGTCCCTCTGTTGCTCCCTGCCTGCTGCCAGTACATGTATCTGCATTGCCAAGCAATGAACTAAATGGGGGAATGGGTCCACTTCAAAGTTAAAAGGAAAGAAAAAGTAGCAATGATTCATTCTAATCCAGATGAATTCAAACTGTTCTGCTGTTCAGCAATGAGAATGCCTTTGTCAGCCTGAAGAAGAGGGCAACTGGGAGGGCAGCACTTTGTATTTAGAGGCAGATGAAGGGCAAGGCTGCTATTCTTGGCTTACACTTTTCACAGAGATGTGGTATAAATGTGATCCTGTTCCCAAATGCCCTCAAAATGACGCTGTTATTCTTTTCTTACTGCTCCCCACCTCTAAATCCTCACTTAAAGTTTTTTTTTTTTAAACACATTCATTAAAAAGTGTTTTTATTGGCCTTTGTCATCTGAAGTTTAACCTGGAGTCTGAATCTCTAGTCTCCTTAGTTTGATCATACCAATGTTCAATAACTGAAACATGTTTATTTACAATGCATGACACAGAAAACATACTTCTAATGAGACTGCCTTTTCAGAGGAATAAACACAAAATATGATCCATCTACACACCAACAGAATAATTTTTGCATGTGCAGTGATG